>NC_133900.1:902500-1502500 GCF_964199755.1 Larus michahellis
CGAGATCTTACCTTGGGCACGAGTTTTCTTCCAGAGAATTAGGGGAAAAACCCCCATGTGAATAATACATGGAAGAGTGAAGCCTCTGGAAGAAACCAGCCCTGTTTTGTGCTGTGTGAATGTCAATTTGCCTAAACCTGAACTTCCTTTGTGCATTTTAAGGACTTGAAAAGGAAAAGTACGACTTCTAGTTGGAATAGAGCTGGTCAGCACCTTCCTTCAGACGCTGGTTGGAGCTGCTGGAATCTGCCTTAATGGCAACTCAAATGCCGACAGGCTCAAACTGTCCCTTGAGAGACACCCCTAATGCTTTCTAAGAGTTAAAAACTGAATTTTGTCACATGAAAAGCTCCCTGCTGGTCTGCCAGAACTTTTTGATTGCTATTTTCAGCGGCTCTCCCCCGGTAACGTGTTGAAGTTGTGGCTTACCATTAAAATTCCTGCCCCACAGGTATTACCGTGCCAAAAAGCCCCCTCCAGTGGGGCAAAAAGGCATCCCAGAATTTTTATTAAGACTCCTGGTGATGAAATGTCAGCATTAGCGCTCTCTACACCAACGTGAATGCCACTAGACACTCACTTCAGGTTTGCTGGCCCCGCTTAAAACTGTCGAGGACGTACCCAGAGACCGTAATCCTTGGCAGAAGGTGGGAAAACAGAGGTTGAGCTGAGACCTGAAGCCAGAGTGACACAAACTTCTCCTGTCAGTGCAGCGGTTTGGAAATTTGGCCTCTCAGCAGAGACGTAGTAGAAACTAGGTAGAAACTCTTTCCTTTCCCCCTGTTTCCCTGCATCCCGGCCTCTCCAATGGCAGAAGCAGGACCTCAGTGGTTAAAAATCAAGTTAGTTAATTCAAATGAACTTTTTTTTCCCCCAAGACAATAAATGTCATGCCTGGGATGTGAACGGCCCTTCGCTTCACAAAGGACGACACTCAAAAAAGCGAAAAACAGAGCCTGCCCCCGCGAATCAAAGCAGAGAAAGACTTGTTCTGGTAAAGATTTTATTGCTCCGTGCTCCCCAGTACAACCAACAGGATCAGTAGTGTACACTTTATAGAACGAGAAATGAGCTTGGTAGAAAAGAAATCCAAAAGGTACAACGATTATCTACACCCATGTTGTGTGTGTGTGTATATATATATGTAGAAGATAAAGACAGAGAGAAAAGTGAACTGGACTTTCGGGGAATGGGAAAGACACAAAGACACCCCATTTGTCTGTCTGAGGCTCAGGGATTGTCGGTACTGTCTACGCACGAGTTTCTGGGCCCTTCCAAAGCCTGGCAGAAAGGCAGCAGCGATGCATTAGCGGAGTCAGTCCAGGGGTTGGGTCACACGCGGCCCCACAGCATCCATCCCACGGCCCCACGCTTTCTCCATGGCGTTATCCCACCCGCCGCCTCCATTCCCTCCGAACGCCTTCTGACAGCAACTCCCACCCTGCTCTCCTCCTGGTGATTCCGCTAAATCCCTACAAACGCTTCCAGAATTTAATCTTTCGGGGTCCTCATCTGCTTGATAGCGCTTTAGAGGTAGGTATTTCCTGTTCTGTTAAAGGAGTCGATCGCCAGGACTTTTTACGGGGAAGCAAAAATTGCACGCCAAACTTTAATAACCTATTTAGAAATTAAAGATGCCTGTAATATAAAAAAGAACCTGTCAGAAGACTTTTTTTTTAAGAATAAGATCAACAATTTCTCTACAGTAGTTGAGTTAGCTTAAATTTCTGTTCTATGCGTACGACACAGCATGTACAGGTACCTAATTACATCTCTCTCTTTTATCTTGGCAAAAAGAAGAGTCAACTGCCTCTAGTGTAAATATTTAGTACATAAAATACTATCAAGAAATCAACTTTTAATAAATATCTTTACTTCTCAATGCTATATACAAGTATTTTACAGCAACACGCAGGAGAGGGTGCGACGGGGCGGGCTGTGAACAAGATGGTCAGGGACAGAAACAACTCGTCCCTTATTGCAGTCAGATGCCTTGTGGGGGTGGAGATTTTGAGGTGAACCACACCAAAAAATAAATATCTCTCTCACCTTTACATCAATGCTTCCAGTAGTGGGGGAAAAAAAAAAAAAAAAAAAAAAATCAATCCTCTTACTTTAAGTCTTGCCACAGCTATTTCTCGTCAGCACCTGTTCTACCTCTGGGATGCTTCTTTCAGCTTCAGAAATCACCAAGGGAGCATCTGGAGAAGAGAACGGGTTGGTGACTGGTGAAGGTGACAGCGCTGACGGCATGTCCAGGGTTTCCTGCGCTGGCGTGCGAGAGGAGAGGGATGGGATGGGACGGCGCTGCTGCTCCTCTGCGGGGCGTGGGGTTCATTCCACAGCCACCCCCCAGCATTTTTCCAACCTCTGACGACACCAAGGTGTCTAAACCTGCTTTGGACGGGTGGCTGGCTCCACGCAGACTCCTACCTTTAGCTTTACACTTTTTTTTTTCCCCCCTATTTCAAAAGAAAGCATCACGTTGTTGATACTCAAGACAAAAAAACCCTTTCCTAGTGTCAGCAGATGGAAACAGAACTCCTCCTTTCATGATAATGCTGCTTTAAAAATCACCTCTTGGAATGTGAATAAGGCAGTACTCGATGGCAGGCACCCAGCAAGTGTCCAGAACACAACACAGGTAAACAGTTGTCTGACAGCACAACACTTCAAAATAATACTGACTTTCCGCAATATACAGTATTTACACAACAGCTGCAAATTCGCTCATACAATATCCGTTTAGATAGATAAGTTAGCAAAACAAGTCTTATGGATTCAGTTGTTCCATTGCAAAAAAAAAAAAAAGTGTTTTGTATAGTGTAAACGTCTGGTACCTCTTGGAGTGGGGCGTTTTCTACGTGTGAGTGCTAAAAACCCAAAAATAAAGAGGTGAGTGCTGAGGTCAGGGCCGGAGCGATGCCCTCGGCAACTTCTGCTCATGGGCAGGAATATTCTTTGGTGCTTGCCTCCCACGCGCTGAAGCTAGCCAGATAACGCAGTACGGGAGGAGGACAGGAGCAACCAGAAAGTGAACCAGCACTTCTCGTTCGTCTTATTTACAGGGAAAAGGAGTCGATGACCTGCAGCGTCCTGCTTGTGGAAAGCAGCATGCCCCAGAGTGTCCAGAAGGAAGGACGTGAAACCCAAAGCGCCAAACAAAGCCTCTTTCCGTGACTCTCCTCCACGAGGTGTTCATCTTTCCACGGCGGAGGACCTGGAAGGCCAGCTCTTCTCAATGTGCTTCTCGCTCTTCCTGGAGGCTCTCGATGGCGAAGGAGCACCCGCCGTGGTGTTATGAGCTGGCACCACGGGAAGAGCTGCTGCCAAGGCCAGGGCACCATGAGGACTGAGGCTGCTGCTGTTGGAAGGCAACTGGTGTAGCCAAGCAAACAGCCTAGAAGTCTTCCTGGCTGGTGGAGCTCTCCATTGCGGTAATTCAGTGCCTTTGGGCTTGGTGTTGGATGGGGAGACGTGCGTATCAGCGTCTTCTTCCGAGAGTCCGCCCGGAGAACTTCTGCCAGGCTGGAACTGCACGGAGTGGGGCACTGCAGGCGTTGGCATCACCAAAGCCCTGGGCAGGTCGCTCTCCTCAAACACGACGTCCTCAGCAGTTTGGGCCGCTTGGGTGAGGAAGGGGGGTGGGAGGGTGCTGCTGCGCTTGCTGCAGGACTCGCAGCACAGCTTGTTGTAGCCAGGGATGGAACAGTAACGGGCAAGCACTTCCATTTGACAGAAGATAGATTTGTCTCCCATGCAGGGCTCATCTGCAAAACAAATGTAAAGTCGATTGTAAATGCAGCGAAGAGCACCGAGATGCCCGACAGCATTTAGGTGGGCACTGAGAAAGTTCTGCCTGCGTTTCATGAACGATGGGCTACTCGGAATAGGCAACCTGAGATGCTTCATCCCCCAAGAAACCCTAAAAAATAACCTTCGCTGGGAACCGAAGAAATGGGCAGTCACTTTGAAAATGTCAGCTTCTGTGCACAGCAGAAGCCAAGAGCTGCGGCAAGGCATGTTGTATTTACGGAGGGCCACAGACATCCATTTCCAGTGCTGACCTACCAGAGGTCCCACGTACCCACCACAAGCCACCTTCACTTCCAGCCTGAGGACATTACCCATCATTATCTATCAACAGTATTAAAACCAATGAAGTCTTCCCTTCAAGAAATTAAAGCCTAAGCAGTATCTCTCAAAGATGCCCTTCTTAAAATAAAACGTTATAGTTGGATAAAGTTTTGTTTGAAGTCTCAGTGACTGAACCCTAACTGGAGAACTGATGGAAAGCTTCTAACAGATAGGACAGACATGAGATGCCTTGAAGTGAAGTGTGTGACATTCCTTTTAGGCAGGGAAAAGAGCTGAAAGAGGTCAAAGATCTACTAGAGATCCCCAAGATGTCAGTGTTTCTTTGAGCATTTGCTGGATGTTTGTTCCACCAGTGGAGATGCAGTGGTCACACTGGACAAAACTGGTAGAGAGGAAAGTGGTAGCGCAGGAAGTGAGAACAAAAGTAAGGCTTTGATGTTGAGTTAAGAGCACATCGGTATTGGGGCTCCTTCAGACCATCACAGGAGCTCAAAGGTGAAATCCTAAGTTCTACCGTTACCAGGATCGGGAAAAACGCCAGGAGTCTGTAACACGGGAACAGGCTGCCCAGGGCAGTGGTGGAGTCACCATCCCTGGAGGGATTTAAAAGACGAGCAGACGTGGTCACGAGGGACACGGTTTAGAGGTGGACCTGGCAGTGATTGGACACAATAATCTTAAAGGTCTCTTCCAACCAAAGTGATTCTATGAGTCTATTAAATAATTTGCAGATTTTGAAATGACAATGTTTAATACCTCCTTATTATTCTCGCCCCTGTCTCTAACTCATCCTACTGCTCCTTTGTACTGCTGCTCATCCATGGAGTTTGGAATATCACGTGCTGTGGTGGCATGAACCCAACAGAGTAACGCAGGAAGGCAGCTGGGACGGTCACCTCCTCCAGCCTGGAGCAGGGTCACCACCACCCAGAAGAGCATCCTGCTCTTTTAAAGCCAACCCATCGGTCCGGGGGGGCAATCCCCTTCCCACGGACATCCCCAGGGACCCTCAGAGCAGAGCATGCGGACCAGGGACCTACAGACATCAACACCTCACGGGACACTGCGCTGGCAGCGGGGACAGAGGAGGAGCTCGGTGCCCCCAGGAACTACTCAAACACTTCGGGCAGAGACCGGCAAAAAGCTTCCATTAGCAGAATTCTCCTCAGATATCCCGGCTGGCTGGAAATAGTATTGGTGCATTTTACTTAAAATGAAATAATACAAAATTGTAACGCGGAAAGCCAAAAGTTAACCCCAGCTACTGAGAAGATCTGCTCCATGCCTAGTCTTCCACTCAGAGTCACCAATGATGCAGTCGACATCTTAATGAGCAACAGAGGGCACGTGACACCGCTTATTAAGCTCTGACATTAAATTAGCTTTCTGGACCGTGCTATTTTCTCACCTGAGCAGATGCTGCCTCACCGCACGGCAACAGTGTGTCAGGCACCCACATTTTCCTATTTTAAAACATTATTCACTGTAGCCCAACCTCTCCATCAGTGTAAAACCAGCTTAATTCCACTGAACCCAGTAAAATTACCCGCATCTGCATCAGTGGGGTTGTGGGACCTTGTTTATAAATAGCAAATTATACGTCTGCAGCACCTCATATGAAAAATTCCCTTCTTCCTAATCCCGACGCGCGTCCTTGGACAGATGGTTTTTGGCTCTGGACAAATCCAGCATCAAATCTGCAGTTTTGCCTGGGAACCCCCGTACCGTGTGAAGGCGCTACAAGACTATTTTCAGCAGGAATTCAGCATGGGATATTCAAGGGCTGTATTTATTACGCATCTAAACTAGGAAAGCTAATATTGAAACGCAAATCTCTGCATCATGTATAGGACAATCTTTATCCTTCCGTGTAAGTGAAAGTACCCGATCTGGAAAATCATGGCAGTCAGGTTGTTAACACGCTGTGATTTATGTCAGCATATAAGTCAAAGCAAATAGTGTCACCTAAAGTGATGAAACAAACAAACAAAAAAAGTACCAAACAATTATTTTTGCCTTTCCGTAGAGACAAAGCATCTCATTTGGTCTTTTTCTCTCATGGTTAATTTTTTTTAATGTGAATTTGTGATGGATTAGTTTTTGTGACTCAAGAGATGGTGCAGAGATTTGGTTTTGTACTGATCTATTTCGGGTAGGTTCCATAAGGACAGTCTCGGAGCTGTATACTCACATAATCCCCACTTTCTACTTTTTAGGTTAATTCTGCACAACCTAGTCAACCACTTCCTAGTCAGTATGCGAGCGCTTGTATCCTTCCGCTGATGGTCACGGTAAAAGTTCTCCTTCTCACAATGTATCACTCGCTTGCCGGTAGCTGAGAGCAGAAGACACAAGAAAGCGCATCGTCTCCCTGGGGCATCTGGAGGAGACGAAGCTCCTAGAATCTAATTTCCACGTTAGAGTTCGGAATTGACACAGCTCTTACAGAAGGCATCCCTGGAACTCCAAGGACGTCACCTGCTGGCAGCATCCCGGTGAGAAATCTCGCTCAAAGTTGGTATTTAGGGACCAAAATTTCAAGCAACACGTGCTTTCTTCTGCATTTTCTACCTTATGTTGCAAAGCAGCGATAGCTTGTATGAAGACATTCCCGGGGTCTGTTCTATATGGGCTCTTACGTGGAGCTCATCTATTTGTCTAAGTACCAGAAAATCCATCTTTATAATCTGTCCCAGCCACAGAAACGTGACCGTTGCTCAGATTATTGCTACGGACCTGCAGGATGAAATCCTGCCTCCTGTCTCCTCCTAACCACAGAGATATATAAAGTTTAAATGAAGTATTTACGGGAGGTGGCCTCACAGTTCCACACGATGGGACTAAGCTCCACCGAGGCATATGCCGGAGGAGCTGGTGGCTCCTCTCCCATATGCAGACATACGTTTTTTCATAAAGATTCAACTCCACCAAGATTAATCTTGCATTTAGACAGTAAATCATTAGTCAGAACCACCCGATAGAGGCTAATGTTTCGCTAAGCCTAAAGCCCTGACAATCAGAACAGCCATCCAGGCTAGACAGATTTAAAAGTGAAGGAATGCCAAGGATGGAACACCACACATAAAAAGTTTGCATAAATATGAGAGAATACTACGGATATTTTAGCTGTATTCCCCCAAAACGTAGAACATGGTAGAAGCCACATGAGAAAAGTGTGGCCAGAAAGAGCCCCTTTGGTCTGAAATAATGCCCTCGGCTGCTCAGTGTGCGTCCCAGCCCTGAGCAGAGCCGAGGTTGGAAGTCCCAGGGAGCCTGTCCCAGGAGCCGAAAACCCCCACTGACCCCCACAGAGTCTTTAAGGTGATGCTTAAAGCACCAGATCAAAACTATGTGAGCAGTTTTGCCCACTTGTAGCCCTTATTTCTTTACGGTTTGGAAACTGTCAGTAAAAAAGGGGATTTTATGCCTCGTCCATGTTTTCTAGAGTCACTGCCAGTGATTTGCTCCCACCTGGTGGGCACACCGCTTTATAACTCCTCCTTGATCCCAGAATTGTTTCCTGCTCCCAGTTCTTTCACTGTCACACCGGCTGGCCACAAGCTCTGCCTTCTCCGAGAAACCTGCACGTGCCAACACAATTTTGCTGCTTTTTAGCCCCAAATACACGTCTTTTATTTTTCACTGGCGCTCACTCGTGGATGAAATCTGTGTCTAACATCTCCACGCAGCACTGTGCCATCCGGACAGGCTGCGCAGATGCAGGAATCGTCCCCCCTCCTCCCCCGCCAGGATTTTCGGAGCTTCTCTTACCGTTGCATGGAGGGAGTTTACAAACCCTCACCGATTCCGGCTTTTCTCCCTGGCACTGGTCGCCAGCGCGGCACGCGATCTGCCGGGTCTCCGTCCCCTCCCCGCAGGTCACCGAACACTGCGGAACACACACGAGAAGATCAGGACATTCAGCTCCCACGGCAACTCCCCAAAATTAATGCGTTTAACGAAGCCCAAGGCTGGCTTTTCCCTTGCTTTCTGTAACGTTAAATTTATTCTTATGAATTATATTATGAATTTTCCTACTTATTCTTCCCGTAGCAGGTATCTGATCTTGACAATTTAACCTCAAGAGAATGTATGGGGCAGAGAAAACCCAGTGTTCAGCCAGTCAGCTGCGGGGTTCAGCTCTTTGTTCCTAAGGCTTTCTAACAATATTCAATGCTTGCAGAACACCCTGCCACTGCAAAACAGCCCGAGCTGGTAAAAAATGTCATGCTGTTCCTCAGGAGCGGGGAAGTGAGAAGTTGGAAACTTGGGAGAAAACCCAAGCGAAACATCCCAGTTTGTTCTGGGGGATTGCGCGTCTGATCTTGCGTTTTCCAAGTGGTTTCTGGAGAAGTCTGGAGAACTAGAGAAGCTGGAAGGTGTTATCTGCTGATTTTCAGGGTTTGGAAACCTGTCTGTCTGTCCAGCCCATGCCCAGAGCGGGCTCGGGAGGCAGGAGACGTTACCAAAGGTGGGCTACTGGCTCACGGCCACTGCTTGCCCACCTGCGACCAGGGTCCGGGTTTCCACGGGGCCGGGCAGGGCACTCGGTTGCAGGGCCTGCGGCTCTCCGGGCGATGGCCGCCGCAGTACTTGGAATGGACCGAGCGGTTCCCCCCATCGGGAAGGGGCTGAAGGCAACGCACGGTGCGCAGCTGGTAGCCTGAGTTCCCACAGGTTTTTGTGCAGTGCTCCCACTCGTCTGCCGCCCAGCTGGGGAGGGAAAAAAGAAGAAGATGCCGTCACAACTTTTACCTGTTATCCGTACTGCTGCCGGGCCAGGCAGCCCTTCGTATGCAATATTTCCCTGTAGGACGCAGTATTTTTGGGTAGGATACAATATTTTCGTGTTAGTATGCAATATTCTCATGCAGTATGCACTATTTTACCGTAGTACACAATATTCTCGTGTAGTATGTAATATTTTTGCATAGTATACAATGTTATCGTGTAGTATGCAATATTTTTGCATAGCATGCAATATTTTCATGTCATATGCAATATTTTCACGTCGTATGCAATATTTTTGCATAGTATGCAATATTCTCATGTAGTATGCAATATTTTCATGTAGTATATAATATTTTCACACAGTATTCAATATTCTCATGTACTATATAATATTTTCGCATAGTATGCAACATTCTCGTGTAGTATGCAATATTGTCGCATAGTATTCAATATTCTCATGCAGTATGCAATATTTTCGTGTAGTATACAATATTCTCGTGTAGTATGCAATATTTTTGCGTATCATGCAATATTCTCATGTAGTATGCAATATTTTTGTGTAGTATACACCATTCTTGTGTAGTACGCAATATTTTTGCATAGTATACAATATTCCCATGCAGTATACAATATTTCCGTGTAGTATACAATGTTTTTCTGGTGAAGCCACTCCATAAGATCAGTGACCACTCTCAGGTGGGTAGCAAACCCCATCCCTAACACAGGAACTCCCACCTAGAAAGCTGTCGGCACCCAGCCCCCTTTGGCCTGGGGTAACTCCCACACCTGCCACGCCGAGCAATCGTCCCCCCCTTTGCGGGACATACTTACAGAGGCTGCGTGCATTCCTGCAGGTTGCACATTCTACGAATGGGCTTTGGCTTTTTGCTGGCTTCACAGAAGCTGCGATGAACCATTTTGTTGTCACTTTTCCTGCGGCACCCGTACTTGGTGTACTGGAACCCTGGAAAACAGTTCAGAAAAATTAGGAACAACCGGTCCTTGCTAGGATTTTTGGTTTAAATGTAAGCTTTATGGCCTATTAAATGGGTTTACATGACAGATATTTACGAAATATTTAAACATGCTGACAATTTGTTCAGTTGTGAGGCACAAGATTGCTGCCCAGTGCCCTGCGGATGCTGTTTATAACATGACAGTGTGGTAAAGGCCAGAAGGGATGGTCATGACCCCTCAGTCTAACCTCTGCATCCCACCCAAATCGTGGCACAGAGAGGGGAGAAATCACCTCCTCAACACCCAGCAGCAGGTCACCGGCTAACCCGGGCATCAACCCAAGTCCCATTTTAGTGTTTTTGCCACAAAACGCATCACCTGTTGACTGTTGTATGTAAGAAAGTTATTTTGACATTTGTGTTCCCCGTTCTTTGCTTAAGAGCAATGTACATACCGCAAGTAAAGCGAACGCTCAATAGCGTGAACGTTTGAGTCCGCATTTCCAAAGCGACTTTGAGCACTGAATTTAAACACCTAAAAAGGACTTCTTCTTTCTAGGCTGGGAGTGTGACACTTCTGAACAATCAGGCACTTCAGATATTTATAAGCTTGGGCACCCAAAATAACAAGCTGCTTTTAAAAAAAGGAAAGCCAACATTTCTAAAGCATTCACTCCCCCACCTTTTACTTTTCCACTTTGGGTCATTTGTCATTCGTTATGAGAAGGTGCTACATCATCGGTTTACCTCCACCGCAGGGTTTGGAGCACTGCGACCAACTCTTTAACGCCCACTCAAAAGTGTCTATTTCTTCCTGCAGGACGTTGTTGCTGTTGATAGTTGGTACCGAATCCTCGTGAATAATGTATTTGTAGGTCAGGCTGGATCTTGTGTCATTCTCCCGAGGAATGATCTATTAATAATCAAACGTAAACAGTGGTACAAAACCAGAGCTATTATTTATTCCTTTGCAAAGTAAAGAAACCAAGGCCTGTCTCTTAGGGGAAACGTGGAAGCTGCTAGTTAACTCACTGGGGAAAAAAGATTGTGTTTTGTCTTCACAGTTAGAACTAACATAGTAAGATAAACATGAAATGGACTGCAAATATCTCACTTCAAATGAGATGCATTTCTAGGCCAGCATTCTAAGCTGGCCAAGCAGGACACCATCATCGGGGATGAAAGGATGGCGTGGCCACATCGTTTACTTGGTTGAAGAGTCTGCTCTCAGACACAGTTTGACATGCAACGTACTTTTTTTGGCTGCTGGAAGTGTCCCACTGATGTCTGACAATGCAATACAGGGCTTCTGACGGACTCATGACATGAGCAGGTAGCCATTTCCAAGAGAGGGTGACAGCTAGTGAGAAAAGGGCTTCAGGTGACCAGCCGCCCCACCGCACGTGTCTTTGGGAGAGGCATGACACAGTGGTGTTTCATCTCAGCACAAGCTCCACGCTGGCCTTAGACGTTTTATGAAAGACAAACCCATCACATCCCCACTGCTTGACACGTAACCTACCAGCACAACCACTGCGTCGTGCAAGGGCCCGTCCGTGTGGAGGGTTTCGATGTCGTCTTCTATGTTGTACTCCCACTCCACGCCCAGGTCGATGAAAGATCGGGATCTGGCCTCCTCCCCTTTCCCGTTCAGAACATAGTGTCCCGTAGCCTGGTTCTTAATTGCTGAAAGGATTGAAAACAGTGGCAGTCGCACCTCCCATCACATCATCGGCCATCACAGTGGGGATATCATAGGTGACCTTTTGCTGAGAGCCCCAGCGCAGCAGCAAGGGCTGTAGATGCGTTGCCGCAGAGAAAGGCCCTCCAAGCCCACCTCATGCACCCGCCAAATTCCAGTTTGATGACAGACGTATTCAATTTTGTGCCTCCTTATCCACGTGAATTAAACATAGAAATACAGCTAGAGATAGGCTGAAGCTCCTCTTCCTATGCAATGTCCCCATTCCCCACACTAGCTTAGTTCCCAAGAAGCACGGGTAAGAATTCAGGTCAAATCTTCACACCCATCTTCCTTATTTGCATAAGACCAACGTCATTATTACTGGGAATGCCTCTTAGTATAACAGGCTCCTCAGCAGACTTCAGCTGCACTTCTTATTTTCCTCAGATTATGAAAATGACAACTTTTGCATCACATTTTAGTTTCTTTTAAGTATGTATGTATGTACCAGCTGCTAAAATTGGTAAGCAAAGAGCTGAGGCATTTGAAACCCCAGGAAACTACTTGGGTTCGGGTTCCAGCACCACACCTTGAACATCACGCACTCTCAGGATCATTATTATTATTATTATTATTATTATGGTCCAATTAGAAGCCAATACATTAAAAATCTGGAAGATGGACTCTCATTTCTTCTTTTGTCCAATTTTTTCCAATGCACCATACAACACGATGAAAAACAACTACGCAGAAACCTTACAAGTTCCTGTGATTACAGCAATCCAAGCACAGGAGCTCTGCGGTACCTAGTGAGTAGCTCCATGAAGCCACTTGCTGCCAAAGCAAAGCTTTGCTTGTCTCAAAGGCTACGCTTGGTCCAAAATGAAGCTCTTGGACCTCAAAAGCCGAGTTTCCCCCTTTGACATCATCACAGTTGAAGCAAATTCAGCTTTTTTTTTTTCCTTTCCTATTCCTACTTCTTTTTCATAACTAATCCAACTCTGCCTGAAGGGTTTACAACTCAGACACTGCCCTAGGGCACAAGGAGCTGATTAAAAGGACAATAAAATCCATGGAAGATCTCACCCCTCTCCTGTGAGCTAAAAATCCCTTGAGCGTTAGAAAACGGTAAGCAGTAAGATACAAACTCGTTGATGACACTATGACCTGTCCTATGTGGGAAACATCTGAAATGAAATGGACTGCAAACATATCACAAGTTCCCCCATCTGCTTTCGTTAAAAAAGCTATTGCTTACCATCTGCAGCAAATAACTAAAGACACAGAATTTGATTCACGTAATAGAATACATAGTTTTTACCCATTTAAATGTGAGTGATGATGGTATTTTGTTAGTAAACATGCAAATTAGGATCAGTTTAATATTTTGAAGAACCCAAACAAGAAGTAAATACTTGTTCGCTGAGCTTATGCTGTAGGACTCGGGCCCGAACATGCCATTTTTGAATGCCCATCTTTACCCTGAACACTTGAATTTGGGTATCTCCTTTCTCAGGTTCTTCTGCACGACTGCCCCGTGCTTCTCACTATGCCTCAAAGCCAAACCTGAGGAGAGAAACACTTACCAAGAAAGTGAGGAGAAGCCTCGTCTTCTTGGATAAACACATGTCGAGCACCAGGAGGGATGTCAAACATCTTAAGGTACCCTTTGGCATGTGTGGCAGTCAATGGAGAAAGCAGAGATGGAAAGAAAAAGTAATAGCCATGGTTAGGAGCGCACCACATGATCCAGCTTCCGCTTGCAGAGGAGCGCATCCGTCACCAACCGAGAAGCCGGGGCAGAAAGAAAACGGAGCAAATAGTTTGTAACGTATTTGACGGGCCCTCCTTGCGTTTTTCCTCTTTTCGGGGAGAGAAGAGAACCCAGTTACAAATCTATTTGTCACTTGCCTAGCTGCACTGCTGTAGGCCATATCCGTTAACAATTCAGGCAAAAATACGTTTCCTATGTTCTTCAGCAAATGAGGCGGAGAAAACACGAGTTTTCATGATTATTTTTTCGAAATCACTCATCAGCCAGGCTGGTAGATTGGAGTTTACTTACTGTCAGGTTAGACGTTAGCCTCTGAAGTGTGTCAGCTTACCTCCCAGACACCAAAGCCTGGAGCAAGGTGTCTGTAGCGCGGAGTATTTTGTCGCTACACGTCCATCTCTACGGGAGTTCACCCACACTACTTATGACTGTGGATGGAAAATCATCAATTAAATTGCTGCTGCTGAAGCGACAGGGCTGAATTCGACTCTCCACAGCTCAAAGTAAAAAGCTGTTCCCAAAGAAAATGATTCTTCTTTTAAATTCCAATTATTTATCAGTCCAAACCACAGGTAATTAGTGTAACATTAAGTCAGTATTGCCTTTAGGAAGACTAAAATCCCTCCTGGGGACCTGTCAACAGGTACTTCCATATCAAGTTTTAATCAAGAGCATCACAAGCACTCTGAATGCAAGGTATTTTCAGGATTCTATTATTTTCTCTTTAACAACTGCAGATTTCATTACTATAAATCCCCGTAGATGCCTTTTTTAAGAGCCGAGTACGTTTCTCTCTGTTCTGTACTCTGCTATGCAGTTTTCACGAGCTATCCAGCCCAGCTATAGAAGCAGTGGAGATGGTTTTTCCCAAGAGTTTTATTATTTGTGCGAACAGAAGACGTAGCGGTCAAGTGATTCTGTTTCACCCTGGCACTAAGGAACGCCTCGGTGGTTTGCCGTGCCCCTGACATGCTACAGCTCCTTGGAAAATCTATGTGAAGAAAAGAGCCAGGAATACGTAAAATCACCGACTTGGCTGAGGAGCGACTGCGCAAACTGCATTTGCCGATCTTTTCATTGATCACCTTTTGAGCATAGGAAGCATAAGGCTTTTGCCTGATTGGGGGTTAACGACGGGTGTCTGAATGGAGATGAGAACTGCAGCAAGAGCCCTCCAGCCGCCGTGGATGCCCCTCTCTCTGCAAGCACTTCACACTTACCCAGCATATTTTTAGACTCCTTGGTTTCAGAAAGGGAAATATTGCGAGCTCCTTTGGGCAATGTAAATGCTCCTCTTGTCTTCCCTTAAATAGAACGCCTGTAATTAGTGCTACGGGAGCCAAGTCCTGTTATTTCATTGACTGTGTTTGTCAGCCAGATGGTCTTTACGAGTGTGATGTATAAATTATGTCATGTGTTCAAAAGCATTTAAAGCAGAATTAGACACATCTAGCAAATGTTCATAGTCAATGAAAGTCAGACCAGCGAAAATTCGGGTAGGTGAGTTTAAGTTGGATACTTGCAGATTTCATTTTCCAGAAACTTGAATTCTTTTTGGCACCTCTTGCTTACATGTTTTCCTGTTGGAAGAGGTCAATTAGTCTTTTTAATGACTGGATTGCCAAAGTTACGGCAGCAACAATAAACATTCCATAACCACTTCTAGCATGTCCATAACCTTTTGCAACTAAGTGGCCGATGAGCAGCAGCAGTCCTTGCTCTGTCTCCTAGCACTGATTCCTGCATTATTCCCTGTCCGATCCATCAGCCTCCGGAGAACCATCCCTTTCGGAAAGGTGCTCTACTCTAATTCGATAATTACAATCAGCAAACTTTTCCACTTGGTTTGTAATAATTAATAAGCATTTTCAGCAGAGTATTTGATGTATTTTATTTCCAGTCGCACTTTAGCTTATCTTTGTCCAAGTTTAGTTTGTCTGTCACTGCCCAACTGTAATAATTAATGCTGCAGTAAAGCTCGTTTCACGGCAGCAATTACCCGCCTCTCAACTTTAAATGCAGATATTCACATTATCTGTGCCTTAGCCTTCCTCTGCTCTGTCTTAAAACACTTAGTCCTATCAGACAGATATTCCTGAAATAACCGGAGATACACTTCCCTGAGTAGCTTCCCCAGGCTGGAGAAAGAAAAAGCAATATGGGAAAGCCTTAAAAGTACAAAAAGCACAGCAAAATGTACAAGATCATACTGCCCTGGCTTAACGAATAACTGACAAAATAGAAATTTCAGAAGAAGTCCAAGGAGATCCTGAATTATTGTTGATAGGAAACATGTTGCAAAATGCCCCAGAGCACAGTCTGAAGATTTGAAGCAGGTGACTCTTAGTTCTGAGCGAGCAAAACACCATCAGGTGTTTCACTGCACCTCAGTCACACACCTTAAAGGGTACAAGAAATGAGGAGTCCTGCCAAAATGGTTTCATATTTGGTTCAGAATTCAGCTGAATATATTTTTGATGTGTTTATTTGACTAAAGGGCTGTGATTTGTGAGAAAGCGTAATAGAAACCCACGTGGACACGAGGATCCACGTGCTCATTTCCTAGGCACAGAAATGCAGATTTCCATTTAAAACTCTTTGAGTTTAGGTTTGAGAGGAAAAGCTTCATCTTTAACGGGAGAAAAAAATGTTTCCTTTAGGCCTCCTACAGCAAGAGGCACGCTACCCTTAGCGCCAGGGAAGCACCTCCATTTCTTCTGCATTTCCCTACGAGAAAAGCTGGGTTTTGTTTAGCCCAGCTCAGTGTATCCCCAGGTTATCACAAACACCATCTGGCCGGGCTTCAGCACGTCCAACGGAGAATTCAACACGCCCTGCATGGTATTTCTCGGTACGCTTGACTGAGCAAGCCCTCATCTAACAGCTCCTTCAAAGGACAGAAATAGTACGCTGTCTTAAAAATGGCATTTCCTTATCAGCGACTAAATTGGTTTTGCACATGAGCTGACAAATTGTGTTTCGCTACCCGAAAGTAGGTCTTATTTCTGCAAAAAAGCCTGACAGGAAGAGCAGAGAACGACAGAAATTATAGCGAGCTGTGGGAAAATGCTATTCCTACCAAGCTTTTTGGGAGTGCGGGTGAAGGTTCCCTTCACCGTTCGGCAATGAGAGTTATCCCCGCCGCAGACGCCACACTTATCTTCCACCTTGTTGGAGCCGATCTCCTTGTCACAACCCACTTTCTGCAGGAAGAAGAGCAAAAAAAAGAAATAAGAGAAGGCTTTGTCATCGGTCGTTGTTTTAGTTATGGTGGAAAGCCATCACAAAATCAGCGCGCAGAGGAAACCACCGCCCAACACTCATCTGTTTTGTTGAAATACAAATTACTTGCAAATCTGGTGCTGGATAGTGGTTTTCACGTGAAAAATAGGGAGTGATTCTTGCTTGATGGTCACTGACCTTCAAGACTAAGATGGGAAAGACAGAAAAATAGACACAATTCTTCTGAGACACGAAACCAAGTGCAAAAAAGGCAAACGAAACCATCAGTTGAAGGGGAGTGTTTCCATGGAACAGGTTCATTTAAATCTCAAGGAATCATGAGAAATACGATGCTGCAAATATCTAATTTGGAAACATCTGCCAAGTCTACCTCTGGCCTGTTGACGGAGCTGTTGTGGATGATGCTGACCAGAGCCGTTCCGCGACTTGGCACAGCTCAAAACCTCAACCATGACCTTGGGCAGGTGACACTCACCACACATTCTCCGCGGACACAGATGCTGTAGGGATCTTTATAGGAGCAGCGAGTCCCATCATGTGCCAGCTGCTTCATGTACGCAACATCTCCGGTTTCCTTGGACTGGCAGTACAGGTGGCAGCGCTTGTTAGCTGAGGGAAGAGAATTAATTGCATAAATTAACAGCAATCCAGATGCGCTTCAGGAAAATATCCCACTAAAGGAGTGAAGAGAATACGTCAGAGATAGAAAGGACCTTTTACAGACAGCTATGGGGGGAAAGAAGGTAACTAGCTTGCTTTTCTGTGGATTACGGGCCTATTGCTTTGAGATATTCCTGCAGAAATCAGTTCCCTTCTAAAGAGGCTCCTCGGACTGGGTTCCCGACTATCCTTGGACTGGGTTCCTGACTATCCTGGAAGCAGCTTTCACTCCGATGCTGTTGGGAACAGGGCTGAGTTTACAAAACCACAAGGATGCAGAACAACGACACCAGAAAAATGTGTCCGTGAGAAGGTGGTGCTAAAGCCCGGGGAAAAGCACAGAGGATTTGGATCTCTTTCTTTACCCTGTTTTGAAAATACCAGCTGAACACGTATTTCCTGGCTAATGTCTGCATCTAACTCCTCAGCGCATCAAACCCTATGAGCACCCACCGGCCATTCCAGCAGGAGCCGTGAGCCTCTCGCTCCAGCATGTGCTCACTGAGAGGAGGAGGAAAGTCAAGGGGAGCCTAGGGTTGGGGAAACGACAACTGTCTCACGTGGCACCCGTTCTTTCCTTCTGGGACCATCCTTTTTTCCTGCTTTTGAGTCTCACCCACACGTGCTCACACCCCCATTATTTCTGATCTCTGCGTGGCTGATGAACAAGACCCCAGTGTCCTGGGTTGAGCGACGCAGGACTAATTTATCTTCCAATGCTGGGGAAAATGCCACTTTTGGAAGACACTAGTGTCTGAATTCGTGAAAATATTTACTTTAGAGCCAGCTAGGCTATGTGGGATTCAAGGTCCCGGTGTTTTCGAGCCTCGCCAGGTGCAGGGATGAGGAGGAGCAAGACCCAGGCACTTGACCCAGGCTGGTCAACAGGGTTATTTCATACCATGAATGTCACATTCGATATAAATTAGAAAGTTTGCTGCGTAGTGTCTCTCTCCCTTGATGGCGGTGGTCCAGAGAAACTCCTTGCCCTGGTGCCGGAGCCCTGAGCCCTTCCCTTCCTCCCGAAGTCGCAGCGCTGGCAGTGTCCCACATTTACTGTCCCCTGCTGGGAGTGCACAGCTTCTGCTGATGGAATGGGCTGAGTATAATCCTTGTATATCTTATATTAGCATCGGGATTAATACTGGTTCTTTAGTATTACCGTTACTTATTTAGTTTTACCCTATTAAATCTATTCATATTTCAATCCTGGTGTTTCCTTGCTTTCCCCGATTCCCCTTGCCGGGTGGGGAGGGGTCCTCGGGTGACAGACTAATTGTCTGAACGACAACAAATTGTTATGGGTTTTCTCAAACCATAACACCCCCGCAAGCTCTGGGAGATTCCAGGATTGAGTTGTAATAACGGCAAGCAAGAGGACTTACAGTCAGGGTGCTCGTAGGGCAGCCAGTGGTGCTTGCTGTTCTGATACTCGAAGTGGGAGTTGCGCTGCTGACACTGCTGCGCTCTGAAGTCCTCAAAGTGCTTGGGACACTCCTCCGTATTGCAAAGCTGAAACTCAAAATTGACCCCAGCACAATCTTCGCCTCCATTAATGGGCCTGCGAAGAGAAGAAGAACATTCAAGAGGTTCTAAAACCCTCTGGGCGTTAGGTCTGGGGACTCCTCTTCTGTCTTAGGTGAAATCTCACATTCTATTTTAAGAGGCAATTCTGCAAAAAAGGTGCGTGAAGTGACAGAAACGGACACAGAGCAGTCACCCACCACAAATACGCACTTGTGCAATAACCTCCACGCTTGCCCATCCGTCCCCAAGGCAAACGCTGAAATGCAGAATTAATACCCGTGCACATATAGGCTGCCAGCCATGGATTTACAATTCGAGATTATCTAAGTTCATCCTGCAGCTTGCTGAGCTCACACACCATGTACTCTTCACTCTCTTACACATCCGCTAAATCCTTGGGATGGTTTTCCACAGGCTTTCCTCTGGGAATCCCCGGATTCCCCAAAACCGATCCTGGCCCCCTGCAAAAAGCCGCGTTTCAAGGGGCTGGAACAGAACGGGAATTTTGGCAGACTCCATACAAAACGTACATGCCATTTAAAGTGACACCTGTAAGGCCTCCCAGTTGACTGGAACCACCCCCTAGAGCCAGAAGACCTACATTGGATTGTTGCACTGGCGTGTTCGAAAGCGAACTCCAGTTCCGCAGGTTCGGGAGCAGGAGCCAAATTTTGTCCAGGGTCCCCAGTTGCCATCCTGCTTCAGCTGGTTAGCGTTCTTCCACATGCAGTGACCTTTATAGCACCACTGAGGGAAACAGGGCAGGGAAAACAGATGAGAACAGACACAAAAACCACACCGAAGGTCCCATCGTAGCACCTGGGGACAAAGCGGGCGAGGGTCCATGTGCTCGGGGCCCAGGAGGACCCAATTCCCTCCCTGAAGGAGTGTCCTCCTCCTCAACCCTTCCGTGGGCAGATGCATGAAGCTCAACACCTTCCACCCTCCTCTTAATTTAAATGAGTTTTTGTTTCGATTGAGCCTTAGTCGCCACCACCTTTTTGAAGGAATTTTAACATTCCGAATATTAGCAGGATAAAGGTTTTCCTGAGAGTTATTTTTTTTTCTTTTTTTTTTGTACTCGCCAAATATCACACTTCTGCAAATAGGCTGGAACAGATGGCTAGTCACTGGGCAGGGTGGTGTTTTGCCGCTGGCTGGGGCATACTCAGATGGTACAAGTGGCTCTCCTGTATCTCAAAATACACGGAATTTGCCAAACAAACATCTATTTGAGTATAATTTTATAATTAAAAATGAATTAGCAGCAAGACACCCACTAACAGGGATATTAAAAGGGAAAACTGAAGAGCTAATCCTACACCTAGGCAAACATTTAGCCACAGGACGTCTGGACCACAAGCACTAAGAAGTGGTCCTACAGTAAGGGCATTATCTGCTACCGTGGATTCCTAAAGACAAGCTGCAGATGAGACAAGAACCCAAAAAAAAAGTAACAAAAAGGCCACAGAAGAGGCTGAGAATGGGTTACACTTCAACAGGGGTTTTCCATGTCAAAATTTGCTTGTACAGGTGACAGAATATCGCAGTGGGAAAGCACAGCTCCCTCTTTTCCCTTCCTCTGGCTCCACCCAGGGGACGCCGGGCAATTCCCTGTTTTGCTCTGTGCCCTTCAACCCAAATGAATGCAACTGCTGGGTTGTTTTTTCAACACAACCATAGCAGAAACCCACAATACTCACTTTTCCAGGGGCACACTCTGTCCCGTCGAGCGGAGGTCCTTTCTTAGTCTTACAGAAATAGGGGTTATCTGGATGGCTGCACCACAACTGCTTGCACGGGTCAAAGGTTCGGAACTGAGATGGAGAACCATTTATGAGATGAAACTTAACGTTAGATTATGCATACCTTTCAGATAAGGATTTAACCCACCCAGTCAATTCATCTCACACACGTGGTTACCAATAACTACAGCATCTTCAGCAAGACAAGGGCAGTGCTTATTCCCTGCATCCCCCAGCTGGTGAGAAGAGGAAAGGAGAAGACACCCACAAGTGGGAGGAAAATGAAGAGGTTTTTTTCCCTTTTCCCTTGGGATCACTACCACCAGCCTGTGTCATGTGGACTGTGCTGCCATCCACCTGACCGTTACACCAAATGACGCAGATGACTGTGTTTCACCCATAAATACCTCTCTCCCTTTTTATACATCTGTTTAAACTATTAACTGCTCTTCAACTATGAGAAAATGCATATATTGCAGCTCATAAATAAGGCCAGACACCAGCTGAACGACCATTTGTCTTTGCAATGCCCGCCTTGGACATACCGCTGTGCACATTTTATAGCCAACGCCAAAATCAAAGCGGCACTGTTCGTCCATGGAGTAATTGATGCCTGGTAGCTCGGGAAGCTTGGGCCAATCATGTTCAAAAGGGTCGTCAAGAAGACAGTCGTAAGAGCTGCAGAAAGATACACAGAAAAAAAATAATCATGAGAAGATGTAGTAATTTATATTTTTTTTTTGGATCAACATGATCATAGTACCTATTCTTAATAAGGCAATACTCCTTTTCTCCAACCTGTTTTCTTCCTGTTTCCATAGTTATCGTTCCCCAAAGCACAAGCAGATCCTACAGCAAAATCCTGGAGCTGGAGACTGTGGAGAGGCATCTCCAGCCCTTCCCTGCCCCAGAAGTACGGATGGAATTTGCACTTGACCCTCCTGTCACCAGACGAGGAAAACAAACACTGCTCCACTCTGGGTGCCAAAGGGCAACATCTCCATGTGCTTCCACCTGGTCCCAATGCAAGACCCAACACAAAGTCCCCTGTAGTCCCAGGGGGTCTTCCCATGGACTTTGTGGTGCTTTCCAACAGGAGAGTAGTCTGAGAAGAGGCCTTCTTACCCGGCATCGACTGTACTCATGGGGATGAAGCCCTGCCCATGCAAAGGGCAAGAATAAGGATTGCTTTTGTCTCATTCCTGTTCAACTCTGACGTCTTGAAATAGCGATACTGGTGGGCTGCTCCTCCTGCACTGGGCTATTCCAGTTCAAGCTCTAAGGTCTCAGTCAATTACTAATTGATGCTTTATGTTACAAATAGTGTTTCTTCTGTAGGAGATGTGGGTCAACGCACGAATTTTTCACTCAGTTTTGACTGGCAAAACCAGCTATTTGCAATGGAGAAGGAATCACAGAATTACGGAATCATAGAATGGTCTGGGTTGGAAGGGACCTTTAAAGGCCATCGAGTCCAACCCCCTGCCGTGGGCAGGGACACCTCCCACCAGACCAGGTTGCTCCAAGCCCCGTCCAACCTGGCCTCGAACACCTCCAGGGATGGGGCAGCCACAGCTTCTCTGGGCAACCTCACCGCCCTCCCTGGAAAGTGTTTCTTTCCTATATCTAGTCTAAATCTTCCCTCTTTTAGTTTAAAACCGCTACCCCTTGTCCTATCGCAAAGAAGCCTGAGTAAGCATTGCGTGAAGAGAAACACACATGGAAGGAGACTAGAGACTTTTCCCCCTAATTCAGACACACGCACACATGCCGCCTTCTCTCTTCCACAACTTACACTAGTTCCTTTTCTGAGTTTAGGGCTTCATCCTGCCAGTTTCGCAGCCTAGCTCCTAGAGGAATGACAAACCTTGGGAAAACACCAGCTACATGACACAGAGTCTGCCAGAGGGACTCCTGCCGTGCTCCCCAGAGGATGTTTTGGGGGCACCCCTCAGTGAGGAAGCATCACTCTTGGTTTACAGCTTTTCTAATACAGATTTGAAGGGGAAAAAAAAGAGCACGGTGGAGGCCAGAGGTGGAGATAGCAGTGTCTAACTGGTGCCCCAAAGCACAGAGCAGGAACCGCAAAGAATTCTGTTTCCTGTAGTAAAATGACTACCGCTGAGTGCTGACCGGTCCTTACTGTATGTATCTTTTGAGCTCTTGGCCGCTGCACCTGGACCAGTGGTACCGATGGAAGGCAGCCTGCACCAAGGGAGCCATAACACTGCCCATCGCTGTCTCGTCCCCGCAGCGGTTCCCTTGCCCGTCGTGTTCCATGCCCAGCCTGCAACAAAGAACCTGGCATCAGAGCCCAGGCAGATTCCGCTCTTCAACTGGTCAAACAACTGTAAAGAAAACAGTTTCCCATCCACATGTAATCACGCAAAATGAAACTGTCCTTTGCATTCTGCAGGTACCACCTGCACTTCAAACTGATCTTTGATGCCAGAACGTAAGGACTCTGAATACTCTTTCACTTATACTTTGTTGTATTTATTAACACCAGGAATGAACTAACTAGATGATGATGACGTCTTATGCTTCGGATAAAGGAAAACAACAATCCTGCTCATTCAGACATTGAATTGTTCATGGCTGTACGCTCATTTAGAAAAGCACTCATTTAAACACAGAGCTAACACAGTTATTGTGTTGCACCTCCAAAGAGCTAACGTGGTTAGCAGGCTACGTCTCCAAGTGTGCACCTAGCACAGCTTAACATGAAGTGACCCGGTCATCTCCAGCTGGGCTCGATTCCTCCCAGTGAGCTGCACTACTTCGGGAAGACAAAAATCAGATCCTCAGCGCTGACATTAATTCATCCGGGGAGCTAACAGAGATCCTTGCTTAACCAGTTACTCCCATTTTATCATTCCTGAAGAGGTGCCAAATCTCACACATCGGCACTTTGAGTCAAGGAGAAGAAAGGAGTTACAGATGCTCGACAAACTACTGTCTGCACTGCCTGGGCCTTCCAGGTTTTACTGACCTCTTCAAACACCTTCCCCCTCTCTCTTCCCCCTCTTTTCTTCTCCCAGTTATCTCTTCATTGCTTAAACCACTGATGCATTCCAAGGGGATGGAAACAAAATGGACACAGCCACTAAAATTAAACCGCTTGAAGCAAGGAGGAGATGCAGCACCGTATTTTGTTGGTAATCCAATTGTAAAGGTCAGACTTACACGTGCCCAGTTTCATGAGCAACGACAAAAGCCGATGAAAACCCATCCTCGTGGTTGAGCGTACAGCTTCGGACCGGGTGACACATGCCGGTAACAGGAGCATATCCTGTTGAGAGAAACCATGGCTGATTCTTTCACCTGTTACATTTATTTCAAACGAGACCTCCCCCAATAAACTTACTACCTGAGAAGAACCAAGGATTATTATTTTCTGATTGTCATTTTTTTCTCAGTCTTTTCCTCGGTAAAAGCTAACATCTTTCTGGCGACAGGGAAGTCTGCCGAACATCTCAACCTCAGCAGTTTCACTCCAGGGATGCCAGCCCAGACCTAAGGAGAACTCAGACCCTTATCTGCCCCCTGGAAGGAGAAGGGAGCATGGAGGTACTGAACACAAATCTCCAAGACGTCTCCAGCTGGACAGACAAAGTACGGTCGCACCCAGACTCTTAATTTAACTCTGACATACATCACACTTGGTGTATTTAATTCCCGTTCCTTGAGTCATCAAGATTAATGCGGGTATCAAAGTGGCTGGTAAGCTGTCTATGAAAAGAAACCTACAGTGAGAGATGCAATAAAATACATGCGAAGTTGGCCCTTTCTAACCCCGAACAGGGAACTGAAGGTCATGATGGGTGTCCGTGCTTTCCCCAACAGGACCAGGTTTCAGAACATCTATAAAATCGAATGCTTCCTTAAGTATTTGCTGAATGGCGGCCTAGGTTGCTTATTGTCTCAGGATCACGTAACAATGCAATTTCCAAATTTTCCTCTTTTCTGGCAGATGCTAGCCGAGAAACACCAAGGCCAGAGAGTTGTGCCCCAGGTCAGCTGCATTACCTTGCATACCAGCAGGCCCAAAATCTTGCCTGGTTAAGAAGATGGCATGATCGTGGTGCTCGGAGTGGTTGGGGTCCGACTTCTGCTGCTGATATGCCCAGCGGCAAACGTTCTCCAGGCTTCTTGAGGGATTCCCCCTTTCAATCAAGCTAATGGACTGAAAGAGGAACACGTTAGACCCAGGAGCTCCTAAAGGTAGGAAATTCAGATGACTTTGGATTTTCTCAGAGCACCAACCAGGTCCCCATTTCTCTCCTCCTAATACCCTACCACTCTATGTCATGACAGCCGTCTTTCCTATGGGCAATCAAAATGTGTATGTTAACAGTGACCAAGGGCGTTACATCTTTTGGGTTTTTTTTGAAGGCAGTTTAATGAGCGTTTGTGTCATCTATCATCATTCATCTATGAAAATAGCTGCCTTTCTGTGTATAGCCCATAACGTGCAGGAGGAACACATAACCTGGTGCTAGGACCGAGTAAGGACATTTTTATTTCTTCTGTTGGCGCTCGCTTACGTTCTGGACTGCCGGATGACAGCCTGACTTGGGTGAGATGATGAGCACGTAACGACACACACAGCCCATGTGGAGTTGGTGAATAATACAAACACACAGGACAAGGCCTCAACTGGTGCAAAACACTGTAGTGACAGTGAACGTGTACTGAGAAACACAGATTAAACCACGTGCTGCGAGAATTTTGCTACAGTGTGTGCCTACAAGCTCAGTAAATTTAATTACAAGGCCAACACCAAACTGGTCTTTGGAGTTGGCCAAATTCAATGTCTGAGATAAGTGGAACAATTATGATCTTTATCAAACCCTAAACAGCATTACTGCTTTTCTCTCATTCAGAACAATTTAACAAGCATTTGTTCCAAAAGTCTCTGAGTGTGTTTTACCAGCAAAATCAACGTACTGGGACTGTTCTCTGGAACTGTTCAGTAGACTTTTGCTTCCACAGCCCTTCCTGTGATTCACAAGGACTATAATTACAAAGAAGATGAAGGCGGAGAAGTGGCTGGGAGCCTAGCTTACCTTCGCATACCCCAACATGATCATTCGGACCAGCACAACATTTATGTGAACACCCAGAGATTCATCGTGGTAAATTTCATTCACCTGAGAAAAAACCCAAAGACACAGGAAAAATTAAAACGGGGACTTCCGAGGCCACGTATATGTTATTTCAAGTGTTTATGCCACTACAGTCTTCCCAGAAGCGGATTCAAGTCTCAAAGCATTTCCATGCAGTGAGAGACCTAGACTTCATAGCATCATCATCGCGTTCCCCTCCCACAGAACCTCCTCATGCACATGTCAAGACTCCTCTTGAGTTTAACAGCCCTTGGATCATGGCCTGTAGAAAAGGTGATCAGGGAAAAAAAATTCTTCAAGTTCAAACCCTGGAAACACTTATCTGAACGCTTCATTTCACCCATTCCATAAACACAATGGGGGAAACGAGGTTACTCCTGAAAGCAAGGTTACAGCAGTGTGTTCAAGTGCACGGAGGGATTTAAAAGCAGACAGAGTTTCCTTTAACAACAGATAAACCCGTCACCATCCATCCCATGTGGCCACCTCTGCTATGCCATCTGGCCTCTCCAACTGTGGATCAATTCCAGATCCTGTTCCCATTTGTTTCATCAACCATTTGTCTCGCTTCAACCAGTCTGAACACTCGGGATGACTGTTTTAGCGGGAGGAGCAAACGAGCATATTTTTGTTCATTTTGTAGAAGATTCTGCTGCCAGCAGCTCTCACTCAAGGAAACGTGCCCTCAACTTCAGCACAGGTCTGTCCTCGGAAAACACTTGAGGATTTGACTTAAAGCCATTTTTGCATTCCGAAGCTCTAGGTTGGGAAGGCAAAATATTTACACACTGACACGAACGACGAGGCTCCATTTCCGCGCACACGTAGGCACCTGTTTAGCTTTAAAGATGTGAAGAGTGCTCTTGATTCTAAACTGATCATAAAATTAATGGGCGAAGCGTTTCCAAATCCCAGAAACGCTTTGCAAATTTTCGTCTGAAAGTTTTAAAGTCAATGGCATTGCCAGAGACATTAATGCTGTATAGTATACCTTACAAGGTAATGGTATCCCCAAATATACTTGATTTCTGCAAGTCAACGCATTCTGTTCAAAGAATTCACCAGCTGCATGAAAGCATGGAAGGTTTACATGATCTGGAAAGACTTACAGCACTAAAAACAACTGCCGGCCTGAGAAAACACCCATCCGTATGACAGCCTCATGAGACCTCACAACTCTAGTCCCCAAGGACTGCAGAAAACATACAGGGAAGAGCAAACTTCAAAGCCCGCCGGAGTCCTCATAAACCGGTCCACAGCTCTGCACCAAATGAGGTCTGCAAAGGTCTCCGACGAGATCTCTACACACCATTTAAAGGCAGGATTTTGACTCAAGCATTTTTAGCCCCATTTCCAAAGGAAATAAATATTAGATAGTCACTCCCTCTGTTACTTCTAACGCCCCAATAAATTTTGGCCCCGTTGGCCGCTTTCCAGCGACGCTTACAAAACAATAAGGGCCTCAAAGAAATTAAGTATCCAGAAGTTTTGTGAAAATAAGCAGGTGATTAGAAATGACTGTTTTATTACTGCTCCCAAGGAAGGAAAGACTGCACATCCTTTCTCCCACACACCTACCGGAGCTCGGAGAACATTCCCAGCACAAGGGAAGCTGATGTCCCACTGATGTCTCAGCCACAAGACAGGAATCCAGAGGCAACTCTGCAGTTGCACTCACCAACTGAAATATTTCATGGTGGTTTTTGTTTGGAAGAATTTATTTTTTTTAGAAGCAACTAATACTGCTGCCCCACTTTTTACAGATGAATTAAGAATTATGTGGTCACTTTTGTACTGAAAAGAGCATTTGTGGAAGTGAAGTTAAAAAAACCCAAATTAGGCAGTTGGGTCAAAAATTGCTCTTCTTGAGGACCATCCTTGTGTCTGGGAAGGTGAGAAATGTCCTGCCACCAGAGTACAAACGAGGGGGCTAAAACATCTGCAGATCATCAGTGAAGTTACTCATCCCCCTGAAAACAAAATAAATATTTTATTATGGGTAACTGGTGAAAAATAAACACCGCTGTTCAGAGGCTGGTGTACTTGAGCAGTGTTTACAGGTTTTGGTTGTTTGTTTTTTTTTTAAGTCAGGCTAAACAGAACTCTCCCTTTCCCCTCAGGAAAAAGGTCATTCCGAGCTGTCCAGACTGTGGGACCTGGCACAATGATTTTAGCCCACAGTTTGTAAAAACGCAATCCCTTTTAGGACCAGCTGAGAACTGACTGTCAGCGGGACAGTTTTACAAGGCACGAGCATGTAACTCCGACTGCCTGTCTTGTGAAGCAATTATTCCAGAGTTCAATTATCCATCTCATATTTTCTCCCCGTTAACGCAGTAATGTTGCCGCCACAAAGGTTAGTGTCAGAAAAAAACGTTCACAATTTCCCTTCTGCCAAGAAACAAACAGCTTCCCAGGAGTGCCTTTCCTAGAGACAAAAAGGATCCTGGAACTGACCTAAAGATTCAAGTCGTCTTCAAGGTTTCTCCACAACACCGTTTTTACCCCATTTTACCCCCAACCTGGGGGTTGCTTTGGAGGGCTCCACTACAGGAATCCCACAAGGAGCAAGTTTGTGTATACTCTTGTGACCGAAACATGGGAAATTCTGGAAACCGTGCCATAAAAGACACAAATCTGAAAAAAACGCTGCTCTCACTGGGACAGTGGTGACAACTGGGAGAGTCTGCAGGCAAAGCTGGAACCCACATTCCCAAAGGATGGATGGATAAGACAACAACGGCGAAAGTGAAGGCCCTCTTTAACCAGCTCTCCTCCCTGAAGGAGCAGTGGCTGGATTCTCACTTGCCACAGCAATGGCGGCCTCTTGACCCACAGTCAACCTTACAACTCCATGTTGTGGCTGTATGTTGGATGGTTCCTCTGAGCAACTCCTGCAGTATGAGCTCTTGGTAGCTGGCCTTTCAAATTCGGGACAGACAGCAAGCTGCAGAAGCATGGCTGGGCTGGCACAGGCACCGCGCAATTCCCTGTCAGGGCTGCCCACCAGCGCCCACCGACCCTACCTCCGTGGTGCCCAGGTAGGGGCTGCAGGACAATCCAAGGGCTGAGGTCCCAAAGGACTTGGCAGGGGGTAGACCAGTTGCCCAGCAAAGCCTCACCCATCCTCAGAGTCCCTCCAGACCAGCTCCCAGATCTGCCACTGTAAGTGGTCCCTTACGGCTTTCAGCTGGAGGAGGACCAGGAGGGAGGACCACAAAACACGGGAACCCGGGCAAATGCTTCACTTGCCTCTCCTTGGTTTTTGGGGACCATCCAGCCTCAACAACCTTCTGCTCCCGCCTGGATCAAACTACTGACATTTCTGTGTCTGACTTGCACGGGGAAAGCGGTTTCTTCATTAGTATTCTACAGGGAAGGAACGCTGAGTAATTCCGAATTTCATGATTAATGCCATCGGCTGCTCTACTGTTCACATCACTGGAAATGAAACAGCTTTGAAAAGAATAACCAACTACTGGTCTAGCGACCGTCCATGGGTATAAATCACTAGATTAGATGGCCAGGAGTGAGTCGGGCTCTTTTGGTGACACCTTCACATGCCATTAGTCTTTACCACAGCCTGAGGGCAAGATTAGATTAAAACTGGCATAAACCGATACCTGGGAGAAGTGACTGAGCAGAGGCAGTTACTGGCAGAACCGTGCTGAAACTTGGGCTTTTCTGGCAACCTTTTTATTAAGAGAATTTTTAAAAGCTCGATGCTCTTCTATGTCTGTCACTTCTCCCTGCATTTATTTTGCATCATGTTTTCTTCTCATCTGCTGTTTCACCTGCATCTTCTTTAGAAAGCCATATAAAAAAGACTACCGTTGTTAAAATCTTGATAGGAACGACTGATTTGTTACAAAAGCATTCCTTCTAGAAGAGGTCAACTTCTCTACTGTAGTCGACTCGGGCTTGCACAGGCTCTGCATCGACAGTTACTCACAGCAGATGGAGCCACAAATGGATAAGAGAAGATGGAAGTGTTTGGGGAGAGTGCATCAGCCCCCCTGTTTACCAAGTTATATGTTTTTAAACCTAAAAAGACAATATTCTGCAATCATCTTTAACAAAGACTGACTGTTGATGTTTCATCAGGTATGTGGTAAAAAGAAGATGATTCCCTGCTAGCACGAGATAGAGAATATCTAGTTATTCACACAAATAAAAACTTGAGAGTCCTGTGACAGAACCTCCAGACGTATCTGGCAGTGTCTGTTCCTGCTGATGCTGACCATAAAGCTCTCACTGACGTGTGGAAACGAACTAAAATAGTTATTGAGAAAGAAGGTAATACCCACGAAACTGCAATGCTGAGTGGTCAGGGATCACCGAAAGAGGAATTCTGTCAAAAGCACCTTGCAATCCGGAAGGAAGGATGCATGGAAGTACCGTGCTGCTGCTGCTGCCTAATTTTGGTTTATTCTTAAGAAAAAAAATGATATATATACTGCCAAATCCAAACCTGCTTAGGATCCCTCGGTATAACCTGCTGCCCCTGTGCGTGTCTTTCTGATCTCAGTCACTTTAATCCAGGGAAGCTTTGTCTTAAGCAACCACCACGGGAGAAACAAATGTCAGTGGCCTAGTGCAGGAGACCTTTAGTTTCACAACGCATACCACAGGGCTGAAAACACCAAGGATTTTCTAAGTATCCACTTAAATAGGTGTACTAGCTATCTCTTGCTGAAAGCAATCGTGATGAATGCTGTATTTTGAATGCTGTATTTATATACACTGTTCTGTATTTTGTTCGCTGAAAACCCAAATTCCTCTAAACTAAAGGCAGTGCCTTCAAGGTCCTCTCTTTTCATTCGAGGTTTCCCTGAGGCAGCGCGGAGGAGAGGAAAGCGTGTTATGAGGGACAACACAGCACAAAAGAAGAGCTAGCTGCAAAGCACCCCATACACCGACAGTGCCACGTTCCCAGCAAACATCACACAAAGTGGTGAAAACCCATTCTCCTCTTGCGAGGAGTGACCTCCGCACCAGCATGGCACACCTCCACACAACAAGAGATGGGACCCATAGAGTCACTGGGCATAACCAGGGTGGGGGAACGAACAGAGAGGGGAGAGGAAGTGCGTCAGGCTTTCTCAGCACTGCTGGCACCCCGTTTCCCACTCCTCTGCCAGTTTTCACTCTGCCTGTTTTCCTGCTGGACTGGTGGATCTCCCAGGGATGCTCCACCGGGCCTGAGGAACTGTGCTGACACCATGGCAGGGTTGGGGAGATGGAGGGTACAACTCCTTATGTGCTCCTGGTAAAGGTAAGATCAGGAAAATATCGATTCGGTCATCTCAAAGAACTCAGATGAAGCTGCCCAGTAGTCGAGAGGCCACCAAGCTACCCAAAACAACTCCAGGGGAATGACATTCTCTTATCTCCAGAGGGTGATTTTACTCCTCGGCCCTTCTGGAAGGCAGGCTGCCAGTGACTTTGGCCATTCATGCTGGGAGATAACGGTAAAGCTTCACCTAGAAGCTAGGGACCACATTGGACTGCATGGCTTTGGAGTACATGAGCCCATTTGGGCTTCTGGCTGCCAGCACTGACCCTTCACAGCCGTTTTTGATGCATCGCTGATGCTGGGTCTTCCAGCCTGTTTCTTAAGCCAAGGGTACATACAGATGAAACACATCAGGCATTTCTTTAGCTGAAACATAACCTGGAGCTCCCCCTGGCACGGCAAGGCCAAGTGCGTGGTTCCTGGCGAGCCAGGCCTGGCACCAAGAGCCGTACGGTTGTGCCAGCGTGGCACGTTGCCCAGGACAACCCGGCTTGGCACAGGGTTGAATGAATGTGACTTAATACTGCTTTTTTGCACTTGAGCAAAACAGCATTGCTTACGATACCTGCTTATATTTGTTCTTTTGAAGCTTCTCTTGCGTTTGCTGCATCACATGTGGCAGAACTGCCCTTAACTTCCCTGCTGGGGAAGGACAGTCTCAGCGAGACACCGTCAACCTTGCAAAAAACCCCCACGAATGCTCCTGACATCCACCACAAATTTCCTCCCATCTCCAGCCTCGCGTTTTCAGCAGAAGATACAAGTTTAGACGTGCAAGGTTCATCTCTTGGACCTTCACGCCACTAGATCCAAACCTAAACCTGCGCCAAAAGACAGGGCGATGTCTGTGGGCAAGGTCAGCTGTGTGACCGACGGCGGTCCCAGGGCCTGGTCATCTTCTAGGAAGAAGCAAAGAATCGCTCATGCGCTTTCTGATTCCCTCAAGACTAAAAAACAGCTCCTCCTAACAAAGATAAGCAGCTACGGAATGTACATTGACGGCCACGCGAGCCCTGCTGTCAACTCGCTTGCGTCTCAGAGGTGATCACGGACCAGCCACAGGCATTCACTGGCTTGTTTCTCCTCAAAGAACTTCACAGACGGCTTTCCAACACACCACAGCCAAAGGGAGGACTGAATGCCTTGGGCTCCAAAACCAAACACATTACTCAACTTAAAGCCCCTTTTCCTCAAAGCAAGGTTCTACAGCATCCGTTGACTCCTGGTAGGAGAACAACTTCCCCAGCATGCTGAAACACCGCGGGGACCTAAAACGTACCAACTCACAATTACAGAAACAGTAGGAAAGGCGTAAGACTGAACAAAGCTTCAGGTTGTAAACCTAGCAGACTAAACGCCGTGTTTCAGTTACAACGTGCGTGCACGTCTGGAGTTTCTTACTCTAGATTTATAGCACAGTATAATTCTACACAGAGTTATTACAATGCTACACAGAGTTATGCTGGAAAAGGTATCAGTTGCTTTAAATTCATTTAGAGACTTTTTTATTTTTTTCCACTCCAGTTCTAGGGATTAGAGTTTTAAACTGCTGGTCCTCATTCTGGGAGGCAGAATAGGTGGGGCAGATTTTCAAAGACCCTCATCATGTTTGTGCGCTTGGAAAACTGAGGTGGGATTGTGACAGGCAAAAGCTGTGTGATGCTGAGGGGTGGGTTTGGTTTTTTTTAAAGAATGGACCAAGCTTTAAACATCTCAAAGGTAAATGGGCTCTTATGACAATGAGCCCATACCTGTGGGTACGCTTCGGCCCTGTGCTTCCCCCTCAATGTTTGAGGGGGCTCCTCTGTACCTACGCAGTACAGCCTCTCACGCGTGGACAAGTGTGTTGTTGGCAGCACAGTTCCTTAGGAAGGAGTAGATTATTTAGCTGCTGAGGCACTCTTTTGAGAGGTCTTGTACATGACACTGAGCCCTGACACCTCCTTTCCCACCCTTGACGGCATCAAGGTCTAACACCCTTGACGGCATCACTGGTCTCAACCTCTTCCACTCACCCCCTGGGAGATGTTCCACCAGCCTCATCAGAAGCAAGGGGGTTGCTCCTGTCACCCCAGCGAGCGTTCGTCCCCAATTATCAGCACAAGCGCACTAACTAACCATAAAACAAGGACTGAAGGTCAAATTCACCGTATGTGTGATTGGGATGGGCTGTCCCTCCTCAAGCAGAATGCTGTGTACCACGGGGAGCTGAAACGGGGTTTGGGGGATGGGGGGGAGAAGGTGGTTCTGATGCTTTGCAATAGCGAAAGGACCAAATTCTCTCAGTCAGGAATGATGGCTGATGTGACACACAATAAAGAAATGTTACAGAGATGATTGGTAAGCCCAAGGAATCATTTTTAAATTATTCCAGGAATAAAAAGGTGAGTGTAAAAAATACAAGAATCATTTGTATGTTCATCAAAATCATTATTAATTGTAAGCCTATTCTCTTGTAGTCTGTCCTTAGGATACTGGTTCTTCTCTCCTGGAAAATCTTATGATCCCCACAGCTTCTAAGATGTATCCATACGGGTCTGACAATTAAACGCACTAAGAAAAAGCCACACGTTGCAAGGGATTATGTATCTCCTTCACATTGCTCTCATGTATTTTTTCATGAGAAAAAACAGAAAACATTTAGGCTTGAGCAATTCTAGCATTCAGTGCTGGTATAGTACACGATTTTTAATGCATGGTGCGAACCGTGCTCTTCCATAATGTGCATTTCCATAGAACCTGACAGTGTAGCTCTAGGCTGTATCTTTAAGCATAGCACCTTGCCATTGATTTTATAGTTAGAAATGCAGACGTAGACCAAAAAATACTTGCTAACCCCATAAGGCACACCATGATAAAGCGGTTCTATGAGGCTCTGTTCCTTCGCAGTTTCTACACAAAGATGGATATTGCCACACGAGTCAAGGAACAGACGCTACTAGAAGGTTTGCTTTCTTTCAAGGGGCCGTTAGGTGTTTAGAACGCTTCTTCACCCTGCATGTTTATTCTTTAACCAGGTCTCCTTCAGAACTGTGCAGCGGCAGAAGTTAGGAATTATTAGAAACGTATCAAGTTTGCAATTTCTCCCTGCTGTTTATCAACCATTTCCAAATTTTTGGATTTACCCTAGAACGTGCCCTAGAAAACTACTGCGAATAAGATGAATTAAAGGAACATCTTGAAAAGAGAGACCCATATCCACCAGCAGACAAAATGATCGTATTTGTGTCAAGCGGGGTCTCCTAGATGCTCCTGTGAGGGATTACAGAAGCCTTTCACGCCCCAGGATGAGCAGTGCCGCCCCACGAAGCTACTCACGATGTTCATGAGGGTGAGGAGGTAGTTTTGCACATGTTCTTTGCCATGGAACCGGACGACGGAGTCATCCACACCCAGCAGCACCTCGATGTTGTAGTCGTCGTCCCCAGCGTGCCGGCGTCGCCGCAGGGTTTCGTTCAGCTGCTGCTCCGCACTGCCATACAGTGAACTCAGCTTTCCAGGGCCGCCCAGAAGAGACCCTACAAGAAATAGCAAGGCACGAACGTCTGCTTCCAGTTCTGTCTCAGAAACACCTTCCCGCAACAACATCCTTGACTGTAGAGTCACTGCTTCTTTGGATAAAATAAACAGGGAACTCTGAAGGGATTATTCTAGTGGCGTAGGGACAGGGGAAATCACCCAAGGAAAAAATTCATTCAACCATATGGTTCTATAATTTATCACACGGTTCTTATTTCAAGCATAAAACTCATCCCTAAGGAGATTTAGGCCCAGTACGTCGCTTCCTAACCCAGAATTTCTCGCTCCTGTTTTTCAGGCATGCGTTACAGAGTGCCACAGAGACGGGATGCCTCAGCATTCCCCGGGGATGCTGCATGACGCCCAACTTCAGCGCTCAGCAGCAACATGGGCAGCCCCAACTCACGCGGAAAAGATCTCAGACAGCAGTGTCTTGTGTTTTCCCCTCATACTCCACCGCTGGGACAGCTCAGATAGAGTTTCTGACTGATTGGCTTTTGTCTTTGTTTAAAAAGTAGGTGTTGGAATATCCTCTCCCGCAAATATCACAGAATACCAGGAGGGTCCCTTGAAGACATGGGTCCAGGGGCCGAGTTCAGATGGACCATTCTCCATGGGCTTCTCAGGGGATGCATTCATGTATCTGCAATGACTCCAAAGCTACTTCTTCCACTTTAGACAGTAAAGCAAAACATCACCATCGATTTTTGACAGGAAGAAAGTCCCACCTGTAGGCTACTTAGCTCTTCCTAAATCTAAGCCAGCACACCAACAGGCTCTAAGCAATAAAAGCAGTGAAGGGGCCAGTTTGCAACACCCTACAGCGCAAACCAGTAGGTGTGAACTGCAGTCCTCACTGGGAACTGGGCTCTTCCCGAGGCTCCGGCTTGGAGCATCCCCATTGCCCCGCTCTTCCCTTGAGAAGGACGAGATGACACCACCCTTAAATGCACAGGGATCCTCCTGGTCCGTGAAGCCAGCAAGAGCAACCAGTGTCCAATGGGCAGGATGGTCCTGCCTTGCTCTCGCGTTGACTTGTATTGCACTGGGGCACGTCCCCAAAGGACGGCACAGCTCTCAAGCCCCTTATCTCCACACGGGAGCTGATGAAAGCCAAGGTGGCAAGGACACAAACTGTCCCCTTCACACGTTTTCAGGCGAGATTCCCAGTAACCTGGATGTCAGTTTTGCTCGCGGAAGAACAGCAGGACCAGGGCCAAGGATGCAAAATGTGCTGGATCACGCCGTAATCCATCATGAGCAGATTCAGCTCCTGGCAGAACTAGCCAGGAAGCCTCTCCCTCCTAAGTGTCACAGTGGTAACACGTAAATAACTTTCCACAAACCCCACATCAAATGGCAAGGCTGGCCCCAGGTGTTTTGAGAAGCTTAGCCCCGCCACCATTAGGGGGAGAGACCAGCTCTGCAAACAGCTTTCCTATTCCACCGCAAGCCCTCTTGCGCTCAAGAATGCCAACCCTGTGATGGCACACAAGTGGGAAATTCATAGACAAGCTCCAGTTCTAAAAATTGCTGCAGCTGGCGCAGCATCCAACGGAAATACACCCGTAACATCCCCATACCGCGGCACCGACAGGACAGCGCGAGATACCTTTGGAGAACCCACCACCCACGCTGCATGGCACCTCCGCTTGGGCCGTCACTTCCTTTCCTAAAAAGGTGGTTTTGCGGTTCGAGCGAAGAGGAGAATCTCTTTTTGTGTGCCTGGCAGCAGCAGCGCGGGTCAGAAAGGATTCCTTTTACTTTTCCACCCCTCTCGAATACGTAGCCGCTTTCTGCACACAGAGGCTATTCTCAATACGCCAGTATTTTCCATGCGGGCACCCACAGAATGTTTTTCAAGTGTGCAATCCCAACAAAGCAAGAAAAAATAACCTCACTCTAGGAAGACCATTTTTGGCCAAGATTTTAAAGAAAAGAAAACAACTAAAACAGAAGTAGTAGTACTGGAAACGTTTTCAAGCGTTGAGCCTCCCACCTCCTGAGATGCAACTTGCCCACTTTTCTCTGCAGAAACCCCAAACCTCCCCTGGACTGGGCTCAAGTGGGAAAAACGCAACCATTTCACTCGGCGTGCAGTGTATTCCATGAAACGCACCAGATTTCCGCAGATCCTACAAGCTACGCTTTTCCTGCTACTATTTTTTAATTTTTTTCGCCTGCTGTTCTTGGCACTGCGTAAGCACATTACTCCTTAACAGAAACACTAACATCAGAAAACTTCTGACTTTAAGGCTGATTGGAGCCACTTATCAGCTAGTAATTACTTATCAAGCCTCACTGTGTGCGGCCTTTGCCCATACCTTGCTGGTAAGTGAAGCTGTGGGTCCTCTCCCTAATCGCACCCACTGTAAATCGCTATGCCCTGTTCAAAAAGTACCCATGGATTATTGCTTGTTTGTCTGTTTTCCATAATCCAGCAACTTCAGAGTCAAACAACCAGAATCAGACCCAGGTTACGTGCACTAACGATAGCTCTGGTTGCGAATGCTGCAATCTGCACCCATTGCCAACCACTTAATAGGACATACGGGCAAAGGGATGATGCTGTGACACGTGGGAGCAGCAGGCCAAGGTGGGAAGATGCACGTTCCTACAAACGAGTCATTAAACCTCTTTCTTCACACTGTTTTTTGTGATTCAGCCGAGTACTCGGGCGCTAGTGGAAAGTTCAGAAGAGCTCACCAAGTCAATGAACCTTTTCTCAGCATTAAAGTCTGTCCCAAATGCCTCAATCAGCCTGAAGGTATTTACCGTAATTGATGACCATTAATCTCGGCTGGTTCTAAGAAGTTTGTTGGGTGCTTGCTGGCTTCAGCGGAGGCATAGGGAACGGGGATGAGCAGGGATCCCTTCTGAGCAGCACAGAAAGCCTCCTCAGATGTGTTCTGTTCAGGAGATGCAATTATTATTCTTATAAATACAAAATACATGCATGTAATTCAGAACCCCTCCAGGCAAGCAGACGCAAAGACAAAAACATTAGATATTTTATCTAATCCGCTCTGCAGAAGACTGTCCAAGTTTGCATCTGCTCTAGGCATCACGTTGCTCCAAATGAGACTAATTACAAAGCCAATCCCTACGTTTACCACCAAGCTGCAGTGAAAACCATCTTCTATCTCCTTTCCATGCCCAGAGCTTCCCGGCTTCGGAAGGTGAGCTTTTCAGAACGCCACAACACCTACAATTGCAAGTTCTTTCAAAAATTTATAGATGTCGCAGCAGGAGAAGATATTACAGAAAAAAAAAATCTAAAAGGAGAGGTATTTACTGCAGTATGAGTGCCACAATCAGTGAAGACATCTGCATTCTTCATCTGATGCACTCAGTAGGGACTTAAGAGGTACCCATGAGAGAAGGGCAGAGTTCCGTCTGAACGCTTCACACACAAAATCTGTGTTCACACAGAAGTGAAGATTGTTGGCTGCACCCGGCAAGGCTTCCACAGACTTTCTGTATTGCAATAAATAACAAACGCCCCCGTCCTTTTCCATTCCATCCTCCCTCTCGCCAAACCCAAAAGATAGGTAAATTGTTTTCTTTGGCCCAAACTGTGCGCTTATACATCTTTGCACCTTCAAGACGACTTCCAGGGACAGACAGATGGAGCAGCACCATGGAGTGGTCATGCCGTGCACCGTTGGTACTTCAGGACACACAAAACACAGCTAAGCCTCGAGAGGTCATTAGTCAACAGTTAAGAAACACACGTGCTGCAACTTCCCCTGCGTACAATCACAGGCTTTGCACGGAACAGACTATAAGAAAAATTGGCATTTAAAGAAAAATGCGCCCTTGCGGGGGCTTAGGAAAACCTGGGGCATTGAGGCTGGTGTAACTCTACTGAGCATCAGCACTGCAGGGAGCACATCACCTGCAAATACTTACACGCGGGGGGGGTTCAGCATTGAGATGAACAGCTTGCGGGTAGGCAGTCCTGCAGATTTGCGAGCCGAACGCCACAGCCGTGCCTCTGGACACCCCCGTACCCGCACGTTGGAGCTGCTGTCACCAGGGAACGCAGAAATCCATCCTTCCTTACCAAACTCTTCTCTAGGGCACAGAGCAAGTAATTCAGACACGAGCAGAAGTTGGAGAAATGACCCCCTTCTTAAGAGATCACAGCAACGCTTACCAAACTGAATTGTTTAAATTAACCATTTGAAGACAAAGGTTCTTTGCAAGTTAATCTTACAAAGCCTACGCGGCAGCTTTGAGAGCATTGTCTAGCAGGGGAAGAGGAACATCTGCCGCCGCACGGCGATATTCCCTGTGACGCACCCAGGAAACAAGCCTGTTTGTTCGTGGATTTGTGCGAGACAGACTAATCCTTCCTAATCTCATTCTGGAATTAGCTGGTTTGTTATCTCTTCCTTGTTTTTTTTTATTTCGCTGGTCACCTGCATCTTTTACATCATGATCTTACCTGCGACAAAAAGATTAGCCCGGGCGCTTTCACCAAGCGAAATGGTTATGCAAACATCTGGGGAGGAAAACAAAGCACACAGCATCGTGGGCAGGGGTGTAGTTTTTATTTTGAATTTTTTCAGGGTGCGCATCAGAGCCCATCTGCCCCGCATCACCCACCAAAACGGAGGAGAGCAAAGACTGACATCCTCCTCTGGCGCGGCTGGGGCTCCTCTGCCAAGGAAAGGCGGGAGGAGTTTTGGGCCTGCAGAAAATGAAGTAGTGGAAAGGGAAAACAGAAATGTGCGAGGAGGAACTCTCCCCCACACGCCCCCTCATCGTGTTTTGTTGAAAACCCACGGCGGCTAACCTCGCCTTGTGCCACTTCTGGAGACTTGGAACCGCGCTGCTGGAACCGGACGGCAGCTTTCTGTCAAGCACAAATATATGGACGGAGCCTCTCCATGAACCCAGACGTGCCTGTTCTCAAAGCCATAACTCCTCTGCAGACCAATACAGCCAGCCTCCCCCCAAAGCCTTTTTCAGAAATGCTGAACTTTTAACATAAACGCCTACGTCAAGAATTGGGCATAACTGTACCCCTCCTAAATGCTCTCCTGTATTTAAAAAGAAAAGATATTCTGGGTTACCGCATGTATCTTTCCTAGAGTGAACCTTTAAAAGAATGAAAGAAGAAGTAGTTCAGAAGAATTACGGTTCTTCCCCTGCTGTTAAATAATGCTCTCATTTGCCCAAGTCTAATGTCATGAACGCTGGCATCAGTCAAGCCTCTACCTAAAGAGAACCTTCAGCATTTCTCACGTGGAAGATTCTTACAATCTCATTTTATATTGTAAAATACGCGGGCTGAATTTCGTGATACAATGCCATTGATATTGGCACCATTCCTTGTATCTATATCTATCTATCAATATATACATCTATGTATATGCTCCTCATACGTATTCACTTGCTTAAGGAGTCACAGGGTGTATCTGGATGTTGTGCCCTTTTTTTTGAGCATTTTGCTCGTTATAACTGAGCTGAGCGCGACACACAGACGAGCGGTTCGAGCCCACCGGTGCACAAAAAGGGACGTGTCTGGAGGAGCAGGCGGTGGCTTGTGCCCGGCTCCCGAAGGCTGGTGGCCCTCCGGAGAGAAGCCTGGCTCACCTGGCTCCTCCGGATGCCGTCTCAGTGGGCAGGGATGTCTTGGCTTAGGGTGACCCATGGCGTTTGGGCAGGGGTTCTGTATTAGAATCACAGAATCACAGAATATCTCAAGCTGGAAGGGACCCATAAGGGTAGAATGAAGGAGTAACGCCATCAATAGAATCACAGAATCACCTGGGTTGGAAGCGACCTTTCAGATCATCGTGCCCAACCATCAACCTAACCCTGACAAACACCATCACTAAACCATGTCCCTCAGCACCACGTCTGCCCGTCTTTTAAATACCTCCAGTGATGGTGATTCCACCTCTTTCCTGGGCACTGAGATTGCCAGGATCGTCAAGTCCAACTCCCTGCTCCTCGCAGGACTAATAACACCAATATTCTTAATTATATATATATACACACACACTTTTATATATATATATATATATATTAAAATAATAGCAATGCTCTTAATAGGAATTGGCTTTTACTGGCTCCTGAGAAAAAGAACCGAGGGAGAAGGAGGAATTGTATTTCAGGAAGGATCCTCATTAAAGCATAAATGTTGATCAACAGAGATGAGACCTGTGGAGAGAAAGGGAGCATGAGTGAAGACAGGCTCGGGGGTGGCAAGCGTACCCATGCGGTAGCTCTAGGCCCAGCAGAGACCCGGCAGTGATGCTAGAGGAGGACAGTGTGTGTCGGGACGCAGGTGACACTGCCCATGAGGCTGGATGCAGGAGCTGAGCATCACCTGGGATTGCTCCGGCCCTGCCCGGCACCGACCGGCTCTGCCCCAGCTTCTTTTTGGCAAGAGATGATGACCCAACTGACAAATTTGTGAGAAGGGAGCATTCAGTTGCCTAATTGAGCCTTTTTCCTGAAAATACAGCTGGCAGCAGCGTCTAGGGAGGCCCCACAACTTCACCAATTCAAAATGAAACTAATGAAAAATCAGTTCAGAACAAATGGAGATCAATGCATATCCCCTCTTAACAAGTGTGCTAATGTGTAAAACGTCCCCCAGGACAGCTGTACTCTGTAGCAACTAAAAAATTCCATTGTGCTATTTCCAAAGAAAGGAAACTAGGCCAACTCATCATGTCACTTCTGAAGTTGCACTAAGAAGCTGTGGCACATTTTTCTACTTGTTAACCACTGGATGAATACGACTTTCCATGATTGCTTTCTCTCCTAGTTATAGTTTTGTGAAGCTCTGTGTTTTCCTCAGCTCCCAAAACCCCGGTTACCAGGGTGGAGACGTTCCCACCAAGTTTTGCTCTGCCCTTTTTCCCCTGAGTTTCAATGCTCAGATATTTCAGGCTGCTGCAGAGCTTAGTCTATTTATTTTATTTTGTTGAACTCCTGTGCATCTGCATCCAGGACAGCGACAAGACAAATGCCTGGACAAAACGCGTCTAGCGCTCGTAAACATGACTGGCCTTAAGACATAAAAAAAGCGGTCACGGAAAAGTTATTCTGTGGCGTTAAGCCTATTAAAGCCAAAGACTGAGATTTTATCCAGATTTTATCTATGCTCAACGCAGATCAGATCAACAAAGGCCCTCAGCAACCTGCTTCATACAAAAGCTCACTGACCATTTCAATGCACCCAGGGAACTCAGATTTTGAAGAATTTCAAGTATTACAGCGGATTTGTAACAGTTCCACAATGCACTTTCCTGACTGCTTCTTTTGTTCCTTACTAACTACCTTTAAAGAACAATTTAAGATGTTGATGCCCTCTAAAGATCTGGAACAAGAAGGTACCAGGAGGGCATCCCCAGGAAGAAAAGAAGAATCATGTAGGTCAAACGTTTATTCCAAACAGTTCCAACCGACTTCTAACTTATTTCCCCAGGAACTGTCTATATGTAAAATTTTTTGTGGCACTGCTGTCACTGGCTAATTATGAGGGATCAGTGCTTGCAAAAGAAACCACCCAGGTCGTCGAGTGGAAAATGTTATGACAGGATGTTCTCATTAGGTTCTGGGATGTGCTGAAACTTGTGCGCGCTGATTTATTAGGTCCTTCAAGAAAAAAAAAGAAAAAGAAAGCTCCGATGAAGTTAAGCATTCTCCCTTATCTTTTCTTGAAGAATTACGTGAAATTGTCTTTTACTCCAGGAGCATCAGAAGAACTTTCTAACAGTACCACAAGTCTTTGTGGCTTGAGAAGAATCCATCCTTTACTGAAGTGTCGCTGCCCCGCATCCCCCCTGCCCACATGGAACACCCACCCTGGGACCATCTCGACTCCAAGCTTCGGTTCCTGAACATTGTTATTGTCTTCGATGGAATGCGTATGGCAATTTGCTGGGACTCTTTGCTTGACTGTTGCCAAAACTTCTGCTTGTTTGTTTTTTTGGGGCTGAGCGAAAGGAAGAGTTTGTCTCTGAAACAACCCTGACTAAAACAGTCAGCCATAAAAATATGCGGTTTCACCATACGTTAAGGGCTCAATCTGTTAAGTGCTTTCAGAAGCCAGCAGGCACCCTACAGGGTGTCTCTCTGGGATATTTCACAATAAATAAATATTATCTATGAAATTTTGATAACGCAAAGCCAGCCAGTTCTTCTGCAGAAACAATACACAGAGAAAAGAATTAGATTCACCACTTCCCTCAAGAGAGACAGTGCAGTCACTTGAGCGCTAACATTAAACCGCACCAAAAAAACCCCCAGAACAAACCACCAGTCATTGCTCCTCTTCTCTGAAGAACTACCACAAATTTGTTGGCACAAGACCGAAAGGCATAGCAGAAACCCAAGCTGGCACAAGACGACCTGGGTGCGATGGCCACCAAAATAGAAGAAGGACCTCCCAGCCTACGGCTGGACCGCCTGCATCTGCAAGGCAACGCTGACTCTGCTCCCACAAAATATTCTCTGCAATAAAACCAGTAGCAACGAGGTTCAGGCTTTCACAGTAGCTTCAATGCACAGAGGAATTAAGAAAAGAGAGAGCAAGAAATTCTTGAGATGTCATACGTGGTCTGGGTATCTTTCACCCTCCCGAGATGATGAAGCCAATTACAGTTCAGAGCATTAGCTCTGTCTATATTCTCCCCAGTGGGACCCGCTGAGTGACAGTGACTGGTAGGATTACAAACAAACGGGGATTAAAGGAAGGTCTGAATCCCTGGGTCGCAGGATTATTCATTAAATGCATGAACTCAACAGGCCACAAACACAAACATTATCTTACTTTGTTGCTAGACTTAAAAGAGAAAAGAAAATATTTTGAAGTGCTGACTGACTGCTCTGCTTCTCTGGTACCTTGGCAATTCCAGCGGCAGAGTATTTTTGGGAAGGACAGCAGATTTCCTGTACTATGGTCCTCGTTGGCTCTGCAGAGCCCGCTTTGCTCCGACACAACGGGAAGGGCTCTTCCCTCCGATGCACCATCAGCCAAGACAGTCCTCGGCACTCGCTCACTTACGCGACGGATCCACGCCAGCAGCACACTTAGGAAGCCACGTAGAACCACGAAAAAGCTAATTCTGTATATATTTGAGTATGTTTAGAGCCAACTCAGGATAAACTTTTCCAATGGAAACAGCTAGAATTTTACCCATCATTTTCTTGTCACCGCTTCCCTACCTGGCAGGAGGGGTTCCTAGGATGGTAGGTCTTTACCTGTCAGCAAACACACACTAAACACAGCCAAGACTTAAACACGATTAAGGAAGCTATAATTAAATATGGCTGAATTTGGGCAACTATTAACTGCTCTTTTTCCACCCCATGAGCAGAAACCAGTCATACAAAAAGCAAGAGGAACTCCAGCCAGTTCCCACGTTCTCACTGCTCCAGCTGACACACGGGACTCGACACACAGGACAGCTAATTCCCATTGCCAGAGTTCTGCACCCAGACGATTCACGGTGAAAGCACTTTTAGATTTGCCCAGCTCTTAGAAGAAAGCAAGAGATGTTGCTGGATGTACAAATAGTGCCGTGAGGTTCTAACACGTACAATCACACAAAGGTAAGAAGCAGCTAGAAAACATACTTGGGCGAGAGATGCTATTTCCAATATCCAGTTATCAGAAATAACTGGATATCAAAGTTACGGACTAACTCTATAGCCTTCAACTTCCAGAGCGAGCCTGGTTAAAGTAAAGTGAGTGTGAGGCACGCATCTGAGGCATGCCAACTTCAAAAGACAGGAGTTGTTTTAAGAAAAGAATGAAGCCCACGGCACGTGCCAGATCTACACCAACGAACGCCTGTGAGATCATTTCTCCAAAGACCTTCCTTTCATAGTCCTGATGTGATATAAACGGGTTGGGTATTTATGCGTGCTGGTAACTCCTTCCATACGTTTTATAGCTTTAAGTAAAACCAGCTGTCATGGCTCTGCTGTAAGGAACAGGACTCAAAGACTCACCCAAGGCGCTTGGTGGGTGCTCAGAGGGACTCAGGGAATGTGCCACAGGTGCGGGGAGATTTAAAACACAAGGCATCTCAGATACCTCAGGTTCAGTGGATGATGCGTAAGTCTCAGCATCCAACTGAGGTTGTTTTGAACGTGCTGCCAACTCTTTGCTCAGGGACAGCTGGCTTCTACTTTGACGATCAGAAGCTTAAGAGCAGAGGAAGGGACGCTCTCCACACCCACTACTGTAGCAAAGAGGAGGAGTAATAGAATCATCATAGAATCATTATAGAATCATCATAGAATGGTTAGAGCTGGAAGGGACCTTAGAGACCACCCAGTGCCACCCCCTGCCCTGGGCAGAGACACCTCCCACCAGCCCAGGTTGCTCCAAGCCCCATCCAACCTGGCCTTGAACACCTCCAGGGATGGGGCAGCCACAGCTTCTCTGGGCAACCTGGGCCAGGGGCTCACCGCCCTCACAGCTAAGAATTTCTTCCTGAGATCTCGTCTAAATCTCCCCTCTTCCAGTTTAAAACTGTTCCCCCTTGTCCTGTCACTACACTCCCTGAAAAAACAGAGAACAACTGCCAGTGTTCCTTCCCGTCCAGCCCCATGGCCCGAGGAGCACAGGAGCACCTCGCCTTGCCACCACTAATACCAGATCACAGCTCTGCATTAGCTTAACGCGGGCCTCAGGACTTGTCCGGCTCTGCCCTGGCTCATCTGCTCTTGTCCTTATTTTTAGCTTGGTTTTAGCTGTAACGAGGCATTGCCCATGGCCAGGTGACTTCTGCCTGGCTTGTCCAGCCCTACCAGCCCAGTAAGCCAACATCCTGATGATTAATGCGCACCCTGTTTCAGCTGCAGCTTCCCTTTCTGCAGGATTATTGTAAGGAATTATGTTATACATAGAAAAAAAGCTAACAAAACTAAAGGATCGTGGTATAACATGACCTGTGGGAAAAAAGAATTAGACACAGACCGCTTGAGGGCCTGTATCAACAGCACCCAGCAGATACGAGGCCAACAAGGAATATCTCCCAGCCAGGCACAGAACCTCACCTTTTTTTACCCATTCCTTTTTTACTTTAAGCAACGCTAAGTTCTTCAATTAAACATCAGTGGATTAGCGTGACAGCTCACGTCACAACTGCAGACAAACAACACAGCTTCGTGTGCTACCCGTACAGTCCAAACAAGTCCAAGACCAGAACCGTGCATTTTTACATAACGCTAAAATCAGTCATGAAGTGAGCCCTTCAAGCACAACTGTAATAAATATGAAAAAAACAAGAAGGAAAAAGGTCTCATTTTGCAAAATCATCAGAGGGATCAGTGTCTAAAAGTACGGAAAAAGCATCTTTTGAGGCTCTGGTATTCAGTTTGCAGGTGAGAGAGAGTCAGCTGGTGACAGTTCCCAGAGCGGTCCACGGCAGAGATGCACACCTGGATACCTGGTCTGCTGGAACCAAACGCCTGTTTGGGCATGTGAGGGCTTCTTACAGCTCCGCGTGGCCAGCCCTTCACTTCCAAAGCTTCCAGCCAGCAAGAACGCACGACCTTCAAAGTCAGACACTCTCCCAGGAACACCAAAGAGCTCTGCATTAACAACCCTAGAAGTACTCGTGCCTTCAGGTATCATTAAATCAATCTGAAAATCATTTTTATTTCACAAAGGAGCACCCGTAAAGAGCCCTTGGATTTGTAATTTGAATAATGCATTATACAAGGACAGGGCATTTCAGAAAGGGGGGTACCTGTAAAGTCCATCACCTTTTGAAAACGTAGGTTGCATTCATGGTTTATTTGCTAAATTAGAACTTGTTGGAAGAAGAAATGCTGGATGGCTTGAGTCATCTGCATTTTTGGGCAGCTTCCCCGAGATCCCTAAAGGCTGCAGAAGAGTTCCTGGGCCTAAACTTTTTAAACGGGCATTTTCAGTAGCAGACCACTAATACGACTTTTCAATGCTTGAGAAAGTTGCTTTAATGGAGATGTAGCCCCCCTAGTGCTCGTTAACTAAGTTGTTATAATAAGGTCTCAAAATTATTTCAGTCCTGGTTTGGATCCCTGGCATCTGAGCCGGCTTCTGCCAGATGTTTGCCGGGACAGGAGGAGTGAAGGGTCCCATCTGGGAGAGGAGGGCCAGAGGGGACAGGCAGGGTCCCATCTGGGAGAGGGAGGCTGGAGGGGACAGGCAGGGTCCCATCTGGGAGACGGGGGCTGGAGGGGACAGGCAGGATCACCACGGGCAGGTCTCTGCAGCTCAGGTGACCACGAGATGGGACACCAGATCCAGAACCATCCTGGGAAACATCATGTGTAGGCACCAGTGGGCACCAGGGAGCAGAGAGCTCTTCCCAGAGAGCTTTAGACAGGACCAGGAATCAGAACCATCATGTGCCCCACAACTCGACACCAGCTATGTTGACAGGACACATCCAGAAGCCAGCCCACAAGCTCCCATGTCACTAGAAGCAGCAGCACACCCCCACCCAGCTGGCTTCTGGCCACCGCTAAGCTTTAAAGGAAGGGTAAAAAAAACATAAATCACTCCAATGTCAAAGCAGGAGGCTGGGGGAGGTGGGTAGTAGAGGAACAGTCCCCACAAACTATTGGTAAAACCAGGAATAACTGCAGCAAAAAACATAGCTCAAAGAACGAGAAATCCAGTCACACTTTACAAGTCCCTGCACATATAAACACATTTAATACCAAAGAACTTATATCAAAAGCTTGCATTTTCTACCTCCATAAATATCCCTAGGATAATTTAACATTTAAAATTGACCACATCATCTGCTTTCCCATTCTCCAACAGAAGCGTGTGACAAATGGCACTCTTAAAATACGTTTCTCATTAGAGGAGAAGGGTTCTGCTAACCTCCATTCACCAACCGCCATTCTTCTATAACGGAAAAGGTACATTAGTTTCTAAGATACTCAACACCATCAGCAATTAGCTAATATCTTCCTTGCTGGCCATCCTTTTTTACAGACACCGTTGCATCCAGGTTTTTAGCTACCATCTCCTCCAGGGAGGAAAAGTGTTCCTCAGATCCATTCAAATGAGTATTTCAGCATTTCGCTTTGTTAGTTTTGTAAGGATTTGTAAGGAATGCTATTGTCGAGGATTTATAGTTACTGTCCAGAAAGGCAGCTTACAATTTCCCTCCACCATCTGAAAGATCAGGGGACACGAGAGACCTTTCTGGGTGGACCACAACCTCCTTGAAGCAGTGGCAGCTGTCTACACATTGATGCTACCTGCGTTAGTCAAAATGACATTTATTCAGTTTTACTTCGACTCTGAAACGTTGAACATCCTTGTTAGCTTTCTAAGCTAATTGGAGAACACAACACCCATGGAAAGACCAGAGGTGGCCATGTCAGGACTGACCACCAGGGCCCTCGAAGCAGATATTGGCGATGGAAGCTCTCAAGCCCCAGAGAACCATTTCCCACCGGGTAATAAAACTGGGAAACTGTATTTATCAGCAGAGAAACTTCAGGTGGCATGAGAAAGAGGAAAAGCAAAAATCAGCAAAAGAACAGTTGGTTTCTTAATCATAAAACCTTAACAAAATTCTTCTTGGAATAGACCTTCGTCACCATTTTTCCGTCTTCTTCTGTTGGACACCTAACTGCTACCCTGGTTGCTCATTTCACTTGTACAAAGGGAGAGATGTGTGCATATAGAGTTGCTCTGTTGTAGATGCTGTGACAGGAATTGGTTTCTGGACACGTTGATCCTGTGGCTGCCCCGGCAGAGGCGTAGCAGGAGCATGGCACGGCCGTGCTCCTCTGCAGCCCCAGCCACCACCGTTATCTTGGCTGAGCAGCTCCCCATCTACTGTCAACAACAATTACACTTTAACCATCGCTTTATCTGCCTTAAGCCTCTCAAAGGCTGCAAAGCCTACGACCCCATCCAGACAGAGCAGCAAGACATCAAGGCAGGCCACAGCTCCATTTGAGAGGGGATTATTTGGAGCACGGAGGCGTGCCAGGCCGAAAGCAGAGCCATAAATACCCCAAGGCCTGGCCCCAGCTCGGGCTGATGAAAGGTGTGGGGTCTGGTGGCTATTGAGGAAGGATGGGAGGGTGCCAGAGCAGTGGATGAGGTTGCCCAGAGAGGTTGTGCAGTCTCCTCTCGAGATATTCAAGACCCACCTGGACGTGTTCCTGTCCAACCTGCTCTGGGCAACCCTGCTTTGGCAGGGGGGTTGGATGAGATGATCTCCAGAGGTCCCTTCCAACCCCCACCATGCTGTGATTTCTTTACGCCACCGACACCCAGTTTCATAGTTCACTTAAAAACAAGTAGCTTAAAATTGGTGCTGTGGACTGGCTCCACAAATGCCATGGAATCCCTGTGGGTCTGACCCAGGCGTGGGGAAATTGCTCGCATCAGCTCAGGAGACGTCTCTGGCTTTCGTACCCCTTGGGCCCCGGAGGAGCAGGAGGGATGGATCCCCCACACAAAGCTTCAAGCTGAAGGGCTGTGCGTTGCTGACGCAGTCCTAGCCAAAACCTGCTGTCCAGCTGGAGAGGAGAGCTGTGAAACGCCAAAGCTGATGCAGCTAAGCTTTTCCATTAATGTAATTACCCACAGTGAAAACACATCGTAAAAACCCAAGGAAAAAACCTTAGTTGTGAAAAGGTGGGGCATGGTAACCTGCTACTTCAAAATGCTAAAGAACGAGAACATTTTGATGGCAGCACACTGGAAAACCCAAAAAGGTAGTTTAAATTTTTTCTGTAAAAGCAAAGAGACACGAACACACTTCTCCCTGACTTGCACTGAGTTCTTGCGAACCTCCGAGAGCCCGAGCAGACACTGACACCCCACACTGACGTTAATGACCAGTGAATGCCGGGATTTCGGGACTCTCCATCGCCTTTGCAGCCTTCCTCTGATGTGCATCTGAGTGTAGAGATGGAGCTCTGAAACCTGGATGGTGCGGCTGGAGGACACCTGGCCTGATGCAATGAAACCGCTGAAGTCCGAGAGGAAAATGAGATGTGGGGGGAAGAGGTGAAGCTCTGTCAAAATGCCAAAGCTAGAAGCTTTGCACATAAAGAAATCAAAGATTTCTGAATTTGTCAGAACTGAAATAATGTCTTTCTAGCTCTCATATGTTCACCTCTGTCCACAGCAGAGGTGTAACAGCAGGAATAGCTGGGCCTGTTTCCCTTCTAATGAACCTCTTTACAGGAATAAAAGGCCAAATTATTCTCCAACACCTTCAGACTCTCTTCCCACATGGTTACAGCAGATGCAGGGTGGGTTTGTTGGGTTTTCACTGTGTCCAGGTCTCAGCTGGCACTGACCTGGCTGCACAGACACGACACTTGTCCTCTTCCGTCCATGAATGCCCATGGGTCTGCAGAGGAACAGCTTTGATAGATGAGGTCATGGACGTAAGGTGTTGGCCACAAGAAATGAGCATCTCTGCGTATTATTAAACACCAGATTTTGTTTCAAAGGAGATATTTAATGTTGGCGTTTTAACAAAACAGTACTTAGAGATGTGAATATCACACTAAGAATGAGGTAAATTATGTGATACCCGTAAGGACAGCCTACAACAGCCAGCCAGCAGCTGCAGGAGCCATCATACCCCAGTTCAGATCAGGAATAGTATCGTGTTTGACCAGTCATTTGTCACTTTTATCACGCTTGAGATTTAGGACTTATTTTTTGTGTCAGTGAATTTAATGAAAATGATTGGGCTTCATTTCTAAGGGAAACACCTCTTCAAAATGTTTACTATTTTATGGAAAACAAGAAAGAGAAAACCATTCAGCTGAGCTCACTGAAAAAGATGTTCTCCTAAAGTATGCTAATGGGGCAAGAGCAGCATGAGCAAGCCCCAAAGCTTGACTAATGCCTTTTTGAGTTCACATTTAAAATGGAACTTGACCCCCAAGCGGCGTTACCGTAGTGGACACAGGCAGACATTTCAAAGCGTGTCTTCAAGTGCTTCGCTCAAGTCATCGCCGATCAGAAACAGTCATTTTAAGAGCAATATACAGCGAAGCGCTCGACTGGGGAGCTCTTCTCTCTGACAAAGTTAAAGTATTGGGGCATTACGGCTATAGATAAAAACAGCTAATTTTACTAAGTCATTAATTCATTAAAAAGACAAGAGAAGGAAGTAACATCCACTTGGTAGAAGCTACAAAATGATGACACGGAAAATGCATTAAAGGGTTTCATTAAACATCAGTCTTGTCCCATCGTTGTCGCTTCTCCCATGCTTTTCCATTAATTCTATAAATAATTTTGAGACCGCGTTTGGTGTGGACTTTGCTGGGGAACTGCAGGCCACCACTGAGCTCTTCCAGCCTGGGGAGTGAACTTCTCCTCCTGAATCTCAACTGAGGTGCCGCCACCGCTCTACCCATCGCCACCCCAGCCCAGAGAGTGTTTTTCCAGAGGAGGTTTCAGGACACGGCACTTGTTTCATGCCTCCGAGTGCGTTTTCCTCACACGGCCACCAGCGCAGGCCAAAGCCAAGACATTGAACACAACGGGCAGACTCAGCTGCTAGATGGCTTATGCAGAGATAAACATTTAAAGGAGACAGAAGAATGGAATTCACAGTACTCGGTCACATAAAAGGAATAACTGAGTGTGTAAAACTGGAAAAAAATGTGGGAAGATACTTATGTGGTCCGTATTACCAAAACAAAGAGAATTTCAATCGCCCTTCCAATGATGCCATGAGTCACAAATTACGCGGGTGTTCGACAATGGCTCACTTCCTTCCAATGTCTTACTACCCAGTTACTCCTTAATGTAGCTGAAAGCGTAATTGTCCTTAATTGCTCGGTTGTCACTAAGTGGATTCTAACCTTCTGACATTACAAAGCCCAACAGCTGGTTTCTGGATGAGCCCGTGCACCTGCAGCGACACCGATCCAGGTCCGAGGGTGCCAGTCATCTTCTCTCTCCTCAACTGCAGGGTGAGGAATTATGCAGGACAGTCCAACACGCATGGATGGCGGCTGTTGAAGGACGCAGAGCCGTTAGTCCTGTGCCTGTACCCCAACTGATGGCAACCCAGGACGAGCTGGGCAAAGTTCTACCAGCAGCTGAAAAATTGTTCCCTGGATCGTTAGTCTGAAGTGTGGCAAGTTCTTTTTAAGAACTTGCAAACTCTGACCTGGGCAAACATGTGCAGTTGTGGGTCTCATCTTTGCTACTTCAACGGAGACTCTTGCTGTGTTTGGGTCAAGGCAGCGTGCAGGGATTACCTACGATACCGAGCGATGCGCTGCAACATCCAAACCATCAACATCCCATCCTCCAGTAAACACGGCACTTCGTTACCCCACTGGAAGAAGGAAATTAGACATACCCAAAGTTATCCTTCCTAAAGAGCACCAGCTGATGTAAGGTACACACACACATACACACCATGTTTAGATAGATATAGATTATAATGTTTAGGTATTATGGTGTATAAAACTGAAGTTTTGAGGACTCTTTCATTTGGCCATCAACCCTATCTCAAGCTGAAATACTTCATTTCTTAACTAACTTATACACAAGAACTGGCTGGAATAATGAAGATGGGATAATTTTATTGGAAAAAAATACTTGAAGTGGCGGATTGTAAACACATTCCAGATGGCAGTTCTGGGTTGACAAATTCTGATTCTTCATTCTAAAATAATATTCAACGGCACACATGCACACCACTGTAGATTCTGTGAAATCACAGCACGTCAGTCAAAGCCTCCCCTGTCTCCCAGCCACGTGTTTTCTGTAAGAGAGCATTTTAAAAGCGGAAGGGCTAAAAGTGGGAGGGAGCAGTCCTGAATTGAAAGGCACTTCCAAATCTCACAATTCCCTTACAAAGCAGAGCCCTCCTCCCCACAGCTCTGCCTATAATGACAGAGTATATGACCCAAGTGTGATACAGAAGCCGTACAGTTTGACATTACACACATACGGACATCACAGTATTTTCAGTGAAAAAAGCCCAGCAAATATGCAGCTTGAGGGTCTTAATTTTGCCTGTCATACCACAGAACCAGTGCACAAACAGGCGAGAATCCCACATTAGTTTTCCTGGTTCCTTTCAGGGAAGGGGGGGAAAAAAATCTTCTGCACGGCCTCAAACACCGTGCCCTCCGTAACTGCAACAGAAGTTATTTCATTACGGATCCATTGCCCTTTGACGCTTTCTTTTTTTCATATAGACTTTTATACAAAGAAGCACTTTTTTTTTTTTCCTTTACAGCTCACCAAATTCCTATTAGCGAGCCAACCTTGCCTGCGCCTCGCGCAGACGTGTTATGAATATAACTCACAGTGTTTCCACACAGGATATTTTCTCCTTTACCCCATCCCCAATCTTGTCCAAATAGAGAGTCATAAATTCTCCCACTCCGACCTCCGTCTCTTTCTGGCCTGGAAGACGGTGCCATTTACGTTTGCTTGAAAAAGTGGTAACTAAGGAGAGAAGAGGTTTTTTTTCCAGGAGGTTCATTTCTGCTCCGTCTGTGCTCTCTGCCCTCGGGGGTGAAGTCTGCTGGAGACACCTTCTGCAGGAGATGAATGCACACGTTCCCTCATTTATCCCCAAACCCGACCTTCTTTCTCCCTCCTCACACTCCTGGTTTGATCTCAAGGACCACTCCGACACAACTGCAAATCTCCAACTCTTATAATTAAATTAACCTCAATACAACATTTGACCACCATCGATAGAACCTCATCACCACGTGTGAATATCCAAAAGGCCATTTATTGGTGGAACGGCATTTCAAGCAGCATTTTGTGGCACCTATGCCTCTCCAATAGCAAACTCCCTCTACGAAGCTGCTCCTGGAAGCCAAGGAATTTCCCAGTCGGGGAGAGCTGCCAATTTTCCCCATTTGGCGAGCACGGTCCCAATTCTTGCGCCTCTCCCTGTTTCCTGCACAGGATGCTTTAATGAGCCCTCCAGTCTGGGGGAATGCTAGCAGAGATAGCGAAATAATAATACTACTAATAATAATTAAAAGAAAAAAAAGAATAACCTGAGATGGGAGAAGATTTAGGAAGATTTTTCCACGGAATATCCAATGGGTGTGACTACAAATATGACAGAAAGAGGCAGTCCTCCTCCAAAGGCAGGTTTAAATGCTAGAGGGTAGCGCTTAAATCTGGGGCACTGAGGAAGGGGGAGAAAGGTGGCCAGAATACGACAAGAAGTGTTTTAAAGTGTACATAAGTGACCTCTGGAGCGGAGGTTTCATTTTCTCAGCCAGGCTGGTAACAGCCCCATATGGAATGAGGATGGTTGCGATGTACAAGTAATACCAAGTTCAAACTCCTGAGGATTTTCTCAGACGTTGAAAAACCAAAGGTTCAGATTAGCATTTTCTGCTCAAATTTGCTGCTGAGATTTTGGTCTGCCCTTTCACAGTTTTAGACACACAAATGAACCTCTTAAGCTAATGTTAACCAGTAAACTCAATGACTTTTGAACACAATTACAAAGAAATAATGCTTAGTTAAATATTACTTGTGTTGCAGGGGCATAGCAATACCATACGAACGTCAAGAAGGAGAGTCCAAAGCACCCAAAAAAATGAAGAGTATGGTTTGTAGAAAGCTGGAGCAGGTGTTAGAAGAAACCACAAGGCGCGTAGGGGGTAATTTCCTTTTGCACAGCCACGTATCTTGGCAGTTCATGCGACAGAGCTGCCGGTGCCTGCCAGTCCTCGGGGGTAACTCAGCCCAGAGTCAACTCCATCTCATGAAACAAGGAAGAAAAGCCTTTTAATTTGAGCAGAGGTATATCATCCTCTGGGAAATTTTCTGAGAAGGTTAACCCAATTTTGATCCTCAATTACCTTCTAAATACTACTGACGAATGGCAAAATTTTTGTATTTCCAGACTGGTGCATGTCAATATAGAGACAAGCAACAGACTCCCAAACCACGCAAAATAAAGGCAGGTGGTATTTGGAAAGAGGAGTACTGCGCGATCTAGACGTGAACTGAGATTCTAAGTTACAGGAAGGCAATTTTTCTTTTCTGACTTAAAATTTACTTTAAAAAGTGGGAGTACTTGAGCTTGAAAAATACCTACCTCAAATGAGTAAGGCAGGCCATGAACTGAAGAGGCCCATACAGTATTTCTGCTCTTTGTTTTTCAAAGACTTAGTAGAATTTCAGTACTGTCATCCAAAAATGCAGACTTGAGCTTGGATTCAATCACTAACGAAGACAAAGGCTAAGCTTATCCCTGCTCTGCGGTCAAATCTGACAGTGTGGTGGCACCGGCTGGATCCCCAAAGGAGGACGGCCGCGTGAATAATGCCAGAGTAACACCCAAAGGCAGGAGAAAAGCTCTTTAACATGATGAGGCACAAGAAGCGACCAATACAGCAGAAGCGTAGAAGTGGCAGGACAGCAAATAATACCCATTTTAAAAAAACGCACCAAAGTGTTAGTCCCCAATAATAAGCCTCTCTCTCTTGCCACACGGAATTTCAGACATTTTTCAAAATTCCACTGGCATCAATATAAAGGAAAAGCTCCAACTATAAACTATCCCTGAAAGCTGCTGAACTCGGGTTCCTGCTTTTTTTCCATGAATGCACTATAAGTCAGCATTCCAAGACCAACAAACATCTCCAAACCCAAGCTATTTCCAAACAGTACATGTACTGTGATAGCGTCCAAGATAACAGCAAAAATATGCACGAAGCCGTTTCTCCTCTAACACCACACAAAAAGAAGGGGTGGGGGGGGCACCAACAAAACACGCTGATCTACGCAAACGAAGTCTTGGGTTAAACAGGTAAGACAACAAAAAGCTTCAATAAAACAACGAGGGCAAAAAGATCATTCATTCTATTTCTGAGCTGAAAAACAAGAAATGGCCAAGTCAGCTCTCAGTTATGCCAGATGAAATTCAACGTAGTCAGAGGATCTTTCTGGGACTTGGGGAGTTTAGAGTTGGGTTTAAGCTCTGCCATTGACTTTGGAGGAGTCTCTTCCTAACCTTGGGTATCGGCTTACCCACTTCTAGCTGGGGTAATTGTTTGCAGTGTCTTTGAAAAATCCCACTCAAGCTATAAATACTGTAATCATCCCAAATAAACCTTCACGGAAGGTGCTGAGCACAGCTTATTACGTCCCAAGCAACTACAACCCCAGCAAGTACGAGGTTTCATGGAGGCTCTTGTTGCCCAACTCTACTCTTCCAAGGACAAACGGAAAACAGAGTTTCCTCTCATTAAGAAAGGAGAGACCGAGTACAGAGCAGGGAAGACTTACCATGAGGAAAATGACCAGAGTCTTTGACTTCCTGAGGAAGTCCCTGCCCAGCAAAGCAGCTGGCTTTCCGTCCAGGAACCAGCCTTCCCTGCTTTGGAAAGGCAGCCGCTGCCTCAGTTTCCCTGGCAGAGCCAGAACCCTGTCTTTTACCTTCGCGGCAGTTCTAAACAGGTCAGAAACTGTTCGCTTACCTTCTGTAGAAAAAGGCGAGGAAGGCACATGCCCACCTCCCGAGGAAGAGGCAAACCCTTTTGGCTCAAGGATGATGTGCCAAAAGGCCAGAGCTGGAAGGCGGTTTTCATGTTTTCCTCTGTAAAAGTCACTCAGCAAAATCTCACTCCTCCTGCTCTCTCTCGTTTCACCTGGACACAAGCAAGTACCAGACACACAAACGTACCGGCCTCTCCGTTCTTACTGCTGATCCCCTGCTGCTAAGCCAACACCATCAGCGGTGACCAGGGTGGGATGCTACGGCACATTTGTTAAATGCCAACACAAGAAATGGGAGGTTCCAAAGGTCCCTGTTATTTATGCCAAATGAGTAAAATCTCATACTCTTCCGCCCAACAGTGTGATTGTGCTGATGGACACCTGCGTGCCTGGGGACAAGCACTTCTCTACGAGCCACTCTGTGCCTGTGCATCAAGGGACCTTCAGGGCTTGAGGCCCGTAAAGCACGAGAGGAGCAACCTCTGGGACGTGACACCAACCACAGAAACCCATGGCACCCACAAGGTGTGGGATGAATGCAGGGGGTTAGAAAAGCTCTACTGATGATGTTTGCCAGCCGGTAATACTAATAGCTTTTAGTATTTCTTACAGTCTACCAAGTAATTTGAAATGCTTGTGTTTAAATAGCTAGAAAAATTTTATTTCCGTGCCACATAAATGTGCTTTTCAAGTCATTCCACGCTGTTTCTAAAGTCAGAGCACAGCCTGTTCAGATTGTGATATGGGAGAAACGGTTAAAAGTGGGTAAAATGGGAAAAACATAATTGCGTGCTACCTGACAGAGCATCGGAACAAGAAACAAAATAACCCACAAGAATTTAAACACCATGGTTTCGTAAACATGACATAAACATCATGGTCTTGCTCTGCTTCATTTTCAATATTACTTGTTTGAAGTTAAAGGCAGACCTAGTGAGTGTTTTTGAGACTGAGCTTGGACCATGCGGCAGGATCCCGGTGAATAAATATTTGCTGACAACACTGCTGGCACCAAAGGTGGGGTATGACACCACAGTAAACACAGGGTTAAGTCGAAGCACTCTATGGTCAAATGGAAACACATTTCTGTTTTGAAATTCTCACCTATGAGCAGAGAATTCTCACCTATGACCAGAACAAACTTAATTTTGAACGTAATTGCTTATTGATCTTCCCTCTTCAGGGAAAATCCCAACCCAAACATTGTCACTACAGCCAACAAATTCAGGATTAACCTTCAAGCAACGCACTAATTCTACAGATCAATAGGTCGTTTCTCTTCGCACGGTTAATAAAGGAAGGAAGCAGTATTAAAATGAGGCAAAAGCTAGCATAAAGCAGCAGAGATTTGGAAACTTCATCCAAAGAGCAAGGAACACCTGGGTGAGCCTTCTCCACAGGAGTCCATCTTCAGCCTTGGGACACCTTCATTTCTCCATGACCATAACATAAAAAGAACTTTAAAGAACGAAGGAGAAGGCAGTACGTGAGTGCGTTAAATGGTGCTGAACACAGCTCTGTCCTCTAAGGAATGCCACTGGCAACAGGACTTTGTATACGCTCACGGTGAGAACACAGTGTCCCAGTCTGGAAGAATGGTTTTTACTGGTTGGTACAGCACATTGCCCAGTACAGCACTCATCAGGGCAATACGCTCCAGCATATCGTTCATTTGTTCCTCCAGCCAGTGACATCAAGCTTATTGTGCCATGCATTGAGCAAATACCGAATGAAATGGAAATAAACGGTCTTTTTTTTGGCACAGCTGAAGCAAGACGAGCAGCTGCTTGGGAAAAAAACCTACCAATAATCTTTCTTTTACAACCATTTTATCTCCAAAGCAGCTAATTGTCCCATTTAATAGCTCACCACTTGTACTATACTTAAGCCCATAATTGACTTGAGGGACTCTATTCTCTTGATGCTACACAGCTACTATCTACATTCTCTATCAAAGCTTTTCATGTTTTAAAGCAAATTAATGAGTTGGTATTTTTAAACCCAATCTTTCTTTCCCTAGTTTTAATAAAACTGTTCACATGTTGATATGAAAGGGACAAAGCTCGTCGCTGTCCCCATGGTGGGCCTGCTCTTCAGATGCCCAACACGGCCGTGGAAGCCATTGCGTTCGGTGGGCTGCCGGGCTTCCCACATCCAGGCCAACTACCTGTTAACGAAGGAATTCCCTAACGAAGGAGCAAGTTTGAAAGCACCACTCCTGTCATTAAAACACATCCAGTGTGGATCCTGCTCCTCAGTGAGAAGAATGAGTCTATTTTAAAACATGCTGAACAACGCCTGAGAGGTCTGGGGATTCTGAATGAAAACATGCCGAGTGCTAAGCGCTCACAGACAAACCACGTTACTCGCTTCCGAATTTGAGTTCAGTCATAATGATTCAAAGGAAGACTTTACCACAATATAAGTATCTTTTAATACGTAACCTGAAATGGTCGCCTCCCTTGGCTTCTAAGGGCAGCCCCATCGAAAGGCGCAGGTTTCCATTTGCCTGCTGGAGGTCTGCCTTCCACCAGGGAGTCTCGGGAAGAAATACCCTCTCTGAACTCAGCTCTGCTCACCCCAGAGGTAGTAATGGTTTGGTTGTTGTCCTTCCAGGTGAGAAGAATCATGCTTTTTCTTCCCAAGGTACTACAAAATGTGAGCCAGGTGGTGTGTGACAGCCACTCTTCTAAAGAACGACAGGAACCTACACTGGAAGCTGTGCTGCTCGAGATATTGGAAAAGGTAATGATTATTAAGGCAGTGACACCCGCTTGTACACGTACTGCGAAATCCTGAGTTATGAGAGATACTGGCAGCTGAAAACTCATACACGGGAGAAAGCACAGCAAAACGCAGACATACGCAGCGTCACTGACAATGGTCACTCCGAAAAGGGATACTACACTCCATGCAGAGAGTTGTCTAAAAACAACTGTGTTCAACTGGGAAGCCAAAAAGGCACCAATTTAACGAATGCCACCACATAAACCCCCAGCACGTCTGCCCCCCTGGGCACTGCACGCACCAGGACAGGGATGGGGGCCGTGCAGAAGGGGTCAGCGATGGCCACAAACAAGGATCTGCTTACAGACCGTGAGCGGTGGATGGAGTATTTCTCTCTGGACTGGCAAAAAGACAACGAGGAGGGATAAGCAAGATTGATATAAAGCCCGAAAAAACAAAGAAAAGCTGAAGAACATTCTCTTAAGATGGGAGATCGGATGGACCGAACAAAGCAAAGCCGAGCACCGCTGGAGGCTGTGCTGGAGGCAGGAGGGCTGTGTCGGAGCACCCTTCCTGTCCACCTTCCTTGTGTCAGCTCCCAGGCAGTGCCTGAGACGGCCAACGGAACCAAACAGCTTCGTACGGACCATTTTGTGTCCCTGGAACTGGGTGGTTCGGCGCTTACGGCCTTACCACAGCTAAAGCCAAGCTTCATCAACCAACCTCTTCTACCTGTAGCCAACACAATTGAGCATTTTGTATTAATGCAGATTTCTTTAGGCTTTAAAAACAGAGAAAGGGCAGCTTGAGACAGAGGACTCCCGGTTTACCAGGAGCCTGACATCCGATGAACAGCTGGGAATCAACCTGTGTGGCAAAGGTTCAAGAATACAAGGGCTTAGGTTTTTAAATCCTAGAGATGCGGACAACCAATAACCCGAAGGAGACACTGCTGGCTTTTCTCCATTACTTGCCCCCACAAACGCCACAAGTTTATTCCTTACACAGGAACAAACATTATGGCACCCTAAACATGCGGTATTAAAAAGGCCGGTCAAAACCCAAGTATTTGGGTTTTAGTGCCTATAAGGTGAATTTCTTTCACTACCAGCAATTGTACATTATTCCGGAGACAGAAAGAGAACGCATCTGCCCGTTGCAGCACTAGGAAGAAGTTCCTAGTAACGATGCAGATGGTTCCAAATTGCTAGTGGATGGGATGCCCAGATGTCTTTCATTGTCATATTTTTTTCCAAGCGGCCTGACAAACTTCAGATGTAAAAAAATAAATAAGAGTGATGAGCCTGTCTCGCCAGCAAAAATAAAAAGCATGTTTGACAAAAGAAAGCAAACGAAGCAGATCCGCGGAGGTCAGAACTTTGTCAGCCTTTGTCCAATTAAGTTAGGGTATAATTGGCCACCAAAACGTCGCATGGCATTACGTGAACCAAACTGCTGGTCACTCAGAGACCAGATTCTTTTAATTGATTTATCTCGCCTCATGTTCCCTATTAAAGAGCAGCCGTCAACTAAAGGAAGAGTTCTTTTTTCTTCCAGTAGTAAACGTTCTGGGCATCAGGAACTTGGAACCTTTGAAGCGCTGGAAGTAATGAAAATATTGTGTTACTTATTCTTGGCAGGGAAAACTCTGCAAACTGATTAAGAAAAAGGACTCGAAATAAATCAACAATCAACCCTGTGAAAGCAAACTGAGAAATACCACGAAAATACCAAAGCGCAGACTCAAATGCCTCTGTTTGCAAATTCACTTGCGATCAGCGATAAAAACCCCGCTCAGTTGGCTGGGGAAGAACCCGAGCAGAACCCAGCCGTGTGGCAGCGCAGTTTCAGGGACTGCAAGGGACAAACTATTTACAAGAGTGATCAGAAGGGATTATGCGGCTCCTGGACGCTCAATCAGTGTTGGTTCAAAACGAGCATTTGAAAAACACAAGGTAAAAAATTATTCTGTGAACTGGATTTCTGTCGCTATTGCAGATCTGAAAAAGAAATCCAGGGCCTTCGCTGAAAATCAACAAAACGGATGATGCTATTAGTTACATAATCTGCGATGTTACTAATTATATTTTATTCATAAGCCACGGAGCATAATAAGTAACCCTTGCGTTGTAAGAGATTTTTCAGGGATTTACGAAACAGCTTTTGCCACAGATTGAATTGAAGCGACAGACATACTTCAAATTGCTCTTATTTTAGAAGTACCGGCTGAATTTTCCAGCAATATGGCAAACTGAGCTTTGGTGAATGATAAAGGAAGCCTAAACCAGGTAAACTATAGAAAGAAAACCAGACGCGAGAATGAAACAGTGTTAGGAAAATGGACAAGCCAACCCTATCTGACAGCTGGGATTTGGAGCAGCCGAGGAACGACACCGCTTCCACGTGAAAGGGGTCACGTGTGTAAATTGAACAACGGAGACTTTTTTACAATCTGGAGAAAATCAAGGGAGTGACATTTGACTCCAGAAAGCAAGAGACACTCATTTCTAGCTGGACGCAATTGGGGAGTCCAAGACCTAAGAGAAAAAGAAATCAAGGAAGACAAAACGACCAAACGCATTCTCTTATGAGAAAGGTAACGCAGACGTGATCTGAAAGAGGTATTTACGTTGTGTTTCCACCTGTTGTGAAAATCATACCTTCCCACTAAAATGAAATTGTTACCTTTACAATTTTTTTCAACAATCCAAAAATCTCTCCCTATTGGACAAAACCACTTCTTAACAACTTACATTTCAAACACATTTAAATACAGTTGCGACTATGTCATTTATTCACGCTGCTTCTGTAAAGCAGCTTCTCTGGGACGGCTCCTTGCCTTTTTCCTGATGAGCTTCCCATTTTTCCTGAACACGCTTTTCAATATACGGGTGACACTAATTCGGACCACTGCATTTAACTCGGTAAGACAGTTTCATTAACACGGGACTGGGGCAAGCTGTAGCCCTTTTTAGCTGAGCCGTTCCACGATTCCCAGTCTACCAGCCAGGTGCAGAACAACTCCCTGCTGTCTGTTAGCACAAAAGCAGGAAACAACCCCAAAGGATTTATTCAGGAAAAAACTCCGATTCCACTCTGCTCCTGCAGCAAATAACAGGTTATTTAAAGGGTGAGAGCCCATCCATGTTTACAATAGCCGTCCAGTTCCTAAGTGACACAGTGGGAGCAGAGCATCGCTGCCCATCGCCGTGAGGAACGGTAGGACCAAGGGGTGCACAGACCTGATTCAGAAGCCTGAGCATCACCCCTCCATCAGGCAACCCGGCTTTACCACGCAGCATGCTTTCTGTAAAGGTTCTTCTACAAGAAAGGGGGGTGGGAAGAGCAATGTAAAGATATATAAAAGGTCTGATTTAGATCAAGACATTTTTAAGATCTTTTTGGCAATGTGTCTGTCCCAGCACAGCCCTGAGACAATGGAGCGTCAAGAGAAGCACATCCCAATCATTACACCTCCTGCTGCTCTCAGATGAGGGCTGACACTGAGCTGGACCAGCAGGACATCATCCGTCCCTCGGTCCGTCCCCGAGTCCACTCCATATTTACTCCCTGTCCTCCACGGAGGATGCGAGCGCAGGAATCCAACTTTCTCCAGGTGCCCGGCTCCACCGTTAGGTAGCCCATGCAGAAATAGGGGAGGAGGAGGAAAATCTTACCATTTCTTGCCTCCTGATGCACAGAATCCCGTGCCATTAACAAAAGAAAGGAGAGCTTTTACCTACAGATGTAAGCCGTGAGCCCAGCATAAGCAATTATTTGAGTATGAGAAAGGCCAGCTGAGTCCCATACAGTCATGTTTCCCTGACTTAAGGAAACGCAAGGACATAAAACTGCGCCTCAACTCTACCTTCATTAGTCTTCCGAGTCACTTAGCTACTCCATCCTGGTCTAGGACATACCGGCTCTCTGGCGCTCTTGCCACACAATAACTTCTTGTTATCTGGATGGAGTGTTAAGACTCCAAAGGAGACACCAGAGGTACCCAAGCCGTTCCCCGTGTCCTCCAGACACGTCCTCACACTTTTCCAGGGAATGCCTACAAAGAAGGCCCTGCTAGTCACACTGCAAGGGAAGACACACAAACGAAAAGCTTTCCTTGGCTCCTGCTGAAGGTACAAGCCAGCAAAGCTCTTCATTGGTCCCAGGGTTTTCTTCCCAAACCAGAGGGTATTTGATGGAGCCTAACCCAGATTTCCCGCAGGTCAGCCTCTCCCGTCACCACCACAGGAGCCAGCTGCCCTTAGATAGCGATGTGCACTTTTCCAACTCAAATTGCAGACTCAGGCTTGCGTGTCTTGTAATAACCTCCAGAATCCTAACTATCTTGACCATCTTGTGTTATTAGAATACTCGAAAGAATTTTTAGGCAAGGCATTCTGGCAAAAAACCCCCGCTGTTTTCACAGCAAACAACAGCTGGGTCATGCTGTTACTCTGTGGTGTTTTACTACTGCATTTTGGAAAGATTTACGCACTCCTGTAACCCAGAAACGTATCTCAAGAAGCTCGGTCCATTGGGAGCAAAACTGACTGCGAGGATGATGTTCTCACATTCGTCATTTCCGTCCGCATTCCTATCAGGTTCAGTTGCCTAATACCCTGTCGTCCCACGTAGGACAGCCAAGGCAACTTTTCCTCCTTCTGTACCATAAACCAGGGCTTCCTACACTGTACCCAGAAATTTTCAAAGATATAAACTGAATTAAGTTGCCTCATCCCTCCTCGGTTTGGATTCTTACCTATTTCTGCATTTCTAAAATCTTTCTCAAAATATACTGAGCAACAAACTCATTAAACCCAGGTGTCTCACAGTGGGGACAACCGCCAAACCTGCATAAAATTCAGGGGAAGAAGATCCAGCCACAGTCATATGGTATGAAAATTACCATTTCGCATTATGATACAAATGGCTACATTTTAATGCATTTTCCCATCAAAGACATAGGTTAAAAAAAGTCAACTGTAGAACGTAGACTGATTAAAAAAGGATCTTTTCTTTGGGTGAAAGAGTCTCTCGGTGCTTTCATAGCAGGACATGTCAGTGAATTTGTATGATGCGAATGTAAAACACACAAACAAGCAACAGCCCCCGCAAGCTGTGGGAGGATTAATTTCCTCGTGTTCCTGACCTCTAGTTCACATAAATTCATCTTGATAAGGCAGCTCTTCTGCTTCCAATTAGCGTTTTTTCTCCAGGAGAGGCTGTCCTGGCAGGTCCTCCGTGGGGACAGGGGAAGGGCAGAGGCTGGCCGGAGCTTGCAGAAAGCATCATAGGATGGTTTGGGTGGGAAGGGACCTTAAAGATCATCCACTTCCAAGCCCCCTGCCCTGGGCAGGGACACCTCCCACCAGACCAGGCTGCTCCAAGCCCCATCAAACCTGGCCTTGCACACCTCCAGGGATGGGGCAGCCACAGCTTCTCTGGGCAACCTGGGCCAGGGGCTCACCACCCTCAGAGTGAAAAATTTCTTCCTCATATCTCATCTCAATCTCCCTCTTCCACTCTGAAGCCATTACCCCTCGTCCTATCACTACATGCCCTTGTGAAAAGTCCCTCTCCAGCTTTCTTGTAGACCCCCTTCGAGCACTGGAAAGGTCTATCATCATTGGGTCCCACCACCCCGCTCCCTCTGCTCTCACTGCTGCCCACCCGGCCGACTTCAAGGCACTTTTAACCATCTCTCAGGCATTTTTCTTATCAAACCCAGTAGCAGAAATGAGCTACTTCTCATCTCTTGTAGGGAGCCCAGCTCTCCAATGCTGCCCAGCACTTTTCACAGTCATTGTTTACCTATATTAACATTATCCTTCCCTTCTTCCTATGTCATTTCAGGGCATAAGGAGTTTTTATCGGAAAACAGTCTAACCCTTGGAATGGCTGCAAGTTGCATGTACTGATCTTTCTCCATTTTTTCAATTTTCCCTTCATACAGATTTCCGTGTGTTTTACTACTCTGGCTTTGGGTGCCTGCGGTTGGAACCAAGCCTTTATCCTTGGGTTTTATTTAAGAATAATTTTCCTTTGTTATTGCCAAGAACTGAAGACGACTTAACCAGATGGATGTCCCTGCTCCCATCGTCGAGAGGTAAGCGCAACCTCCCCGACACAGACAGAGACCGTAAGGCACTTTCTAGCACTTTTTGATCCATTCCTGCTCAAGTTTCTGTCTGTCTTGAAAAAAAAAAAATTTACAAGCTTTTTCTCAGCTATGAAGTCCGGGTTTTCTTTTACTCATACACATTTCAGAGCCAACAGGATAAAGCCTAGACAGCAGAGACTATGGGTCTTATATTTATGTTTAATTTTATAATTACCTGGCTACCATGAAGGGGTTCTTCCCCAAGCGCTGCATCGCTCTGAGCCTCAGCTTCGTTATCACTGATGAGCAGCGCAATTGATGAATGTAATTTCTTGGATGTACCTCGAATATAATTTCAATACATCTTACTAACTCTTACCACTCTTATTTTAAAATGAGGGACGAGTATTTGCAGCAAACATGTTTCTATTCCCAGCTTTGCCACAGATCTGTCTGATCACAGATGACGTTCTCCTCTTGTTGGCCACCCACACCTTTCAGCCCTGTTGTCCAACATGCCCAGTTACGATTCATGCAAATGCTTTTTGTGTGCTACCTCAACCTTTTAATATAGAGCCATCATTAAATCAATTATGAGAACTGAAGGCTGGATAGTGAACCTGCCAGGTTCACCCAGCTGCCTCACTGCCTACTGAATTTCTGGACACAGTGATCATTAATGGTCAAAAAGTTTTTTCCTGGATGAGAGGTCATGGATGTTAGTTGGAACAAGGGAGATTCCAATTAGATAGAAAATATCATAACGAGGGTAATCAAACACTGGAACAGAGGCCCAGAAAACCTGTGGGATCTCCATCCTTGGAAACATCGAAATCACAACTGCCAAGTTACCGTGTTTGGTTCTACGAAATGTCGAGCCGTAGAGGGCACACAAAAAGGTGCACAAAGGGAACCCAGAGACGCCCCAGAAGACAGTATCTAATTCCCAGCCTACAGACATAATTGCACACAGGAAGACACTAGCATTCATCACTGAGCTCTGGGAACTAATTGCTAATTGCACTGCCCAGCACATTACTGGAAATACATGACATTGAGTTGACTTGAACTGGGAGGAAAAACACCCCACTAAGCCAACTCCATACCCAACCGTCCCATCCCCCTGTATGTCTCTGGTGATGGATACCACTAAAAAAGAGAGGAGAGACAGGAAATACTCTATCAAAGACACTTTCCAACGAGATGAATCCCAAACTTCACCTGAGGACACACGGGCCAAGCTCAACTGTGACCTTTGAGGGCCAAGAAGGGAGATCCAAGTCCTAACCATGGGCTGGCCCTCAGTACAAAAGCATGTGGAGGAGATGCATCCCGGGCTGTGTTCACCAGGGGCATTCTGGGTTGAGACCAAAGCAATAAGTAGCTCTGTAGAACCCAAAACCACACACAGCTTCTTGGTTATATTTTGCGGTAACGAGCTGATTCCATAGCTGTACCGACTGATACCGATATCCCAGCAGGGGAGGTTAAATCCAGCTCAGGTTACGCCTAACCCGTCCGAGGGCACACTTCCATCTGCGGTGCAAACACTCACGCAAACCCTTGGAGAGGGCTGTGATTCCGCTGCACTCAAAGATTACTCATCTACTTCCATTTCCACAAGCGCTTGATGGTTTTCTCATCAGTTTTCTCCCACTTCTCCTCCTCCTCAGATCCCTTCTCTTTTTTCCCCATGTACTGTAAATACATCCATCACCAATCCTCATTTTCCTTCGTACCATGACACGCTGTTCCTGTTTGAATAGTTCTTTGTTGATTGCCTTTCCTTGGATTAAGCAAACTGTTACTCAAAAAAAAAGAAAAAAAACCTAACACCACAAAGCAAACTTCAATCAAGAACTTCAATGAATCCTAGTACGTTTCAATTTTACAGAAGAAGGCTGATTTAAAAGCAAAAGCTCTAGCAGTTCTGGATAACGAGTCTTTAGACAAGTACATACACAGGTTATCGCCACCAAGACAACTTAGACAAGAATGCCTGTATTGTAACAGAGCATTTTACAAACCGTTCTGCACTACGTCTCCACAGAAATCAGTTCCTTCCCGTTATTCCTGACGCACAGACTTGTGTGTTGTGCTCTGTGGTATCTAAAACATCCTCCATCAGAACGCGGGTCATGAGAAATTCCGCTGAGAAAGAGCTCAGACACCTTCTGGCACGATGTCGTCCCTAAGAAACACTGATGTGCCTGGGGAAGTGCCGAGGGAGGTCTCCGAAGCCGGCAATAGTCTTCCCATTCTTCTACCTTCTATTCCCGGCTTCCATTCCCAGGCAACCAGGAGCAATTCCCAAATAATTTCTTCCTCCTACACGGTTCCCACCTGGGACAAAGACACTGGAACCCAGTGCCATGGCAACCCCATCAGCCACACAAGCACTCTGGTTCTTTAGGGAAAATGAACATTCTGAAAGGAAACTGGGAGATAAAGGCTCCTATTCCTTGTTTCCCACTGTTAGGAAGTAATTACAAAAATACTTTAATCTCAAGTGCTCTCTGGGTGAATAGGTTGTCATTTTAAAAAGCAAAAACAACTATGATGTGAAGAGGAAGATAAAATAGGAAAACTTGGGAGTACATTAGCATGCTGTGTAATCTTCAAGCTTAATGTTGATTGTCAATTCTATAGGAGAAAAAAGTGCTCATGGAAAAAAATAATAAATGAGTGAACAGGAGGAAAGATAAATCAAACCCTTTGTGATCAGCTCAAGCAGAATCCGATCCAAAACCTGCCTCATCAGCCCACTGACGTAAATCTGCGTCTTCTCACCAACTCCTGTGGACTTGGATCAGGCTTTTACGTTTCTGAGAAATACAATTTGGATTTTATTTTACCATACTCCCGAGGCTAACTCAGCAAAACCTGCAAAGAAGGCCTCCTGGGTGCAAATCTGATTCTAAACTCTGCAGTTCTTGGCCTGTTTCTGTTGTTTCTTGAATGCTCTCAAGGAATAAGGTTAATAATCGCACATCTCCGGGATGTTTGTCAGCTTATTAACAAAGGAGAACAGATTCTTTTCATCCTGTCCAGACAGAATGGTATCATCATTGTACTTTCAAACCCCTCCAACTCAGGCTTGTCTGGATAGCATTTCTTTCCGTTCCTAAGTGAAAAGCTATTTTAGTGATAAAATCTGGGAGATTTATTTAAATGACGTTTTAACATGACAGCCTCGTACGTTCTTCTAGATTTTTCAGCTTTGTATGCATAGTTCGTTTGCTCTCTGTCCCCCAGACCCTTCACCCCCAATATGGAGTATTTTGATCTTTGTTTCTTTTTGCCCTTAAGAGTAAGTATTTCTTCTTTAACAGACGTTATTTGGGAATAATGGAATAACACTCGTGACGTGGACACTGATCGCGCATACCTGTAGCACTCAGCTAAAATGAGAAGCACAGATGTTCGGTGTCTTTAGGATCAAGACTTAAGTGACTGGGGAGGTCAAACTTACAGAATGTCATCCCAGGGCAATCCGAGATGGAAAAGCCCTCAGGAGACCATCGGGCGTGTTCACACCCGCGAAGAACTCTAGAGATCCTCCTGCTCTACGGCAGGATCCCCAGACCATACCTACACCGGACGCTCATCCCAGATGTTTAATAACAAACGTCCAGTGTCGTTAAAACAAACCCTCAGAAGCTGTACTCTTCTCCCTGAGCACCTGCACCCCCACCGCAGGCAGAGCATCCTCCAATCCGAGGGACCCCACGGAGCACCAAATGCTATAGCGGAGCTCGTGCTGGGTGGCATCCCGCAAGCCGCTGTCCCACAGGGTATGTCCCCATTAGCGAGGGACGCCAAGTCACACAGCTTTCCATATGCCTTCTACAGTATAGCAACTCTTCAAAATGTTTTCAGAAACAGTGTAGAGCCTTGCATGAGTTGCCTTCGTGGTACAGTACCAGACAGAGAGCATGCTAAAGCCGGAACGCTTCAGAACAGGGTTATTCTCTAAGCAGCTCACTCATTTCAGACTAACAATAACCATTTGTCAGGTTAAATGTGGCAACCCATCACAGCTCAAGCGAGGAGTTCCCCCCTTTTCATGGACAGTCCGAGGCTGTTGGCTGTGGAAATAAGACCTCCTCCTCACTCTTGTGCATCCATCACCTCTTCTAAAGCTGGAAACGTTCATTAGGTTTGCTGGGCTGCTACGTCCCTACTGCCAATAAACCTATTTCTGGGTTGCGTTTCTCCTCCAGCACAAGTAAAATGAAAGCATGCTGCACTACCTGGGAATTTTGATGAAATTCTGAAAACCACCTGCTTCTCTATATTTCTACCCAGCCTAGTGAGAAGATCGTCTGTATCTGAGCAGCCTGTCCCAACTCACTGTCGCTTCCTGTAAGCGCATACCTCTTCATTCATATTCCCCACCAGGTTCACGATGGTTGATTCCCCCTTGCTTCTAAGCACAGATACAAATTCTCAATCATTTTCTCAATGTGTCCTAAAAAAATTAGGACAGCACACGTGTTTTGAAAATGTGGTAAGAGCATTCTTGTTCCAGGTCACGACTGCATTAAACGTTACGAGCTGACCGGTTTTCACATGGTTTTCTGCATGACTCCTGTCTGACCCAGTTCTTCGCAAGGAAGAATAATCAAGAGTCTTTGCTGTTCCCGGGGGAGAATCCACTTGACGTGTCACATCCGACTATGTTTAAGTGGTTTTCAATAGCTGGGACTTCCCAGGGGAGGCTTTGGCTCCAGTCCTGCAGAAGAGGAAGAGCTTCCTCTGTCCAGGAGAACTAACCCAACACAAATAACCACTCCTGCCACCCATCTGTCAAAATATGGAAAATTATCCACATTTCCCCGGTATCACAGAGTGAGAGCATAGGCATTTCACATGCATAAAACAACCACCAAATATTCAGGGCCATTTCTATGCAAGAGATCATATTCACACCAGAATGATGGAAAAGAGTGAGGTATCAAAAGGCAATAATTAATCAAGTGTTCCTTCAAGGAGTCTAAATTGGGTGCGAACACACACAAAGAACAGACGCCCATCAGTTCAAAGGATAACTGTACCATCTCTTTAAAGGCTCAGCCCCTGGTATATTTTCCAAGCTCCTTAACTTGAGAGATGAAATTTAAGACATTAAAAAAGAAATTAAAGAAGAAGGGGGAAAAAAGAGCATGTGCTATCTTAGCACTTCACTTTTCTTCCCGTCTTCTGCTAATGAAAGCAAAAATGCTTTCCCTATGCTTAATCAAAGAGGTAAACAAAGAAATACCTAAAAAAAAAAAGACTCTGTAAGCGTTTCAGTGTGTGTAGAAGCAGAAGCTCCACAGCACAGACGTGCAGAGGGAAGGTAAACCAAGGCCTGCCCATAACGTTTAGAGGTTTGTGATCCCACGGCATTCCTCAAATGAATGAGGTGGGATTTCCTATCTGACTTCTTGAGTCTTTCGTGCAAGGCGCTGATGAGGAACCCAATCTCTACACAAGGCCAACGGTGAGAACACCATTCCCTGGAGAGGCCGTGGACAGCCACGGGGACCATCAATAGGAACGGCACGTAGAATCACAGAATCGCCGAGGTTGGAAGGGACCTTCCAGATCATCTAGTCCAATCATCATTGTGTATGTGTGTGCTTAATCCTATGAGACACACTACACGAACCTCCAAGTGCTCCACTACATCGTTGCTAAAACCTTGGGGTTGTTTTTTTTTTTTTTTACTTAGAACTCCTACGCTCATTCTGTCCCATCATTTGAAAAATGTCCAGTAAATTCCCAAATGTTCTAAAATCCCACAGGAATACCAGATGTCCTGTCAGACGGAAAGCTTCTTCCGTATCTAGTCGGATGCTTTCACAGCAATAGCATCTTATCAAACAACTTCTTACAGAGAGAACACAAGGCAGTACGTCCTGTTTCACTGCGGAGAAAGGCTTTTACCCAACGCTTCCTAGTTTTTAGAACGACTTCACTGACAACAACAATTTTAAGTACTTTTTAATCTTAATGTCTAGTTTGTTGAGTCATCTCTCATCTGTTACTGAAACCCTGGATTCTTGTCTGTGTTGGCTAAATATGTGGCTGAACTTGTAAAGCAGCAGCAGACAGCACTCTACATTTCTGCCTCCGGCCTGGGCACTGCTCATGGGGCGCAGAGAAGATGATGAAAGATTTTCCCGCGTCTGTATGTAGCAGAATACTCAACCGCTGCCAACTCTTTCACAGCAGCATAATAGCCAGATCTGTTTCCTGAACTCAAATGTGTATAAAAGCTTTAAACTGTCACAAGCAAGTAAGAGAGATTTCCTGTGAACACGAGTAACGCTTACCATTTATTTAGTTACAAGAGCTGCGATGTTAACCCATCATGTGGGTCAAACACTTCCTCTGGCTCCACGGGATTTAGTCTTGGTCATGCTTGGATCTTAAAAAGCATCTTGAAGGCATAAGGATAACGGCAGTAGAACTTACTCCTTTGTTGTGCCTGATCTGAGCCAAGGTGGAACTACCAAACAACACTGCAGATGGAACTACTGTCTACTTGATATAATAAGGATAGTAGTATGGTAAAGATCAGGCTTTACCCAACTGGGAGTAGTCAGTAACTGGGCTTAGTCAATGGTAATGAAAGGTGGCTTAAAGCAAAGAAATCACTCCAGCTGAAAAGTAACGAGGCGGGAAAATTAGCCAGCCTCCATCTAACTTTTTTCTTTGAAAACCACGAAAGATGGGAAAGACCTCCAGTTTTCACAACGCACGGGCAAGCGGAGACTTTTAGACACATCTGAAAATTACAGACCTCCCCTCTAGAAGCTCACCTCTGGAAGAGAACTCATTGAAGGCATTTTAAGAAACCCTCTTAGGAGAATGTTCAAGATACCAACAGCAGATGCAACCTCCAGAGCATTCTGACAAAAGCGCAGGCGCACGATACCTGTGCCAGGATCAGCCCATGTCCTCGTACGTGGGCTGCTGAGAGGTGCTCCAGCCACTTCTAAACTGAAAATGAGCTGTACAAAAAAACCCGGCTTGTCTAGTACATGGAACTGTTTGGCAAGGCAATAATTAAGAGGGATTTTTCTGTGTATAACATCCATTAAAAAGGAGCTTAAAAATCTTCCGCAAAGACAAATTTTAGTAAGACTTGCACGTTTGCTTCAGCTCAACAGGCACAGACAGGAACCTGCGAGCACCACTCGCGTTGTGTCGTCAACGACCTTACAGATTAGCAAATGACCTAAATGATTAGCAAAACCAAGACAGTGCCAGAATACATAAATTTGGAAGCCAAAAGCCCCATACGACATTTTCTATTTTGTAGCAGCAACTCTTTCACGTTAGGTAAGGTTTTACCCAGGAATATAAACTTTTGGGAGAGAAAGGTCTGGGTGTCTTACAGGAACAGAGCTCGGTTAAAATACAGTGGCAAACTAGGAAATATAAAACATCCCCCTTTCCCTACCATGACAAGGTGCACGTTCTACAGGGCTGGACCATACCTTAGCATCACCGGGCACCTTCAGCTAGCTATGGTTAGCACGTGAATTATCCACGGATCTGTGGCTATTACTCTAGGAACTTTAAACCGAAAACATATCAACAAGTCAGCTGTAAGCACAGTGGGACAGAAGTGGGTGAGGAGTTTTCCTTGAATGTACACTTCAAGTTACGAAGCAAAGGGGATGGAAGAGAACTACCTTGCAGATGACAGAAAATAAACGCTAAAATACTAGTCACAGAAAGCACAATAAAGCGACAGAGCCTGGGGTTGAGCTCCCTAATCACAGAATCAAAGGTTGGAAGGGACCTTTAAGAATCACAGAATTGCCTGGGTTGGAAGGGACCTTTAAGATCGAGTCCAACCATCAACCTAATGCTGCCAAAGCCACCACTAAGCCGTGTCCCTCAGCACCACGCCCACATGTCTTCTAAATAATCGGCAGATTCTGCATCACGCAAGTTGAAATACAGAGATGTTTCATACAAATATGTGCGTGACACACCAATGAAACATGTCCCAGTGCAAACCATGAAGAAGGACTGCTGGACTGTACTGCAGCCAAAGAATTGTTCATTTTTGCCAGGGGCAGAACAGGTTGGTGACCCAGGACCCGCAGAGTCCAGCTTCCCAGAGCACCAGCCGGGCTTCAGAGCGCTCCCAGGAACATCTCACTGCGTTCAGGTGTTTCAGGACAAGATGGCAAGCCCTGCAATCAAGTGGCAGACACAAGCACCTCTCTTCTCGCGTGCCCTCCGCTTCCATTTAAAATCAAAAGCTGTACCTTTCTCAGAGCTATATGGGATGCAGCAAGTTCCCTCAGTCTGTCTATGTTTGATCAAGTTCTGCTTCCTTTCATGATGCTCCTTTCTCGCTGAAAGCCCTCAAGGTATCCGTATCCATACACAGCTTTCTGCTTCTCGGGTCTGCTTCCCAGATGACCTGTATGATATACTCCATAGACCTTTTCCAGACAAATGCTAAAATAACAATGCACAGCATCACAGAAACAGACCCCCTCTGCCAAAGGATGAAATAAAGCGATCTACAAGAAACAAGCCTTTTTGGTGTCAACTTCTTGATAAACAAGGAATCAGGTACAGACACCTGGCTTTGACACGAACTAAAAAGATGGCTAGAAGTTACAAAAAGGGGCTGCTGCTCTTAAGTGCTCCCTCCGACCAAAGAAAAGAAGATGGGAAGAAGCTGAAGATGTTAAGACCCTCAAAGGACTGACCAAATCCCAAAGAACATTCAAAGATTCTGAGGTAGGACTCCTCATTTAGACGTCTATTGTCTCACCAATCTTCATGTATTATGAACTGAGATTTATAAATTCCTGAATAATTCGCCTCAGCTACTGCATACTCCCGCTTACCTTCCCCACGTCGTAGCTACGTGATGTTTGCCAAGGCTTCCACGGATCCAGAACACGTACAAATAAAGCCCGCGAGCACGTTTGTAGATTGCAGAGGACAGAGACACTGAATCTGCTCAAGTAGACCCAGAAGGTCCATCGCCAAGTTACACACACCAAATTATTTAAGTCCACGGGGACTAGCAATAAGGGACTGCTTGATTCCTCTCTGCTTAATATTTGCATCTAATCCTAGTTTGGTGCATTGTATGTGGTTGTTCTTGTTCTTCTCAAACCCTTTTATGTTCCAAGAACACGTGAACCCAAAGTACAAACAGCAATTTGAGAAGCTGAGAGATGCTGAAAAGAAGGCGGAGCGCGGAAAGGGAACGGAGCTGCTCTTTCATCCTCAGCCCATGGTGTCAAAACCCTCAGTGTTCACTATGCAATGCGTTGGCTTGCAAGGATTTGTATAATATTAAATGGGTGAAAAAACGTACGAGCAAATGGATTAAACTACACAATAATTATTCTCAGACAGACCAACCACATTATCTTCAAGATGGAGGGGAATCCTTGGATAAGTCAAAATATATCCCATCAAGACAACTGCCTTCAAACTGCATTAGTTGCAACCGGTAGACGGAGGAAAACAGCATCAGCCATTGGCACAATTTAGTTATTGCACAGACAGAAACAGGACCCAAACAGAAGTTGTATGGACAGGTGAGCCTCAATAACAACTCAGAACATTAAAGTCTTATGAGTATTTCCACTAATACGTCCCACGATATCTTACCAACTTATGTGGAGCTCAGGCTTGTTTCCACTTAAATCAGTACAAACTTTGCCCTTGGTTTAAGGAAGGAAAAAACAAGTATTTTGTAACATCTCTTGATGGGAACACTTTGTGGCCAAGCTCTGGTCTCCTAGATGAAGGCACACGTGCGCTGCTCTTCGTGGAGAAACTGAGTTTATGACTGGTGGCAATAAACATTTAAACACTTTCTTTTCAAACAGCTCAGCCAAAACTGCCTCTTTCAAAAGCTGCCGTAGGCTGGAGTTACCTGGAAGAGATTTGCAAACGCTCAACAGAGGGGTACCGTACCTTCTCTGTGGACATCGGGGAGCACATCGGTGGGATGCTGCGCCACAGCCGAGCGCCGATACACCATGTGGATCCGTCCCTTTTCCTCTTCCATTTGCTTCCCTCTTTCCAAAGGCTCAATGAAGTACTCATCCTTATCGGTTCTTATCATTCCGGCCTGGTGAGGAAGAGAGAAAGCGTGCCGATATGTTACTTGAAGGGCTCAGGCCCTTCATTTTACTTCATTAAAATCAGCAGAAGCCTGTTTCCTACTTAAATGAACACGTTCTGGTCCATCCCATAACTATGTAGATATCAACAATTCTTCAAAACCCTTTCTCTTTACCTCTTCCTCCTGTGAAAGCCGCGGGACAGGTTTGCAGGCAAGGCGCGTTTATCCTAGCTGTTACCGCAATTAAGCTCGCTGGAGTAAATCACACCTGCCCAAGTCCAGTTTAAGAGAACAGAGGCTCACACTAAGGAGGAAAAATTTCTGCGCTGGCACTCAAATACAAACCACAGTCAATGACGGCCAAACTGAAGATCTCACTACACATAAGGCAGGAATTACAGTTCTGGCTTTGGCTGCCACCATAGGCACGCACAAAGTATGAACCACAAAACAATACCCCAAACCAAACCCCAAAGGAGACGAACCTGACAGTTCTGCAAACTTCTCCAGGGCCTCCCCAGCCCTGCTCCAGCTTTGAATGCCATCACACTTATTCATGGCAACGGTACACTGATCTATTTTTTAATTATATATTTTTTTCAGCAAATGGAGATTATCATAGTCCAAGCTTAGATAATTTGCCAAATACAAGGAGACACAATTGTGAAGGTACACAACAAAAAAAAGAATATTTTAATCAAAATATTCAAAATGTCATAAACAGTGCTTCCCCACAAGCCTCCCATGCTCTGTGTGTTTTCTTACATCTATGCTCAAATTTGAAGTTACTGAATTTCTTCAAATATTGGCTAAACTGCATAAATCTAAACCCTACATTCTTCCTTTGTTTTCATTACGCGAGCAGCAGCACTTAGTGAGATTTTTGGTTGGAATAACTCAGGTTAGCATCACTAGTTGGTATTTCATGTGGACAGTATGCATAATTAGACCGGGAATTAACAAGTCCCCTCCGCGTGTTAATGGCTGGCTTGCTTGCCATTTTTCTGAGCAAAACTGAGTTTCGTCCCTACAGTTGCTATGTTATTGGTGTAGAATTTGTCCTGGCGTAAGCCTTTCTTTGTAAATAACCCATTTTCTGTGAAGCTGTTGAAAGTCGGTCAGGGCAAAAATGAAGCTTGGCTTCACTTCCCAGCTTCACCGTGCGTGTCTGCGCTAAGCCTATGAAGAAAGAGCCACAATTATATTTTTGAGAAGGGCTGTGCCCTGCTGTAAAAGGAATATAAGAATGATCTGCAAGCACCCAGCACAGTTTCCATTTTCACAACTCTCCATAAAAGACTGTGTCAGACCTAACGCATTTCACCCCCTTAACCCACAATTCATTGATGGCTCCTCAAAAGCCTCCTCACTTCACCAAGGCTGATAGCCCGGCCCTATAAATATGAGGCACAGACCTATTTTTAAAGTCTAATTACTCATTAGGAGGAACAGTACACCTCTCTACCTTTTGTTTACCTTCACGGTCATGGCTAACTCCCCCGATTTCGGAGGATTTGGAAGGGATTCGCGCCCATGAACAAACCTGACACAACTTCTCCACAAAGTTTACAAATGATGCTCAAGGGCTGGATTTCCAACTGGGTCCTCACCAACAAGGTGTTTCCAGAAAGCAACAAACACCTCCCACAGATCCAGCGCGAGCACGTGGAAGTTGAGTACGTTTCACGTGCTTTCGAGTAATTAATTTGCCCACACTTTCGAGATACTCACCCTTGCTTTGCTTCACCACTACACAGCGCAACTGTTAACATGCTCTGTCCAAAACTTAATACATAAGAGCTAAAATTACTATAGTGGGGTTATCTTACAAAGCATGCTGTAAATGCCAGCAGATATTTTTGCACATATTGAAGATTTTTTTCCTATTTTTGGAAAGTGAGATATAGAATCAAGAGGGACAGTCTTGATCCGTTTTCACAGCCCACAGGCAAGCATGAATACAGAATCCAGCTTGCCTTCCATTCAGACTTCCCCCCCCAAAAAAAATTTCATCAATAAAAAGAGCATGAAATTTTCCAAATGAATGGAGAAAGAGGGGCAGAAGCAGGTACCACATCTTCAAGTGAATCTCCACTGTAAACTCTGCTGTCAACGCAGCATTTTCTTCCCCACCAGCCGCAGAGAGAAGCAAGCAGGTGTCTCCAGCGCATATTTTTAAAGGCTGACTTGGAGAAAAGACCGCGGTGGATTTTCAAGAAAGAAGTATGTAGTGGAAATTTTTTTTTTTTTTTCCCCACAAAAGCACATTTATGGAGCAATACAGGAAAGCCGAGTCTGAAATCTTGGAATGCTATTAATTTTACTACTTTTTCTTCTAAATTAACGACGCTCAAAATCTCCATCAACTGCAGGACGCGGGTTGAGATCTGCGCTTCTGTGAAGTTTATCTAGAACTGTCCGCATTGTTCTTTGAATGTGAAAATGGGAACACAACAAAAACTAGCAAAACCCAAAAAGCAGCCTTTGTGTCAGCGTGGCTGGAAATAAAACCTGTTCTTGGCCCCATTTCAACCCTGGCTGAGGCTGGGGGACATGGATTCCCTTCTCAGCTTTCCTACAGACTCATTTCTCCCGTTTTTGAGGGCTATCATGGCAGGGGGAACACTCTGTTGGGATGTTTGGCACCTTGTTTGCACCCATCTGGTTGCCCAACATCTGTCACCATCTTTAAATGACTCGCCACCGCCAACCCATTTAATCCTTCCAGCTCTTTTTGTCCTCCTCGATCCAGCAGTGGGCAAACTGAGGGAAAGACCTTTTAATTAAACCCAAGTCCTGCCCCAGATCCCAATAAAAGGTAACTGGGAGCAAGGCCAGACCTGGTCCAGCACAGGCAGCCCACCTCGGGGGGCTTGCCAGAGGACACCGAGCAATGCATTCTCTACCGGACCATCCATTGCTAAAGAAAAACCTAGAAAAATGCATTATTTTTTATTCCCAAATGCAAAAAGAGACGCAGACAATAACCAGGGAATTACAAAGGACGCAAAGCCTTGAGAAAACAACCAACAAGGGCAGGTTAACACTAAGGAATTGCTTTCTGAGCCAAAACCAACAGCATTTAAGGGGGAACATGATTCTGTATAAATACGCGTGGGGTGTGAGCTGCAAGAGAGGAAAGAAGCCTTCATTCAGCCCGCACAACAGCGAACTGTGGAGTGGCCATTAAGAAGGGCTACATTTAACGGCAGCATTAGAGTAAACATCACGGGTGGGATTTTCAGAAGTATTTTAGGAAGTTAAATGCCCCATTTCTAGTGGTTTGCAATAAGGGCAAGGCATTTAATTCTCAGGTGTGTTTTGAGAAGCCCACCCTTGAAGGTGAGAGAGTGAAGGGGTTTGTTTAACCACACTGCCGGCCATCACCAAGCCAAGGGCAACCAACACTTGCCACCGGGCATTACTGGAGAGTAGGAAACACTTTGGGCTGTTAGTCTAGAGCACGCTTATTTGACAAAATAATCCTACGACAGAATATCCCCATCCTACCTGTCATCTCAAGAGGGTCAGTAAATGCTCTCATTTTTTGACCCCAGACTCCACTGCCCACCTGTACCCCAAGTTCTGGGGCTCTTTCCTTCTTACTGTCTTCTGATGGACTGGCTGTGGTGCCCCGAAGACATAAAAGCTGCTTTTTCTCACGCAGCTCCCTCCACAAAACACTCATTTGCCTAACTGCCCATGAAAAAAGCTTGCCGAAAGTTGGGTTTCTAAAGTGCTGAGACCTCTATCTACTGCAGTCATCAGTCATGTCCTACTCATCTCCTGTCCTGATTCTCATGGAACTCCACCAGCTCTTGGCAGCAGAAGGCGTCCTCATGGCCCACGTCTCCACAGCACCTAGCAAACCTCATCCACCAGCACTTACGGGACTGAAACAATGCCCCCTTATCCACAACTTCACCAGAAAACACGGGTATAATAATTACCAACCGAAACCGGTGCCCTTTATCCACAACTTCATCAGAAAACACCAGTGTAATAATTACCAAGAGAAGATGGTGAACCCAGAAGGGTTCCTGTGCTGTCCGTTTTCATGTCACTAAAAATGCATGCATTTAAGTAGAATGCCACTGAATTATAGCGAAATACTAACAGGTCCAACTATTCTCTGCTGACTGACAGGCAATGAGTGAGTGCACAATATAATAATTATCTTCAGTGAAAAACAATTTTATCCCAATGTTTCTGTGGCTTTGCTATTATTTTAATCTATGTAGGCACTTATCTTCACAATATTACATTTCAGCTGGTATCTGTATTTTGAAAACCCTGCATTTTTGTAAGATGTAATGAATCTACCGCAGAGAAGGTAATAATATAAATTATGTTTTTAAACTGTCCTTAGTGCCCTTGTACTATGAAGAAATAAGTTTTTAAAACACTGACGTGATACTCTGGGGAACTGAGGTGTTAATTAGCATCTATTTCTCCTAAGCTGGCTTTGAACAGGGAGAGTTACTGAATAAGTAAGGCTGCTTTAAGCAAATCAGAAATACAACTTGGAAATATTTGCAAATTGTGACATGGCTGGGAGAGAAGCCTAAGGCCGAAGAGCAGTTCCGTTGCCAGGCTCGTTCTGTAGGCTGCTCGCATCAGGCTTCTCCTCTTCTCTTGTGTGGTTCAATATCTTCCTTTTTTACTTAGGTGAGAAGGAATGAGGCGACATTGTACAAAGTCCCTTGCAAGGATAACCTGTTTGTTGCCCCACACCTGCCCTCTCTGCTCCATTCAAGCTTTTCTAACCAAATCCTTTGTTGCCAGACTTGCTCCAGGCTTCAACACTCTGAAATTTTTTTTTATTTTTGCATTTTGTCCTTTTCTCCCCTCCCAGACAGAAACTAGGAGCAACACATAAATACTTCTGCTGGCAGTTAATTGGGATTAGATATTTAATCCACGTCTTTTACAAGTTGCACTGCATGAGATACGCCCGGCGCGGGAGGTTGGAGCCGTGAAGACGCAGAGCCTCTGCGTGACGCTGAATACACGGAGTTCAAGTCCTTCACAGCGTCCCAAAGAGAAATGTTCACCTATTTGATGAGCTTTCTTGCAACTAAGCATTGTGTAGGCTCTTAGCAAAATGGCAACTGCTCCAGATGAACAGACGACAGACCTGCTTTATCTGTACCCAAGGCACTAAACTTGACCATTTAAAAAAGTCAATCATCCAACCTATAATTGGCCATTGCGCCGCGAGGGATACGAGATCCATAGAGCTTCACCGCATCCCCCTCCACAAGCATCTTCATTTGTATTACAGGCACCTTTTATCTGCACTTCTGCATGCAGACAGCAATTCGGAAATACCATGTACTGGGACTTGACCGTGAAGATTTGAAACGGGAGATTAAAAGCTTAAAAAAACTGAAATTTAACATCATGTTCAAGGCTCTACGTTCATCTCGAAGTGCGGGAGGTTGTTGATAACATAAGCAGCAGATCAGTAAGCAGGCTGGAGTTTGCTCAGCAGCGGGAGGCTGGCTGTACCAAGTTGGGCTGCAGCAATAGGCCTTGGTAAGAAATGAGCAAGCTAGATGAAGAAAAAAAATCAGTAATAAGCACAGGGATGCCAGGATGCCAAAATCCCCTTCCCTCTAGAACAAAGTACCAACTTGGGGCCCTTCAGCAGCACGCTGGGGCAAATACAAGCCATAAAATTGGGCTGTGTAGCTGGACTCTACTTGGGAGGGGAGCAGAAATGAGAATGTGGTAACAGCTCCCCGGCAGAGCCCATGTGGAAATAGGCACATAGGAAAGAGCCCGGCAGCCGCTTTCCTGTCCCCAGACAGCTAAGAATTGAGTGGGAAAAGGGAAAAGTGCCCGCACAAGACAACCACCCCTGTTTTAGGGGACAGACGATGTTCAGGAGAATGAATCTGCCTGCTTAGAAGAATAAGACCTAAATCCAATGACTGCAACCAACATGGCCAAGCGGTGACAAGATGTGCAGCAGGACTTACAGAGCCCGCGACTCTGGTTCCACCACTGTCCTGACGTCTGTCCTTCCCAACAGTGAAGGAAGCTCTTCTTCCACCTGACAAAAGGTGTACCAGCCCTCCTGCCTCACCCGGTGCACTGCCATCTGCTCCAAACCCAAGGCATTTCTCCCAGTGGAACAGTGGAGGCAACTGAGACCTCAGACACGTGCCTTCTGAAGGAAAGGCAGAAGAGGAGGAGGACACCGGCAGCAGCAAGTCAGAGAAAGAACCAGGACCAAGAGCAACATGTTGGCCAAGCTTGCAAAAATGAAAGGAATTACTCCCCTTGTCCTGGAGATTTCTCCACATTTTGGTTGTTTTTCCCCTTCCATTCTTCAAAGCACGTGGTGGGGGCAGAAGAGGGCTTTATCTGACTGCGAGAAGCCAAGGCTCCTTCTCTGCCATGAAAGCCAACAGAGGAGCTATACACCAAAGACGGACCCTGCGCATCCCAAGTCCAGTTTCACCTTCCACCAGGGTTTCCTAAGAGCACCCAAGACGGACTCCCAACTCCCTGGTTTCCTACACAGTAACTTAACGAATTGATCACCACACACACCTTCAAAATGAAATGCACAGGTACGTACAGCGTCCCTAAGCCTCAGGGTGGGGGTATCTCAATCTATTCTCACTTTGGGCCAGAAACCGCTTGTTCGGCTCACAACAAAATCTCTTAACATGTTCTCCACACGTGTTAAGTTGAAATGAGAAAGGTCCTTGCGCCCACAGTAGTTTCAGCGAGCATCAGCATTTATTTCACCTACCACCGATGCTGACCAAGCCAAAACCGCAGCAGAAGGACGCCACAGTCAAACCAACACAAAGCTGCTGACTCCCCAAAAAACGCTTACTTTTGACTATTCTATCAATGAAATTGGAAAACGCTGCCAGGGCTCTCCCCCCACCCCTCTCTTTCCTTCTCCCTTTTTCCCTGTTGGACAATCGCAGGTGGCTGACAGCTCTATCCTGCCGCTAACTCCATAGAAGCCCCATTGAAAAGCATCAAGAGCTCTGTGTTCCCTCAATTTAATATCCCAGCCCCGGCCAAGCAGACGCCGCATCCTGCCAAGACAAACACATGGGGCCTGGCAAAACGGGAGGGGGGCAGTTTCTGGAGACAGCCCTCGATTCTAAACTTCTTAAGGAGGCGATATAAACATGCTTTTATGAAAAAAAAAAAAAAAAAAAAAAAAGGTGCTGCCTCGTCTAAAAACACAGATTCAGCGCAAAAACACTGCTACCTTTCACCGTCTCTGTTAGTTTAAGGTGTGTTCAGTTCAATGACTGTGCAAAACCTGCGTCACAGCTACCTGCTGCTCGCTTTTTTAATCCCAAGGCCAAAACTTTCTGGAGTGGCACCGAACACTGGTTGATTTATGGGAAGAAAAATACAAGCAAAGAAGGATGCTTTGCCTGCAGCACATTTCCCTTTGCCTGCCTCCACCAAAACAGAGCTACGGCGGGTGGAACTCGATTCTAAGTTTCCTAGATGTGTAGCTCCAGGGCTACAGCTTCAATTCATTGGGCGGATGTTATTTTTCATGCTGCATGGCATCCATATTTTGTCAAGAATCAGTTGATTCTCCACGTCTGTCCTCCAAAAACATTCTAGAAACTTCTGAAGTTGCGGAGTTTGCCCCGCAATCATAGAATCATCACAGAATGGTTTAGGGTGGAAGGGACCTAAAGGATCATCTCGTCCCACCCCCTGCCGGGGACAGGGACACCTCCCACCAGACCAGGTTGCCCCAAGCCCCATCCAGCCCCTCTTCAGTTCCTGATGATCACCCGGAGTGTGGTTCTCCATAATTCCTTCATGCGCCAAGTGTGCTTGTACCATGTAGGTACAAGCACACAACGAAACGCCTCGGAGCCCTGGAAGAGGCTGCCCAGAGAGTTGTGGAGTCTCCTTCTCTGGAGATATTCCAAACCCACCTGGACACGTTCCTGTTCAACATGCTCTGGGTGACCCTGCTTCAGTAGAGGGTTGGACGAGATGGTCTCCAAAGGTCCCCTCCAACCCTGACCATGCGGCGACATGTGCTGTGTGAAGCTGGAACATCAAGTATCACATCTGCTAAACAAATGCAGCGGGACAAGCCATCACCTTGCAGGAATAGGTGCGTATCGCTGACCTACGCAGCCAACTCCTGATGCCCACAGGAAACAGGAGTCAAGTTTTAGCCAAGAATACATCATACGAACAAAACAAGAACAGTAATAAAGAAGGAACATCAGAGTCTACTACTAAACAGAACTTGCAAACAGAAGCACGTTTGCATAGTCCTATAGCTTCATTTATTAAGCTAGCACACCTGTATTGCTCTCGTACTAAAGCACGTCCATCACCTGCCAGGGTTAAAATCTGTGACAGAACGCCTATCGATACCTTTCTGACAGCACAGATAGATTTTCCTGCCAGATAAAAGATGTGGCAGACAAAGAGTCTCCTTCTCTAGCTTCCCAAAGCATCGCTTTGGGGTCAATATCCACAGTCTTAGTGCCGGGTACCGAACAACAATGATTAGCTCACCCGTCCACATAATGCCCTCAAAATTCTCGATTCAGCGAGACTTCTGTAGGTAGATGGAGTCAAGGAATTTCATACATACATACAGACAAGTCCCATTACTTGTGTATCAAACAGCTGGGAATAGTTCCCTTTGCTCGTAATGCTACTGAGATAACCTGTAACACTCACCTACTTTTTTCTCTTTTTCCATTGATTCTACCTTCTGCAGTTATCACTTGCCTAACTTGCATAGGTCAATGTATATAATGATTAATCAAAGTAAAGTATCACACATTTTCTTCTCCTTATATGACACTTCCAAGTAGTTCAGACTCATTAAATCTGTATTTAAAGGTTGTGTAGAACACACAGTACCGATCTGATAAAAGTGACTACAGATCATTCACGTAAAGTACGGAGAAGATTTGATATCAATATAGAAAGCTGACCAAAGTGACCATAAACAGCATTCATTCCAAATTCCAAGCAATTACGCAAAATGACAATTTCTCCCTTCAGCTCACTAGAAACACACAGAGAGGATTCCACCCCCAGAGAAGGGCACAGGCCATCGCGTGTCGCTGCAGCTGCTGTTGGAGCTACAGCTAAACCAACCAGAGAACAAACTTCCCCGTCCATGGGATGGAGCCTGGGGTGCATGGGGCATAGGGGACCCGCTGCCCGGGGGCTCCTTTGCTGGGGGTCCCTGCCTTGGGAGGCCCCAGCCTGGGCTGCCCTCGCTGCTGGGCCTTCCTGTTAAACTCTGGGGAGTAAGTGTGTGTGTGTGTGTGTGTGTTTGTGTGAGAGAGAGAGAGTGTGTGTGTGACACCACAGATGGTGTGTGGTTGTGTGTGTGTGAGACACCACGGACGGTGTGTGTTGTGTGTGGTTGTGTGTGTGTGAGACACCACGGATGGTGTGTGTTGTGTGTGGCTGTGTGTGTGTGAGACACCACGGATGGTGTGTGTTGTGTGTGGCTGTGTGTGTGTGAGACACCACGGATGGTGTGTGTTGTGTGTGGCTGTGTGTGTGTGAGACACCACGGATGGTGTGTGGATGCTCCCCGTCCCTCCTGCCTTTGCTCCTCCGGCTGGAAAAACCACGTACCCAGATGTTGCCAACATCCATCTAAACACATTGCCACCACCTGAAGCTACGAGCAGACCACGGAACACCCTTAAAGCCACCTCAGAAGGAATCTGTGGATCCAGGAGGACGCAAGGAGGGCTGCCAGCCCCCGCGGTGGCAGGGCTGTCCCCGGGGCGGGCGGCACGTCCCTGGGAGGCTGGCTGAGCCCCGTCGAGGAAGGGGACCCATGTCTGTCTTACAGGGCTGGCAGGGAAGGGGAAGAGCTGGCCAAAAGGACATACTTCTCCTGCTGCACATCTTCTGCATGTTAAAGTATTTATGGCCTCGACATACTTGGCATACAAAAAAATACTACACGTTAGAAGAATGCTGGAAAAAAAAGTAATACGGCAGCGCTCCGCACATCTTGAGAAACAGATGTTGAGGCTAGGGCTGGTGGGCGCCTGCAAAGCAGAGTGGGGCTTGCAGACGAAGGACCTTCTCCCCGGGGATGGGTCTCCAGCTCCAGGGACACGCGGGGGGTCGTGGCTTGGGGGCAAAGCACCCGGCACCCCACGAGCTGTTTCTAGTGCAGCAAGCAGGAATCCAACAGCTCATTTTTCCTCTTTGGAAGATGGATGTGATATAAAAACCCGTGTTCTACCATGTTTTATCTGCTGCAGAACCCTGGCAATACATTTCAGAACTACAGCAAGAGCTCCTGAACCATTTTAATCTCCATTCTCGAAGGCGATTAAACAGAAACGGCGAAGAGCACTTTAAGGTTTTTCTTATTAAGTAAGTGCTAGGAGTGAGATAGCATTTTTTTAAAAACATTAAAACCCATTTTGAATCAAATGAAACATTCAAACAGTACATGATGCTCTGGTTTCACCACCAGCTGAATTATCCACACAGCAGAAGTTTGTCACTAACGATCTAACACCAAATTTTTAAAACAAACAAAAAAATCTTCTGCAGCGACAAAGGAAAATGATATTTGTTCAAGTGAATCCCAGGATGAAGATTCAGAAACAGGATGAAAACATAGGAATGTTTAATATCCTCTTCCAAACTATGGACGCAATTTAGGAATAAGAAACTGAGATACACTCATACTAAAATACAGAATGTCAAGCTGACCAGAAACAATACGCTCGTTTCCTTAACTAAGCAGACTTCTTCCTGGAACTAATAAATTCATTTTAAAACCGAACATGTTCTTCATTTTAAACATGCCTAGCACACTCACTGTAATCCAAATGATAAAAACATGAGATTACTAATTGAATTCGACACTGTGCTTTGAAGGTCATCTAGTCAAAAGCCACACGCAACCAACCCCCATTTAAAATCTACAGGACTTCAGATTAAAACTACTCCTTCGCGTGATTTCTGCTTGCTCCCCCAAGCACTCGACGCCCTCTCAATATATAGTAAATGGTGCACCCCTTTAAGGAGCAAAAGACGTTCGGAAAAGCCCCCAAACCAACCAATATTCTGTTGAACTTGCACAGAAGAAAAGAAAATGGCAAAATACTACCGGGTCGTTGTGCAGGACTGAAATTAAGCTTTTTAGCCTCCCTTCTCTATAAACATACATAAGAAAATTCCTTTATGCTGAAATTTCTCATGCTTAGTTTTAATCCAAACGTTGGGTTTCTTTTTTCCCTTTTCAGAAAGTCTAAGAAAAATCAATGGAACCCCTTAAGAGTTATATGAAAGCGAAAAGAAAAAACAAACCTTGATTTTACGTGGAAAAATGTGTCTCTATTTTTTGTTCTTGGAAAACCTACACACATTCATTTTAACGGCGCAAAGCTGGCATGCAAAAGGCTTTGTCCTTAAAGCAGGAATTGTGGTTTTAAAATATCAGTTATTAAAAACTGAAAAGTATGCATGGAACATGCTCAGCGTGGTCCAGGATCTCCCCGAGCCCAGCAGAGCTCTGTAGAAATATTCACCCAGCACAAGTTTTGCCGTTGTGGCAATGACCGAAGCTCTGGGTGGGTAACTGTTTATGGTGAAGGGGTACGGGCAACAGCAAAACCCACTTCTGTGAAAAGAGCATGAACTGGGGGCACGATAAGGGGCACGCCGGCATTTTGCCACGCGTTAAGTTTTATATCCACAGGGTTGGCAGTTCTTGCAGTAAACCTGGTGTTTTCCTGACTCCCGGAGTCACGGGCTTGCACGAGAGTCATGGCTTCCTCTAAAAAATGGGAAGGAAACCAAAAAGCAAGGACATTCCATAGCCTTCGAAGAAAGAAAAATAAGATCTTCAAATCAAGTGCGGAATACTCCAAAGCTACAAAGCAAATAAAAAGAATCCCAAAATATGAACACCTCACGATCGAGAGGATGGAAAAGGTGACACCTGAGGTCATTTCACAAACTGTCAAGCCGACTAATTATACAGCTCTAGGCTATCAAGTGTGATAATTCGCAGGGCTCCTGAGAAACAACAAGACACCGGACAGCTTGGCTCAACCTTAATAAAGTCCTTTTTCACTAATATCAACTTACCGGGTTCACTAATTCGTGTTGGAAAGAGCAGGTAAATCAACTTTGCGGAGCGCTCACCAGCTCTTCGCCGCACAGGACCTAACGCCATGGGCAAGCCCTCGATGTAGAGAGCAAAGATGTCCCTACACAAAAGACCTTCCGAGAGAAGAGAAAATTCAGTCCAACCTAAGGGTGAAAAACAGTTGTCATCTCAGACACAAGTTAGAGAAGAAAAAGAAAACGGATGTCTCTTACTCAGAATGGAAATACCCTGTTGATCAAAATCTAGGAAGCGCCACGTCCAAGCAGGGAAATGCCGAAGTCAGTAATATTTACATCAAACTCATTATTTTATACTGGTTCTACATCTTTGTGCAAAAAAAAAAAAAAAACAGTGGTAAAATCTCTTAAAGGCAAAGGAGTTTTACAGATTAGCGATTCAGCCAGTTGTAAAACCAGAAAGCCAAATGACAGCGTGATTTCTATGAGGTTAGAAAGTTAATTTACTGTTGCATGGCCACTGCTTGTGAAAAAGGAAGTCAACGCAATTTATCAAAGTTATCAGCCAAGTTGCAGCAGGAGTCTGTGAAAAATAAGTTTCAGTTTAAAACTGAAGGGAGAGCAAATATTTCGCCCCATTAACAGGAACAATAGTGCTGCGGCTTTACCCATCATTTCAAGAAACTCTCGATGAAATGGGAGGTCGGGAGGTGGAACTGGGTCACTCTTATTCCCATCAGCCAGCAACGCCGGGATTTGCAGCGTGACTCTCCCAAAGAGGTAAGAAGGGGTAGACAGGCGATGAGTTCCTACAACGGACAGACCTATCTTGTCCCCCTTTCGCTTTTCCCTATTTTCTCACCAACTCCGAGCGGTATTTTCTGGTTGTTTCTTGCCCCCTTGGCAAACCTCAGCCCAGGCGGCTCCGAGGTCGAATCCCAGATAGAAGCAAGTACAGCGCTGAATGAACAGGGGACATCAAAAAAGGCGTTACTGAATATGGCTTCTGTAGCTCTAGCCTACACAAAGCGCAGTCTCAAATTCAGCATAAACTCTCCAGTCAATGAGAACTTTGAGAGAGGTTACAAGGATTAAGTTTTGAGAACATTGATCATTTCAGTATCTATTTACTTTCTTTTACCGAGACACACACTTTACCACATGTGATATGTGAAGGCAGAAGGTGAATGAGAGCCCGATTCATGTGCGCTACGTGTGTTATCAAGGGTCCACAGAAGTTACACAATCTGGTTTTTATTACTCAAACTGTATTAAAAAAAAAAAAAAAAGGGTTGTACTTAGTAATTTTAATAAGCTTGGGCTATTTTATAAACTGCTAGCTGTGAGCCTCCAGGAATGAAAAAATTTAAGAAGCGTATGCTACTTGGGTAACAAAAAGCAAAAATCCAGAAAGGAAATTATTTGTCAAACTGCCTTAAAAGCACTGTTTTGTGAAAACGCGTAGCCAAGGCTCAATGGTGCGATTCAATAACAGCTACAAAGCAGACACCCCGCACGGCACCCTGACACCAGCCCTCCGCATCGTCTGCTCCACTGGCTTGGAAACAGCCCTTCAAGGCCCTAAATACATTGCTTAAAAGGTACAAATTACACATAAACCCACACTCTGTCGTAAAGAATAATTTTTCAGAATCAGAAATAAACGACAAATGAAAACCATCCAAGCTGAGATCTTTTAGTCCTATGAAGAGCCGGAGCTTTTCCATGCAGACTTTGTACAGATGCCCGTTCCTACATCCCTGTTCTAGAGAAGATGACCCAATTGAACGCCTCCATGTTCAGCATTAGCATCACCACTGCAGCTTAAAATTCAAACTTCTGTTCTTCTCACCTCCGCGTGACTCACAGTGCACTGTGAAGTGTCATAATTCACCTTCAAAAGTTCTCTCCGATGTAGAAAGTCAGAAAAAAAAGAGACTATCAATGGTGTTAGTGAAACTTCACAGCACCCATCCCTTTGGTGTTAATGCTTCTGAAAACCCAGTCCTCGATGCAGGAGCTGCATCACCTGGTCCAGCAACAGCTCATCCTTCCGAGGGACTCTTTCTTCAGCCAAAAAGGTTGGCTGGTTCATTATGCCGATGGTCGCTCTGGAATTTCAGCTGTCTACCATATTATTCAGAGGCAGCTAAACAATTACGCCTTTCTGTGAATTCCAGTTAAGGCCATTTTTCTAGTTTCCAACCTGCTTGCTTTTTTCTTTCATAGCACAGAACGGTGTTATGGTCGCCTTCTTTAAACCCGCGCTTTCAGGTGGGACATCATGTTCAGAGCTGCTGCTACAGCAAAAGACATGCAGAAAAGCCCAGGAAAAAATCCATCCTGGTGAAGTGCTGCCTAGAAGACACAGCAATAAATGGTTTTGGTGCCAGTCATCATCGCCCTCCTTAGTTGAAGCCAGTCATCATCCCTCTCCTTAACTGAAGGATAAGGAATTCTGCGGGACTGTCAAGCAGATGGGATTGATTCTACTCCCATCCTTGCTTTCAACTATTGAGTAACCTGCTGCCACCCTCTCCGGAACAGAGAATAGAGACTTTCTTTTAAGACAAATGCCAATGCCTCACTTTCAGCTACCCAAAGGTGTCTACAAACGCTTCCTATGAGCCCATTCTGAAAAAAGCTAAACCACCTCCACCTTTTTCCAACGGATATAGTTCAAGGGAGAAGACCACAAAAGATGTCTGGAAAATTACTTCCTCCAAAACTTACAGAAACACCGAAGGGGGCCCTTTTCCCGCAAGATGGGCTCTCTACTACCAACCGAGAAAATCTCCTTTCCGTCTCCACCTCTAAAGGGATTGCTGGTCCCAAAACCTTCCTGACAGTTGGGACCGGGTGACCCTCCAAGATGGGAGAAAGGCGCATGCTCTCCAAGGCTCTTGGCATTTGCTAAATACAGCAATGCTTACGGAAATAAGGTTGTCCCCTCTCAGGCGCCAGCAGGTGCTGGGGGTTTCAGTTCTTACTACGATCAGCCCATGGCAGAGCAAGGGCTCAGCAATTCGCTCAAAACATTTTAACAGATGTTTATTACAGTTTATGTGGATTTAAAAAAAAAAAAAATCTTACAAGATAAACGGAAAGAGTGTAAGCACAGTTGTAAATCAAGAGAACCGATTTAGTGCGATAAAGGAAGCCTTATGTATTCACCATTTTTTTCCTGTGCGTTCCCCTTATTTTTTTCCCCAGCCCCAACAGCAGTTTCACAAGCAGTCGTAGTCTCTGCTCCCGTCTTCTTACTGCTCCTGTCCCTCTACAGCACTGCTGGTGTACCACCCCACTCCTTGCGCAGCACAAGGATGGAAATAATCCTGCCTGACACACAATCCTTCAGTACCGCGTCGGGGAGGTATTCAAATAATGAGGTCCTTTCCCAGAAAAAGCTGTATTTGACACAGGTGCTCATAAAACAAGACATCCTTGTTTTATGATGACAGATGCAGGATGGACAGTTCAACTGGGCTGAAGGCCAATGACACCTCAAAACCTGACAGCATTGGTAACTTTAAGAGCAGCCTGCTGGAAACTATTCCCTTATTCATTCTAACCTGATTTCATTCTGCAAGGATCCATCCCTTCCCAAGAGGGAAATATCCTTTCAACCTGCCAAGAAAAAAAGGGCAGGGATGCCAGCACCTTCTACAACGTCCCTCCATCCAGGTGATCTTTCAGAGGGATGAAGGAAAGCAAAAGGCTGACTATGTACGTCATTTCTGTATACATCCCATGAGAAATCTGCACAGTTTCCGCCCATCTGTGTTCTGAGTTTTGTCTGGACTGAAGAAATAAGCTCCAGAACGGGAAGAGAAACAGCAGTTTGGAGGCAGCACGCTGACAACATAGGATATTGCGAAGGCTATTTTACTCCAGGAGCTCATTTCTTCAGTCCAATACCATCAGAACAGGACAAAGTTGGGACAACCTTGCCTTTCAAGTCTCCGAATGAAGCTCTGGGTCAGGGAAAATAATTCAGAGGCCAGCTGCTCCAAGGGACCAGAATTACAAAGTGAGATGAAACTCTGAGGTCAAAATGGTATTTTAGATATCTATTAGACTTCATCATCAAAACTGCCTAAAAAAGTGCCTTGCCATCATTTCTGCCATTTGAGAGTGACTGCTCAGAAGTAGGCTGTTGTGGCAAGGAATTAATTCGCTACTGTGGAATGAAAATGCCACAGACAGGGAAGCGATTCCCAAAACAAGGCTGCCAGGAGATGGTATAACCTCCCCGTGCAGGGGGACTGACTGAGAGGCATTTGTGACACAGGACGATTTGCAGAAGGTACTGCAGGGCAGGTGATGGAAAGGAACCTTCTGAGGGACAATGTCAGCGCGGATTCCGGTCTCCTGAGTTTTCCACAACCACGTGCTGTGACAACAACTTCAAGGGGAGTGCAGCAGGACCCAAGTCAGGCTAGCAAGGCTCCTTCTGCTCCAGCAGAGCGTTTCTTCCCTCTGGAAGCCTGAAGGACCTTCATTTGGGGCCTCATCAAAACACTTCTCATTAACAGGAACGGATGAGCCCCTCTGCCGGTCTGAAATGCCTGCTCTGAGACACTAAGCTGAAGAGAGCCAAGAAAAACCACGTTAAAAAAAGCAGCAAAAGAGGTGAAAGTCAAGTCACGCTCCGACTTGCTTCTGATCCACTAAAGAGCTAAAACCTGGAGGATTCAGCTGTCATCGAGATGGCAGCAGCCCAAACCTCCTGCTGCAGATGGGTCATTTGCCTGCCGCTTCCCCAGGGGGCATGCGTCCCTGGAAGTCCCGCTCTCCATCTTGGAAAGCAGAAGAAGATGGTATGTCGCCAGCAAGGGAAGACTATCCAAGGATGCATCCTGCAACACCCTTCATTGCTGCTTTTGACTGCAAATTACTGAAAGTCTGTCTGGGATGCTAAACCCTAGGAGCTTAACAGAACTCCTTCCACCAAGTGGAAGCAGCTCAAGTCTCAGACCAACCTCACTTGCCAGCCACACGCTACCTCATCACAAATGCCAGCACAATTTATTTACTGCAACACTTACGGAATAAACATTGATGAAACGAGTACTGAATTGCACTGTGGTATTATTTGTGGGACGGGTTATTTAAGAAAAGTGAGTGCCGGGATGAGGACACTCAAAATTGAGGAGTTTTTGAATCGGATGCTGCTGTGACACCGAAGCCAGCCCTCGTGATGCCAACTCCATCACACCCACTGCTGCCTTGATGGGGACTGTGAAGCAGCCAGGACCTGCTCCTGTTCCTCCCAGGCTCTGATCAGTCTGGAAAAATCTGGACTCAAGAGCAAACTGAGTGGTATTCTGAGGGGGAAATGAAGGGACAATGTTTTTGTTGGATTATACAGAAACAGGGCAACTTACTTTTAATTTTCCCCCCTCTGCAGAGCACCCGTAGCACAGAAACGCTAGTATGGACGTACTCTACACACAAGGGCAAAGGGAGCAGCTTAGCAAAATTTATTTTCCGTTAAGATTAGCTCAAGAAGGGCTGTAAAACCACAACTGTTCAGTAGGGACACGCTGCTGGAATATAAACTCAGACCTGTCCAAATCGGCGCACGAGAGATGTTTATTTTCCCATATTCATAGCTATAAACAAGCATCCCTTTCACAGCTTCACCACCTTCTCGCCTCGGTAAGCTCCTCCATCAGCGAAATGCAGAGTAAGCAAAGCAAGATGATGATAAGAACACAGTCATTCCGCTTTTTAAGACACAACACCTCCAGACGGAGACGTGCGGACTTAAAATATACTGCTTTACACAGACTTCCTTTGCCTTCAAGTATGCCACATGGAAAATATTTGAAAATAAACTGAAAAACTAATAAATGCTATTTTCAAGTTTAACTGCTGCACTGTTTTTCTCTATAAGGAATATTCATAAATGCACATATACACATACAGGCATTTGCCCACAGCCAGTCTCCAACACCTGCGTGGGGACCTGGAAGCCAGCGGGCACCAGGGCTTTACTGGAACAGGGTGGGAGGACTGGGTGAGGAAGGGATCCGAGGGCAATTAAAGCACCAGAAAACAATTACTCAGTAGGACTGTGCTTTAAATCCTTTCTTTTCTGATAAAGCAAGGGATGTGATGTTCTCTCCTGCGACAGAGGTCCAGGAAACGCATTTATGGCGATGTAATGCTTATCTTAAAACATACAAAATGTAATTAATCCCAGGATCTTCACAACAGATCCAGTGATCTTAATAAACTCAGGCTGGGACAGACCCTAGATTTCAGATACATACATAACTATTACCTTGTAGGTTTACAAGCAATTTGAATCTGCCTTATCTTGAGTTTGTGCTGCCCAGTGGACTACTCCGAACCCAAATGCACAGAGCATTAAGGGATGTGTTCAGACCTATTCTACCTGGCTAATAGCATGGAAAAGTTCATAAATACATTAATCATTGAATCGATGTGCTGTTAAGAAAGAAAAACCTCACTTCTCAATCAAAAATCACTACAAATGCTATTAAAACGGACATAGTTTTTTAAGCTGGCTGTTATTAAGGAAGCAGAAAAGGGGGGTTTCCCCCCCTCTTTTTTTCTGATCAAGCATCACTTGCACCACAGCACAGATAAAAAAGGAACTTAAAGCCTTTAATCTTTGGATGGCTTGCATAGGAGACTGTCGAGCACCTTCAAAACCAAAAAAAACTTGAAAAACTTCTGCAGCGTTGTGCAGAGACACCCCGACTAGTCCCGATGTCCATACGAGGGCAGCACTGACAGACCCCGGCTGGGCCCTGCAGGAACCATGGTGGCTCCAGCAGCCCAGGGTCTCATCAGGAATCACAAGCCCTGCTTTAAAGCAGGGAATTAATTGTAATCAAGGCAATGAGAGGGGAAAACTGCCTTTGAATACCTTGCGGAAGTCTGCTTACAGTCCCAGTCCTTGCTCTTTCCTTGTCCCCCTGGGAAGTCACGTTGGAGAAGGCTACAGGAGAAGAGGAGAAAAGAAATTTCTCAAATTTGGCCCAAGAGGTCTGGAACCTGCTGCTGATGCTCACCAGCAGAGCCCAGGAGCTGGGCTCCTCGCTCTATCACCATACAGAGAAGGACCACGGTGTGGGGATGCGCAACGTGCTTCATCCATTTTATTTATTTATCCAGATCAGGGCACGCTCCCAGTTTTTCCTTACCCGGCATTGTCCTCGTCACCATTTGCGGAGGGCGCCAGCGGCGGACAGGTCCCTCTCCGCGCAGGAGGGATTTCTTCAGGTCACCCGGACCGCCAGGCCTTGTGCTTTTCTGCTCCATTTTAAAAAGACATGACATCTTTTTCCATTTGGAAAAGCGATTACCCAAACCGATCGCATATTTCCTATGAAAGATATTTGCACAGCTCCTTATATCTTGGCTCAATTCGGTCTACATTAAGTCCATAGCAGTACTACTGTATATCTATTCAGTTTTTCCTATGACCACACAATCCTTGGAACAAAGGGAGAGGGAGCTGGAGCCCATAGGAAAATTATCATTTCAGAGGAGGACTTAGCTGTTCAATCAGCCTTGACAACGTAACGCGTACAACCCAGTGGAAACTCTGAGCATAACCCTTTTTACTACTTCCTACTTCACAAAAATGCATTTCGATGAGAGCTTTGGAAGAAAAAGGGAGGCTTTACATGGGAAAGGGCAATTTGCTCTAAGCAAGAATGGGATAAATGCAAGGCTAGAGGAGAGAAGGAGATGCAAGGGGTAAGAAGCGAGGCAAATCAAGCACTGGCCCAGATCTGTCCCCATTAGAAAAACTTAAAAAAACAAACAAGAAGAAATAAATGGAGCTTGAGCAACCATCTGCATAAACTTTTACTACACTACACAAAGTAAAGATGAAGTACCCACTTGTTTTGAGTGATGACCTCAAGGAGAAGCAAACTAGACATATAAAAGTACTTCCATGTTATATTATTTTACATTATATTGACATTTTACTTCAATCCCCACCACCTCCCTTCTCAATACTCCTTTCCTCAGTGTTTTATGCAAGAAGCCTGAAGTCCTGTATAAGTGACACGATAGCACATCATTTTTTCCAAGTTTCTGGAGCTCATGAACTTTGAGAAATCCTCTTTCCTATGGATGTACTATGTCCGAAAAGCCTGTAGGAGCCTCCAGGAAGTGCTATGTTCTGGAGAGGTGACCGGGATGAAGTCCAAGCCCAGCCTGATGGTGACCAAAGGCTGCTCGGTCCAACGGGGAGGACGGGCTGAGGTCACCAGATGGACTCCGTCTGTCCAAAGAGGCAGCTGCAATCTATCAAGCCCAGTTAATAAGTCCTTGGGGCTGCCAAGAACAGCAAAAGGCAGGCGGTAAGAAGAGGCAGGGCAGGTTAAGGGAGTTCACTGGAGGGATGTAATTACTGTGGGAAGAACGGAAAAGGGCAGGGTAGGATGAACACAAGAACGTTCCACCAGGCCGAGACACTGCTGCCACCCGCATGGAACATGCCACCAGCTCCTAGAAAGCTGGTTCTCCATTTACTAACGTCGTCTGGCCAGCTCGGGGGAAAACACGTTGAAACAACGCATTAGTACAAACACAGGAACAAGAAATAAGCCTTAATCCTTCAGTCTTGATGGAAAAAAAGCATTTGAAACAAATCAAAACACCCTGAATCTCCTTAGATCCTGCTATGCACTTAACCACATGCCTGAACTTAAACATATTTTTAAGGCTTTTCCTAAACCAAGGCTTTGGTCTTTGTGCAAGTATCTCTAGTCTGAGATTACTCCAGCCTGTATTTCAACCATATTTGCCCAAGGAAAGTAACTGTGCACACCTCTACATCCTTCATTCAGACACTTCAAATAACTCTATAATCATTAATGAAAGGAGTGCCAAAACCACCGAGGGTAGGAAACTCCCACCTGCTCCCTTTCACACAGGGTGAAATGAAGACACAAAGTCAAAGGTTAACGTTTAAGAAGCCCCTGCTTTTTCATCTGTGCTGGGGGATTGTCATGGCAGATAATCAAAACCAAACTCTGGTAAAAAAATCCCCAAATACCCACACTTGCACATTAACTTGTGTGAAAGCACTGACCGTAAAGACGCACACGAGTTTCTTCAAGTCTTGGTACCCTCAGAAAAAAGGGATGACAATAAGCCAGTGAGGAATAACCCATCGCAAACAACAGATCTGAGCAGGTTTGGGGTTTTTTTATTCTTGACAGTTGGTCTGTCTCCGAGGATCTCCCCGGCTCGACAGCTGAAGGCAGGTAGGCTAATGAAGATCGGTCATTCGCAAACAGTTGTACTTTCAAATGAGTCTGTGAGCCCTGGACTTGAAGGACGTGGTTCTCCAATTAACAAAACAAGTGACAGGGTCTGGCCCTTTCATTTCAAACAAGTGAGGTCAATGCTCTATAGGAAATGGAAGACAACGTTCACACTTGGCATTGTGTATATGCGAATATAAAACAGATCCCAACTCAAGCAAGGAAGCATGGGTCTAAAAAACACAGTTCAAAGCGTAAGCGCAACCTAAAGGCATTGCATACCAACAACCCTTTGGCTTTTGTTACAAAAGGAAGAAAGCTAATTGAGAAACTGAAGACATTTTCTCTACAACAAGAGGTAGAGACTGATGTAAAGCTTTCACTTTGTTATTTCTACAGGCTATGTTTCCTGTGTTCTGTTTATTTACAATCTGAAACATTTGTGATGTTTTTTTGAGGCGGGTCATTCTCTGCAGCATTGGACCAGGCACAAGACACCCGTGGAACTGCCACCTGCCAAATCTGCTTACAGCTCAGTTCCACCTCCTAGAACATCTTGCACTTATCTTCCCACTTTCCTAAACCATGTGCTCCTCTAGATGCATACCAATGCCTTCTTAGCTACAAATGACAAGGTCAGACAAACTTCAGGAACTTTTGAGCAGTTAAGCCATTAAACCTCCTGTAGCACCTTGGGACCACACGGGTCAGGCACAAATACTGTCCAGTAGATGCTCAACCTGGGAGTAGATTAACCACCCTGCTTAGGAATCTATGTTAGATTAAACATTTCATTTAGTGCAGACACACAAAACGCGTCCCCCACCGTTATCCAGGAGAGAAAGCACCATTAACACAATCTAACATGCTAAATCAGATACATTAAATGAAGTTCTTGAATGATACGATCTTTCTACAGAGGACAAAAGGGAGGACAAAAGATGTAAATAGGGAAGGGGCTTGGCAACTCATGCAGGAAGGCTTCCATAACCTTTAATAATACTTACTCCCCTGAGTCTGATGAGTTGAAGTCTGTTGAAGTCTGAGTCTAACGAGATGGAGAGCAGAAGAGCACCGAGGTGAGACGTTACCGTGCGGGCACTAAAAGGAAGGGAAAGCAGGAAGAAGGCAGAAAGAGATGTGGGAACGCAAGAATTTATGGACTGCAAATATATGAGTGGAGCACACGTGCCCCACAAGCGCTGTCTGGGTAAGATCAAAGTTCTTAAGTGCTTTTCTCCTTTTACCCTTCTCTGGGCTTCCATTTCCGATGCCCGCAGAGCCCAGGGATGCTGTTACTGTCAGCTGAGGAACGGCCACCTGAGACCAGCATTAACTGCTACAACAAGCATCAGGTTTTTCATCAGCACTCTTCCTTCCCTTCCCAACACCCGATCAACGTTTCGGCGTTACAACAGCACCATCTGAATGTCTAAAGATCGCCGCTGCAGGGCAGGCTTTAGTACCAGGACCTTACAGGCAGAGAAAAGCAGCCGTAACTATAGGGGGTACCAGTGGTCAACCATCAGAAGGTCCAGTTCCACCAGGTGCTACAAACCACACATCCCTCCCAGAGCCACCCGAGCTCCCCAAGGATGCTTTTGCTTCATGACTCTAACTCAGTTACAAGTTTTGCTGCAACTCTGGCAAATATTTGATAAACTCTATAAATATTGCGATGATAAATATTGCTACTTTCACCCAAACAACAGCAGAAATACACAACAGATACCAGAGGAAGCACCAGCTTTCTGAAACACCGCTAACAAAAACAACGGGCAGTTTCTACATGACAAATTAAGCATCCTCTTGCTATGACAACTGCATGCACATGCATGCGATTTTTTAAATAAACGGGGTTATTTTCAAGGGATATTAAGCAGATGCGAAGATAGGAATTTGCAAAACTGATGGCATGCAGACGACTTTTACTGCAAAAGTAGAAATGTAAACTATTTCAAAACAAAAGTGTACAAATATTTTGGGTTTTAAATGTAAGTTTAGATTCAGGAAGAGACTGGGGGCAAAAATCTTGCTTTACTAGTGCAAATACCAATTAGTCCATATATTTACAATCAGGCAATCGAATTTTAGCACCCTTATGTCCCTCATAACCATACATCTAGTGCTGAGAGCAGACACCAAAGGATACGAAATTCAGCAGTATCTGTGAAGTTAGCACACGTTAGCACAATACTCAGTTTTGCCCCACTATCAGCAGGCGTCTCATGAGTTGTGATTAAAAATCTCTTTATGCACAAAATGAAATTTGGGAGGGCTTCTGCTAACTTGTGGCAAGCCAAGTGTTCTTTTTCTGTTACTTCTGATATCAAACTTCCTTTGTAAGCTCTACAGTGAGTGAACTGCTACCAGAGTGACGCCCTTTACTTTCTCCCAAAAGCTAAGAGCCTAGCTAGCTACACCGGAGGGCGCCTGAATTCCTTTGAAGCCAAAAATAAATCTTCCCAGTAGACACACGGCCCTAGAATTTCTCACCGTTGTTCCAGTTTCTGTTAAGCTGTATTATCTCACTCTTCACATCTTTAGGATACGCTGGGGATCAAATATTCTAGCTTGGTTGAGAGATGCATAGTACAGCAAGAGAGAAGCCAGAAATGCTAACTTCTACTCGCTTCTGCTAACCTTGGCGCTGGCGGGAGGAAAAAAGAAATAAATCTGAAATCCCGTCAATCTTCAGGATTATTTATTTATTTCACACTCGCTTAGAGCTCCAAAAGACTGTTGCATCAGCTAGCTGAAGTAAGCAAGCTGAAGTGCTCAAAAAGATGGTTTTTGACAGGAGAGCTGTTGTGACGGAGAGGGAGCAGCACAGCCACCAGCTGCTCTGCCAGGGTGTCCCCAGGCAGCTGGGCACCTGCAGCTCGGGTGGCAGCTGAGGTCGGGCCAGGCAAGGACCGGAGTCATGACGGCTTCACACCACACCTGGCCCCGACGCTGGTTTCCAACCTGGCCACATGGTGGGTGGCTCAAGGACTTGAAGAGGCCCCTCAAAGACTGCAGGAGACAGCTTGGGTTGAGATGAACCAAGACCATGATGACTCAGGAGCATCTACCCACACTCCTTCTCAAACAAAAAGCATGTGTGCTCCTAGTCCAGGCCCTAAAACCACGGGAAGCACATGAAGGGCTTCTCCAGGATGGTATGGGAAGAGTTTCCCACACAACTGGGAAACCTCCAGCTCTTTACCTAGGACCCCCTTGGTATCTACTGTCTTCTTAATGTGGAGGTTTGTGTAGACAGCAACTACTTCTTCAGTTAACTGCAAACACATGAGCAGCTTGTCAGCCACATGGCAATCCCCGCCAAAGCTGCTGTACTCCTTAATCTCATTCTATTTAATCCCATCGATTGTCTTAAAGTGCTGTCTCACTTAACACAAGAACTTCGTTCAGGATTACTGCTACAACACAGCTCTCAACCCCAGGGCGTCATTCACTGCAAGAACCACTTCTGAAGCTGTATCCATCCAGGCAGATGTAAACACAGCACACGGCCAACAGATTCTCCTGAAAAAAACCCCAAACCAAAGAAAACACACCAAACTGACTGCAGCTGATAACCTCGGGTGTAAATGCCACCCGTATTTCCTTTCTTTAGGCAAGAAAAGTCGAGGAGTTTGGTTGCACGCAGCCCTAAGCTCGGAATCAGGAGTTTGGGACATTCAGGCACTTTCTCATGCGGTGGTGGAGGCAGGGAGGTTTGCTCGCCAGTACTTATCGCAAAATGCAATCAAATCGTTAACGTGGGGCATGTGACAGGAAGAGGGAAACCTATTTCCAAAAAGGGATACTTGTTGCAGACTTGTTCATATGATTCCTCTCCTGAATAGCGGTGGAGTAACCACCACATTAATCTTCCCGGATGCTGCAGTCATGTTCCACCACTGCTCCTGCTACTTACAGAGCACAAGGTGAGTATTGTTAGCTTTCTTGACCGCATGATTGAATTAACGAATGGTATGTGGACTCGATATATGCCCAGCCTTTCAATATGGGATTTGTGTACCAAGCCAGCAGCTGCATCTGCTGAAGCCACAATGAAATAGCACGTGTTCTCAACCAACACAGCATCAGGACCTGAGAACCAACCGTTTATAGATGGGAACCACTCACTTCTCATATGATACCTTCTGATGAAACAAAGCAGCATGTAAGAAAGCAAAAACCATGCTTATTTTACAAATAAACCCTTTAAAACTTAAATCTGTTGCTATTCTTGGACTACAGGGCAGCCCGTGATTTTGCTACCTGAGAAGTACACAGTGACGGTTTGGACGCCAAATTCTACATTCACTCACCCAAAGGTTGTCTTTTAAGTGACTTAAACCGACTTTGTTTTTAATCTTGCCATTTGTAACACCTCATGAAAGTAAAAAGGAAAGCCAACAAAACGCAGGTTTGATTTCCTTCTCTCACGCCAGTGATGCTAAGGACTTTGCTCAAACTCGGAGAAATTATCCCAGAATAAAGCAGCAGGAGCATAGACATCAATACGTACTGAGGCATTTACTACAGGATTTAAGAAACGAAGTTCGTTAAATGATATTATTAAGCAATGTGTAGTTAAAACCAACAAAAACATGTATAAAGTGGTAAAGTACGAGATGTTAATGCCATGAAAGAAGCCTTACCAGACCATCACAATTGCTGATGGCCACAGAAGCTCCGGGGATGTCAGTTATGTCCCCCACATAGGCGCAGTTGGTCCACAGCGGCTCTCTTTTCCATAACCTCTGGGCAGCAGTTCCAGTCTGACTGGTGTTACCGGCATCCTTTCCTGTTTCCACAGAGTCTTCGTACCACTCCACTACGGCCTCGGGAGCCACCAGACGTGTGTTGGGTTTCAGCCGGAGATGGAATTCCCTTCCAAAGGCAGTGACGTTAAAATACAGCTGTTTGGGGCTCTGGGACACCTCCCGCGCTGATCTTCTTTGGTGACTTGCAGAGAGGATATTGGAGACGTAGCTTCCATCTGCATTGGTACTAATTGGAATCACTAACCCATACGGTCTCAGTCTGCTCTTTCGTAATTCTGATAAGAGAAAAACCCAAAACCAAACTGAAGTTAGAACAAGAGCATGGAATGAGCCTGAAGACATCTCCCCTTCCAATACGGCCAGTTTAGGATGCCGGTTAGAGCTACTCTGAATCACTCCACTGACAAGTTCTAATGAAGAATGATAAAAACCTGTGTAGTTTTGAAAAGGACAGGGGACGGTGCCACTTAACACACCAACGGGCATTAAATTATCTGCTCCTTAGCTAGTCTGGGTATGAGCACAGCAATGCAGTGTAGGCACATGTGAGGTACGTGTCACTGTACTCTCCAGCATCTTCATTTGGGTACCCTACAGCAAGGTCTCAAACACTCTTAATACTATAAATTATCATAAAATGCTTTGTACAACTCTTACCCAGAGCATGAGAGGACACGTAAGAAAGAAGAAAAGCGTCTGACACATCGCCACGTTGAGCAAGCTATGACAAACCAGGGACAATGCGGGGGGAAGGACATGTCACCTTCAGGGAAAGCCATGGTGGTCGAGCACCAGGAGCTCTGCCCAGTTACGCTCCCCAAATAAACACACACCACAGATGCCTGGATACACATTAAGCGCGTGCAAAACACCCTCCACATGCCAAAATTTTCAAGAAGCAGGTCTTTCACGACTCTATTTTCATAGAACTTACAGAGAAACCCCTGAAATACTCATTTACATTTCGCTTGGGAGTTTCCCGGGGTGTGGGTTTGCTTAGCAGCCACAGAAGAGGCAGCAAGCCTTCTGAATTCTCCTGAAAACCCTGGTCTGAAACACCATGCAACTCCTCCACGCACCTTAAAGAGAACTGCTTGCTCCTGTGGCAAGACCTCCATTAAGAGTTAGAAAATGAAGCGCTAGGCTTGGTTATAGCTGCAATTTGCATAGGTATTTCTGCAGCCTTTGAAAACCGCAGTAGGGAGAAGAATCCCATGGGTATCACCGCCGATGAATCCATGTCAGCAGCGGTATAAGCAGTAACTTTTGCCTCTCCAGGTCTCCTCTAACAAACACCCTTACCCACCACCCTCCTGTTGCCCTTCGTCTTTGCCTAACTTGAGTAATGGAGTTCAAAAGCAACAGAGAAGCTAATTATTAAAAAAAAAAAAAACAACAAAGAACTTAACAAATTCGTACCAAAACCCTGCACTTCATTGCAATACATCAAAGCTCTAAAACTAGCCAAACCGCACTCTGTTGACAGGACTAAAGACACCCTCAGGTGATGCTCACTGGCACTCAACGGCAAGGAGCCCTGAAGACCAGGAGAACTTCCCCAGAGCAGTCACTGCCATGAGACCTCTCATCACAGACTGGTTTGGGTGGGAAGGGACCTTAAAGCCCACCCAGTGCCACCCCCTGCCCTGGGCAGGGACACCTCCCACGAGACCAGGTCGCTCCGAGCCCTGCCCAACCTGGCCTTGAACCCCTCCAGGGATGGGGCATCCCGGGTACCCGGGCCCTGTGACCAGACAGGGCTGTGGGCGACCCAGAAGTTCTCTGAAGGCTTCCCTGCTTTGGCAGAGGCACTGGACAAATGGTAGCAGAGGCAAAGCCACAGCAGAAAAAAGGTAACAGGAATGAAAGCCCCATTTCCTATCATTTTTGGTGGTTACCACCACGTCAGCGCAGGATTCCTGTCTCATTAGCAGCACTGTTCCCTGACTGGCAACCTCCCAATTGGGTTCTGAATTTGCCTAAGTGAACACGATACCCCCGCACCCCCAAAAAAGCCTCCTTCTGTGTAGTCCCTTACCTATATCCTGAAAATAGCATTATTATCTTAAGAGAACCATCATTTCCCTCTCCGCTCTCTGCCACTCTTAGGCATTGATGAGAAAAGGAAGAGAACCTTCTCTTTTGCTCAGAAAAACATCTCCCGTTACCACTTATCACGCTCGCAGCCCTGCACCAGGACACGCACACACGTTTCCCATTGAAGTAATTTCACACCAGTGTAAAACGAGCCCATCAAATGAGTTTATCTTTTCTGACAGACCTCTGCAATCTGGTGGTAATCAGGATACTCGGGGTCCAATTTTCATCCTGTAAAGGGCGGAGGAGAGATATTCCGGGGCCAAACTGCTACTAAGGACTGGACCAAAGTCTTATTGCCTGTGTGTCAAACTCCGTGACAATTAAAAAGACACTTAGCACAGAAATAATTATTCCCTTGCTCTTCTCTTCCTCAGAGAACTGGCTAAAGCAATATGAGAGTGATATTACTGATAATTTTCATTTTAAAAAGTTGCAGGATTGGGTAGCTCAGATGCTACAGCTGAGAATTCCTCAAATAAATATATTTAATTAAATGAGCTAAATTTTACCTACTCCCAGCGTGAATCATGCTTGAACTGAGAATTAATAGAGAAAAAGCTCAGTAGCTTGTCCCTCGGAGCCATCTGCTTATTTTAAGAGACTCACGTATTCTTCAAATAACTTTAGTATGAAAATGCTCCTAATGGCTTCATACAACTGTTTTTTCCTCCAGTTTTCTTTTATGCGAGTGACTGAGGGATTTGACAGAAAAAAAAGGTATGGTACTAGTAGGCCGTACGTGGATGTTTAAATTCTCGCACTATAAATATCTTTAAATAATACACAAATACTTTATCCTGGGCAAGCCAAAAGTTCGCTATAATTTTCAAGTCCGTTGTTCTGAAAACCCCCTGTTTTCAGCCAAAGCCAGCAGTCCCAGCAGGTTTTCAGAGGCGGACAACAAGCCCTTTCGCCATACACCTACCAGACCAGGTTGTAACACTGGTACCCTAATTAGGACATTATCTTTAGGATAATTCCCATCTAAAACCCTGGGAATACCGAGTCAGGATTGCTAATGTCTCTCCTTAGAGAAGAGACCAAATTAAAACTCTCAACTCATTTTTTTTATTAATTAGACACCACGCGAACAGGAGCCAGAGCTGCTGGGTTGTACGCCCCAACTGGGTCACAGTAAAAGCCGAGATGCTCACGCTCCCTGCGCTGAGATCTCATTCCCAGCCTGACATTCCTCTTTTTACCTCGCCAAGACTCTTCGTGGCTTTTTCTTTTTTTTTTAAATAATAATAAAAAAAAAAAAAGCTGTATGTTCAATGCCAGAGACCACATTCTGGTGATCGAATTCTGTGTTCGCCGCACGACTGAAAAATCGCTTTGCACATCTTGCAGCCGTATTCCCAGACCGCTACTTGCGGGGGCAAAAAAAAAAAAAAAAAAAAAAAAAGAAAAAGTTATTTTTGCTAATAACAAGAGCAGCCAGCTAGCCACAAGAAGGTAGGAACAAAGGGTGGAAAATAAGAACTGTCAAGTTTTTGAGTCAGCAAAAGCCTTTTCCAGAGTCTCCAAATGCTGAGCTAGAAGAGGAAATGCCTTTTGTTCAAAGGCAATTAAAATTAAATGTGACATGACTGAATGCTGAAGACATCTAAACTCCTCCACTGACTTGTGTTACCCTTTTTCCATAGACGGCACCGTCTGACGAAATGCAATTCCAGCTGTAGGTGTTCCCTTTCCGAGGGTAAAGTTTCAGAGCGGCTCTGTTCTGCTAATTCAAAGCTTGCAGTAAGGAGCGGAGAAGAGGCACAGAGCAACAGAAAAAGCACTCAGCTTCAAATCGGCTTCGTTTTTTCATCTGGCCTTAAACCGCCGCTCCAGTTGCACAATGTTTAGGTTGAAAGGAAGCACTTAAGAAAGAACATCACATTCTTTCATTGTGTGCCAAAACATAGTTAGCTAGAGAATGCCTCTGAAGAAGCCCGGCCCTACTTTTTTTTCCCTCAAAGACACATGAAACCCAAGAATTAACACCACTGGCTCACTCTAGTTGTCCTTGCGCTGTAAAACAGCCGTTGACAATGGAGGTTCAAAAGCCCTAAACTTTTCTTTTTTTTTTTAAAAAAAAATAATCTGCATTTGGAAAAGTATTATTTTTTAGATATAAGATTTTGTGAAATACGCTAATCAGAAATTGCTCGTGTGGTTGCCCGCAGCAGAATTCCAAATGCATAAAAAACCACACCCACTTAAGAAAGATTTCAAAAGTCTAAATTGAAATCAGTGCAATCAGTGGAAAGGCAGGAATTTCTGAAAGTTCAGAGAAAATATTTCTACATCTAAACCAAGTTACCCAAGCTTGAAGACATTACTTTTTTTTCTTCTTTCAATAAGTATTTAAGCCTTATCTAGCGTTTGTGACTCCGACTGGGTTTTTTCTCACGCTGCACGTAAATACGTTTTGATAATGGGACTCTCCTTTTTCCAGCCCTCTGCGTTGCAGCCATAGGACCAACTTCTGTGAACAAATTAATTTTCTGACGCCAGGAGCTCCTTCACCTATCACCGCGACCTGTGAAATTACCTCCACCGAAGGAAAGCGCTGCCAGCATCATTTTTTCCCAAACGTTTTACAAGCCGTGGCAACGAGATGTAGATTAATGACTACATGCAGCAGCCCCACCTGCCTCTCTGTATTGCTAGCAAATGCTTCAATTAGGAACAGCAAGGTCGAAACCTACTAAAATTCTACCAAAAGCACAACTGTTTTGGCAGAGATGATGCTGTGCAAGGGAACAAATCTGTGGGAACTGCTGACACGACCCTGTCCACGTTGTCCCACCACCAGGCTGTACAGCGAGTCCCAGACTGTCCCAAGTGACACAGTGTGATGACCGGAGGGTGACCGTCACCTTCTGGAGCTCCCTCACCTCTCCCGGAAGGCAGATCTGATCATGGCTTGCCGGGTCAGGAAGCTCAGCCACCTCGGCAGAAGGGCTGGACCTGCTGTTCCACCTCCGGAGCATCGCTGTGCCCGCACCTTCTGCGGGGAATGTGCTGCTGGATGGCAGACGTCCAGCTTCCCAGCAGAAATACTGGGGGAAAAAAAAAATCATTACCTGCTGCTGCAGGAATTAAGAGGGCAGCATTTCAATAAAAAGACTGTCACGGGTTCCCACGTTGTGAGAGATTACCCTTCCATCCCACAGATAACCCTAATGGGATGAGCGCAGAGCTGCTCCGGTCACTTAGCAAAGTGTTGCTTAATGACAAGAAAAGGTGGTGCGGTGACAAGGGGACCCCAGCAGGTCTTCCATCCCCACTCTTTTCTGCCTTCATCGTTGGCTGGTGGCTTCCAGAAAGGAAGAAGCAGTTTTTGGCCCCTCTCTTCGCACCACCTGACTCCCTCCAGAACTAAGGTTCACTCTGTATTTGGCTGCCTTTCGGTGGCAGAAATACCCAGAGAGAAAGACAAGACAGAAAAGGGGGGTCCATTTCTTGGGAATTCCCCCAGCAGCTGGCACCTGCAGAGGGACGAGGCCATGCCATACGCTCCAGTGCTGGACGCTGGATGGCTAAAGGCAAGCAGAGAGGCTCCCATGGTAGCCTTCTCTAGTGTCCTCATCTCTCCACTTCACCGCCGACTTGTCCCAGGGATACAGGTAGCTCCAGGAGTTCCTCGTGGTATTTCCACCTGGGTGACGGTATCTGATGCTGCGGGCAGCCTGGCACTGCCGTTCCACAGGTCGGGCATCCGAGTCCTCTTCCCGAAGGAGCACTGAGCAGTGATGCAGCTCTGCCATGGGGGAGGCGGGGGCAGGAGACGGTAAGATGCAGCACCACCCCCAGCACCTTAAGCCTTACTATTTCACGAGTGAAAACACAATTTCCTCCTGACAGCTCCCAGGCATTTACAGTACATTATGCATTAGTACTGTTAATTAAGCTTGAGTAACTCCCTATCTCTATATTAAAAGATATCGATGCTAAAAAAAATACTGATATTAAAAAAAAATAAAATCCTATGTGCTTTCATTTGTCCTAAGTGACTTTACAGGCTATGAGAAAAGAGTAGCTGCTGACAGCAGTCAGCCCTGGGCCAAATCAAAACACACAACACCGATGCACGGTGACACTTCATAGGGACTTAAAAAGTAGGACAGCCCATTTGGAGGCAATCCCAACACAGGTTTTACCGTCATCATTGAAACTCTAAACTGAGTAAGCCATGCTTTTGGAATCGGAATTTACAGGATCAAATATTACCTTAAAAAAAAAAAATCAAGTGTAGGACAAATCCCAACGATCGTAAGCGTTAATGAGCTATCTGTGCTTTGAAAATACAGTGGCGCAACGGGACACGTGGGACCACGGACGCGTGGATCTGCAAGACCCACCAGTTGATGTCCTCTTCATCTGTCCCTGCCCAGGGAGAGGACGGTGACACCACGTCAGACCCAACAGCTCCCCTGGTGCCACCAGGGCCCGGCAGAGCCTGTCCCACACCCACCTGGCATGTGGGATTCACCCTCAGTATCACCCCTCTCCTGCGGTTCCTCAAACGTTCCTGACTACAGCACTGCTGGGGCCGTGAAAGAAAGGAAAAAGTGAAAGGGGAAAAAAAAAAAAGTTATTTTCCAGAATAAGGAATTTTGTCTGATGTACTGTATAATTTAAAAGACGCATTCCTATATAGCTTATGGTTTCTGAAATTCAAATACGATCCATTTCTCATGGAAACGACTAGAAATAAAACACAGGCTCAGCATACCACTGGAAAAAAAGTCTGTTTGCCAGTTAGGTTTAAATGTACCTAACGGTCTCCATTCCCATTATTCACTGATCACAGTGGAAATCGACCTAAGCCCAGAAGAACGCAGCGCCAGAACTGAAATTGAGACAAGACCTCCAGAATTTAGAGAAGTACTTGAAATTCTTTTCTGAACAAAACCTTCAGCTCAAAACCTGAACCAAAAACCCTCAGAACTGGAGGTCTAACGGCAACTGGGAACAGAAGGGCGTGGGGTCCATTCCCAGCGCTATCGCTCCTCTCACAGCAAAGCCCCAGAGCATGCTCGTGTGCATACACTTGTGCCCAACAGCAAGCTGTTAAAAGGCTCGTCTTCCACCTCGGAAAGCCAAGGAGCCTGTCCCTCTCACCAACGCCCTAATTATATGAAGCTTCCCATCCTTGAAAAGAGTCAGAGATGCTGACTCAATATGAAACACCCCTGGGCAGGACCAAGCACCTTGCGCTGCAGTGCCCTCATTCCTCCCAGACACCAAGCAGACAAGCAGTTCATTACCTAAAAATATCGGTTTATAACTCAAAGTGAGCAACCGCCGTTAGGCATGCAGCAAGCACGCTGTGCCATTAGCAGAATATGAAGACGCCTCGGCATTAGACAAATTTTTTCCAGCTAAAAGGTTGAACACTTCCAATACAGAAGGAAAATGGCATGAAGACGCGAACGCCCTGGCCAAGTGGGGCAGGCATTTCCTCCTTGGTTCAGAAATGAAGACAAAGCATCTGACCTGGAGCCGGTTTGCTAGGACATTGGGAGAGTTACTTTAAGCATGCTGCAGTTTTTAACTTTTTGTTGTTTTATATTTAAAGAGGGAAGCACAGAGGTGTCAGGACACAAAAGCACATAATGAGAGGGCATGTGAATTCAAGTCATGCCACATCACCCAAACCACAATCGCTGCTGGGTGGTAGCCGGGTGGGGGCAACACAAGGGAACGCTTGCCTGCATGCTGATCATCTTTACAGAAAATAAACTATTTTGTTAAGCGTATTTCTTTTATTTCTGTTTCGACAGCAGCAATAACAGTTAAAGAGACTTACCTATCTGGACGCGTTGTTCTTTACCAGCCTGCAGAACAGAAAAGAAACACAAGCACAAAGTTGTTAGTGTCATTACTATGCGATATGTGACAGCAGAGCTGAAAAATTACTCGGTCGGTACTGCACCGTCTTTTACATCTCCGCTTTTGGTTTCCAGGGATGGCATTTTTTCCTGAACTGAATACGCAGAGTCGCAGTAAGTTTAACGTAAATAGAGCCGCTAAGAAACGCGGATTCTGAATGACCCGTTCCATATATCGCGACACGGAGCCAAAAAGTTAGTTCGGCGCCCGAAGGCAGGCCCTGGCGCCCCCGGGGCGGTGAGGAGGAGCGCGGTGACAGCTCCCCGGCCCCCCCCTGCGCCGAGGGCCGCCCGCCGCTCCCCGGGGGCAGCGGCACCGGACCGGCCGGGGCCATGGCGCCCGGGGGCGGGGATGCCGCGGCTCCGCTGCCGGGAGGCCGGTGCTGGCCGCACCGCGGCGGGGGGGAGGGAAACGCGTTCGGGAGAAGAAGCGGGCGGCCGGGAGCGCTCCCCGGAACAGGAGCGGCGGGAGGGGACGCGGGGGGGGAGGGGGGTCCCGCCGCCACTCACCTGCTGGCCGGCCGCAGCACGGACCCCCAGGAGCGCGGCTGCCACTACCCAGAGGGGCAGGAGCACCATCACGGGGACCGCCGCCCAGCCACACCGCACGCTGCCGGCCGCGGCCCCGCTCCTCCCGCCTGCCTCCTCCTCCTCCTCCTGCGGCGGCGGAGCGGCGGCGGCTCCCCCCGGGGCCGTTCCCCGCTGGCGCCCCGGGCGGGCGGGGCTGGGCGGCGGCCGCTCACCGCGCCGCCTCCTGCTGCTGCCCGCGCGCTGCCTGCGCCCTGCCCGCGCGCTGCCCGCCCCGCGCAGCGCCACCTGCGCCGCTGATAAAGGCGCCCCGGGGGCGGCCACCGCCCCGCCCTCAGCACGGCCCGGCACGGCCACGTCAGGGACGGGCCGGGCCGCCGCCGGCGTGTCTGGGGGGCACACGGGCACCGGCACCCCCTCAGGGACACGCGGGGGGGTCGCGCAACGGGGCCATCGACACGTAATGTGGGCGCCCCGGCTCGTCAAGAGGATGGTTTGGGTGGGAAGGGGCCTTAAAGCCCACCCAGTGCCGCCCCCTGCCCTGGGCAGGGACACCTCCCACCAGCCCAGGTTGCTCCAAGCCCCGTCCAGCCTGGCCTTGAACCCCCAGGGATGGGGCAGCCACAGCTTCTCTGGGCGACCTGGGCCAGGGGCTCACCACACTCAGAGTGAAAAATTTCTTCCTGAGATCTCATCTCAATCTCCCCTCTTCCAGTTTAAAGCCATTCCCCCTCGTCCCATGGCTCCCCTCCCTGCTCCAGAGTCCCTCCCCAGCTTTCCTGGAGCTCCTTTAGGGACTGGAAAGGGCTGGAAGGTCTCCCCGGAGCCTTTTCTTCTCCAGGCTGAACCCCCCCAACTCTCAGCCTGTCCCCATAGGAGAGGGGCTGCAGCCCTCCCAGCACCTCCAGGGCCTCCTCCGGCCCCGCTCCAACAGCTCCGTGTCCTTATGATGTTGGGGACTCCAGAGCTGGAGGCAGCACTGTGGGGGGGGTCTCCCTCGAGCGGAGCAGAGGGGCAGGATCCCCCCCCTCACCCTGCTGTGGCAGGGACACCAGCTTCACACCATGCCAGTGACTCCGAGAAGAGCCCCCCAGCCTGTGACACCATCCCAAAGTTTCCGTATTTCCAAAGTTCCTTATCATCCCCAGGCAGCGCAGCAAAAGCTACCCAGACCCAACCGGACCAGAGCCCGTTACAAAGTGACTGCTCTTCCCCCCAGCACACACCCAAATCTCCGCTCACAACAGGCAGTGTCACCTGGCCTGGACAGGAACCAAAACCCCCTCAAATAGGGCCTTCTGCAGACAAAAATCTTAAAAACCACACTCTGTATGTTCTGGGTCCCTTCTCTTTGCCCAGAGACGTTTACTGAGTTGAGGCCGCCCAATATAAAGTTGGTAACAGACACCACCAGGGTATCCCCGAGGGGGAAACAAAACGCTTTACAAATACCAAATACTTTTTAGGAGGCAGAGATAAAGCACTCCTACCTCCTCGCTCCTCAGCTGTGTTCAGAGAGAGGGGTGAATTTGGTCAGGGCCAGGATTCCCCAGTGTCACAAGAGACCATTACTACGGGGAACATCTGGATCCCAATTTAAAATCACACTGTTCTGTTATGTCACAACCAACCAAAACACGTTTCTCTCGGCCTCCATCTACCACAAACAAGTGGCTCGTTGCTACTCAAAGTTTTTCAGAATAAACGTGTGAAAGCCTCGCTATAACAATCTTTTAAGCTCAACTGCCTGCCAGAAACCATCACATCTGCACGAAAACCAAAATACTGGTTCTACTAAACCCGAGTTGCCCCATTGCAACATTTAAGAGGAGGAAGACACCTCCAGCCTTGATTTTTGGGAGATATCTTGAATATTTAAACCCCACCAGCCTCTGCTGTTTCAGGGAACGCGGGTCCCAAACTGCGTTAAGTTCTCTCACAAAGCAAAAAAATAAAAGGAATTTTTCTGCAGAAGCGGGAATGCCTGGATACGCGTCTGTTATTGCAAGGGTAAGATCATTTCTGTCCATAAAATACCGGAGGCAGCCCGTCACACCCCGTGCGCTGTGACTGCGGCAGCTGCACGCTGCACGAGAGATGCTGTTTAAAGAGACTGGAATCAGGAAGGCTGAGGGGCTGTAAATTGCCGGCTACATCACCATACGTTAAAAGGTAAGTTAAGGACAGTAAGTTTGCAAAGCCCCAGGGTCAGAGCTGTCAATTCCGAGGTGCCAAACCGGGATGCCAGCCTAAGCATTAGGATACACCACTTCTCATGGGCGAATTTTCCCTCGTAAAGTGCACAAACGTGTACCGTTCACTTAATGTACAGCTGCTCCACGTTTTATTTCCCTCACGGATGCTCATTATGTGACCTCAGACCTTATCTACTGCTTGTTATTCAAACCCTGAAAACAACGACGTTGATTTCCTTGTGGGTTTTCCCGTAACACAACATACCCGAGTGCTTTGCAAACCATCCGTTTTCTGCAGTGAAATGATGGACCGGCACCATCTCCGGTGCTTCACGCAGGTTAATTCTAGGTGTAATTCATTACTTGATCGCATTTTCTTCCATTTTGTCTAGCTAAGTTGCAAGCCAGGCTCTTTTTGATTGCACTCCACAATTTCACACGCTCAGGCTCCCCGCAAGGGGGAATACAGAGGAGGAGCTGGTTCCAGCAATCCCCTCCGCGTCCCACAGGAACGCTGCGGAAAAGGCAGTTCCGAGGACTCCCCATCGCCCAGGCGATGAGGAAGAGGACTCGGAAGGGATCTCTAAGTGCAGAAAGCCATCACACCACGGGCGCAGGGAACCCAGCCTCTGGCTTTTTGTAATGCTGTTGCTGTGATCTTAAAAACATTTTCTCAATAAAGTTGAGTGTTGTATCCAGGTTGTGGAACTTTTCCAAATTGGCTAAAAAAGTTTCTAAAAGTCAAAGAAACAGAGATACAACAAAGACAGAGCTGGAGGCCAGGGCAGATACTCTGTTTTGTCAAGAGCAAAGAACCAAAGTTTGACAGAATTGTAAAGAGCAAAAAGAAAGTGATGAAATTAGATGCCTCGTCAGCTATTTCTAACAAGAAACAAGACCGAGTACCATATCTGTAACAAAGGTAAATCGAGGCAGCATACAAAAGTTCAATTAAAGACATTTCTCATGCCTAACAGCCAAGTTTGGACATACTATTATCAAAAAAATCATAGATTTTCATGTGTGTGTTTCAATTCTGATATATATACACACGTATATATGTATTTACATATGCATGTACACATATACATAGCCATTAAAAATCTACTAAGTATTTGCGATTCTAAAAGTATCCTTGCTAACGCTACATCAGCCGGGCTTTCTGCAGGTTCTGTCGATGCACCAGACTGACAGCTACAAGTACTTCATGAACCCGAGGTTTGGCCCCGAAGCCAAGAGGCACTCAAGTCTAAAAGGTTCTGCACGGGGCCAGATTCTGGAGTGCGAAGACTGTGGCAGGATTTGCATGGCAAGAATCATTCTTATGGGAGTGAAAACTCAATGGTTTAAGTTTTTAACCTGATGATAAAGGCTCTGGAACGCCATCTCTGTGAAATCTCGCTTCCCTCACAGCAGAAGTGCCTGCAACGCAAAACCATTTCAAAGTGAAGCTGTAACTGGAACAAGAATTCAAACGGAGAAACTTCAAAGAACAGTCCCTCTGTGGAACCAAGAGAAATTAACTGAACGGGAGTTTTTGCAATGCTACTTAATACAAGCTTTCAAATGTTAACCTTTTTTTGAGGCACGCCCCTAGTAAACTTAACTATAACATCTAGGAATTGCATGTCCATAGTCCAGATAAATCACAGTCTTCAGTGATCGTGTCTGCACACCCAATTAATATTCAGTTTTGCAGTGACATTTCCTGCTATTTAGGAACCATTACGATTTACTGAGTTTCTGATCTACTCTGTTCTTCGCCAGCCCGCATTTGATGACCTTTCTTAACAGTGGCCAGTTTGGAAAGCACTAATTCCTGTTCTTTCCAAAACGGACATAGAGCTCAAAATTAGCCAGGGGTAAAACAAGCCAGTATTTAAGCTGGCAGAGATATCCACCATGAACACCTATTTTAGAAAATCAAAAATCCTTTGCAAGCGTCGTGCAGATGGTTGCCGATTTTCTTAGAAACCGCAGTAGCAGCGGGCCATGGGGGACATCTTTCATTAAGAAAACACAACGCGGGCTGGTTCAAAAAACGTACAAGACGCTCCAGATGAGGTAGTTACAGACTGATTTACTGTCTTTGACACCTCCACAAACTGAAGAACATCCCTTATACAATGCTTGGTTGGTTGGGGTTTTTTTTTCCCTTTTCTTCTTCTGTTTTTAATTTTTTCATTTTTTTTTCTTTTTATTTTTCTCTTTTAATCTTTACCATTAAAACCACAGTTTGTTATTTGCTTCCAGATACCAGCTCTGCGTCCACGTGGCTTTGGTGTCAACTTGAGCGACTGATAGATGGGGCCTCAGGTTCCCCTTTCTCCACCTAAACGCAGGCGGAGGGCAGGAGCCTGGAGACCCAGTGGAGTTCCTGTGTACACCGCCTGGCCAGGGTTCCAGCCCGACAACCTTAATGAGAAGTAGAAATATTTTATTTTTTTTCCCAAGTAATTAGAGGTGCAGGAGGCCTACGATGCAATCGTTAAACCTAAGGCAATATGAACCAGTTTCTTCGCACAGGATACATCCGAAAAGAATGCCTGCCCCTCGTTTTGAAAGTTCATGACTATTTGCATTTCGGCAGCGGCTGAGGTCCCATTCACGGCCTGGAGCCCCATTGTGGCAGGCATTGTGAGCGCACACAATACAGGGGCCGCACACAAAGACCTTTCCATAAGGGCTGGAGTCACACTACTGCAAAAAAACATATCCAACCCCAACAGCCTGGATACGCAAGAACCAAATTTTATGCTCTTAAACAGCACCCCATCCCTTGCTGCATGCTTGCGGCATTAAGTTCTACAGCTGTCCTCGGCTGCAGCGTCCCTTCTCCTCTCCAGGCAATTTGTCACCACAGCGGGTAAGGACAGTACCACAGGGGCTCCAGACTCTGTCCCACCATCACCCAGGCGAGCCAATATCGCCCTTACAATCCCAACAGCTGCCTCCTCTCCAGCCCCACCATATGGCAACTCTGTCCGCGCACTCCAAAGCCTTTTTTGCTGAGATTCCACATTTAAAATTTTTTTGCCTTGTTTGCCATCCAACCGCTTCTGTCGTTCGATTTCCAAAACTGCGCAAGAAGCTTTTTTTTTTTTTTTTTTTTTTGCTATTACCCTTCTCGCGTGTTTGCCACGGCAGCGTGTGAAAGGGATTTCAGTACCAAGGTGTCAGACAAGCATTGCCAGGTGGCACGTGAAATGCCAGCACTCTATAAATGAAAACGGCTATAGTTTCTCCTTCCTGGTGCATTAAAACTGGGAATATTAAACCACACAACCGTATTTAATTGTTTTAAAGACACTATTAATCTAGCAGATTGTTAAATGAAGAAATATAGTAGACCTATTATTTTTAACAAAGCGGCGTAAGATTTACGGTCAAGATTTAACCACGGGACATAGGAAACTGGAGAGAAAAAATGTGAGACATGAAAATTACAGCTGTAAAATATGTTATGAAAAATAGAAAGTAATGGAAAGAGGCAGTGCTTGGGACAATTTCGCATAATAGACACATTCCATAAGATTGTTCCTATTTTAAGGTGGTTAATTTTGAAACGATGCATGCCAAACAAAATGCAATTAAAACCACCTCGAATCCGCAAAAGAAATGAATAAACAAATACCCATAAACCATTCTAAAAATAAGATCCAGTGAAAGACCAAGCTTTTAACAGCCTGTGGTACTGATAGAGAAATTGGCGGTTCTTGTGTTGCAAGAGGTTCCTGGAAGCGCTGAGGCAGCGACCCTTATGCATCCAAGGCCCATTTAAATGCTTGTGCTTACCTTAAACCTTCCAAAGAAAATACAGCTGGAAAACACCTTTCTCATCCCGCACGGCCTGCGCCAGGCGTGCACGTGCTCTGCCTTCAAATTCTAGAGAATTGTCTCTGCGTGAAGGATAGATGTAGTTAAACTATACCTGTACGCAGCAGGTACGGGAACTGTTGTGTGACACCCACCCTTATTTTTGTTAGCGTTTTTCCGGTTGTAGAAATTCCCAGTTTACACTTCTGCAACCTCCTTCTCTATATAGGCAGACAGATGACATACACCTATAGGTAACACTTGCTGGATGCTCACACACTCACAATAATTTTTCCACTGATAAGGGCAATTATTGGGTTCTAGGAATCTGCACTCAGAGATCTTCAACCAGGATTGTATTTGCCATGGATGTTTTTACGTGCCGTTTCCCCTTTATATTGTATGGAGCGGCAGAGCAGTGCCCTCCACTTGGAAGCACTCAATCCAAGGACTTCAGTAACGCAGAAAACACCGGACGGTACTCTCTCTGACATGGAAATCTCCCCCCAGTCATGCAAATGGTTTGGGTTGGAAGGGACCTTAAAGATCATCTAGTTCCAATGCCCCTGCCACAGGAGAGATGCTGTAACTATTACAACCACAGAGTGGCTGTTCTTTCCCTAGCATTTATTGTAAGCTGAAGCGTGACAGCATGTTTGAATTTCTGGAATTTTCCAAGTAAACCGTTCTGGTAGGGCAGCCAAGCCGGCCCGAGGAACTGTGTTTCAGTAACATTTCACTCCCAGGGCTTCACAACCAACGAAGGGCATGAGTAACAGCAGTACGACAAATGCTGCAGCACTGCTAATCTCCTGAAATAACCACTTACACACAAACTTGTATCACTTCTGTAGCCACGTGCTGCCCGACAAGACGCCCATGAATATGCTAGGACACTGGAATTCTTAAGCAAAGGCGATTTTACAAAAGTAGCACATAGAACAATTACTAGAAAGAACAGGGAATGAATTCTCGGTACACAAGCAGGTAAAGTTCAACCTGTCATAAGGAGAGAGGGGATGGAGAAGAGGAAGGTATCAGAAGGTCTGATGTCCCTGGTAAGAAGTCTTCTGTGTAAAGCAGTGCCATCCATCTTAGCTCCTGCTGGAGGAAAATGACACTGGGAAATGTTGGGTTTTTAGTGTAATGGCCACCCTGTCACAGAACAGAGACACACCACATAATTTAAAGTTTCGTTCTGGTCAGACTTGCAGACAAACTCTTCAAACACCTGTTTCTTGAAGCAGTTTGTGGTCAGCCGAAAGAACCGTGCTGAACACATGGCTGACCGTCCCCCAGCCACTACCAGTCCGGAGAAGACTTGTTCCCACTGCAGACGATGATGTCCACAGCCCTCACCGCCAGCTTCCCATTTTCCGCAGCTTTTTATTGATCGTTTGTGCCCATCAGTGTAACATCTGCCTTGCATCAGCCTACTGCAGAGCACACGCTATGCCAGTTTAACCCATGGCAGCCCAGACAAGCTGTAAATTGACAGCAAAGACAACGTAAAGCCTCCTCATAATGGCCGTGCCCTCCAGGAAGCAGCGCGATTCAGGAGTAATCCCACCAAGCCCCAAGATTAGACAGCATACAGTACGAGCCAGACCAGCATCCCGCCCTGGTGCATGTACACCTCCCGTTGGCTTTGCCTGCTTGACACTCCCCCTTCGTTACCTGTTAACAAATGCTTTGGTTTTACTCACATCTTATAGAAATTTTGGGAGAGGGGGATGACTTTAGAGAGAGTATAAATACTTTTTCAGCGCTCTGATTCCTTTTCTGCCATTGATTCATGCAAAAAAAGTTTCCCTAAGGAGGGAGGGAGGTCGCGTAAATAGGCATTCCCTTGCCTCTCCAACATAATGGAGATCACCTATCCTGGGCTTGACTCCCTAAAACCAGGGAAGACAAACGCTGCACCACAGAAATGAAAAACAAAATGTGAAAATCAATAATATCCTGTTGAAAGGCTGTTCCTTAAGCAAGGTGATAAGAACGGCCGATTCAGCTCCAGTTTGAAGCTGCCTGCTCCAAAGGGTTACAGCGTTATGTGATTATCTCACAAAACACTTCAAGTCAATCATGCCAGTAGTTTTTCTTATTTCCATTGCCTTGATTCTCTTACAAAAGGTCATTCCATGTCACAAGAATAAAAACAACAACTCAGGGATGGTTCCCAGTAGTCCCTTTTGTAAGCGTTTTGGTAATGACCACAACTGGAACCCAAGAGACATCCCTGTTCCTGTAAACTGCCGCTGGCCCAAAGGGCACGGGGTGGAAGCCCAGGCTGTATCTCACCCCCTACACACCAGTTTTGTGTTCTATTCTGGCAGCGCCCATAAAGAAAAGAGGCAAACAGTTTAGGCTGCTATCGTGGCATTAAATGCACTTGGCATTACTGCTGGAACCTAGCAAAGCACTAAGCGGATGCTCAACCTCGAGCACACGTAGCCTAATTTCCGCTATATTCTTGATCTGGAAGACACAAAACCAGCCAAGAGAAACCTGGGCTTCATTAGGAATTTAGACCATCCGACAACAATCCCTGCGCGCTGCCATTGCAGTGGATGCAGTGGATGCAATGGCAGGACCAGACAACCCCAATTCTGGTTGAAAGTAGGAAAATTACCTGTCACAAATAAACATACCAGAACCACAGTACGAAGTGCTTTCAGTAAATCTTACGGATACTGACCCGTTCCATAGGTTTCACGCAAGAGAATGCCACCCGGATGGGAACAAAATGAGAAGGAAGTTTCCAGAGCTGCTAGCGCATGTGGCTGCTCCCAGCAGGCTTACCTGGGCAGGAATTACAAACACCAGATAAAAGTAATCACTCAGGAAAATACTGATGGCATACAAGAAACTTCAGTAACTTTACCGGTAGATGCAACCAGAAAGTCAAAATGCTGATGTTATTTAGGATATGCATGTATTGCACATACGCACCTATGTAATCACTTCCTTCTTAACTCTTTTAATTGGCAGAAGACATTATGAAGCCTCTATTTTAATTACAGAACATACATGACTAAATTAGAAATAGCTAATTTTTGTTTAGAAAGCCTCACAGGCAGGCTTGTGACACTGCTGGGACGTCCTAGATGTTGTTACTACAGGTACTTGGATAAGACTGCTTAAGTTCATGAAGTTAGACAGCAGAAAGCTTTACTTGTCGGCTGGGGGTGGGCACAGCTCTTCTTGAAACGCCTTCTTTTGGAATCATCATTATTCATGTATGGTATATTCACACATGGTTCATACCCACCCTCCGCAGAAACCTTAACGGTCTATTAGCCGTAATATGAGGCCTTAAGCCAGAAAAACCTCCATACTGTTGGGCGAGTTTGGGGATTTCCCCTCACACCCCAAACACAGACAGGCTTGTAATAGGGACAGAAACGGCTATTTGCGGATTTTTGCACCGCCCCTGCTTTCCTGCCAGCTTACTCATTGCTCTGGTGCTTACTCGGACCCGATGGTGAAGTCACAGTCTAACCCTAGTTGTATTTTATCTAAATAGACAGTTTTACGCCCAAACCCTCTGAAGTCCCTCTGGTGGGCATTCTGCCCTGCAGGCTGATCCCGGCGCGCAGGGAAGGCTGGCACAGGCAGGATTTTCAAACAAGCTGAAAGAGGTTTGACCTCAGACTCGTTTCAGTGCCACGCTCAGTTAGCATTCGGGCCATCAGGACAGAGACACCCCAGCTTTCTTACACCCTCCCGAAAATCCCCGCCGTGAGCTCCGATCCCCTGTGCTGCGGACACGGAGCGTTGGGATTCACGCGCCTCACAGGAAAGCACAGGGGCAGGCAAGTGTCACCGCTTTGCCTTGAATTCGCTGGGATGCTTCCAAATCACTTCCATTTCCAGCAGGAATTAAAACAGGTGCTTTGTCTCTGCAAAGTGGCTTAAGCTAAAATCCTGATAGCACTCGCTGCTCTCACATGGGGTCACGGTCATTAAACATTTACGCCAAAACAACTGTAGGTTGAGATGAGAGAGTAGCGACGTTTAGCAGATAAACCTCCGCCTCTCCGGACTCTGCTTCTCCACCCTCTCTCTCTACGACAATCCCTCTGCTTTAAGAGGTGAACGGAGCCACAAGGGACAACTCCAAATACCGTTTAAAAACCACAAGCTTAAATGAAAATGAGAACTGAGCTTCTGATCTTACCTAGGGTTGTCTTAACCACGTCAAGGCTGGGGTTATTTCCAGGGCAGCGTGTGAGAGCTTTCACTGCAGCTGCTGGAATAGTACTTTGCCCCTGGATTAATGGATGACTTCGGCTTCTCATTCTTACCGGCCTTTACAATTCAGGATAACATAGGCAGGATTTCTTCTGAAACAGTTCAAGTAAAAAGACAAAAGTAAGCTAACCTCCTGACCTGGAAAATAACCTTATAGAGAAATCCATTCAACACAGTTGCTCGCTGCTTCTGGGAAAAGGAACAGAAGGGTTTTGCAAGAGGACACAATAACTTGTATACTGTTTAGAGGGGAAATTACCAGAGTAACGTGTTTCTGATGAATTTACATGGCTAGAGGAGAGAGTCAACCCAACAAGGACCAAGCAGCGATACAGCATCATAACTAAAGACTGAACAGATTAAAAGCAAAGGGCTTCTGCTGTCCTTACTGGCATTTAAACCAAGGAAACACTCAAGTGAGATGGGGAAGCGGCTTTTTCTTCCTTCATCGTAGGCCTTCTGCTTTCAAACCTCTCTCCAACAGATGTTTTTTCACTCCAGGAGTTCCAAGCAAATACCAAGCCCAAAGGAAAGCGAGATTCGCCCCAGGTTCCCGGGAAAAGCAGAGCTCCCTGCAAAATGTACTGTTGTTCTGAACCACCTGTCTGCTTATAAGTAGAATTTCTAAACTTGGATTCTTATTGCATCTTAAAGAAAAACATCTATGTCAAATCTCAAAGGAAGAAACGGGCTGAGGCAAGCCCTATTCAATCTAAAATGCCTTAGGAAAGCTCTCATCTCATGATTCTTCTCCAGTGCCATGTAGTGTCAAACACGACTCTCTTTTCTAGTCTATTAATTTGCTATTTGCTCCCTTGCTGCTTTGTTGGAAGAGACACTTGATATCACGGTCTCTTCATAGGTTTGCTGTCTTTCCATTCATTCAAATACAAATCAACTCACAAACATGGGGGCCTGGGGCAGGCTTACAAAGCAGATACGAATTACAGACCTATACACAGTCACTGGGATAAAAATGTAAAAAAAAAAAAAAAAAAAAAGAAATCATGGTTCAATGTTGCCCCAGCTGTTTAGCGAGACGTGGGAAACGCTCCTTAATTCTAGCAGCACCGGGACATCGGCTGGTCCCTTTCGCTTACTACTTACACAAACCACTAATAAAGATACATCAGTCAAACAGTCAGCTCCGTCGCCCTCACCATGGACAAGCCTCACGGTGTTTCTAATGGCCCTGGATGAAACACGAGCACGTAGATTTTCAACCTCCCTCAAATAAAAATCAAAAGACTTTCTGAACTTCAGGCTCACGTGTTACAACTCGAGTATTTAAACCCTACAGGTGGAAAGCCTAAAAAGCGCACACATAATATATTAAAATAGGACTGGAAACATACTTTTTGGTCATTGTCAGCAATTTTTAGCTTGCTTCTCCAACCTCTGCTCACAGCATCCCAGTTACCCAGCTTAGAACCAGCCCAGGAATCTTCGCAGCACCTTGCAGCCAGTTCTGTACCACAGAGCACGCATTTCAGGCACGGGGAATTTCTTTGTACAGCAGTTCAGGGAAACGGATCTATAACCAGCCCCCGACGTCTCGCAGATCGCTTCAACCTGCACAAGGTCAGGCAAACCCGACTTCTGGTGGTGATCCACGCCAGTGGGCACCCACCAAGCTTTATTGGAACCTCAGGTTTTACTGAGTCTGACACCTTAATAATAAAGTGCAGGATTTTATCTATTTTTCTTCACAACTATGTAAAGCTATGTATTTCATGTGATTCAAACAGTAAAACCACCCACCAGCTCAGGTCATTTGAAAGGTTTTCAAGCATTAGACCGAATTCATAGAAAAGCTTCCCCCAGTTGAGACCATCATGAAATCTGAACGAAGTATATATGGTCTGTGGTTTAATTGTGAGCATTTTGTGTAGTTCTACCTACGACCAACAAGTGGTGCAGGATAACATTTCATTTTCCATAAACCAGATCCCGTGAAGATATGAAGACACAAGCGTTCAAAAAACCTTCTTCCTACACGCAGAGAGGCTTGCGATCACACACAAAGACTCCCCGGCCACCCTCTGTATATTAAATTGAATCCGTGAATGTCTATCCGATATACAAATGCAACTTCTGCTAGTGTAAAAACACGGGGCACATGCGAATCTGGCGTACGCCCCTGCACAAGACGCTGTGTGATCACTGAAAATACAAGAAGGAAACACGTCCATAGTTACCTGAGACGCTGGCTCTTGAGAAGATTGCCCAAGTACGAGTTTTGAGATCTGGATGAGTAACAGATAATGGAATTGTGGGTTCTGTCTACACGAAGAGCACAAAATCAGCAGACAAATGCACGCACGGCTGCCCACCTGAATGCAGAACGACCACTGTGACCAAGCTCCGGCACAGGTCAGTAGCCCCCCCTCAATGCTGCCCAAATCAGAACCTGCCGTTTCTTTGGCTCCGCTTGAAGTCTGAAGTGGTTTTGCACCAGCCTGGAAGGAAAGCGTATATACCCTTCCCTTCCTTCTCTCTCCCACACATCCGCAAGGTCCCTCAACTGTCGTAGCAAGACCTGGGGCAAGTGAAGCCACGAGCCCACTCCTGGCCCAGTTCAGAAAACCCTCTCCTATTGCATTTCCTTATTTTCATCCATGAGGTTTATCTTTGTTTTCTTTCAGGAATAAAGTCTATGAGGAGCACATTTTATGAATTACCAATTGCCTCTTGCACCTTTCGGATCCTAGTGGTAAATTTCAAGAGGGTTGTTAATTTTACCGTGTTAGCAAAAAGAAGGGCATAGATTGCATGAGTGTCCTTCCCCAAACTCTCTCTGCTTTTCCTACGTAATTAAATACCCGCCCAAGTGTCGGCTTCGCTCTTTGCACAACTGAGAATGCCAAAACTGGTAGTTTAAGGGGTCAGGAAATGAGGGAAGAAAATCCTCACATGCCTCTCACGGCAGATATTTCTTTTCTCTCACGTGGCTGATCCCTTTCAGCAGGTTTGTACAACATCAATGGTACCTGCCTGGGGCTGGGGAAAGCACCAATCCTTAAGATGGTAAGAAAAGAACGCACATCAGCTTTGTAAAAGCGATGAGCAGGAGACCCAGTTACTGCTTAAGGACCCTAATGTCAACCAAACTCGGGAAAGCTGCTACAGTCTCCTTGTTAACAGATGTATCTAAGTTTGACAAAACGTGCCCGTCACAAGAATCGCAGAATGGTTGGGTTGGAAGGGACCTTGGAGGTCACCTTGTACAACCCCCCTGGCTCAAGCCAGGCCACCTAGAGCCAGTTGCCCAGGACCGTGCCCAGATGGCTTTTGGGTATCTCTAAGGTGGGGGACTCTACCACCTCTCTGAGCAACCTGTTCAGTGCTCCGTCACACTCACAGTGAACAAAGGTACCTCCTCCTCAGTTGCCTCTGCCAGGAGTGAGCCATCACCCCCTGAGAAGGGGCAGAGTGGAAAGCACTGAACAGGGACTCCTTAAAACCACCCCAGCAGGAGCTGCTAGAGGTCAGGAACCCCAGCCCTGCTACTACTCAAGCCCTTCATTTACTCTCCAGGGTTATATGTGTGAACTGATTTAGTGGTTGCTCTGTTTTGCCCACCAAGTCACCTTTCCGTATTTAACACATCGCTGTATAAAACACTTTGGGATACCTCAAGTAGGAGAGGCTCCATGTAAAATTAAATTCTACCTTAAATCTTCCTGGAAAAGCATCCCATTGATTTTCCTCTCTCGGCTCAAACCTCCCAGCAGGCAAAGTCACCTGAATGGTTCCAAAGAGAGCCCGGCGGTTCCGTCCCATGTTTTGAGGAGGGTTTGACAGCACAGCTTGCTTTGACACGTTGCGTCCCCACCTGCGTTGCCCACACTTACTCCCTTCAGCCATTGCAAATTACTCACTTGCCAGTCCAAACCCCAAAGAAACAAAGTTATGTTCACTGCTTACCTTGATGCCAAACCATAAAACGCCCCTCTGTGACTGTGTGCAGAAACTCTATCCTTTATACCAGCTACAGTGAAAAAAAAAAAGAATAAACCAGCATTGAAAATATCCTGAAACATTCTGGACTGACAATCACGTTTGTCCAATAAAATATTTGTCTTTTTGCCCCAAATAACCTCTAAAATAGCTGAAGGAGAAGAGCTGCCTTTATACCTAGTCGCTGGAAGCAAAATCGAGCCCAGCCGGTGGGCCCAGCCCAGAGCCCACTGCAGGCACCAGCAGGCTGTTGACTTCCCTGGGCTCTGACTTCGCTCTCCTGATTGAAGTGCTGACAGCGCAGTGATGTTTTATTCTCATTTTTATTTGTGCTGTAATATCATTCCCAGTCCTTCTCTTGTCCCAGCCCAGCATCCTCGCCTATTTTTTCAGCCAGGCTTTCGCTGATGTTATCCATCTGTGCTTGCGTTTGCCTCCAGCTGGCCCCGCCACAGCTCCCTGCCCGCCCCGCGTGAGTCAGCAGCTCGCCGCTTACCTGCCGCTCCGTTTCACCTTACTCCTCCCAATAGGGCTCGAGTTATTTAGATTAATCCCACTCCACCTATACCGAAGCATTTTCTTTATGCAGTGCTATAGAAGGACAGATCCTCTGTGCGGTTCCGTAGAAAACGACGGATTGCTACCAGGCGAGTATCCCACCTCACCAAGGAGTAAGTACGTCACAGGGATAACACAGGTCTCCAGCACCCTGGAAAAACATTAATACGGGATGTTGTTGCAGCAAGAAGAAACAAAAGGCAAAGAGGCACCGAGTGAAAAGAAGTATGGTAGGAAAGGAGACTTTTAACTAACTTTAGTCAAGTTAAAGACGGTAGAGCCCAAGCTGGCACATCTGGAAAACCTCCCGCTGAGTGCTGCACCTCCTTGCTAAAAGGCCCTCGGTCTCACTGATAAGATGAGCAACCTTTCACTGCTTATTTAAAAAAATCTCTTTTTAAAGTAAGCAGCTCTCCTGCCAACCTGGGGTGTATTTTTACGAAACTCTTATAGCGCAGCCGGGGCCCTCCTGTTCCTGCAGGTTCATGTGTTGCCTGCCATCTGCCATTAATAGAGACAAGGTCTTTGTTTGTTTGGCTTTTTAATAAAAATGCAGACTTGCTAGAGTCCTCTAAAATGAATACTCGGTCTAGGAATATATTTTACAACACGGACAATATTAATATCTAGGAAAATATTTTTCCAATATCTCCCAGTGACTGGAAAACTTCAAAACATATGTACAGAAGCCCCAGAACTCCAGCATTTGTCTGAGTTAACGATTTTTGCCTTCGACATCTTTTCAGGGGGAAACTCACTTGTGTTCATTATTTGCAGTTGAAGAGGTCTCTGTCTCACATCAGGGGTGGCTGTTACCGCATTCCTATTCATCCCTTTCCATGCACTGTTGCCAACCTTAATTCTTCATTCCTTTTCCCAGTCCTCTTTTCCACTGGATTTCACATCCACATGGGCTCTTGTCCGGGCATTAACTGGGACAAAACGCAGACACACAAAATGGTTTTCTAGATATATTATTTTGTTTTCCTTTTCCATGGGAGTTATTAGGGCAGACTCACGTCCTGCAGGGGAAGGAGGGATTATTACAGTTATTACAGGAGGGATTGTTCTGTCCGACTGTCCCTTTTTTGGGGGCGGCCTGCGGCGGGGAGCAAAGTGTGCCACAAGAAAGCATCCGAGACCGCCGCGCTGTAAGAACTCACCATCGAGACAAGCAATTTGCTTCCTTCTGTCTAAAGTTAGCAGAAAAAAGATCTTTGGCCTTACTTTGTCATTTAACAGATTAGACAGCATACGCTTTTGTCTAAGAATAAAGGTAGAGAAGATCTGTCACTATGGCCTAAATTTTGAAGTTCTTCATCTTCGCCACTGCCACCAGTTACTAGAAGTCATCATATAGGCTACTAAGACCTCTTGAAAATAGATAAAATGGAAGATAAATGATTGAAAAGTGCAAACAATTTTATTTTTTTTCTAATTCACTATAGAAACAAGGCTTCTTTTGCCACTGGGTATATGTATGTGCTTCCTTTTGGTTTTGTTTTTGGTCTTGCTGTCCAATTTTAACAAAATTTGACAAATGGGTGGAGATCTCCAAGATAACCAGGCTCCTGCCAATTTAGCAATACAGGCAGGAAGGTCAAGGAGAAGACTCTCCAAGTGTCCTAAGAGAAAAGCTGCAACATCACCCTCGCTGGGCAAGAAGTCCTAAAAACGCCACATACCCTGAAAAAGCTTCAGTTCCAGCGTTATCTTCTTAGCCTCCAAAATTGGTCATCAGCGAGACAAATCTGTTGGAAAACGCGGCTTTGCGGTGCTCACAAAAGTAGGCATTTGGGGATAGATTCGCAGACAGCACAACTGGGGAGACATTTCCCCGCGGCCGCGGTTCATGTGCTGATCTCGCGGCGTAGGGCTCCACCTCCCCTCCGGGGAGCGTGCTTCTGGTACACACCGCCCTGAGATCTTACTGCAGCCCGCGCTGTACGCATACACACACCTCCCTTTTTCATCTGTACTCATGGATTTCCTTATTACCTCTTCTCTGAGCAAAAGAACAACCTCCTTTAAGGAAAAGAAATGGCTGAACTGAAAACGGCGCGGTTGCTTCACATAGATGCTGACACAGATTTTGGAACCCCCCCCCGATGGGGTTCAGGAGCACGCTGCTAATTTTAAACAAACTTTAGAATTTGTGGATTACACCCCTCCCTCACTGTATCGCCCTGATGCTCAGAGTAGTTTATAACGGGAGTTCAGAAAACCACAATCTTGGTTTTCTGAATAATATTGACTTATCTTCCTTGCAAGAATTAGAATCAGCTGCTTCTTCAAAACGGTCAAGAAAATAGCTGAGTTACTGATCACTTGTAAAGGAATCTAATGTTCGGATTTTTGCTTTTAGTTGCTTAGGGGGAAAGCTCGGGAATGAGCTGAAAAAGAGGAGTGTCTGCTGCCTCGGGAAGCGTCTGTCTGCTTTTCTCTTCAACGCTTGTGTTTCTTCTGTGTAGCTGAATAACAGATAAGAGAAATCAGTGTCCACTTAACTGGGCCCATCCCTGCTGGGGGAGAAGGCCGAGGAATAGGAACGACTCTACCCATCTGCCTCTCGTACTTCGCAGAATGATGCCCATGGATTTGCATTCCTTCACATCTCTTCTGGATTTAGCACCTAACACAAAGACAGGAGAAGGTTCTCCCCTTGGCTATCACCTTCACAAAACCTGTGCTTTAGGTTCTGTCCGTAAAAGACAGGCACAATTATTTTCATGCGCCACGTGTGCCTGGTTTTGGGGTCTTTCTGCCTTCCCACAGCACAGGCAGCGAGGCCAAGCCTTGCTTGTGAAAAAGACAATAGCCATAAACAATTCAAACAATGGAGTCAAATGCTTAAAGGAGTTGGTAAAGTTGCACTTTCTCATCGATCTTCAGGAGGTGTTTCTCCTGACACTCTCTTCCCTGGAAAAATACATACTACTTTTAGCAGACAAACTGAAAATGCAGTTCATCTCACTTAAAAAAAACCCCAACAACACGAAGCAAATAAAAATGCCCAGTGGAAGCTTTCTAATTGACTGCTGCTACAAAGATTCCTTCCCATTTTTTTCCCCTCTGTTCTGAAGTCTTGATTTGAGCTACTTCTCCTGCAGGCAGCAAAGCCAAGCCACATTCAATGCTGTCAGCCCCAACGTATCCAATATCATTGTTTTTCCATGGGAGAAATCTACACCTTTTAAGAGTGAAAAAAATTGGGGTTTTTATTGCCTCAACACACACACGCACAACCTAACAATAACCTTAACAACAACAGATGCTCCTTGCGTGCGCTGCTTGTGGGAACGTCTGTTCCCAGCTCTCCCTACCAGCTAGGGGTTTCAAGGCAACAGCCTGCATCTGACCGAGAACTGAATTTAGGATCCAAGACTGACGCTTCCGTAGCTATTTAAACAAATTAAAACACTTTTTTTTGAGCCATGGTGTGCTTTCCCATTCTTCCCACACACAGACACAGCAGTGATACCTATGCTGAGCTACTGAAGAGGAAAATGCCCGTCCGGCATTGAGATGCGGTCCATGGGACTTCCGAGGCAGGTGCTCCCCCTGGGGTTTGATGGGCTCCCGGCACACACCACCTCAGCAGGCGGCCGCAGAGCAGACAGAAACATGAACTCCTCACTGTCGTACTGTTGATGTTGGCTGTCAGGCTACCGTGAAACCAGCTCCATGTGAAAGTCTAATATTTGAACTTTTCACTCTTATTTAATTTTGTTAGACAGCAGTGCAGGTCAGCTCTGTAAAAAAAAAGCCTGAGCTAAAACCTTGAAATGCTGGCAGTCAGAAAGCGTCATTTTTACTCCGCTCCTCGTTAAGGGATGGACTTTGCAATCAGACTTGACTTTTTTAAGTGATCATTTCTGATGGACAATTCCAAACTTGCTGGCTACGCAGGTGGAGAACATGAGATGTTTCGGGTGAGGCCGTAAGCACACAGTGTCCACACAGGAGGGTTGAGCAGATTTGTCTGGACTTTGCCACAATTCCTCCTGTACCTGCACAAGCTGGCCGTGTTTTGGAGCCTCACTTACTCCACTCTTCAGAACTGGCTTGAAGAACCTGCTGTGAGGCTCAAACGATGCCAGGATAACATGTTTGCTAATGCAAGGTATACAGGTGCCCAGCAGGAAGGCCTCCGTTCTGGAGTGATAAAGTAAAATCAATGTTCATAACTAGAGTTTGGGACACTGTGAAGAAAAGCTTAAATCCAAGCTCTTTGCCGTAGATGGTTATTTCAAAACAGGCACCTAAAATCAGAAGGCACTTTGGATAATCTCGGGAGACATGCCTAACACTTCATGATACAATTTAAGCTAAGCACTTGTATTTTACTGAAGGAACGTCACCACACGCACAAGAACAGTTCCCAAATGAAAACTGCAAAGACTCAGTTTTGGCTACGCAGGTACACGGCGAATAATAACTTCGGATTAAACGCTAGAGGTACTCCCTGTGGTACAGATAAACCAGATGACCCCTAAAATACTTGTCAGAAGTTTTCCTTGGGCATCTATGAAGTCCCGTGCTACAGTAAAAAAAACTTAAGCACGTGAAGAACGTGAAACACAAACACTGCTATGGACATGCTCTGATTTTTTTTAGCTCCTCGAGTGCTCTGCGGGGGCAGGCCTAACCCAGTTTGCGCACAAACCATTTGAGTTCCATGCGTAAAAGCAGGAGGTGAGAAAAACGACTGATTTAACTGTTAACCATGTTAAAAGACACTGCCTTAAAGCTATAATGTTGGGTTTGAGACCAAACAAACCCAACGGGATTCTGGATTTGCGGCTGGCAGCTGACACTGGCAAGACATGGAAGGACAGAGCTGCAAACCATCATGCCTGAACCAGGACCCACAAGGGCATAAAGAAATACACATAGAGAATTTGGGTGAGTGATGGCTCTAGACTGGAAGCTCAACATTTCAGCACGGGATCAAGATCACTATGTGTAAAAGCAATAGCTTTTGTGTCTGTTCTTCCTTTAACGGCAGGTTAAAGATGTTTGTCTGGCAAGTTACCTGTAACTTCAAGTACCTGACATTCATTCATCCATCACTTAGTAAATCTCTGGTGGTTCTCAATTTTTCGCAGACCGCAGGCTTTTAAATATTTATCCTGCATTTTCTAATATCCTGACATTAAGCTGTTCATTACCAAATGCAGCTCCTGACCTCATCCGATGACTGCTGCGAGGCTGGAGAGCAAAAGGCAGGATTCCCCCCGCCCTGCGCTCCCCGGGGTGGGCACAGAAACCCGCACTGGGAAGAGTCTTACTGATTTTAAATCCTGTCCTAGGGATTTCCTAATTAAACTCAGGCTCCAGATTGATCAGACTATTTTTAAAAATTAGATGGATTTTTTTTTTTTTTAATTTCAATACTGGTTAAAACTCTTTCTTAGAATTAAATCCTAATTTAGAGTTTAGTTTAGTTTAGCAAGAAGGAGTTGAAACAAAAATGTAAGCGTAAGCCTGCATGCCCAGAAGTGATGCTTTTTAATATTCTGCTGCCTCAAGGTCTGAGAAAATTTACAGCTACCTTTCCAGAAAATTAGTTTTCATCACTTAAGAGCAAAGCCGCACATATATGCACTACAATATGCTCTGCACTTTAAAATAGGATGTGTCAGATACTCTAGGTACAGTCACAATGTTGGGTGCAGTCCAGCCTACAAAAGGAAAATTACCACAACATATTTGGTGCCAAGACTGTGACTTATGAAAATCCTGAGTGGAAAACACTGATTTCTGCAAAGTAGCTAATGAATGTGGTGGTTGAAGGAGGGAGTCTTGGCAGAGCCTTCCTTTTGAAGATGAACGCTGCCGCTTTACGCTGCCATCACAGCCAGACCCTCGTGCTGGCCGAAGGCAGGAGCCAGCAGGAGGGTCTGACACAAGACTCGGGTTTTCTGGCTTACAGCAAGCTTAAGAAGGGATGTGTATGAGCTTGTGGGGACAACCACTGACTTACGTGACCCAGAAGTCCATGCACAGAGCAGACATCACTAACAAGGTTGGTCTGCTAGTGCCACGTACCTTACAATTTCCCAGTGACATCGACAGAGAAAGATATTGGGCTAGCCCTGTCTTTAAAAATAAAATTAAAAAAATCTAAAAATCAGAGCCTACCTTTATTATCCAAAGAAGCTAAGTATTCTTTACTTCTCACCAAAGATTATTTAAAGCACCTAATTTGCAGCTGCTTCTGCAAATCTTGCCCATAAAGGCACTGCATTATCAGGGTGTCCTGACGCACAGAAGGGATGGAACAAGTGCAGTGCCGAGGGGGGGCCCGTCGCCGTAAAACTCCGGAGAGGAAAAGAGCCTCTCTTCCCAACCGAAGGGACTTGAGGAAATGCCTTTAAAACTTCCACGTATTTGAGAGGGCACAGAAAGACATTTTGTTGGAGGAAGCGGTCTACAAGTGAAACGTGGACTCACGCAGGCAAATCTGAAGCTCTCCGGCATTTCAAGACTTCACAATAAGGCAACTGCCAGGGGCGCCTGCGGGATGCTGCCTATGATATGGAGACAACTGCATTTGTAAACGTCCTCTTTAATCCCTCGGCAGATTCCAGCTCTGTTACCGTGCTACCCTGCAGTAGCCCCTTTACAGTTAAGGGGATGAAGCACGTACGCAGGGTGACCGAAATGCCAAACGCAGAGAAAACCCCGCTTGAAAAGCCACACTTCAGCAAACTTTGACTGCTCATACTAACAAATCCAGATGTTACTCCCAGATTTGATCCTTGCTGTGTACACCATCTTTCTGGTACTGTTTTAACTGTGGTTTGCTACTTGGAACTGTGACGTGGTTCATACCGAAGAATGTAGTCTTAAACGAAGACTCTGCATTTTAAGTGGATGCTTCTGTTTGGAAAGCAAAGCTTCAGCAAATAAGGCAAGTGACAGACCGGAGAAGCACTTATCAAACGCCTACATCGATCAGACTGCGGCAGGAAGGAGCGGCACAGCTGAAAACAGCCAAAACACAGAGTAAATGGGAAGCCTCTTTGGGCTGCTTGACATTGTGGTCTGGTCCCGGAGCCAGTTAATAAACCCAAGGGCTGGGAATGCATTATCCAGACTCTGACCCCAGCTAAGTATAATTATTTGAACAATACAAATTGGAAAGACATTTAATCTAAAATAGTTTTGCATGAGATAAAGAAAGATTCATAGTGCATAAAGTATTTGCTTTACAACGAACGGACTTTGCTTTCTCGAAGGCACTGTAATTATCAGCTTCAAGCAGCTTTTTCATTGAGGGATTATGCTATTTAACCTACTCGGCAGCATGCTTCATTCAAACATAAAAATCTAAAGACATTATTATATTTGCCTGCACCTTTATTCCTTCCCGTTCTTCTGCGCATCACTTGAATCAATCCCTTCAAGAGATACCATTTTTTAGGACAGTATGAAATACAATTGAAGAAACCCCTCCATTAACTCGTCATGGTTCAACAAATATATAGATTCGGTACAAAACAGTACTTAAAGAAAATGCAACAAATGTGTTTTTCTAGATAGCCTTAATACATCAAAATTGAGTCAAACAATTGCATAATAAAAAGGCATTGCTTAAAGACTTTAAGACAGCCACTTAAAATACACTCCACTTGAAATGTTTAAAACTGCATTCTGATCTCATTAACTCAATTTCACATCTCTCTAACCCCATTAAATTCAGGGCAGTTATTCTATCAGTATGAAGAGATTGTGCCCACCTTTTTGTTCAGTTGGAGTTTCAAGCTCCAGGCGCCGACGGGTTCATCGCTGGGACCGAGTCATCTTGGAGAGTGGCAGAATCCAGATGAGCAGAAGGCGGGTGTTCTGCCTGGAAAAGCCCCCGTGCAAGTGTCTGCGTTACCCTAGAAGAGACGGAAGACGGGGCTGCGAAAAGCTACAGAGCTGCTCTGTAGAGCTGTACCCCTTTTTCCAAGGCAGTGCCTGAACCACCGACACGACACGCACGGAACCCCTCTGGGCACGCACCTGACCCACAGCTCGCAAAATCTGAGCGGTTCCTCTCTCTCTCATCGCCTTCTATTTCTGCTTCACTGGTGATGCTGCAGGGTTCTGCAATGACACCAGTGTCTGCTCCCGCAGGTCAGCCCTCGCAGCCATTTCTCGGTTCCATGATGTGCTTTTTCAGACACAATAGATAAATACTATATCCTTTAAGAACAGGGCACCCAAGAAATTAAAAATCTGTTCCAGTCTGTCACTATGCTACCAGAGATACAGACAAATGTATGGGAACGTTAGTCCCAGCTGAAAAAAAAATAAATTACTATAACATAGCTACTGTGCAGAAATAATACTGTTTATTAGTAAAAACCTTACAATGAAAGAAACACAACTAATGGAGTGTCCTACAAAAAGGGTCTTCTACCCGATCCTAGATTCGGACAAAATAATGTAGAGCTTTACCTAGCTCCCATTTATATTACTACATCAGGTCAAAGTGAAACCCAAATCAATAACATCTGTAGAGTAGAAGAAAACATGCAGAATGTCACAAAGAAATAAACCATAGCAGGATGCACTGGTACAGATTAAACCTCCCACAGGAAAAGGAAGTCATCGGTCCACACTGGAACAAGAACTCCTCTGGTGCCACCAAGAAATGTATACCCTCAGTACCTCCTCAACAGGCTGCTTGAGTCCACTTTGCGACGGATTTGCGCACTTGGTTGTTTGATTCTGTGCGTATAAACATCTATCGATACTAAAGACAGGCTTTGCTCTAAGTCAGGAGACACGCTGACTTCAAGCTGATGCTCAGAACACCCCCCTCCCAACTCTGTACCAGCAGCTTCCCTCTTGCTTTCCCCCCTTCCCCCCTTGCCTCTGGCACCAAGGGATGTGAAGACAGAGGGCAACATTTAAATACCACTTACTAATTAGCACACACTGTGCAACTGGCTTTGACAAGAGAGCACTGGCTGATAAGGGCCTAATATTTGCTACGGTCTCCCACTGCAAGAAATGGATTATTTGGCTGTTTAAAAAGCTTGGGTTTGTTTTCCTGTTGGTCAAAAGACAACATTTGACACGATCAGTAGGAGCAATCCTTTGGGTTCTGCGTCCTCATCTGCTCACAAAGCACCACCTAAAGCTTTCAGCCTCTCCTGTAGGTCGTTCAAGCGTCAGCTCTTTCTAGGAACCAAACTGGGAGGGTATTCCGAATTTAACACTGCCAACTCTACAGGGGTTGTTTTCTTCAGGAAGGACCGAGTATCCAAATATCCTCACGTAAAAAGATACGAATGTGTGGAATTCAAGAGAAAATCTGCACTGACGTACTCCTTACGAAGAGTGAGGTGTCCCCCGAAGACTCCAGCAACTCAGAGGCGAACATAAGTTGAGTTTTATGATGAGCACTTTGCAAATTGTCACCCAGGAGAAAACACAAGGAAGCAGCAAGAAACAATGATATTCTGCACAGAATGAGCAAATCAGACTTATGGAGAAGTTAAAGATAACTTCCTTATTTAGAAAACAAGAAATGCAGCTTCCATGTTAAATTTTGAATTGAGAAATTGCTCTATCCAACGACCCTACCTGGCAAGTCACTTGAATTTGCAAGTGGATGCCTGGTTCCAAATAGATTAGTTCCCTTTCCGGCTTTTATATTCAGCTCTTTATTCGTCTCCCAGTCACAGTAAATCACCAGATGGATGCCATCAACGTATGCGGTATGTAAAACGTCATAAAACAGAGAAGCAAAAACCTAGCGGATTTTGCAAGGAAGGAGGTGCCAGAAGACTAATACCTGTGTCCAGGGACACGGTTCCAGGACATCAGGAGTTGGTTCCAGGGCCCCGTTCCATCTCCCAATGAGTGCTGCGCAGTGCCAGGGGTACATCACCGCTTCAAATTGCTTATCAGTGGCTGAAAAATGGACAAAGAACCGAAGATTAAGTTTACATATCATCTTGTAACAACACCTTCTAATTTGAGGGGGAAGCAATAGCAATGAGCATTTGAGAATCGTAGCTTTTAGCATAATTAAGGAAGGGACTGGTTTGATTTACAGCTGTATGACTTATTGCCACATCTGGCAATATAGGGCTAGGGAATTTTATGGGGAAGGAAATGCCACTTGATGCTTTTATAATTAAAGCAGACAGTATATAGATAGTTTACACAAAGCAACTATTTTCTTTGGGAACATTTACCTAACAGCTTGTGCCAGGAACAGTAGGGTGACTGCATTCAAAATCACAGTCCAGACTGCTCTGGACCTTCGTTTCTGTGCTTTCCATCATCCTGAACGGTTCACAGCGGAGACCGAGATATGATTTTAAATTCCCACTGCTCACCTGCATGAAATTATTACAGGAAGAAAAGTGGGTTTTGTTAGAAAGAATAACGAGACCAAAGGTTTCTAAGAGCATGTGTCCACGGAGGTTGATTTACTGAAGGAATATGAAATCTTTCACGTATTTGCTAATTGCATCTTACAGCTGGAGGAAGTTATCAACAGAGTGCAGGCTGTACCTCCAGGGGAAGCCAGGCTGACCTGTCCCACTGGGAGCAGCCTGGCTCACAGCACCTTCAAAACTCTGGCCCCAGCGGTATTTGCCAAGCCCTGGAGAACGTAGCCACAAGTTCTTTACAAAACCTAACAGAACATGCCAGGAACCCGCTTGCCGCTACTTCGGCCAGTGACACAAAGCTGAGTTTGCTTCCATCCATGCACAAAGATGAAATTCGTCTCTTGCCATCCAAGCATAAAATGAAATTCTTCTCTTCACTCTGTCCTCTTGAACGAACCAGATGAAACAGAAACATTTTCTGATCATTGCTAATCCAACTAGCCATTTGTTTCTAGGTTTACGAACTGTTGCCTTACTGTCACAGAACGGTTTCTCCTGTAAAAAATAGACTGGGGTCGCTGTGAAGAGTAACACATAATCATGACAAGATAAGCATTTAATTTGGCTTTAAAAAGGCAGAGATACTTAGTTAGAAGGTAGGAATCTAAATGCAAAGATGAAAATAAAAAGTCCATAGAAAAATACAAACTGAGACAAAGACAGCTGGTATTTCCCAAATACTGAAAATACCAAAAGTAAATATATTCAAAATGTCTGAGCAGCCTCTACAGCAAAATCTATGATTCTTGGGCAGGATTTTCTTAAGCCTTCAATATTTGACTTTATTTATATTCCACCAAAACACAGACATTGTGTCAGCAAATCAAAAGAGATTAGAAAAGGCAGAACCAGCTTAGGTGCTCCTGTACCGATAGCTGAAGACTCTGAAATACGGGCTGCTTTTCTCAGGGTCTGCTTATGGCAATACCAGACTAGTGCAAGGTTGGACTATAAATGGCAATAGTGGACCTTCTTCATTCTCATTCATGTGGCAAAGGCCTGCTCGCTCTTAGGGATATATTATATTGGGTTTAGCCACAACTTAATCCAGAGTGAACGGAACGTTTAATGAAAAACTCATGCCATTCAAATTGGATGTCTCTCAAAAGAATTCACGATACTGTCACAATTTCCACTAACTAAGCAGCTCTGAACTTTGAAGAATAGAAGGGTTGTATACGCAAGACCGCGTGAGGTTACAAGATGTGAGGCTCTGAGGGCAGCGCAGGGAGGCTGGCAATGCTGGTGCTATTTCTGTAAAGGATGACAGTGTTCCTGGTTTGCGATGATTCGCTCTCCCGACTAACTGAAAGTTCACTGGCGATCGCACACAAACCCTCGGAGCTCTGCGTTAACGCACTAGGTGACTCGGATAAGAGACAAACCTTTCTGTCAATTCCGATTTTACACCACCAAAGAATGGATTCCAGCCGACTGCCACCACACACTATGTTTTGGGGTGCTCCCCCCCGCATTGGGATGATTACTTCAGAAATCCCTTCATTAGCTCTGCAAAACTAGATCAGATGCTGCTCATAAAAAATTCAAGAGAACACCACTTTGAGCAATTCCCACCCCCTTTTTCCCCATTGCTGCACTCCTGGTTTCTGGTAAGACACCAATAGCCGAATCTGATGGCCTCAATCCAGTAAACTTCAGCAAGTTCTGGATCTTTTTCTAATTGGCTGACCTCCTCCACCCCCCCGAGGTCAATTTTACTACGCATGCACTGGTAATGAGTAGCCACAAAGCCCAGGAAGGCAGCCCCCACTCTTACTGTCCCAGACACGACTTAAATGTTCTGCAGTATAACATGGCAAAGGGCTTTCTCTCCCAAGGTAATATGTCCCTGTGCCCCTTCTAAAGCACCTGTAAGCAAATTTCACATGTCCCACCCCTAACTCCCATCCCACTAACACCACAAAATCACTTACATAAACAATTTGTATCCTTGATTAACACAAACTCAGAAACTGCCAAGCTGAATCACGTAACTTACGTTCCTAGTCCTCTACCAACATTACCTGCTGCTAAAATTAAGCACTGTATACTCCAGAGGAAGACGACAGCCACCCTTCAACACACGTACCGCAGAAGTCACTTAGCCATTCCCTACAGCGAGACCGAGCTGTCCCCCACGCCCCAGTGTTACACACACGGTTAGCAAGCATCAAAACATGTAACCCACTAGAAAACCTAACCTCAGCACTTCCTTTAATCATCTGATGCTTAAGTCAGCTCCTGAACATCTCACAGAAGTTTAGTCAGCATCTGTCCAAAGCCCGTTGCCCTTTTTCTCTGTCAGGTATGTCTTTGTTCTCATCACCTACAAAAGGATGGAAGAACCAAAAAGTAAGTATTGATCACTTTATACATAATCACGTGCATCCCATCTAGTACTTACCCTTCCAGACTAGGTAGGTAACCTCTGGGTTACCCTTTCCCCACCTGCTCTCCGGCTGCATCCCAGGAATAAGGCACAGTGGCAGCCTCTTCAGATTCCATCGGGTTTTTGGTTTGGTAGCTCCTTCTGTCCCTCTCGCTCCTCTTGGCCACGCTCTGGAGCTGAGCATAGACCTCAGCTGCAGCGATCGTCTCGGAGCCTGGGTGGTCTCAGCGTTAAACACAGCCAGGGACAGAGCTGGGCGAGGAGACAGGGAAACATTATTTCTCCATTAATACATTAATGACCGTCCCAATTGCTATTTCACTCCCAGTCTGATAGGGGCAACAGAGCTGCCACCTCCCTTCTTCCGCTGTAACAATCCTGTCATCAGCCTTCAATTTTCACAGCTCCTGAAATGCGTTATTGCTCTGTAAAAATCAAGCGTGCTCCTGCTACTCTTATCTGGTAATTATCATCAACTGTGGAAAAATACCAATTTGTGGAAAAATATTATGCTACCTAAGTATAAATGTATCTAAGAAGGTGTTTTTCTAAGGTTTCCCTTCAGAATCAAACAATTTAAAAAAGTCACAGGCAGGAAGGATGAGAAAGCCCTTGGGGAGCTGATCAGCTGAGGCAGGGCCAAGACCTTCAGCAGTTTAAGATTAGAACTTCCCAATGTAAAGGAAGGCTGTATGATATTCTGAAATTGAGTGCTCCTTACTGGAATTCCTTTTCCCAGGAGGCTAATTTCTGCCTGCTGCTCTTTTTTTATACCACTGCTTTCTTTCAGCAGGTTTAACCACTCTCCTACAGAAAGTCAGGACAAAACTCTGAAGGATTTCTAACTCTAAAGACACGGACAAAATCAGAAATACCAATAAATAACTAATGTGACAAGCATTTTTTTTTAAAAAAAAGAGATTACTTGTTCTGACTTAGCTGAGGTAAGAGATTAATCTTGTTAGATTTCGAGGATTCTTCCCCATACCGCCTTTCAAAACAAAAGCAGACACAGGAGGGGGTCTGACTCAGGAGCAGCCCGTGCTGATAACAGAGAGAAGTACTGTAACAGTAGGGATCACAGATAAGCACCATTTCTAGCATTTTTACTGCTGTAAAGTTATTGTTTCCCAATCCGTGTGTCTCCCTTCCCACTCCTTTCCTGCAGCCTCATTATCCTTGTGCTTCCTCCATCAGCTCCCACACTCTTCCTCCCCTTGCTCTCCAGCCACTTCTCCCAGGTTTGTCCGTTCTCTCTTCTCCGCTTCCAACCTCTTTTACCAACTTTCTCCCATTAGACTATTCCCCTCCCAGCCTCTGTCCCCTGAAGTGAAACGCAATCCCCGGTCCGGACCTGGAGATCAATCTCCCAGGCGCAGGGTACGTGGGTGACGTGGCAGCCTGGCAGGAGCACGGTTCCGCTCAGAGATGACGTTGCCCAGAGAAAGCAGTGTGGCAGTGCTCCTGCTTGCTTTGCTTCCCTCCGCCTTATCTAAAGGGGAACGTGCAGCAGGGAAGTGTCAGCAGATGGAAACGACACACACGTCGGCAGCATGTTAAAGGAGACGATGAAAAAGAGAAGAAGGGAACGTTGGCTTCTGAGTTAAGAGGGACAACGGCCGGCATTCTCACACCCCTGCTTCAACGGGAGAAATCAATTCCTGGGACAGCAAGGTAGAAGGGAACGTGGGTAAAAGGGGAAATCATCCACCTAAAATAAAAGATTAACTGAGTGCTTGTGCAAATAAAGCTATTATAACACGCACAGATGCTGTCACAGAGAAGATAAAGGAAATCCAAGAGCTACCCCAAACCAGTGATTGCCAGTGGCAGGCTCCCGCTCCATTGCAGCCAAGCACCCGGGCTCCCTGCCTGGCCCAGGGAATGATGGCAGGACAGGGATCACCACCTACGCATGGCTTCACTCCGGGTCTCTTCAGAAAGACACTAGGAGCGGTACCGTGAGCTTGTATCCTGCAGAGGACCATCAGCCTTCCCTTCCCGTGGTGAGAACGACATCCTGAAATCCCGCAGTGGAAGGTTTTGCTCTCCGATTCCATCTTCTTCGTTTCCTTATATTTCAGCCTACAAAAAAATAAAACCTGGTCCATGTATTAGAACTCGCACAATTTTTGAACACTGGTGTCTCTCAGAGGCACAGTAGTTTATTTCAGCTTGCTGAGCACAGCTTTGTCCTTAAACCCCAGTCCATGGACTAAGGTGAGGACGTACCCAAAACGGCTCACTCTGGGCCCTTCAGAGTATTTGTTTAAGTCAAGAAACTACTTGGCGGTTGTTTTGTAAATGGAAAAAAAAAAAAAAGCCATCTACAGTTTTCTCCCCCTCATTCCTACACCTGGCAATTCTCCTTCTGACTCCATCCCTTGGATGCTGCCGCTGCCCGCCACGGCACAGCACCACTACCGCTCAGAAACCGCCTGCTAGAGAGTGGCTGTCGGTTATAAGCAAGGAAAACGTACTCAATTCCATGTCTGGTTTGGGGAATCTGTCTTTGTCTGTTTTCACCCATTACAAAATTTTCTCCAACAAAAATATCTACTTGTGTGTTTTCTATTAAAATTAGTTGTATGTTTCTCCAACGCAAAACGTAATGAAGTCAGTCAAAAGCATGAGCCAATGAATAGTCTCCAGCACGTTCATCTTTTTCCTTTATGGAATTAGTTAAAATAATTATACTTACTGATTCCTTAAAATCTTTTTCTAATAAACGGACTAATCCTGGTGCAATGCATTTCAGTTTACAATCCTGTAAAATGTCGTCTTTTTTCCATTTTGGAAGAATTAAGAATAGGCAATGTGTTTAAGTACAGAAAAATGAATAAAAAAGTATTAGAAGAAACAGCAAAACATGGATGCACGCAGCAGTTTTCTTGCCAATCTTTGTAGGGTGATTCTATTAAAACTGGTAACTGATCACACACTATCTGTATATGCTGCCTTTTAACAAAGTTAAGTGCATTTTACTACAAATGCTACAGTCTCCAGTGACCTGCTGCGATACAAATCAGACCTATAGCTGCTGGCCATGGGCCAGGTAAACTCAAACCATGTGACAAGGCCTCTTCTGCATTTTATTGCTTCTTTTTTTTACCCCAGGTTTATCTAAGAAAAAATGCTTTGCACATCTCCCAAGTACAGCTCACTTTAGTGGAAGAAATGTGGTTTTTCACCAGCATAGTTCACCAAAAAAGGTCATTTTAAAATTAAGAATTATTTTATTATTCTATATTATTCGTATATTGAATGTATTATATGTAATTTGATGAACCATGATTAACGTTATGATTATGTTTAATTGGTGAACTGGAATTATGCACAAGAGTTAAGATGAGTGAAAAGTTCAACGTTATTGCATTTTTGACAGCTGTCTCTCCATAAACCAGTACAACAGTAAATACAACAGGAATCGGTACATGTGTTAAGACACTCAGCTGGTCTAAATCAACACAAATTCATTGACTTTAATGGAGTGATGCTAATATATATTATTTGTGTGATAGTTTCTACTATTTGAGAAGAAATTATCGTTGCATTATTGTTCCAGGTCTTTTATATCCTCGTAACCCAATAGTTTTCACCCTGGCATTATGTATTTTAATGTGGCATTTCTCCAGCATTTTCCACTTTGCTTGTGAGAAGGACACGACTGAAATCTCACCGCAACGGAGAATGAATTAGTGCTAGAATGCATCTTGACTCCAGCACAGGCTGAGATACGTATCCGTGCTTGGAAGACATCAGCCTTGGCAGCTCCCGTGACACTCGGTGCTGTTCCCGAGCTGATGGAGCGAGAGGGCACACAACCGGCAGTGCAAATGCTTTATTTAAACATCAGCACTGGACTCTTAAAAATAATCTTAAAAGTTCCATTACTACTTTTACCTTGTCTTTCACCTGGTGTTGGATAAAAACCAAAAAGTAAATGGCCAAATTTAATGCTACAGAAGACTTTTGTGTGGCCTTAATCCCAGAGAAAGAGAGTGGCAATCATCTGCGGGGCCACCGTGCGATCCCTTTCCTAGGCAGCAGTAAAGGCCTGACAATACAAGGACGCTTTCTCCAGCCCTACACTGAACACCTCCATCAAACACCAGACGTCATCCTTTTTCCTGCTGACCTACGGAGTCAGCATTGGTGGGACACAGGCAGGAGAGCAGAAATTCCAGAGGCAGGGGATGGCGGATAAATGACAGACGCTCTTGCAGGCAGATCTCAGCTGTGTGGTAAGACCGTTGTGGTGAGTGCAGGCATTTGCAATCTAGCCACAAAAAGCCAGTCAAAAGACCACAAGACCAAGAGGTGTTGACTCAAGAGGAACTGCTGTCTGGACTGGCAGATGGCAGTCTAGAAACTGGAATTAGCATTTGTTTTCAAAAAATCCTCATTGTATCTCACTTCCTACTTGTGTGTTTTGAGCATTATAAATACAGTTAGCATTATAATTTCAACATCACTGTTGGAGGCTTGGCAAAGAAACTGAACAAATAGGGTGGACAAGTTTAAGTTTTGTGAAACTCAGCACTTAAAAAACCTTACAGGAGACAGGGCAACCAACCATCACAACTGTCTGGGGACTCACTGAAAGCAATTAGCTTGGCTCGTTGAAAAAAATTCTTTCATTCCTGCCGGGTCCCACAGCATTTTTGACAGCATCATACGGTCAGCATTGCTGAAGAGTACTCAAAAAATCTAGTAACTGTCTCAAAGAACACGGCACTGCTCGTGAGCCCTCGTCCACCCCTCCTCAAATAATTGGTGATGGTTACAGAACTGGAGGGCGGCTGATCCCATTAGAGTCGGTAGCTGCCGCTTTCTCAGAAGTCTTTCCACGAAATAAGAGGGCACAGAGAAGGCAGAGTAAGCAGGAATATTACCCTCCAGGAGAAGATTTCCCTGCAAGAGCCGCCACACTGCTCCAAAGACTCCTGTAGAAATCTCGACAGGAGATCTGAAATAAGTTCAGAAGATTTCAACAGGCTCTACCTACGACAAGAGGAATATGGGACATTGGGAGTTTTATCTCCTTGTGATTTTAAGCCTTGCCACAACTGCTCCTGAAAGCTTGTTTACAATTAATAGAAAACAGATGGAAATTTCCTCAAAAGCAGTGAGCACCTTCCTCTGAAAGCGACTGGTGGTATTAGGGGACTGGTCTGTAGATCCTATAGTGGAGGGGCAGGGCTCTCAACAAAAAACCCAACCAACAAAACAGAGTTCTTACTGGCAAGGCTGACGACAAAGTCCTTGCCAGTGCTGCCTCACATCCTCCCTGCTCCTTCACAGTGCTCCAAGTGAGCAGACTCGCTGCCATGCCCCGCAGGGAGCCTCCTCCCCTCAGAAGGACAGATGAATCCAGAACAAAGCTGCGTGGCAGCTGGAACAAAATGGGAGCCAGAACTAACCAACTCAGGACAACGTGGGCTTTACCATAGGAATTATGAAGCCATGAGTAAGTGAGGAGAACTTCCCTTGGCGTCTGCGTTTCTTCCTGTTCAGCCAGACAGCTGAGCTATGACCGTCAGAAGCAGCACTGAAATGAGCGCTGCCACAAAGAGAAGACAACCGTCTTCTGATTTGTACCATAACGTATGCAACGGTGATTATGAAATCTTTTAACTCCAAGGACTTTAACTTTTACCAGTTTCAGGTGGATTTTGGCAACCAGAGAGATCTGTACATTGAGAAGCCTGATTGGTCATCCCAAAGAAAACTACTCAGACTTTAAAAAGCAATACTGGTTTTCTTCCAATTCAAGGGCTCCTGAAATCCCAAATACCATATGACACCCAACAATTCTTTTACTAACAGCAGGTGGTTTCATGTTGCCTTTAATATCACTAATAAACACCTGACCCAAAGCAACTTGTGACCTCGTCCCAGGCAGAGCAAGGCTACCTCATGCTTAGAAACACCATCTCCCAGGGCAGCAGCCCGAAGATCTTCATGTGATGAGTCGTCTTCCTTTGTGCAGCTTCTGCTTTTCACATTCCACCGGTTCTGCAGTGACCTCGCTGCCACTTCAGGAACTGGTTATGATCTAAGAAGAATTTGGAAATGTATACCAATTAAAATCGCATTATTAAAAACTTCATGACTTATTATTTCTGAATTAGCATTATGTAAACTTACACAAAAGAACTCATTAAAACCCCCTTAAATTTTAACAATGATTACCTTTTGATATCTCTTCTTCAAAAAAACCTTTATTCAATCGGCAACCATTAAAGTATCTGTCCTTAAGGTTTCTTCCTATTCCATTTCCTGACAAGTTCGAAGGCGGGATGAGAAGATGCTTCGAATCTCCTCATAAAATTTGAAAGAAAATCTGCAGTAATTCCTAAAATTAATTATATTACACTATATACCACCTTCCTTTTGTTCACACTGTCAAGCAGCATATGCTGAAAACTCAGTATGAAGTAAAAGCATTCAAGGCCCACCCATGGAAAGTGCATTAAGAAATAAATTAAGAAATAAATGGACAAACACAAACTGTCTGAGCAACAACAAGGTTCCAAATGCGCCCCAAACACTGACCCCACCAACTTGAGCGAGAGGAGCATTAGGTGGAGGGCGAGAGCTTTGGGAATCCCACCCATCTCGCTCTAGCACGACATACACATTCCGCAGGAGAAGCATATAACGGTCGCCTATCCAAACAAGAATAAAAGCATGAATTCCGTATTACAAGGCCTGAAGGAAAGAGCTTCCTAAGTCTGAAAAGAAAGGAATAGAAAGTAAACTTGGTTAAGCAAATTGGAAAGAGGGGTGGATTTTTGTTTGTTGGTAATTGGCATAATTTTTAAATGAAGGAATATGGAGAATATTAACATTTATACCTGGATCTACGCTGAAAGTATTTTTGTAATTTTAGAGCCAAAAATATCCTCCTGCCAAAACCTGTAAAATGCTTTTTAGAAAAAGGAAAAGTAAAAAAAAAAAAAAAAAAAAGCACCTTCTAACTGGAATTCACAATTCTCGTGGGTAGGTGATCATCAGCTCCAATTAGTCCCTGGCAGAGGATACTGAGCAAGACTGATAGGCTCAGTGCATCCAAAAATGTTTAGTCTAGACTAAACCACGCTGGAATTCTCCGCAGACCAGACCTCAGCCTCCTGGATCTGGGACAGCCATCGGCACTGGCTGCAAACGCCGCTGCCGGCATCCCCTTCCAGGCTGCGCTCCCACCTCTCCCTCTCAACTCCCATTGCCATTCTCCCCCCAGCTCCCTGGGCAACGCAGCAAAACCTGGGCACTGTGGCAAGGACTTTTAAAGCCGGTTAATGAATGTAGGTAATTCTCCCAACCCCCCCAAATCATCTGTATAGTAAGTATGTGAGCCAAGCCCAAAATAATAAAACCAGAAAAACATGTTCATTTGCTACACGGCAGCCAGAACCGACTGCTGCCAAAAAGAGAGGAGTCTGGAGCTGCTCTTTATAAAATTTTGTCAGCATAATTAATTCTGAAATATGCTCTGAAATTGTGGAACACGGCCCATATGTCACGGCTCCTCTTGCATATTTAATGTCTTATTGAGAGGGTCTGAATATAAAACCTCAGTCCTTTCATCTACAAGCCCAGCTTTCCTGCGCAAAGGATTCTGCCAGTAGCAAAGAATTTCCTCCTTTCTCCAACTCATTGCACAGGGGAGGCTCTTCAAGAGAAAAGACGGTCGCTGACTGAAGAGCTCCTTTGTCCCCATCCTTGCAGCGAGGCACCTGGAGGACACCGTGGGGCAGTGCCACCCCTGCTTTCCCTCGCTTCCTATCTCGGCGAAAGGTTCTGCCCCCTACCCTCATCCCTACCTGCAGCAGCAATGAGATAACGCTGGGGTGTTATTTTTCTTTCTTTATCCGAGGAATTGGCCACTGGCGCGAGCGCCGTGCTTCCGTTTGAGCCAGGGAGCTGCACCCACTCCATTCCACCTGCAAAGCAAAAATGTGACTATCAAAGGGGAATATGTGGTAGCCTTTATCCACACGTATTGCTTGAATTGCACCTCTTCTCTGGGAGAGTTCAGACACAACTGCAAGTTTTCCAGCGCGTTTTCTCATGATTCCAAGTCCAATTTAATGATCACCAGAGAAGTTCGGTTTGAGTCAGGCCCAGACCTGAAATCCATGGCAGAAGCCCATCACCAGCAAGCTTTCATAAAAGAAACACCTCCGTTTACTTATTCCTCGTACTTGATTCTTGCCACCAGGCATGTAAATTTAAGGAATGAAAGAAACAGAAACATAAATAATTAGATGATCTTGTGACCCATCCCCTGCGTTTTCATTACTGGAGGGCCATCCTGGCCCATTCTTGAAAAACATTCAAAATAACCTGAAAAAGAGGAGAGGGCAGAGAAAGGACATCTGGAAAGGAGAAAGGAGTCACGGCTTCAAAACACAGCTTTTGGTCCTGTCACTCAAACATGCAGCAAACAGGCTGGCAATTTTAATAGAGTACCATTAGATCAGCACCGAGTATTTTGGAATTTTATCCTTCGTAAGGCAGTTAAAGTAATTTTCACTGGATGCACATAATTCATTGTACCTGCACCAAGCCACGAACTTCATCCATGACCATTTCCCAAGATTCTACCTAAAAGCAATTAGATGTTACAACATAAACTAAGGTAACAGTAGGCCCTTTACAATCCACGTGTTTAAAGTAGGGAAAAAAAAATAGCTCTTACAAATATGAGTCTTACATTTTTAGAAATAAACTAAATTGTTCTAAGCACGAAAACAGCAGGGTTTTAAGCAGATAGACTATTGTTTTTGAAGCTACACAAACCACAAACACCCTCCCTGTCCCCCCCAACAGCATGGTGGCCACAGCCTGGTGACAGACGAAGCAGAGCTGGGGTGAATGGGTCTCTGCTTCTGCAACTTTCTTAACACATGAGGGTATCTAACATAAAAAGCGTGTATTTAATGTGCTTTGTCTTAATGGCCGTGTTTGTGCCCTGAATGGGACCATTTTACTAAGTTCAGTGCTTTTATGCACATTCTAAGCTTTTCAGATTGAGACTTACAGAACTTGCTGTGAAAACAAGCCCTGAATCCCATTGCAGAGTGTTGAATGGACACCTTTATCTCACCTGTGGGATGCCTTTAGCTGCTCACATGAAAAAGACGGCAGCAGGTGGAGACAGGGGTCCTGGCTGACCAAGCAGCCATCTCTGCTTACCGTGTCACCGCAGGCACTCGTCGCTATCTCTAGTGAAGCCAGAACAGACGTTTAAAGGGATTCTCCTGGGATTTAAGAGTCCTTGCAGGAAAAAGAAAAAATACATCTTGAGGCAATCAGCCGAAGGACTGCAACTCTAATTTAAAGATAACCATTGGCAAATTAAGTATATTAGTTAAGCAATTAGTTAAGCAAACCTAAGGAAACAATACCTACTTTTCTCAGACTTACACGCTTTTCTGCTCACCCCGGGCCACAAGAGACAGCTTCTCCAGACCAGCTGTTCTCATGCTTTTAGGACAGACTCTGCCTCCTTTCTTCTACTAGTACCGTGGGCTCCACTCACAGCTGCCCTGCCCTCAGGCACCAACACATAATGACTGATACAGTCAAGAAAAGAAAGCAACCAGAAAAGATGTCCTACACCCCTTTCTGCACACACTGGCCTTACCCGACTTCCCATCGCGTGGGCGGTGAAGAAAATATCACGCTTCACATGGTGCCAGAGAAGAGAGGACTTTGAAGACCGAGACAGACGAGAGGGGAAGGGAGGACAGAGGCCAGCTGTAACATCCCTGGAGCTCCCCAGCCACCTCTGCAGTAGGCTTTCTCCATAACCTCTTCTTCCTCTGACCAGGGCAGCTCCCTCGTTCTTCCCTCCTTGGTCCTTTCAGAAATGGACACAGAGACACTCTCAAAACATGTGTTCCAATTAGTCTGTACATCAAAAATTACATTGGCATCCACGGTACAATAGTGAAGCTGCACGTACGACACACATTTCTACACATGTTTTTCATCCACATGTTCCTCCTGGGCAAAAACATCCAGTAACATCACTAAAATTCTCTGTCTCTGTCTCACCGTAATCCGGTATTCAGTCATTCATAGACTATCCTCTACATCAAAGTTCCTGAAATAATACAAGGTCCGGTTAATCTTTACGTATTAAGGAAAGGACAGAAGAGGACTCATTTGAGTAGAAATCCTCCAAGCTCTCTACAACAGAACCAACCCTGAGGACACACACAAAGCTCATGGAAATTAAGAACTGGAGTTCATGTTAGCCTGAAAAGCCAATGCTTTAAGCTCTTTATTTTTGACTTCAAGCAGCCTGGCTTTTAAACAAAGAATCGCAACTTTGAGATGTACGCCTTGGAGGATCCATACTTTCCCCTTCTGGGAATCCAAGTGAGCCTGACTCTGACTTTTCAGATCTAACTGCTATGACTGCTTCTTCCCAAAACGTCCCATCTCATCTGGTACCATAGCCTAGCTCTGATCCAAAACTCATTAACAACTGACATGAGGGTTCTGTCTGTGGAAAGGTTAATGGGACTGACGGTTAGAAAGCGGTACCTGGTCACGTCATCTTCCACTTTCACTACACTTTCTCATTTCTTTTGCTATTCCCACGGCTAGTAACTCTAATCAGCATTACTCAACAGCATGCACCCAAGAAAAACCAACAACTTTTCCTTCTTGCCAACTAAACAAGGTGAAATATGACAGCTTTTCTAATGATGTCCTCTTCCAGGTATAAATCAGAGGGAAGAGTGACCCCCAATACATAGACGTATGAAGGAACTACCATTCCAGACCACATCGCGTTTCCTTTCAATAGGTTTTGGATAGCTTTTCTTTCTAAAATGAAGATTCTAACCGACTGGTACAAACAGTAGATGAAATACATATTTAGATGTCCAGAACATGTTGTTGCTCAAACTTTACTCTGCTGCTGGATAAAACACTGGAAGTTTCATTTCTAAGAGAGCTTTCCCCTGTTACTGCTGTAACTCTATTGATAGCATGAGATAATAAAGCCACGACGAGGAAAGAACCACCACCTTTTACATATCTGCTAGGTCTCGGTAATTTACAAGGGCACATTATATCACTGCCTCATGGCTACATTCACTCAGACACCCTTGATGGACATTGTCTCTAGAGCCAACACCCGTGGCGTCACTCCCATCCCTGGTACCGCCAGGGGAATCCATTCAGTAAGCTCAGCCCAAGCAGAAGTGTCTGGGACGCTCACCAACGCCAAAAGAACGTGCAGTTCTTCATCTGCAGTTTTTAAGACCACAGAGTTAGTCTCTGGTGTCTGAAGGCACTTTAAAAGTCAAGCTGATGCTTATAAAAACCTCTGAAGTCTGACCCCTTCCAATGTGACAGTGTCAATGTGATCCTTGTCATCGCTGCTCTTCCCACCCTTCGTTCACCGAACGACACGTGGAGGGAGGATAACTAATATTACAAGCCAAATCATTTTTCTGGGGTTTTCTTCTCTTCCAATTGCCAAACACAGTAGGTGATTGCCACAATGGGGACACTCTATCAGAAAAACAATTTGTGGCTTCAAACAAATGCCACAAGGCCACAAATCTCACCCCCTAGCTACCATTGCAGGCAGAACAACGGGAGTCACTGCCAATCCAGACCTTGGGCTTCCCACTGACTTCAGCGACCTCGGAATAAGATTCACAACTTTAATTCAAACAACGCCCATACTACAGCCATTAACTTCCTGAGTATATTTAAAATATTTGCAGGGGCTGATGTTTCTGGGCAACACAAAGCAGGCTGCAGCCTCCTGATGATTCTTGTGACACAGACCAAGGCGGCGCGCACATGCACACGTGTAATATTTGCATCTCCATGAAATGACTGATTATGGCTAATTGCGAAGACTGTTCACTGTAATATACAACGGTCACTGCATTAAGAGTCAAATCCTGATCATGCATCGCTAACAGTTAAGCAGAGCTGCCTATCACCTACACGACAGGAACCCTCTCAGCAAACCTGGCTGAACCGTAGCCTGGTTTTGGGGAAAAAACAACCCCAAACCATCTCCTCTCGATAACCCATTCCAACAGATACCAGGACAGAACAGTGAGCACAGTGAACTCTCCCTCCCTCTCTCCCTTCTCTAATAAGACTATTTCTCGATTCCGTACGTCAACCCAGCGGCAATGGGGTGGAACCTGTGTTTTATGCCCCGTTCAACGTGCCCAACCACAAAGGTCCCTCCTGTCTGGGAACCATCTGCCACGCACATGGGAACCTGCTGTACGGCGCCTCGGGAAACCACTGGAAAATCCTGACAACATTTGTTTTAACATTATTTACACTACAAAATATATATGTCAGTTCACTGCTCATAAATTAGCTGATAATAAGAAATTAGGTACTGAGTGCCACATAAAGAGCAAGTGATGGATTTTTAATTTTTTTTTTTAAAGTATAACTTTGTTTCCTCTATTCTTTTTAATTCTTTTCAGTGTTTATAGGGTACTTCATCAGGGAAAAGGACCGAGAAAATGAGATTTCATTCAGGGAATTGGTTCCTTCTCACAGGCCATTTTACAGAACGAGGCAGAAAAAGATTGAAATGTTATTCCCAGAGCAGAGTGATGTAATATTCTTGCACTCACTGATGAGTATCTCAAGAATCTAATCCTTAGGAGGAAATAATAATTTTTTTCTGGCTAAATTTAAGTGATTATTCTTTTAAGGAGCAAGAGATCCATCATTCAAAATGAGATTTTTTGCAGGCTGATTTATCTTCTTTTCAAGCAAAGAATGCAAAATAAATACTTAAATCTCTGTTGGACTAAATAACCTGATTATTTGTAGGATTCCCCACGTTCCCCAGCCTGCTGCTCCACACAGGTCTATCACTTGACGCTAACCCTTGCGAGGGGCCGCTGCAGCGGTTGCGAGGTCAGGCAGTCTGCTCCTGTGCCTTCGCTGCGGCCCTGAAGACAGCAACCGACTACTCACTGCGGGAGCGAGAATTCCACTACCACGCTTTATTTCCTAAGAACTCTTAGTTCACGCAGGCTGAACTTACGATACAGATTCCCTGTAGAAGGCGGATTTAATTTACAACAAGCCGGGAAGATGGAATCAGGATTCTCTATATTCCTTTGTTGCAAAATAGTGAGAAAAAGGCATCCCTGCAGGATGCACTTAAGGCTCAAAAATCACCCCCATGGACTGAACTCCTGCAACGATGAATCCTGAAATTCTCCTGTGTTTCGGCAATGGGTCCCAGATTCATTGGCAGTGCTCGCCCTCTGCTCTTTCACAATCGGTTCTTCCATGTTTATAGAAGAGCTCAGTCCCATGTTTCACTTCCAAGACGTTTTCTCCACAAACAGGAGACTCCCAGTCTCACATTATTTCTAGTCTTCTTCCAAAAGGAATGACACTTGTGGATCTTGCTGCTGGTCTGCCCGGGGTCCTGTTCCCACTCTCCTTTGGAACCCACTGGTCAATCTTAATCAAATTTAGAGGTGGAATCAAAGTCTCAAAGTTCTGATATATTTCGTAAAAATTAGCAGCAGAGACCCTGTTAAGTCCCCCATTCCTTCATTTACGTGGGCATAAGGAAGCAGCAGTTTTTTCCTGTGACTGTGAACTTTACACATATGGATAATCCACCTTGTTGAAGCTGGCATTCCATGCAGGAGTCAGGAGCTGCTCCACCAAACTGAAAATTATCTTTTAAGTACATCTTTGACCTCTGGGTCACTTAATAGTCTGGAAAATCACCATTGCAAATCGTGAATCAGGATCAAAGGCTGCCAACCCCCAGTCCGTACACGCCTCTGAACAAGGGAGATGTGTCTGTGGTGCAAGGGAGTCTCTGCAAGTTAGATTTAGCCACAATACGTACACGGAGTTTCATTGCTTATCTTCCATTGTCCAGACTTTAACGGTTTGGAAGTACACAAAGCAGTTTTGCAAGATCAGATCTTCCAAATGAAAATTCCAGTACTGGTTGTGTTTCAGCCCGGCTGGGAATCTCTCCAGCACAGACTCTTTATTATACTGTTTTAAGAGCTTGAGTTTCAGCTGAAATCTGGAATTTTAAAAGCATACGCAGACTTTTTAAAATTCTGCTTTAAAATCATAAAGCGCTTGGATTTGGGTGTGATTCGAGCAGCGGCAAAAACCATAAGGAACTCAACTATTTACCAGGACCTTTTCCTGTTGCTGTTACTTAGCTTCCAAGCTGTGCTTCAGGAGCAAAGCTTTTACCTGAACTCTGTAATGCCACTTCCCACCATAAATTCTTTCAACAAGCTGAAAATCCATTAGAACCCAAGACCTATCAGCAGAATGACAATCCTCTGAAGGCAGGTCTGAGGAAAACTGACAGTCCTCAATGTAAAACTTCTTTAAATACCCTTAATAGTGGTTGGTTTGTTTTTTTCCTTCAAAAAAAAGGATTCTACTGAGTCGGAAGAAATTATTCAGAAATTATATGCTATCATATTAAAATATTTAATTCCAGTAATATACTTACTGTACATTCTCTGCAGACAGACTGGTGAAACCAAAAGCCCTCACTTCCTCACCTTCTGCTTAGACCCACGGTTTCTTTTGACTTCTAGTCAAGAGAATTAGTATTGTAGATCAACTGATGTGAGAAATGCGATGAACTGAAGGAGCTATTTACATCTCTCTCGTAGGCTTTTTTTTGGTATTAGGCTCTTTCTTTCTGTGCAGAAGCAGAATTCACTGTGAAATGGGTTTGGCTGCTTTCTTGCATTCTGTGTAGGAATAACACTCTGGGGATTTGGGGATTTTGATGGTCACTCGTTCAAATAAAGCATTTTAAGAATCTTACAAATGCTGCCATTTGAGCAACGGAATCAGTATCTCAACTTGATTTCATTAAGACTTCCAGCCTATTTGCATTTTGTTAATACTAGCATCTGTAATATTTCAGCTGGGCGTCAGAACTGCAATGTTTGCCAAGTTCTCAATGTCCGGTGTGGCATTTCTGGAGTTGTCCCCCTTCGAACCTCCATTCCAGCAGGCATAGAAATTTCAAAAGATAAGGAGCCTTGCGAGGTCAGAGCGCACGCATCGTTCCTTCGGCCCAAGCTCTTTAGCACAAGCTTATACACAAACATGATCCCAGGCCTTGGTTTTTTTCACGATTCATGAAAAAGAGGTCAAAATAGAGTATTTTTTGACTTACGCGCCTCGAAAATCCAGCAGCAATAAAAGATGCCTGCAACAAAGAATCCAAGTATTCTCTTTGCTGCAAAAATATGAATTAGTTGTCTTTACTCATCAGGCAAAATAGTGAGTTTCAACACAACAGCTAAAATTTTACTGTACCTTCGGAAAAAATTGTTTCAGTTCCACTGTGTTACTGGCCAGCTCCTTTCATCTCTGACCCAGAAGGCACAATTCCACCGGTGTGGCAGCTTCCAGCAAAAACTGCAGAAGCAATAAATCGATCCATCAGGATTCCAGGAAAACACATTTAACTCAGTAAGTAGCACCTTTTGCAAGCCGTCTTTTAAACGATGGAGTCGTACTCTTCGAGTTATGCATGCACGTACCAGGAGGAGTGCTGGGAGGAACTCGCCAAACTGCGCTAGGGCATCTGTCTGACACAATTACTGAGCAAAGCCATGTTGAAGCGATCTTCCCAGCATGCGGCGCAGAATACGTCCAGTGTCGTCTTGGGCACCGTCCTCCACCTGCTTCTCATCTGTCCAGGACTCAGCGCATTTGACGGCGTAGGAAAGAACGAAGAGGAGCTAACGCAGCCCTTGTGTTCAGGCATCTTGGCAATCGCAATCAAAACCCAGGCCCTCCAGACACATTCCTTCGTTATAATTTGAGGACCACTATCAATCTGTAAAGGACGAGAAGATATGCTGTGTGACAACGACAGAATCTGTTTTAAAAATCTACTCCTGCATATGCAAGCACCAAAATAAGTAGCAAAAAATAAGCAATAAATTACTATTTAAAGTTAATGGTTTTGAATATCAAATATTTTTTCCAGACTTTGTTCTACTGTCATTTAAAACTTCACATCAGCCAAGTTTTACATGTTTTGTTTGAGACCATATGGCCCTGACAGAGTTCAGACTGCTTGGGAACGAGGGGGAGAAGGGAAACAAGGCTGGTGCTCATACGAAGGACTACTGATGAGATTTTAAGTCTTCCCTAAATATTCCATTAGACCGGATTTTATTACATTTCAAATACTACTATACCATCAGCATGTATTGTTTGGCAATAGAGACTTCAGCTAGGCGTGGCATGAAGAGATAATGACTGAAGAACCTCATTAAAAGGCTCGGCAGAGCGGCAGCGCCGGTCTCCGGGCAGGACGGCGACGGAGGTGCCTGGCCAGGAAGCACACAAATATCAGCTCTCGCTGATGCAAATGGTTAGAGAGCACAGAAGGAAACGTAAATAAACCATCCTTGAAAAGCTACCCTAAATGCAGGAAAAAAAAAAAAAAAACCATTTTTTTTTTCTGCACAAACTGGTGCCAATCCACAAGCGCTCCCCTTTCAGCAGCTGCCAGGATAAATTTCCCCTTTGGGCAGACGGTCCGAAACCTGAGCCCATCGCGAATGAGAATGTGCAGCTTTGCTTGAGCGCGCATTAAAAAAAAACAAAACAAAAACCCCTAGATTTCTGTCCAGGGAAATTAATCATTCTCAGCACCTTTGCAGATACAGTCTGGCCCTTTAATGCTGACCTACATACTGTGCAGACTATGTTTCAAAACAAGCTGACATTTAAATCAAAACGGCCCGACTTCCCACTCCCTCCCTTCATTCCCGGCGCATGAACGACTGATGGAGCGGTTGCCCTGAGAAGAATGTCGCTTCATGGTGCTCCACGACACACGGAGCCTCCTCTGGACTTTTTGCACCCGGGTTTGGGATCATCCCAAGCTGGAGCCTGTAGCTGTCGCCCCGCGAGGAGTTCCAGTCACGCACCAACTGTGGCTAAAAGCACACAGGGAAGGTGGTGGGCAGCGCTTTTTCTCTTGACAAGGAATATTTTAAAATAATGCTGTTCCAGTACGCACTGCCATTTGGGAATTCAGAGAGAATTCAATGCATACTGTATTTTACAAAACGTTCGTTAAGCACAATACTTTAATCAACAGCTAAAAACGTCAACCACAAAATCTTCATTAATATTAGATGAATGTAGCACTGCCCAAGCCAAATTCTGAGACACAGAATGACAGAATGACCTGGGTTGGAAGGGATGGGTGGAGATGATCCACTCCAACCCTCTGCTCAAAGCAGGATCAACAAGAGCATGTTGCTCAGGACCGTGTCCAGTCGGGTTTGGAATTATCTCTGACGATGGACACTCCACAACCTCTTCAAGAAACCTGCCGGGATAGTGCTCAACCACTCTCAGTATATTTTATTTTTTTTCTTTCTTCCATTTAGACTTATATCCTCTATCTCAATTTATGCCTACTGCCCCTAGTCCTGTCTTTTGTCACCACTAAGAGTTCCATCTTCTTTACTGGTATTTACATGCAGTGTAATGTCAGGTACCTGACACTGTATGTCAGGTATTTACATACAGTGATCGGACCTTCCTGAGCCTTCTCTTCTCCCAGCTGAACAGCCCCAGCTCTCTCAGTCTCTCCTTGCCTGACAGATGCTCCAGTCGGGGGTGGACTCGTTGAGTATGTCCATGTCTCTCTTGTACTGGAGAGTCCAGGAGAGGAAACACACCCAGGCCTGTCTCACCAAGGCCGTAGAGATGGGAAGGATCACCTCCCTTGCCCTGCTGGTGATGCTTCTCCTAATACAGCCCAGGACACGGCCAGCCCTTCTTTGCCGCGAGCATGCATTGCTGGCCCACCTTCAGCTCATCGCTCTCTAGGACCTCCGTGTGGCAAATCATCATGGAGCCCAACAAACATTACAAAGCAGGCGCTAATAAAATGCCGTCTGTTTACCTTCTCATCTAACTTACCGGCATGAATTTGAATTGGCCCAATTTTTAGGGGGACCATGTCCCTGTTGCAACTGGGGAAACACCACCAAAAGCCTGAAACCTTCAGGGTAACCCCTAACCTGCAATCTCAAAAACAGAGATCTAAAAATAAGTTTTTGCTCCTAAAAAACTGTGTGATTAGGGTACAATTTCACTGTAAAAGCCCAGCACGCAGACTCATCTCAGCAACAAAACAAGCTTCACAGCAAGGAAGTGAGACAGCAAGTCACGCAGAGCTTCCACCATCTTTTTCAAAATCATTTTAGATAGATAAAATAATAACCATGTTAAGTAAGAAGCAGTCAATCTGGTTACATTTTCACCAGATAAAAACTGCACAACTACTAATTCTAGTACTCTGGAATTAACGACAACTTCTGGAGCTTGTGGCTTGAGGTCCCTCTTGCAAGCATCTTACTCAAGCGCTGGACGGGCTAAGGAAGGACCCCACGCCCTTCTCCCCACTCGGTTCTGTCCCTCAGGCAATCTTAATTTACCTAACTAAAAGCTAGTGCTACGGATTTCAAATGAGCGCCCACACCAGCTGGGGCAGTGGTTCCAGTAAGGAGAACCCACTCGCTTTAGCGTGAGCTCCTGTTCAATGGGCGGATTCAAAGCCACGGTGTCCACTCACCTGCTTCTACCGAGCTTCTTTCAGAAAAGGGGTTTCTCAGAGAAGAACTTCACCACGCAGCACAGAACTACTGCAAAAAAGAACAAAATCTCCAGTTAAGCCAAAGCAAACATGATTAAGGAAACTTTTCCTGACAAATAAATAGAAGACAACGGGCACAGGCCAAGGTTAATTAAGTTAACAGAAAGGCGGCTATTGATTTCAAAGAATGACAAGTATCAGCTTCTTTTTTCTTTTAGTTTCTCGAACTAACACATAAAAGTTACTGATTTAAAAACCAAACATCATGCCTCGAGCATTTTTGAAGAGTAAGAGTGAGACACAACATCACTCTCAGTAACTTGCCTTCCGAAGCAACAAGTACCAGTACTTATAGCTGTGGTTATACCCCCAGACAGGGATGATTCATCCCAACACACGTACGGGTGTGTTTTTCTAGGGGTCTCTTCTGAACGATGAGACAGTAAAGCTTTCTACCTTTACATTTTCCAACATGCCCACATGCAATACGAAGCAGATATCATCCAAGCAACAAGAAAAGCACAGAGTTAGCGGGGAGAAAAGGCACGGTCCTGGTAAATCACTTCTTTCTCCTTTCAAACAGTTAACTGCAAAATACATAAGACTGCAGCACATAAAAATGGCACGTAGCGAACAGTAAAACATAATGGGAGTTTAACTGTTAAATGAATACCAACTCCAGCCAATGCGGCTATGATTTCATGCTTTTCCACTGTAAAAAAGAGGAGTCTGTCCACATTTCGTAACTCCAGAGGGAACGAGTTCCATGTTTTCAGGGTTGCCCAGAGCCGTAAGCACGTCCCCCTCGCCTGGGGCACTGCGAGGAAAGCTGCAGTGAGCCCCAGGCAGGCAGCGACACTAGGCAAACAGGAAAAAATCATCCCCTGCCACAATCCAAGGCCTAATGAAGAACATCTCTCTACAATCTCTAAGCACCAGATTAAGCAGCCCCCATCACTGTTGCTCAGGTCCTCTCTTTCTGCAGCCTCTTCACAGCATCACTCCAGCCACCAGGCGACCACCAGTTCAACCTGATCGGGAGCTGATCCGGCTGAAATGTTGTCCACGGATTTCTGCGAGGAGATGTGTGGAGCCTGCAGGGATGGGAACAAGCAGACACGATGATGCCCATTGGGAGCAATGCTCCCCAGTATTGACATGGTATAGTGGCACCAATGGCATTTTTGGCTCTGGAGCTGGATTAGCATGCTGCTGCAGGGAACTGGATCCCCACCACCAGTTGCCCTCCTTTCTGCTTTTTGCCAGTTTGTCACAGAAAGGCCCGTCTCTGCACTGAATGCAGCAACAGCCAGCTCCTCTCACCCCATCGAGGGGGACAGGGAGGTTTGGCTCGGGAGAGCTGGTGCTTCGCTACAGCTTAGCATCCTCCTCAGCATGCCCCCAGTGCTTCTCGCAGGGATACAACCATAAAATCAAAGAATTGTCTCAGCTGGAAGGACCTTTCAGATCAGCGAGTCCAACCATCAACCTAACGCTGCCAAAGCCACCACTACCCCACGTCCCTCAGCACCGCGTCTGCCCGGCTTTAAATACCTCCAGGGATGGTGACTCCACCACTGCCCCGGGCAGCCTGTCCCAATGCTTGACAACCCTTTCGGGGAAGAAATTTCTCCTAATATCCAATCTAAACCTCCCAGATACACAGTACGGACAGCATTTGGTCTAACTGACCGAGAGAGAGAAGAGAATCCAAAAATAAGGACTCTCTGCCCAATGCTGTGATCATCCAGCCTGTCCCTCTTCTTATGACACTGCTGCCTTTGATTTGTTATGGAATATTGCCTCTTCCTTTACCCTTAACTTTCAGAGATAACTGCTAGTGGGCAAAAATACGCCCTACTTAAGGGGACTGTTTCCTTTCTTGTCCCCCACTCTTCTTCCACAAAAGGAAAGCATTAATTGAAGCCCTAAGAGTAAGGTCAACTTTTGGAAAACTGTTTTATTCCCTTTGTTTAACTGCTATTAAAACAACGCGTGGCGTACTCCATCTGCAGTCCCACAAGAAGCTCTTTTATCTATTTGTTACCCTCCCCCAGCTTTTGCAGGAGGAAGAACACCACTGGGAGCACGGCATTTTCCCGATGTAGGGAGGGTGAAAACATGGTGTGGCACAGAGAACATGCCAGAGGGGTGGCACCACAGCACCTCGACAGCCGGCTCTGCTGTGCAAACCCCTGTCACTCATACCAACGGAGAGCTCGCCATACAGCCCGAGAAGGGTATGACATCCCGTGTGTAACCTCGTCCATTAAATACCTTAGGATGAACGCATAATACAATGAAAATTCTATAAAACTTTACGATTTTAATAGTTTCAGTTACTAAGTTCAGTTTTCTGGAGACTTGGCAGGCTTTCCTGGAATAGACTGTGATATCTGAAACCTCTTTTGTTCCTTTTTTTTTTTAACTTAGCTATTTGCAACCGTCAATGAATAGTGGCAAAATACAACATTTAGAATTAACCCCAAAAGCCTGGAACTATCTGATGATCAAAAACCCAAAGCAGAATGCTTCAGTCGAAGTCAGATTATCTTTAATCATGTCTTAATAATGAGATTTCACAGTGTTAACGTATTGTATCAACCCATCGATTGCTGACACACTCCAAGAGCACAAGGAAAAGGATTTTGACTGCAATATTTCTCTAAGAGTTTCATACGGGCTGTGAAGTGTTCTTGCCATCTACACCGAAACATTTGGGTTGCTCTTTCCATTCTATTGGTATCCGCATTAATCTCTTTAATTACAAATCATCTGCTCATTGCAGGGTGTCCAAACACTTTTGACCCCACAAATACAGAGCATTTTGATTAAAAAAAAAAAAAATCTAAAAAGATAATAAAAATCACACACTTCCCTGCTTTTTTTTTCCAGCGCCTCAGATGTCTGGAGCGACTGCACATTCTAGCACTTTTGAAAAGGGATCCTGCCCCATGCAATAGCTACAGGAACATTCCGCTGTCATTGCTGGGGAGGATGCCAACGGCTGTAGCGCATTTTAAAAACAACTCAAAAAAAACTACCTCTGGATGGTTTTTCATGAAGTCACCTAAAAATCTCTTATCTTCTGGGTATGTTTTAATCTCCAGGCAACACAGCTCCGTTCTACCTGAGCTACTCAGAGCAAGAACTCCCCAGCAGCAAAAAAGACCAAATATTGGCTCGTTATAAACTTGTTATCAACTCTTGCTGAAGCAGGAAGCTCACCATCTCGGAGGGGGCTGCAATCAGGAAGCCCATAAAGCCAAGACATCCCTTTGGACACCCAGCTCATCGCAACTCAGAGAATCATTAGAATTGGTCCGTCTTTTTCACGTAAGGAAGCATGGAAGAACCTCAGGTTTGCGTTTTTCAGCTTTTCAGAAATATGCTTATAGCCGGTGTCCTGGTTCCGGTGGGGATAGGGTTAACTTTTCCTGGTATTCCATGCCATGTGAGCCACGCCCACCCTGAGCTGCCGGGGGAGGGGGCAGGAAGTTGCTGCTTAAAAGCGGGCTGGGGCGTCCCGGGTCCGGCCGGTCGGCGAGCAGCGGGGAGCGGCGGTTCCGTAATCGCGTTTGTATATTCCCCTGTCCATGTTGTTGTTTGCCTGTTCCCTTTGCTGTTCTGTTAAACTGCCTTTGTCCCAACCCAAGAGTCTTGCCTTTTCTTACGATCCTTCCTGTGTTAGGAAGGCACGTGCGAGCGGCACGTGGTTCTTTGTTGCCATCTGAGGCTAAACCACGACAGCCGGTTAATCAAAGTTGCTCCAGCTGTTTCTCACAATTATTTTTAAACAACTTATTGAAACATGATTCTCATTAATAATATAATGTAGATGATCTGAACAAAATATGCAAAAAAATCAGGATTAAAATCTGAAAACGTGTTGCTTAAACTATGAAATATCAGGACTTTTGTCACGTTCTGTTGCCTTTAAATGCCAACATCAATGCACAGCAGTCCGAACAGATCAACTCATTTTACCATCATGATTAGAAACGCACAATAAGACCAGAGATGATTTCAACAGACCTATGTAGTGCAAAAGGGACAAAAGCAAGATGTTCCTAGTGAGATTTAATAAAGCTCTATAGAAATTAGAAAACCTTGACAAATCAAATAATAAATGAGATTGTGCCAGGTTTGAACACGATTCTACAAAACCTTATCCTAAGAATCTAATTTCCTACTAAATTTGCTCTAGCAATGACCGCATGTAGGAAAAACTATCAATTTCTCTGAATGTTAAAAGCCTTCTCAAATGAGAATCCGTAAGGAAATATGTTATAAACTGAGGCAATGCCATTTTTTAGGGAGGATGATATTGTAAACTTTACAAACTCCTTTCTTGAGGACCAAAGAAAATGAGATGGCTACCAGGGCAGCTTTACAGGCAGCCACAGGAGCGCCCGCTAACAGCTGCCATTTCATACCCGAGCCAGTGGCCCCAAGAAGTCCGTTCCCTGTTCCATCACCACCACTACTCTCCTTTCAGTAACTGCTTTTGGCGGACACTCCCGATGGCCTGTCTTACGGATGGTGGCAGCTGCAGTGGCTTCAGTGAGATAAATGAGGTCTTTCTCTCCCATGCAGGGATGCTGTACCCCAGCGCAGCAGCTATCTATCCACGCAGGCCACATACCCTTCAGAGCCTTTAACTTAAGCCTTCACAGCCCATCAGACAGCGGCAGCTGGGTCTCAACTACGCACCGCCTTCAGAGAAGAGGAGACGGAAGTCTGTGGCTTCCATCCTTGGATGCTGTGCTGCCCGCATCCCTCCAGTAGGAGCTTCTTTCCCCCCCTCCGCTTCAAATGCTACTCTTCACAGAGGGCTCTGGTCAACTTGAATTCAACCACAAGGCTTATGTGATAAACACATAACAGTTTTAATGAGATACAAAAAAGTAACAAGGCTAGACTCACCTACAACTCTGTCACCTGTCCCTGACCTCTGGCTCGAGTACACCAAAAGGCTGGAACTCCTCTATGGCGTTCTTTCTTCACTATCACGTTCTGTGAATGAGTAAGGTCTGATTTGATGATCTTGTGCATCAAGGAGAAACCTCCAAAGGGCAGCTCAAAGGACATCTAGTCTGCTAGAAGCACTAGGAAATGCTTTTTAACATCCCATAAAAGACAAACAGAAAAAGACCAAAAGCTGTAACTATAACGTTCCATAGAAGAAAGCTTTAAAGCAGGTTACTATCCACTTCATAGCCCACCGAAAATAGCAATTACAACAAAACAGAAAAGAACATAAAAATCTCCAGCCCTGTAGAATTTTGCAAAACTTTTGGCCATGCCCCTGTTTATTCAACACATTCATTCATGTGGTGTTCACCATATAGAACACGCGATGGCTATGTTTCAGAGAGCACCTTTGTGAAATATTCTAAGCCTATGAGGAGATAGCGGGTCTGAGAGCAATAGCAGCACGCACGGCAGAGGGGCAGACCGCACTTTTATCCATATTTGATCTGCCATTCAGGCTGCTGGTTCTCCAGGGCCAGTGCTGGAGCAGAGCAGGATCGCCGACAGCTCCCATGTCTGCAATACTTTTGATAAAGGGGCCTTTTAGTGAGTAGCTGGGGATGTGGTTTCAGCGAAGACAAGCAACATGTTTGTAGGTGCTGGAGGCTAACATATGTCTCTAACGTGGCTCTCCGTACTCAGAACCAAGCCTCCTTCCGGCTACCCAGTCCAAATAAAATACAAATAAAGCGACTGCTGTGTAGAAACCTCTCCCAAGCATAGCAAAAACCCCAAAGACTGGTTATAGGGAGAGGAGACGGAGACTATACTAATGATATGCTTCGTACCCCAGCAAGGGGACAGGAATAACGCCATTCTGGATCAAAGCTTCCTGCTGGTGGGAAGCTTGCCACGCCGACTGCTCCGCAGCTCTGCCCGCCAGTATCCACCCGGCTGGCGGCGCCTTTGGGCTTGGGTGCACAAAGGCTTGCTTCTGTAGCCCTCCCACAAACTGCTGCCGCCTTCGCTGGGTCTCCATGCCGTGTGAGGAACGTGAATATGCAAAGTCTCCGCACCGTGGCTTTATGGGAAATTATTAATTCACTTGGTGAATAGCCATGCTGAATTTCTAAAGTGGCAGAGAAACAAAATATTTGTATTAACTTGTAAACAAACTCCGCTGCCATTAAGGGTATAACGTGAGTGTGATAGATAAAAAGTGACCCTTTGGTCTTGAAACACTTTTGAAGACCCTCGCCACTTCAGAGCTCTGTTGCAGCTTCATCAGAGATCACACCTCGAAGGTGGTCTCTGAGCCAGCGCGGGCGCATGTGGACAGGCGACAGGCGCATCGCCAGGGCTGGCCTCAGCTCTGCCCTGATCTTCCGCCCGTTTCCAGCAGCGAGCTCGGGCTCCAGACCGTTTGGCAACGCGTGCTTCTGGGCACCGGGCAGGAAAGCATGGTGCCACCAGGGCTGGCACAGTTTTAACTCTGCTATGAAAATATCATTATCATATTTTCCAGCTTTACTGTAGCTGATTCTGGGAGCAGCTAAGTTTCCACATAAAACAAATGGTACTTTGTCTTTGTATGCTGCCAGTCCTTGCAAATTGTACAACCGAGAGCATAAGCATTTAAGTGATGGAGTCATTCATCTAAATCTGAGAAGGAGAAAGGCACAACTTGCGATAAACTTTTTAATGTTTTACCTGACGTTGGTGTCAGTCTCATGAGAAACAGGCGCATCAATTTGCATAAATATACAAGAAGTTTGCCTGAAAGAAGCTTGCGGTTTTTTACAGCCGAAGGCTGACAAGGAAATTACTATTTATAAAATGACAAGAGGCGTTTTTCCTGTATACCTGAAAGAAAGCAAAATGAAGAAATGAAGAACAGCGCCTCAGTACCTACTGTTAGTATGTGCCCATCCTATGTGGGCGCAGACCAAAATAAGACGCCTGTGTATAATTTCTGTCAGTTAGCCTCTTTAGCTGCCTTTCAGGACTTACTGCAGATGCCCAAGTCAAGTGAACACGCTGAATATACCAGCAAACAGAACGGAAACATTCCCTCAAAAGGCAACAAAGCTTCCTAGCAGACCCACGCATGAGAATTAAATCTTTTTTTAAAAACAAAACAAAACAAAACCAACAAATCCCAAACACTTTCCCTGTCTCCTACCCTGGAGATGTTTTACTATCTGTAGAAGTTTCGCAAAGCATGACATAACCCAAAAAGGTTGCCTCCAGCGCTCAGGAGGGCAAACTTCCAATCACGCAAACAACAGAGAATAACAACCCCCAAGTCACTTGATCCAGTATTTCCTTACCAGTGCCCCGTATTGCTGAACGCTGCTATGGAGAGGCTGCACTACTGGGTTCTGCACACAAGGGCTGTGTTCCCTGGATGCGAAGTTCACGCACGGACTGTCCAGGCTGTCAGGTGGGTAACAAGCGCCCCCGGTTTGATGAATCTACGCTGGAAGGCACGGCCCTGCTCACTGTGCTGGAGGAATGTCTTATTCCTTTAGAGCTGACTCTGCTCTCTAAAGGTCACGTTCCCAACAAGCCCTGAACTTCTGCTCCACTCTGCTTTTTGGAGGATGCTAAGTTCAGAAAGCTTAGGTTTTTATTTTAAACAGTACTTAAACCAGCCGTACATCCTATTAAAGAGAGAGGGGGAGATTGCTGACTCAGGGTGAGATAAAACAGCCATTTTCATCACATTTAATTGCCGAAGGACATCTTGAACTTCTCAAACAGAGAGAGGAAGGAGAGGTCATCCTTGAGCACCCCCATCCTTGTCCCTGTCGCAAGGCACTGTGCAGTCTCACTGTCCTGCTGGTTCCAGCCCCAATGGCTGCACTGAAGAAGTGGGAAATACCCCTGCTCACACCCTAATTGCTGTGCTAATGAGGACAGGATCCAGTACACATGGTCAGAACATCAGTTGGGACCTTTCAGGGTGAAAGCTGCTACACAAACGCACGCTACCATGGCCGGTGTTTAATTTCAAATGGGACATATTTTTCTAAGAAATAACTGAATCACTGGGGAATGCTGGAATTAAGTCAGAACATGAGATTCCTGGAATGTTTGCCAATCCTAGTAGCAATCGGAGTGAGGGCCAGGTTTGGCATACAAAAGGATTGTTTTTCAGTCTGATAACAGCAGTGAAAATGAAAATTGGTCCATCAAGTCAAAATCTGGCAGTGGTTACCATGGCCCTGGTAGAACACAGACTTCTTCATGGTCTGTGAATGCAACGCATGCTGGAAAAGGGCAAACAAGTTTAGATTTTATCCCATCGCCAGTTCTGATGCAGAAAATTAAAGGCCTCCCATGTTGTTCTTATTTGAAAAGATAGAATGGAAGCCAAGGGACTGAAAAAATAGTTACTAGCAATACTAGGCCCCATTTTGAGTTTAGTGGTTTTGGAGATGGGAGTATTTTGCAGAGATGAAAAGCATTCGACTCGGTCGCCTAACCTTTGAGTTGATGTCATTTCACTGGCGTCACGCTGGCAATGACTGAAGTAGCCACACGATTTGGTACCGGCATGTAGCAGACCGGGAAAATACTCAAGGCCAAAGGGTCCACTGCTTCCACCCGCGCGGCTGTGCGCGGTGTTAGGCACAGGGCCATACAGCCAGGGCACACATTCGCCATGGATCCTACAGTTCCTGTGGAATGGTGGTTTCACCAGAAGCACGGAAAGAAAAGAACAGGAGATGGACTTGGGCCCTGATGGAAACCCTGCGAGGGTTTGGATCAGGCTGCATGGGACTGAGTTTTCAATATAAGAAAGCGAACTAGAGAAAATGAGAAGTAGGTGTGAGAAATGGTAACTTTTTTTTTTTTTTAATCAAAAAGCCAAGCAACGCCTGTCAGACAAGTTTCTCAACATTCACGGGAATTAAAACCAGGTCCATTTGCAACTATGTACAAGCAAGAAATAAACACCTGATTCAGAATCAGATGCGTAAGATTTACAGACACAAGTCTGGCAGGATTACTGCATATTTACAAGGAACTTAATGAGGACATCCTAAGAAGGTATTGCCCACAGCTGAGACATGATAACCATCAGTAAGGACATTCTCATATCATTACAAATGTCAACTTTAAAAAAAAAAAAAGAAAACTAAAAGTAAAATTAAAACCATCCTCAGTTTCAGTCTCTCCATTATCTAGAGTGTGGTTTGAGCAAACAGGTTTTACTTTGCACTTACCATGAGCTAGGAGGGTGCATGCTATGAGTCCTGACATTAAATTCTTCCCACAATGTCTCTGTTTTAACACAAGTGTTCCCCGTGAGCCTCCTGCAGGCAGCCACCTTGCTTTGGCAATGAACGGCACAGTAAAACACGCCATACCGCGCCGTTCCTTTCCAGGCACGTTTGTAGCGTGGCTGCATTAAGCCAAATGCTTACTCCGAAGGGCAGGCACCAGAGTGCCACGGGGCTGGCTCGCAGGCATCGCAGCCACATGGTCCCAGTTGTGCCGAGTTTCCAGGATGGGGACAGCCAGGTTTCTCTCTTGCCTCTTCGATCTCCTTTAGAGAGCGGGAAGCCTGCCTGTGAAGCGTAACGACACAAAAGATGTGGTTGTCCCTGACAGTTCCTTCTTTTGATCTTGAAGACCTAAGGCGAGAGCGCTGTGGGTGCTGCCAATGCTGCAAAGCAACATTCTGACCTTGTTTTTCTCCCGCCTCTTCTCAGGGCAATGCTAGACTCCAACGACACATGGCCCTGTCCAACCCTACATTCCCTCGGAGATAAGGGAGACATTGACTTTGGCTCGCAAACGCTACAGAGGGAACTGCCCAGAAGCTTCAGCCAAAGGCACTGCAAGGAAGAAAGCACAAATGGGACAGAACTAAATTCTGTTTGCTCATTCACGTCCGAGCACAAGAAAACTCCATCTCCAGACATAGTGCCTGTTAATCCAGAGCAGATGACTGCGATCAGAATGCCATTTCAGCATTCAAAAAGGGATACGGCACAAATGATTTACAAAATGGGCTTAATGAAGACACACATTTGGTCACAGCTGCTGCTGAGACCAGACTGGAAGGAATCCAAAAGACAGGAGGAAGTGAGAGCATTAGTAAATCAGAAGGGGAGATCAAGAGCTTGCTTCTGCAAAGAAATCCCAGCCTTGGAAACCACAATTTTTAATCCAAACTACCGATGGCCCTTCTAGACCGTGGGAGGCACCTCTCGAAAAACACCTGTAGTCTCTGCAGACCAGCGAAGGGCCATCCCAACTTCTCTGTGTCCTTCCTCAATTGAGCCAGCAAATAAAAGAAGTGCTTGTGCTCATGGTGGCTGCTGACGTTACCGACAAAAACTTCAGAGCTGAGTATACTTGGAAAGTTAAGGAGTTTTTAGAGTGAAGAGGAGTATTACTTCCTGAAATTTGTACAGATGGAGCACTGCATGTCCTGTGGGGGAGGACTGGGGTCAATCTTGTTAGACATAATAGGACTTTATTCATTATGGATGAAAAGATTCAGATCTTACCGTTATGGGAGAGGATGAGTTCAGCTGTGGTTTAAGCAAATTTCCAGGACTTGCAGAAGAGTGAATTAGACTGCTGAGACAAACGAGTTTGCAATTTTCAAAGAGCTAGTAGAATATTTGTAAGATTCCACCTCATTTGCTCGATGTCCGCAAAACATAAATACAACTTCCATCACGAAATGGAATAAATATCAACTGCTGTTTGCTTATATAAGCATTATTGGGCTATCAATCCTTATCATCAAGGCATAAGCTGATCAGTAGCTGGGATCAGAAAGAAATCCCCTCTGCTTCAACCTCACCATGGCTACAGTGTTAGATAATTAACAGTATATCACGGAAAGGAAGATTTAACACCTTCCTTTAACGCATCCAGAACTGAGGTATTAGGCCAGATGGACAATCATCTGTTCTAACGCAACTCTTCTACTCTTAAAAAAGAATAATATACCAAATCTAACCATTGCTCAAGAGAAATGCCAAATTATTACTGGGTGTGGTGCCACAGGAATCACTAACCGCTCAGACCACTGATATTTAAGCGCTTTTACCATGTTCTGTAGCTGCTGGGATCTCTCAAAGCCAGGATCTCTTCTGCCACCCTCCCCAAGGCCACTGCCTCACCAGGGCGCAGCCTAGAGCCTAGCCCTCAGGAAGATTCCCAAGCCACCGGACGTAAGCCTTGCTCTGGAGCCTCAGAAATCTCGCTGGGCTACAGCACACGACAGTTGCTGCCATTGTGCTCCAAATAAAGAGCCTGAATTGCCTAACAGATAAAAGCTGCCTTTTTTTTTTTGAGACGAGATGCTCATGTCAAAGAGCTTAAAGAGAATGAGAAGAGAGCAAGTATTCAACCCACATTAAATTATTTTGGCCGTGAAACTGATGAAGAAAAACACAATAAAAACGCTGCAAAGAACTTTTCCAAATGTTTCTTTGAAAGAATTTGTACACGGCCAAGAAATGCTGGTTCCACACCAGACTCCTATGCCAATCTTTTCTTTCTTTTCTTTTTATTTTCTAAAGATTTTACTGGTACATTTAAATTTTGAAGTTTTTTGTAACACAGAGAGCATGCCTTGCCAATGACTTTTCCTCTACAGCGCTGAAAGGTTTGTTTTCAATGTTTTACCGTTATTTTGAAGTATTTCAGGTTGTACAATCTTCAGACTTTGCGTGACGTAACAGTTGCTGGACTCTACTCAATGTCCGATATGGCAGCGCAACTGTTAACAGCTTCACTGTCTACCCAGAGACTACCAGGGAAAAGCCACCCCGGTAGGAATGGAAAACATGGATCTGACAGACTCCCGACGGCTCACCTGCGCTGGATAAGAAGGAAATCAACTGCAGCCCTTGTTTCCTAACGTTTAACAGAAACCTTTTCAAAATTTCAATTCCACGTTTTTAAGAGAGGAAAAGCTGCAGTGAAGTTGACTCTTTTAAGCGTCATCTCACTGAAGTTATTGCTAATTGTCACCTATTTCCTCCACATTCCATGAATTTTGGACCAGTGAAAAGAGCAATTAGACATTTTAAAAAACAAAACTGAAGCCAAACACTAAAACTTTCAGTTTTCTTTCAGCTGCTTAAATTCTTCCTGGATGTTGGGCTGCAACAAGAGTTACATGCGATACATCTTTTGAACTGTACTTAAAGTATGGTTCATTAAGACTCCGGTTCGATTTTGTCCTAATAATGTTAGCCTTTAATTTTGTATAAAATGAGACAGGAATTTTCAAACTGCATTTGCTTCTGGGAAAATTATATTCTTTTACGTAACACAAAATAAATATCTGCTTCCTTCTATTTTGTTTGAAAAAACGTTTTCAGAAAAATGCTTGGGGAATATTCAAATAACGTCGTGTAACCCAAAACTTCGCTAGGATACCCTAGTAGCTTTGGAAACCTCCGAGCAGTTCTGGGTTACAGAGAATATGGTAGACTATTAAATGTACGCAATACTGGAAAGCCGCCACGTTAACTTTTCACCAGTGCGCTAGATGAGCACAGGACAGGCAGGAATTAGTTTCCGAAGTTGAAGAGCTGAAGTCACACCACACCGCCATCCTCCTTCCCGGGACAGAAGATGAACGTTCCTGTGCTCCCTTGAGACTGGACTCAAAGCAGAGGAATTCTCCTCCCTCCCCATTCTCTGTGGCACAACAGAAGGCATCTTTCAGGGTTAGGAAAAAATCTTTTTTCCCAAACAAATGCTATTGTTTGTTTGATTCTTGCGGTTTCACGATGCTGGCTGGAGGCTGGGGACAGCAATCATACCGTAGGCTCTAAATCAGCCAGCTGGCTGGTTCTGAGGCTGCTCTTGCGAGGACACCAAGAACCCTCCAACCACGCATGCCTTCCAAATAAAGATGGCTATTGCAAAGCAGAAACTCTTTCACAAAAAAAACCAAACCACTCAAAAATCCAGAATGCTTTCATTAATGCTGTGCATGCCAGTTTGCATTCAGGCTCTCTCTAGGATTAGAAATGCTAGTGCAATTCTAGAGCAAGTGCCGGAAAGCACTCCTGAAGCCTCCTTGTTGCAAGTTTTAATACAGTAATGGCATAAATTCAACCAATCTAACCTCAAACTTAATTAAGCAGTAATATAAACTGCAGAAACACTGCATAAAAGTTGCCGTTTACGTATGACAATTTCAGTGATTAACAAAGGTTCTTCAGGCAAGACCATGGAAGGCCCTAAGCAAACAGATGCTTTTTGAACAGCCTTGGGTTTTTTAAAAATACACCCATGCTTCAGACAGTATTTGCTAGTTCTGCACAGTTTATAAGACACAGGAAAGTAGGCGTAAGAAGCAGAGAGCTCCTAAGCGACAGCCTCGCTACTATCTGCTTGGATGTAAAGTGGAAGTAGCACAGGCACCAGCCTTTTCCAGGTCTCCTGTTCCTTGCTTCTTTGGCTTCTATTAGATTTGCCCAAAAATGAAAACTTCTGGTTTGGGGGGAAGCAAAGCAGCCACTTCAGTTCTACTCTTTGCATTTCCTTGTAAGTTGCTATTTCAGCACCCACATCACGAATGAATAAAGGAACTGAAAAATAACACCTAGCAAGATCAAGTCCACTGGCTGTGGATCTGAGAATAGTGGGAGAGAACTGACACCCCCTGAACGCCAGGACCTCCCGGGGCATCTTCCACAATAGGAAGGGGGTTGGCCTTGGCCTCACCTGTGCCCACACAAAGGGTGGGTCGGGTCAGCAGAGGGGCAGCCAGGATCCCGCCGTGGTGGCACCGAGCCAGCTACCTACCACCCTTCCAGGCAGGACAACGGCGTTGTCCCCGAGAATGCGCGGAGGGAGGCACGGCTGGTGCACCCTTTGGTCTCAGCAACCAGCCAGGAACACCCTCCAGTGTCACTACACAGACGCATGGAATTTTTAAACAGAATATAAGGCCGTTTACAAAAAATATTTAAAAAAAAAAAAAACAAGTCCAAAAACAAACAGAAGAAGCAGATGATATACACTTTACCACTAGAGTTGGCACAATAAATACTAACGAAGTTAAGAGCGGTCACGTTATGCAAGCATTAGACTAATAAAGAGCTCGAGTCTGCTACTCCCCAGAACACTGTTATTCTTCTAAAAAATCGTTAGTTTTGGAAGCATTCACCATGCCTGTTGTATTTTTCTGAAACAGAGCATCATTTATTCTATCCTTTATTGGATGAGACATAAAATAGCAATCCTAAATAGGTGTGGCCATTAAAAATCATCTGCTGTCTTTGGCAAGAGCACCGAGAGCCAGCTCCAGCAATCAAGCCAGGTCCCCAGTGTGGAGAGAAGAATTCCCTCTCTCATCCCCCTCCCAGGTTATTTCAGATACTGAGTGAAGTCTCAGGCTGATGTTAATTTGTGTCATTCGTTCATGATACGGCCACGCTGCTGTATGTCATCTTTGGTTCTCTCGCACCTTGAAACATCAGCTTCCACGACTGAGGGAGGACAGGAACTATTGCAGAATGCTACTTTATGCTGCCTTTCCAAATAATTCTGCTTAGCACCATTTGACAAACAACAACTTTCCAAAAAGCTTCCAGTATGCTGCTCAACACCGCCATTTCACGAGCACAGAGACAAAACTTAAAGCCCCAGGTCTCATTTCTTGCTTTATCTTGTTTCATGGTTAGTTAAACCATCAACGTCATTCTGCACACGTTCTTGCCCCAGTCTGCCAAAACACGAGACCAGTATCTCTGGGCTACGATACTCTACGCAAAGAGCAAGTTCTCCTTCTCATCACCATTTCCGCTGGACACTTAGCACTAGCCCTTTTAAATACATCTTCTAATTTCATCACCTCAGTCCCAGAGACAGAATTCACGTCAGTCATCTCCACCAGAAGTGGTCTATGCCAGCCACTTTATAAATGATAACTTGTGTAGACTATTCTTTTACACATAATCCTCAACTTCACTCAAGTTCACGTTGCTCAATCTCCCACCTTTAAATCCATCGTTTAATGGATTTAGCTAATCCGAAATCTGTTAATACTGTGGAAAAAATAAATACGTATGCCAATATATATGTGCAAAGCATAGGTTTTGATAAGGAACATTTTCACTACAAAGGGCCTTATTTCTCAAAAACTCAAAATTTTCTTTTTTTTTTTTGGGGTGGGGGCAGGTAGGGGCTACAGAAGTCAATTTAAAGGCTTAAGCTGAATTTTTCAAAACTTAGGTGCTCAAAATCCTTCTAAAACTCAGTGGGTAAAATGCATCAGGCTTTGAAACTTCCTTCCTCAAGCTGCAGTCAAATTCTATTCTTAAGTGCAGCCTCATAAAGAAGGTTATGTAACCACCTTTAATTAACCAGCTTTAATTTTGCGTGTGCACAAGGCAAAGCGGACACATGGCCAAACTTTTCAGAAGCAGAATTCCCACCCAAACTACAGAAATTTACTGCTATTAACAAAACATCTCTCCCTGAAATCTTCACTCAAATACGGGCTTACGCCAGCTATTGGCCTCCCCAACAAAACTTGCTACATTAATTCTAATTGAAGTTCAACAAAAATCTGGAATAGGCACGCAGTTTTTTGGTGATAATTTTAAGTTTCAAACTGTATTCTATACAATTTTGAGGTATGGAAGTGGTTTAAGCTTGACATCATCATACGTAAGAAGAAATACAGAGCACCTTATAGCCACTCGAGATCTATTCTCTCCCTTTCCAATACATATGAAACTGCTGTTCTTTGTTTCCAATTTTTATCATCTCCCCTCCTTCCTTTTTTTTCCTGCTCTGGCCATTTCATACAATCCCTAAGGCTAATACTCAGGCAGATTCTTTGCCTTGCTGAACTGAAGTTAGAGAAATATACTGACTAAAAGTCACCTTCCAAGTTTGTCTTTCCTTATTAGCTGCCATAGCTTCTTCCCAAGATATTAATTGGTCTTACAAAGACGCATGAATTACGGCACTTCAAAGTGTCCCCTTGGCAGTAAAGTACCAGTGCTTTAAGTAATCGCTAGTGCAGAAACATCAGCTAGACAGAAAGGTAAAACTTGGGCTGTCTGCTCGACCAGGATAATTTTGCCTCCTCATAACAAGATTTAGTTGCTGTCTTCTTGCTGGAGAGCGGTAAAAACACTGCGCTGTGGCAGGATGAAAATATCTTTTCTAGCTGAGCCAACGGCTTCTGTAGACTACATTTGCTGAATGTCCTGGCAGAGGTTCGAAAACTGCTTGGAACAGCTTGGAAACTTCGCTCTAAATTAAGAGACATTAGGTATAGACAATCATTTCGTGATAATCAGAAAAATGTTTATGTCCTTAACACATGAAACATTACTTGTTGAGAAATCAAACCTGCAATTTAAAATTGACCAATGCTTAGATTTACTCCCACGACTGTAAGAGACAGCGCAGTTTTACTGCATCCTTCACAGCCAGGGATGGCTTCGCAAGCCATGACTTCACGCGTAGTCAGTGGCAGAGAGAAATCGTTAAAGCAACACTTAAGTCGCACAGACATTTCTGTACTGCAGGATATGGGTGAACATCTGAAAACCAAGGCAACAGGGAGGAAACAGAGCAAACGCCAATTTTATGATATCCCTGCTTTACTGATAATGCCATCCAACGCCTCTGGTAGCACATCAGCCCGTGCTCTCAGTGCAAGTGCTTCACCTCTACGTGTTTTCTGCCCCACTGCCCACTTCTCGCCTGGCCACCGCCTGTCTCCTAACTCCATCCCACCCGAGACAACTTTCTGCTCCGTCTTCTAGTCCGTCCCTTTTCCAGAGGGACAAACTTCTGCCAGAATAATTTATTTTCATTCTGGAAACCGTCAGAATATCTTCGATTTATCTACTTGTCTAGAGTGGCTCAGATGGGAAGTTGATCTTGGATGCGTCAAAATATCTCCAGAGCAAGACTCGGACTCACGGCACTGCTTTCGCAGCTGAAGAGCAGGCAGCATGGAATCCTTCTGCAACACGCTTATTCTCCCGCTTCTCACCTCAACATGAGGGTTAAAGAGATCCGGGTGATAATTTGGATAATTGGAGAAATACTTGAAAATTCCACTTCTTACCAAAGTGCTGACCACAAAAATCTTTTGAGATTTGCCCACCGCTTGTTCGTGGGTGGCATGTCTTCTACTTGAATAGATACAAATAGATATTTACTTAGTAGGTTATTTTTTCAACACAATTTTACCCACCTACTTTGTTCTTCTAACAATAAATACAACAGAGAGCAAGCCAAGAACCATCACAGTAATTTTAAAATCAGATCATTTCCATAAGTTAGCATTTAACATATTTAGGAAAAGATGATTAGTAACAAGTTAAGCCTTCCCTTCTAAGAAGAAACTTTGAGCTGACTTTTGAAAAAAATCAAATGTAATTGTAATCTTAGGAAGCCAACTAACCACCACCCGGGGAAAACCTTTAAGCACAGTACCTTCCTCCCTCCCGTGAGCTCAAGTCCCACCACCCACCAAAATACTCTTCTCAGGTTGGTTTCAATTTCAGCAAAGAACTGTCTGAAATTCACAAGTCAAGCACATGAAGTCTTATCTAGAAACGAAGTTGAAGGATTTTATTACAGCGTTATATTAGGGCCCAAAATCAAAATGGATTACGAAAAGGGCATTTTTTCAATACGCTAGCAATACGGAAAATCTGAAAAAAATCAGTAATGCTTTTTGATGATTGGAAATCTAGATTTATTTGTCCTAGCCAGTGAAATACTCAGTTCAAGTGTTGTTTACAAGGTCTTAAAAAGAAGGCACTTCAGACTCATTTGAAAAAAGCACTAAGAAAAAGGTTGAAAATAAATGTTATCAAAAATTGAATGTTAGAATGAAAAAAGGCACGAACGTAGGACTTGTTCTGAGGCTGCGATTTGCCTTTATTTACAATTCGTACCTTGCGGTTCTGGACGGTGAGTGTCCTGTCCCCGGGTGAGGAGGTTGCTGCGAAGGGCAGCACAGCACGCAGCCGCCGTGGATTTCACTGGCCCACACCTCGGGCAGCTTGGCTGAACACAAACTCCCGGGAGCTGCTCTGAATTCTTCTTTGCCTTGCTCCAGATCGACGGTGGTATAAATGACAGAAGTTCGCCTGTTTTACTCCAAGTACATCATACAGGCGAATAAACCATCTACAGCATCCAACAAAATGGTCTGGAATTACAGAAAGGCGATTTATCATAAATCTGTGGGATCACAGTGTGTTTCTATTGTACGGCAGCGTTATTCGCTAATGAAGTACAAATCCGGCGTGGCTGAACAGTGATCTCAGTAACTGAAAAGTGAACTCAATGAAGAAAGACGCGCTGTGAGGCCCAGTGAAATCCCAGAAGGCAGAGGCAGCTGGCAGGTACTCTGGTCGCCAACGCTTACCCCTAAACTTCGACAGAATAAAGCGAAATCTGCAAACAAATGCCACGTGTGATATCAACATGAGTTTCCACTACGGTACAATTAAAAATTATAATTTTTCCTTTGACAGACAGGAAATCACGACCAGATCAGCAGATTTTCTTAAAGATAGCACATATATAGGTCAACAAGAGCTAGAGGGTTTTTTTTCATAACAACTAGCACATTTCAGGCCATCCCGTCAGATGACAGAGGGAAGGGAGCCCAACAGTTTACTGCCTTCTGTACATCCTGTGCAGAAAATACTCCTTGGTGGGCTCTTTCGTCATTGTTAAATGGCTTTTATTCTCCTGCCTCTCCTGCCAAAGGCGCTGAATGCTCTAACAATATTTCCAATCAATTCTAACAGGATTTCATTTTGCTGGCAGAATCACCGACACACACAAACACAACACAGGGACAGGCTGCAGTAGTCGTTCATTAACTCCTCAGAATTCCCCAGGGAGGTGGAGAACAAAGGAGACCAGAGATAAAGGTGTGTGTCTGTATTTAGGCACTAGGATAGACTTAGTACACTAGTGTTTTTAAACTTCATTTGAAGCCAAACCATGTCTTTCTCAGCAGCGAAAAGATTTAGCTGTCCCCTGGGATGTACTGTTAAAAACGGTGACATCTCTTCACGTAAGAAGAATGTCAGAATGTTCACCCAACTGAACGCCACATTTGCCTGAGCAGTCAGACGTAACTAATGAAGAGATTAATTCACCCCAGGTATAACTGCAAGAACTATAATAACATAAAAAAGGCTAAATGTGTTTCAAGGTCAACACAGATTTTTTCAGAGCTTTACAAACAACTTTTTCCACCACCCAGGGCTTCTCTCATACAAAAGACAACACCTGCTGTCTTTCTGATTTTTTTTTCTCCTTTTTTTTTTTTTTTTCCAAACAACCGCCAAAATACACCGCTTACAGGTAAAAGGTACAGGGATAACGAAGCAAGGAGTCCGAGCGTGCTGACCCAGAGAAGTGAAATGCTAACGCGGACTTGACAAGAAGTGCAAGCCCCAGGTCTCTGTGGCCTTCCTGTCTCCGCAACTTTGTGCTGTGGAGCATGGATGGCTGCAGTCACTCACGTCTGATTTCGGGAGGTTTTTCCTTAGAGGCATTCTTCTGCCTCAGATATAACTCTGCACAGTCACCACTCTTGACCTCTTTCTGTGTATCTGCCACTTGTAGATGTGGTGGCTGGTTTGGAAAAGCAACAGCAAGGGACACGGCAAGTCAGCTAAAGCTCTGCCAGATGGAAATCCTGATTTGACTTCAACCAGCCATAGCAAAAACCACAGCTGCAATACTACGCTGCTGCCCTAGGAGAGGCAAGGCACCTTCTTCTAGAGGTTGCCTATGAGTTTCTGAGCAGTATGACTATTCCCTGTCATAAGCTGCATCTTCCATTAAGCACTGAATAGCTCTCAGTTTCGGGATCCTTCACCCTGGTTATTTCTCCCTCCCCAGCTATCACTACCCAATAACAGCCCAGCACGGTTCAGGAAACCTCTCCTATCAAGGCAGTTCTGACACAACCGTTCTCTTCTGGGGCAGAGGAGTTTGGGTACAGACTGCATGGATGCAAACCAAGCTGTGACATTCAGCGTGACACCCAGCCTCGGAGCCCAGGAGCTGTATCTGGCTCATCTTCTTTAACGCACCGACTCAGCCGACGGCTGTTACCTTCCCAGCTGGATCACCCTTTGTGGCAGGGCTGGTTTTTGGAGTTTCAATCCAGGTAACACGCGGTAATCCTGGCAGTAAAATAAGCTGGTAAGATTTCTGGTGATATTTGCAACACAAGCCAGGCGGTGTAAGTAGGCATGGCACGCAGGGACTGGGTTACTGCTGTTTAAATCCCAGGGTCAAAAAAAAAAAAAGCCAACACACATTAAGCATTTAATTCCATAATGAAACACACCCCCTTTTTTTTTTTTTTAAAGCACAGTTCACATTTGCAGAGCATGGGACCTGTCAAGACAAAGGGATAATAAAACACCCAATATAATCCTGTCCCAAGGGAAATGGCAAAAAGGAGGAAAAGAAGAAGAGTAGTTTTCCTTCAAGCAGTTCTACACTGAGATCCTGCTGCTAACCAGCAGCTCATGAGGTGGCTGGGGATCTCCTCCTGCTGCTCCCCAATGTCCCCCCAATTTTCCTCCACCTTCAGCTCTACATAAGCCACACACGAATTCTGTGCACACCATATGAAATAACTGCATATGGAGGGGGAGGAAGAGCAACTAATGTATAAGACAGCTCTGTGGGGAGACTTTTTCTATTCCTCGAAGTCAGATGAGGCAGCTCAGGTAAAACACCCTTCAGCCCACTTTCGCTGCAGGGGACAAGAGTCCCTCTGTATCTCTAAGGCAATAAATCAGTTCAAATGTTTCCTAACCTGATGCTTTTAATCTAGACTTTTCCAAAGAGTGTTGGGTTGGTTTTTTTTTGTGTGTGTGTTTGTTTTTTTTTTTTTTTTTTTTTTTTTTTTTTTACGGACTTGAGAGAAAGAAAATGCTTCGAGCATTTGTACAGATGGCAAGTGTGAGAGGAAATACAGAAAACACCAGAACATTACGGACTCTGCAGGGAAGAGAAGGAGCTATGCACAGAGAATACAGAGCCATCCCCCACATCTGGTACCTCCAGAATGCTTGGATGCATGGAAAATCATTACGGCAGACAGCTGGATGTAAGCAAGCTTCGACAAATCTTACCTTTGTGAACTATATCAGCTGAAAACTCAGATAGTGTGCTGGGCTTTGGGATAACCCTCATTTATAGGGAGGTAGGGAAAAAAGTAAAAATCAGTGGGAACAAATTCGTAATGCCTATCTCTCTGCCTTTACACGATGCTGTCTTCAGATTTTAAAAGCAATCTCACTGTTTGGTTGCAAGTCAAAAGGATGCATGCAAAACTTTAATACTCAAAAGAGGAGAAAAACTGGCGCTGTGCTTTTTCAACTTGCCAAGTTAAAGGAATGTTATTGAAGACTCTCTTACATAAATGTTCCTTGACCTCTGAATGAACCAACAGGTCTTAAAAACTGCATTAGCCAAAGCAAATTCCCATAGCAAATACAACATTTAGCCAAGTGCATCAGATTTTTCTCTCCACAGCACAAAGAAAACTCCAAGAGTGAAAATGGCAAGTTAGCATTTCCTGTTTGGGTCTAAATGAGTCCAATAAACTTGTGGCGAGCAGTTGGCAGTATCTAGATAGCAGAACTGGAATCTACCATGCTGACTCCTCGCGCGTTCCCTCACAGCTGGCCACCAAAACGTTCTACCATCTCGCCTAACAATAAGGACCCATAGGTCCTTCTTCCTCTTGACAAAGATCTCCCCATACGTCGTAGCCTAATGGATTCTGAATAGAGTTTGAAAAGGCAAGAAAAAGAAACTTTAGAGTGTTGGCCAAAAGAAGAGCAGGCGGTGCTGTCTCCAGCCGGGCCTCGCGCAGGCAGAAGGACCATCAACAACAGGTACCACTCAAGACAGACACGCGCAAGATACAGCAGCATTGTATTTGTCCAAATACTATAGATTCACTTGTCACATGTATGACCCCAAAACCACACATAAATGCCACAAAGTCCCCAAGTTTTGAGTCAAAATTTAAAGTATAAGTCCTACGTAAGATGTAGCTAAAGCCTCTGTAGGAGCATAGAATCATAGTGTTGGAAGGGACCTCTGGAGATCACCCAGTCCAACCCCCTGCCAGAGCAGGGTCACCCGGAGCAGGTGGCACAGGAATGCGTCCAGGCGGGTTTGGAATGTCTCCAGAGTTGGAGACTCCACCACCTCTCTGGGCAGCCTGTGCCAGTGCTCTGCCACCCTCACAGGAAAGAAGTCCCTCCTCATGTTTAGGTGGAACTTCCTATGCTGAAGTTTGTACCCGTTACCCCTTGTCCTGTCCCCGGGCACCACTGAAAAGAGCCTGGCCCCATCCTCCTGACACCCACCCTTTCAGTATTTATAAGCGTTGATAAGATCCCCCCCTCAGCTGTCTTTTTTCCAGACTGAAGAGGCCCAAATCCCTCAGCCTTTCCTCATAAGAGAGGTGTTCCAGTCCCCTCAGCATCTTGGTAGCCCTTTGCTGTCCCCTCTCCAGCAGTTCCCTGTCCCTCTTGAACTGGGGAGCCCAGAACTGGACCCAGTACTCCAGATGTGGCCTCACCAAGGCAGAGCAGAGGGGGAGGATGACCTCCCTTGACCTGCTGGCCACACTCTTCTTGGTGCACCCCAGGATGCCACTGGCCTTCTTGGCCACAAGGGCACATTGCTGGCTCAGTTTAATTCAAGTACGGAACGCAGTCCGGACTACTGCTAAACAACCTATCGCTCCTCAAGCAAGTCGGAGAGTATGAGAAAAGCCATTCTACAACCCAATCTGGGTATCAGCACGCATGGATGCTGCGGATTCATCCCATGTTTCTAAGGCGTGCCTATTGCGAGTGCTCTTCTGTTTATACAAAGCAATAATATTATATAATAGAGCAACACGCAGAGATACACAAACAGCTCAGGAACAGCCAAGAGGACAAATGCCATACCCGTCAGCATAACAGCGTTAATTACATGGAGTTCAGAGATCCTTTTGAACATAAGCATATGCCAAACCTCTTCCTTTGCAGGAAGTCCTATAACATGTTATTAGTGCGCTGCGCAGATATGCTCCATCTTCCAAGTCAGATTCTAACCATCTTCTGAACCGCCCACAGAAAAAATCCCAAAGCCAGGGAGCATTCGGCCACCTTCAGCACGAACCCACCCTTTCTGCTCCGCAACGTCCTGACCTACTCACCAGGCTCGTTTCAGCTTCATTCCCTGTCACACGACCAAGAGCCTCACACAGCACAGAAACCCCCGAACATCAATTATCCTGTGCACCCAGGCAGAACTGCCAAGAATAAAACAGTCCGTGCTCATTTAACACTGCATTGTAACATACACACGCACAGGGATAAAGAACACTGCACAGACAGCTTAAATTCTGCAATTTAAATACTCAGCTCTACAAACCAAGGAGATTTTAACACTTTTCCTCTTCAGGTCTTGAATAAGTTATATATCAAAATATATTCTATTAAATAAAAAAAAAATTAAAATATATTTGTAGTCATTACATCATGATTTGAAAATCACCTCTTCCCTTCCTTTAAATAGTACAGTGGGGGCAATCAAAGCATAAGCTATGCTGAGACGGGCATTTTTACACAAACAGGATTGCTTAGGCTTCTTTTATGACACGCCAGTCGCAGCCTCAGACACAGAAGTTTCGCCATTTAACCTCCACACTACTATTTTATCAGCAAACCTGCCATCAGCCAGAGAGGAAACGATTCAATACTGACCTTTTGCCAAAGTATCTTGAGCGAGGCTGGCAAAAGGAAAAAGCTTGAGGAATAGGAATCTAAGGAAGCTTTATACCAACTTAATGTTGTCTCCAGTGAATACTATGCTCTCATTAAAAAAACCAAAACAAGCGGCACCAGAACAACCTGTACCAGGATCAATCGTAAACATACCAAAACTGAGTGACGGCCAAGCCTCACATTAAAACCTACATGGATTTTTCAAGACAGGAAGAGCTTCTAATCATACACCAAAAAAATAATCGCCACATCTTTCATTTCTATTAGCATCTCCTTCTTATTTGCTTATTTTGTGAACAACTGTATCAAAATACATTTGATTCAAAAACTGTTGGAGGATGTCCCATTTGAGAGCGAGCGCAACAGCGGTGTTCCGTGGTTAAGCAAGGCAGAGCGCGACTCCAACAAGCAATAACAGCTGTGTAAAAGGACGAATTTGCCCATGGGCTAAAACACTGAACTGCGCCAGGCAGCCGTTATCACCACCAAACAGGCAAGTGAGCTCATGGATGCTTCTCTGACCAGAAAAGGGCTTGGGAAAAGCTGTAGTCGTCAGTTTTTCCTGCTGTCTCTGCCCAGTGCTGCACCGAGGGACGCTGTAGCCAGAGGCGGTGTCCTGTGGGCCTGAAGGACTTTAGAGACGAGTTTAGGTAAGACACCTCTTTATGCCTCTGCTCGAGGGAACACTACCATTAGAATGAACATAAGCCACAAACCCCTCAGTGTTCCCTCCAACATCTTAATTTGCCCAAGAACAGCACACAAGCCAGACTGTATTTAGATCCAGAGGATGATGTTTTATCTGGAGGAAGAGGTGGATGAACTAATGACGTGACAATGTTCTGCTACCCGCCGCTCCGGGTCTGTATTCGTAAATTTCTTCTTCTACTGACACCGCAATCCAGAAATAGTCAAATATAGGCACGTCATGTCTGCAGGCACCAGCGGTCTCACCGATCCTTCACTTTATACTTTCTATATATGAAGATTTTATAGGCCAGGGAAATAACTCATGGGAGGGGGAAAGAGATGCTGTTCTTCTGGATTAAGTAGTTTGTGTAGAATTGCTTTAAGTCTCATTTGTGCACATATTTTTACTAAGACAGTTTAAATTCCAGTTACTGTAGCAGGATTCTTCCATTTCTATCGTGGGATCTCTTACTTTGATACAAATCCCTTTTTAATTGCAATTTATGGAAGGACCTTAACCTTCAGACAGGAAAAAGAGCCAGCTTTTTGTTGGGATCTTGAGTGTTTTCACAAAAGTACACCACCCAAGCATGGATGGCCATATCCCTAGGATTAATTCCAATGGTCTGATTACCACGCATACACTGCTTCGGTTCAAACATTCACGTTTTTAATACCCAAAGTACCATTGCCTGGATTTAGCCTGGGGTATACCCTGCCTGAAACTATATTTAAGCCCAACGTGACACAGAAGGGAACCATCATGTCAACAGTGATTTGAGTGATGCAACTTCAAATGTTTGCTTCAGCCCAGTGAACAACTCTCCCTGGCATTAAATCCAGTTTTTGTCACTCATGTTACCTCTTCTGGCAAGATTAAGCTGTGTACGTTAATACATTATAAAATCATTTTGCAATCAGACAGATGCACCAATCCAGGGTGATAGTTACACGTCTCAGGAGGTGAATTCATGTCACATATAACATTAATGGAGTTCCCTGACTAAATTCCTTAGAGCAAAACTGTCTTCTGTACTTAAGAAAACAGCTCTTCGGAGTCAGATTCTGTTTCCAGGGTTCAGGGGACTCCTGTGACGTGCCATAGAACAACCTGCCTTATGGCTGTCCTCATGGTGTGACAGAGCACAAAAACCGTAAGTGAAACTTGCATTTCCAAGTTCCTTAATTCATTTTGTTTATTCTCCCCCTACACAAAGCTCTTGTGGCATTAGAATCTTGCCTTTGACATAGGCTTTTAAATAGTGAACGCCTATTTGCTCAACTTCCTTGCGTAAAACAGAAATATATGGAGACAGTAAGAAAGGATTCTCCCAAGAATGCTTGAATGCTTAGCCATAAACCTTACGTTACAGAGAAAAATAAGTGTTTGTTGCAAAATCATTTCAATTTTTTTGGCAGTCATTATACAGATATGTTTCTTTTCCATATACTCTTCCAAAGCATAGCATAATCAAAAGCGTGAAAAAAACAAACAAGCTTTGTATCATTACAGAGCTTTAGATGCTGGATTCATTCTCTTTGCCAAGTATTAGTTCAGTTGCTCCATGGAGGGCTTTTTAGTACCAGTAAGTATTAAAACCAAAGATGTATTAATGAGGGCGATACTTATCCCTGAAGGAAAGAGTTCAGTAGAAGCAGTATGCCGGCTCCTTGCCACACTCAGCATTTCAAATATCAGTCTTCTGCCCCAGACGCTGCCCTCCAGATAATCCTCCCTTCCCTTTACATTCCGCTGTGTTATACTGACCGGTGCTTGGGATATTATTCCTATTCGTGTTGTTATTATCACCTGTAGAGATCTAAAGCTTAAAGAATGACAACAAGAAAGAAGGGCTTAATTTCTTACAAATTTCTTTGATAAAGCAAGCGAGCCAATTACAGGCTTGTTGTATGTTCAAAAAACAAAGCCAACAGATGTTAGCCTAATGCCTGTAACGTTCACATGTCCCTTGAATAGTCCAACTCTGCTTACTTTTTAGGCAGAATCATCTTTTCCCAGGGTTTTCAAGCTGTTTGAACGCTTTTAATTTCTACTGGGAAATATAACTCACAGTGAGTATTCAACACGTTGAGACCCTCAATCACTTACTATCTTGTAAAACCCGCTCTTCTGGAAATTCATATATTGCTGTCCAGTGATTTTGTCTCTAGTTCTTTCACCTCAAATGACTTTAAAATAACTCAAAATCAATAGCCTAATCTGCTCAAAACTACTCAATAGTAACATAATAGATAATTTTATGCACTAAGAGCAGAAATTCAAGCCAATGTTCTAGGTAAGTTGGCACATATAGTATTGTGCAGTTAACAGAAAACTTCATAAACCATCTGCCATTCTCAGCACATCACCAGTATCGAAGTCTGGGGTCATGTCCTCATCGCTCAGTGCCCAATTCAGCATCCCAGCGCTACAGCTTAGAAGACCAGTGCGTTCCACAGAGGACCACCACCCAAGGGGGCTAAAACTCATCTGGCTTCAACCTGTCTTAGTAGGAATTGGGGGGGGGGGGGGGGGCGGGGGCAGAACAAAATCCTTATCCCAGTGAAATCGGTCACAAAATTCCTGCTAGCATCAGCAGGTTCAAGATTTCAGAGAATACTCTGGAAGGATGAATTTGGTCAAGTGAAGCAGAAAAATCAACAGACTTGGCTAAGATCCTTTTGGAAAACTTTGGAATTGGCTCTCGGCTCAATTTCCATGCACCACTTTAGGTAAGGAAAGGGTCTGCAATCGTACATGGGGGAAAAGGTTTAAGTTAATGTACCGTCACCTCACCATCCTCTTTCACTGCAAGCGAAACTGCATTAGATTATATCGCACCTTCTGCAGCCGAGTTACTTATTAAAGGCCACGCAGTAACTGGTGGTGAGGCTGCAGGCTCATGTGGGCAATCTGCCTCCATTTTTCAGGTCAGAAAATGAGTGAATAGTAAGGAGAAAAAAAAAAAAAAAGGTAATTTTTTGAGAGGAGACCACCAAGCTTTCAGAACTAAGACTAGAAAATGCTGTTTGACCACAGGCCCGTAAACAGGTCATAGTGATGCTCATCCAAACAGAACTGAGGAGAGTTAGAAACCAGCACAAACCCGGGGATGCCGACAGCCTTTCCAGTGCCAGCACAGTAACCCAACAGCTCCTTTGCTCAGGCCTGCACCGCAATCTGTGTTTTGCATTACTTCACACCAGAAGAACATCACCTCAGCTCATACGGCTTGGAGAAATATTATAAAAGCCCAAAACACCAAACATATGTCACTTAACCAGACTATCAAAATTAGTTTTTCCCTATCTTTAGGATTTTTAAAAGACTATTTTGTGGTCAAGTCCTCACTTTTGCATTTCAGCACCTCCCAGACTTCAGCCTGATTTTCCACAGAGACCTTCAATCCAAACTTTGATTTGTCACAAGAGCAAATAGCTTGTGACAGCCAATAACACGATATATACTTACTGCCAAGCCAGACTGTTCTTATTTCAGTTCCATTCCTTAAGGGGCTTGGCCGCACTGGGAAAGTAAACATGCCGAAGCTCCAAGCTCTCGCAGTCTGTCAGCTACGTTCTGTTCCATTTGGACATCGTCATGTCAACATCGCCATGCTGTAGCGAAGAGAAGCAGAAGTACCTGCAGGATGAGCTAGTAATCAGCAGGTATGCTGCAATCAAGCATTTTAAAGCATTGGTGCTGCAATTTTCCCCTGATTTCTGCAATTAGTTCATTCTAGATAATCTGCAACTGAAGGGGAAAAGGTCACCATATATTTTTTAAAAATTGCAGTCATGTGAATAGTCAATCTCTGGGGACTTATTGCTGAAACAATTATTCTAAATATCTCCAAACAAAGCTTATCTCTCAGCCCTCCAGTAATAGCATATAAAAGTGGAAAAAAGCAAGCACAGCAAAACTTTTATTATCCAATTAATCTGAGGTTGTTTACTTTGTAAAATAAAAGAGAATTATTAGTTGCACTCTCTGGAGCAAGCACTTATCCAGGCAGTAACTAAATAAAAACCATGAAACTGCACAGCGATTACAGCTGAAAAACCAGCGCCGCTGCTTTGCAAATGGCACCACTGCAGGATCAACTGGCCTGGTCCCAGTCCCTCACTGGTTTCCTTCTGACAGAGATGCATCTTCTCCATTTACAACAGCTGATAAGGACCTAGTGACTCAACCCCATTCTCGCGATGTATTAAAGAAATTCCTAGAAATAAGGAACAGAAATATTTTCAAACAGCTGAGTGTCAAAAGCACACAGTATTTTAATTAGCAAATGATGTGAACCACATGGGCATATACAGAAAAGGTAAAAAGCACAATTCCTGGCTTGGACACTGAACAGCAAGAGATTTGAAAAAAAAACAATTTTAAAGAAGTGTTTAAAGAAGGCTGGCTTTTTGGGAAAAAAAAAAAAAAGGCCCAACACAAGGGTATGATGAGTCACTCACGGGAAGGATGGCGTCGTGATTGAAAAACGATTCTTAAGTTTGAATAACAGTGTCGTGTTTCGGCATAAATTAAAACATTTTCAGAAGCTGTCCCGAGTTTTAAGTTCCTTTACTTTACAGAGCCTTTACAAAAAACCAATATCTTGTTTCATTACATTGACTGGCCAGCAAGACTTTAACAAAACACAAAGAATGCAAGCGCTACAAAAAGTAAATCCCTTTAGTTGTATCCACAGGATAAAAAACAAGATTTAAGCTACACCTCTAAAAAGTTCCTCTTTGCCAACTTTCAATTTCAAACTCTTCCTCAAAGCAGCAATCATGTGTCTAAAGAGCACTGCCACTACCTGTGTTTTATTAGACACGTTTCTAAGCAACTGACTTTCCCTATTGGAAGATTTTATCATTTAACTGTTTTCTAATCAAAAAGGGCTCAAGTTCTCAGCCATAAAGAGAGTTCAAGTTCCATGTTTCTTTTTGCTTTCCTAGCTTAACAGTTCAGAAATTAATAGAGAAGAGAATTTTGTCTGCCCGCAGCAGCTCCCATTAGAGTACATGATTAGCTGCCCCCGTTAGACCACGGGGCGTTTTTACAGTGCAGTCCCTCTGACTCTCACTTCCTTAACACAGTGTGTTTCCCGAGTTCCATAAATCTGTAGTTATGCTCAATATGATTTCCATCTGCTTATGTCAAGCGTGTAAAACAAAGAGGGCCTTGGTTTTAATTTGGACCCTTAAGGGCAATTATGTCTATTATTCAAAACTGCATTCCTGCATCTCAACTTTTTTCCGACGGGGATGACGTTGGAATACAGCTGTTCTTTTTCTGGCCACTTGCGGTTTCCCACAGGTGTTGAGTAAGAGAGGACTCGTGAGCTGGCAAGTGGTCTTTTATTTTCTCCGTAAGAGCGGGCTGGAAGTCATACCTTAGCACCTCTTCCTGGGGCAAGCACTGGCATCTCAGACAGCGGCTGTCAGTCCCACCCTGTAGACACAGAACCTATTGCGAATACAACGCCACAAAATACAAGACTCAAATAAACAAACCACGCCAGGTAACATAAGACGTATGCTCAGCCTACAGCGTGATGTTCTGTCAGGTACCTACAAACCAATCCCGCTATCTCAGGACTCGGCTGCCAGCTCTGCCATGAGCCTCGCTGCTGGAAACAGCACAGAACGCAGGATTGTCCTAGCCATGGCAATTCAAGCACATCAGTAGCTTCTATCGCCTTAGATCATTTGCTACACTCCTACCATGTTTGCTCAATTCAAGCTACTTGAGTCTTAAAACAAACGCCACATTTTTCTGTAACATATAATCATATTTAAATGAACAAGTCATCCCTGTGCGTATTATTCCATGGGAAAATGGGTTGCACTATCTGCCAGTGTTTGCTGGTCCCTCACCCTAACTGGAGCCACTGGACTCTGCAGCACCTTCCGAGCCTTTGAGAAGACAAACCCACTCTCGCTCCCGGCTAGAAGACTGCCATTTCTGCCTTCATCATGGTCCATAATGCATACGGCCATACGGAAACATTCACAACTGGCTCACGCTCTCATTCATTACAAAATACCTAGTGAGACAAACGGTTAGATTCTCATGCTGCAGCCACTGCCACGGGAATTCCTTTACCCTGCTATTCTACTCAAACAGTTCCCAGCTTCTGATGATAACCGGTCTAGGGGAAGTAACTGCACTTTGCCTCAAGTACTAGGGTGGAAAAAAGCCAGACTACAGCCACTTGCCAGGCAGTAGTTCCACACGGATTTCGATTTATGCCATGCTGAACTGTGCATTTACTAACACGCAGTGTGTCGGGAAAGCAACTACACTAACAGTAAAGTTTGGAAAATTTTCCAAACTGCACATGAAACTGTAACAGCATTTTCCTTCTGCTCTCCCCCTCCCCCCACACCCCAGTTTGACAGTATATTTGTGATGCAGATGGCTATCTTTGCAAGGAGACTCTGGAAATAATTACCTTGCATACCAGTATGTCAACGTTATCCAGGTTTATCCAAGTACAAATCAGATAATCACCTGCAAAATCTCACATTTCTTACCTTCACCATGCCCACCAGTGACATGAAACTCGACCAAAAGGGGGGGATCCTCTCTAAGAAGCTTCACAGACAAACTCCTTTTCCTGTCATTAACTATGCACACTATGAATTAACTGGCAAACAATTAGTGGCTAATTCACCACCTTGAGCTCAAAAAACACCGTTATGACTATTTTTTCCTCTGTGGCAGCTGTATTAACCAAAAATGTTAGGAAAGGCCCTCATCATGGCAAGGCTTTTTATCAACAGCGATGAAACTAAAACTGTACACGGAATTTGCATGGAAGAGAAAATGATCTCTGAATCCTTCTGACAGTCTGCTTCAACTAGCCTATCCTGCCATTACTGTTTTGAACAATAACGTTTCAGAGTCTTGAAGCACCTCTTGTCCTTACATCCGTTACACATCGTGTTTGAAAAACCTGCATCAGCAACCCCCATCAGTACAGAGGTCAGTCGTCTGTTCAAACTCAGGTGCTGAAAGAAAATCACTGGACTTAAGCGCCCTAGTACCTCAGCTAGACCTCTCAAATCCACTTCAGCCTCTCCAAAACTTCAGGCAAAATCCTTATTTAAAATGTTATCCTGTCAGAAAAAGCTCGCGGGTCACCATTTTCTAAAACACGTTCCCAAAGCGAAAAACACACAAAATGACAAATGGCCATCCATCACAGCCCTCAAATAGGAACGACAAATCCAGTCAGATGTTCTGCTCCACTCAGGTACCTCAAAAGTTACCATCTCTCTGCCTGAAGATCCTTAGCCCATCTCAGTGCCAAGTAAAACAGGTCATCTTAAAAGATTAGAGTGGAAAAGCAACTTCTTGGCTTGCTCTAAACTTGGCTGCAAGTTTTAACTAAGATCCAAAGATCTTCTCACCCTCTTACACTTCCAAGGATCAATCACTTACCACGGTTTTGCCTTCTGTCCCCTCCGGAACAACTGCACACCACTTTTGGTCAGCGCTGAGAAACAGTCCCCAGGCAAGTTCCAAACAAACACAGTGAGGCCCAAACTCCTGGATCTGACAGGCCCTTTTCCTCCAAACTGCCTTATGCTGAAGGCTGGCATTTGTTTCTAATTAACAACATTCTTCCCGTTACAACGTGTGTGGTACCCATCAACATGCCAAATGGCTTTTCAACCTTCCTGGCCCCTCCACTGAACACATTTGAGCCTCAGGCTCATAAAGCCAACATCAAGCTTGTGATAGCATCACAAGTGCTCAGCTGTACTCTTGTAACAAGTACCAAAACCCCCTTTTTACTGTTGAAGTGCAGATGCAAAAGCGTGATTTCCTCAAAATCAACGGCATTCATTCACCAGTGAAGCAAGACGGTGTATTCTCTGGTGGGGATATTCATCTTTCCTACACCTGCCTTCCGTCTACTGACAGAGGGCTGTATCCAAATCAGCGGCAGTAACGTCTCTTCCTATTAAAGATGAATTATCAGGCTGCAGAAATTCCTCTTCCCTGCTGAGTCTCTGGATGGAGCTCACCAGACCCCTGGGAAGCAGCTGCCATAGGTTTGGCAAGACACACAGTGAGGAAAGGTGAGAAGATTTAGGAGCTGAGTAACAACCCATTTTTCCTTATGTTCGTCAAGACAATGGCATTCCTTGACTTCAGATATCCTGGGCAATACCCAAGTAAGGTGACGTACATTCTAGCTTGGGATCCTTACTTTCTGAGCAGGGGATGGTTGCTTTTCTCTTCTTCCAGCTGAAATACAGTGCCATCCAAAAGAGGACATTCTCTTCATGTTTCTCCTGGAAGTTAGGATGAAAAACATTTTACAAGTCACATGTTTCCAGAAACACTGCCACAAGAATGTGCTATTCCATGTGGCGCCTTACAGATATAAGGTACTATTAAGCTTCAGAGCATACAGTACACGACACCCCATTTTTTTCAAGAGGAATTTGAGTACCAGGAGTGCTTGGGAGCTGGGAATATTTCATTGCTTTTATGCTTGCCTTGGCGAAGATTTTGTTATCTGCAGGGACACGCTTGTATTTGGGTATCTGCTGTTGGTAGGAGAAGATTCAGAGCTTGAGGAACACTCCAAGCACAAGATAAACGCCTTGCTTCAATCTTGGGGATGTACACAAAGAAGTGAGACTCTTGCCCGCACCATATTTGTCCCATGAAGTCAGAACAGGAGATTCCAGAATTTAAATGCCTTCTAGGCTTCATCTGCAGAACGTTAATCTGGAAACAGGGGACTGCAGCGAGAGGGGTGGAAAGATGCACGTGGGTGAACAGAGGGGACAGGCTTCCAGGCAAAATGAAGCCCGACAGTTCCCACACAAATCCTTCCATCCCGAAGGATGGTGCAAGGACTGTCATCCTCACCTTCCTCTGTCCTTAGCTTTTAGCAGTGTCGATGATGGCTGGTTCCTTTCCAGGCCAGTCAGGACCATTTGTTATACCTTCAGTTTTGCCCCTGGAATCTGCAAGAGAAGAGAGAATTCTTCACCACCAGCTTTGCTCGGTTGTCATTACACTCCAACCATCACAACACCTGAGGACTGTAACAACAGCAGTTTTCAGAACAGAAAAGATTATCTATCACTTAGGGAGAATTGTGATCCTTTAAAAAAAACCAACCAACCAAACCAAACCCAAAAAACAAACCCTCCATCATTCTGTAACTCTGTGACATATGAACAGCAGAGGGACCTTTTGGAATCATCCCCAGCACACAATTTGCGTAAGTTCCAAGTACGCTATTTAACTGAAACTAGCTCCCCAGCATTTAATATCCCATCACTTGCATATCAATTTGCTCCAGGAGTACGGAATTATTTTTGTTACTTGTTTTTACGAAAATGTTTGCCAATCCCCAGAAGAATGTTGGCTTTTTGTAAAAACATTAATTGTCCATCTGAAAACTTGGAAATGAGTATTGTTTGTCTCCCATTTTCCAGGGCCTTCAAATCACATTCATTGAATTGATCCAGGACAAACTACTTTTTGTCTGAGTGATTCATCGCATAGGCTGCAAACAAAGCTAAAATGTTTATGATCAAATAATAAGACAATGAACTTCAGCGTATTTTGTCATGGTACGCAGGAAAAAAAATAATAATCGCAAAACAAATATTGGGGATTACTTTGCAAGAAAAAAAAAATATAGTGGCTCAAACCACAATGCTTATAATTCAAAGGAAAAGGGTTTGGTGAGTTCTAGTAGTTTCTTTAGATTTACCACAGTCTCCATGGTCTTCAGCCTACCCCTGTCCGTGCTATGTGGAACAGAATTTAACTGCTTCAGAGGGATGACGATAGTCTTCATTTACCAGTCCGAGCATAAAATCAGATGAAAATCACAGGCTTAAAACTCCACTTCCCGTTCATTGCAGCTGATAACACTGCAGATTTCTTTGCTATCTTCTACCATGGAAGTAAGCAAAAGCAGAGACATTATTTTTATTACCACTCTATCTACTCCTGGTCAAAACCAGAGAACACCGAATAATTTGCTCAATGAAGAATTTGCCAGAGTAACTGCAGGTGGGAGGGACAGCCAGGGAGAGGGTGCTTACCAAGGTTAAGTATCTGACCCTACGCATGGCAGCAAATTCTTATCTGTCACACCTTACAGAGAGGCATCCTCCCCACTGCCAGAGGGGACCCTCATTTCCCCAGACATGGGGAGCCATCTGGGCTCCGTAACTAGCTATGACCCTCATCCAGAAGCCCAAATCCTATAAATAAAGCAGCAGCAGTCTCTCCTGAAGTACTCCCACCTTTTTTTCTTTGAAACGAAAGTTAGGGGATTATATTAAATAAAGCAGGTTAAAAACGTTTTTTACTGTTACTTTGATTGCAAAGTTAATTAAGGCATTCAAATTATGAACTGGCAGTTAGACAAATGAGTCTAGAAAGCTCAACTCTTTAAATAAAGGAATATATGGATGCGTGGGCTCACCTTAATCTGCACTAAGGCACCTGACTTACACAGGCTGCTTTAAAAATCCCTACCCAAAGCAAAAGCCCATAGCACCGCAGGATTACTCTGTGCACCAAGAATTGATCAAAACCATCATGGCGACATTGGTGAAAAGCACCAGTCCCTTATTATGAACTCACTTTGCTGATTTACATGGGTTCAAAAGTTTCCGGCAGGTTAACTTTGTCACTTGCAGCACAGAGTGTCTGTCTGTGACTTACTTCTTGCTAGATTGAGTATTAACCGTCCTCCCGCAGCTGGCAGGATGCTGGCAAGAAAAAGCCCTGACGTCAGCATAAACTCCTTATTTGTGTCCTCTAATCTGACACAAATGCAATTGCATAGTCCAGCTTCATCCAGACCACGGTTGTACTGCTGAGAGATCCAGCAATGTCTAGTTGTAATATTATGAAATCATGGCCTAAGCTAGTCCTAAACCTACAAAATAAAGGGAGGAAAAAAAAGGATGGAAGAAAAAAAAAGAATGAAAAAAAGGAAGGGATTAAGGACACTCTCTCTGCCAGTTTTTATGTGGTGCAAATTCCCCGTTGGCCTGTTCCCCTCTCTCTTAAGATAATATTAACTTGCAATCCCTCAGACTTTAAAAATAGAGCAACAGCCCTCACTTCTGAGAGCAGCAGCTGCTGTTACTCTTAGCGCCACGCTGAGCTTCAAAGGAACCAAGAGTATTTTATTTACCGTTAGAAATAAGTCACATCAATTAAATACAGGTAGTCCAACAATAACAAGCAAAAAAAAGAAAGAGTTCTCCTGCCAGCTGGCCACTTGGCTGCATAAATGGATAGCTTTGCAAAGACAACTGGGCCGTAAGAGGGATTGTCCTGACACCTGCCAATTTCCATTTGGCATCCTCAGCCCACAAAGAGGGAGCAGCTAGCAAAGTTCTTGGCATTATTTTCAAGATCAGCACTGCTAAACGCTGGTCTACTTCAAAGGGACACGGCAGCGAGGTGGAAAAGCAGTGTACACTGCAAAGGGAAGGGCTGATTAAGTTCTGAAACAGCGTCAAGATGAAAGACAGGAGAAGAAAAAAGGTTTTGATGTGAGGCCTGCCTGCCCTAGATTTCAGAGCCCTGACAGCTAACGAGACCAGCTATAGCTTGAGCACCCCCGTGTGTACAGCTGCATAGTCAAAAATACTCCAGCACTTTTTTCTTTCCAGAAACCATGGAACTGAAGTGCCAAAAATGACGTTTTGCCCTTGGAAAAATTCTTGCGCTTCAAGGAATCCACCCTAGTAACTCAGCTTTCAATTAGGAATTTGGATTCCTCACTAAAACAACCACAAAGAACAACCAGGTGGACTGGCAAAGTATCAGCTACTGTGGCAGACAACAGCACTCCCCTCTGGCACCCCGTAAATGGTGTTATATTATACTGACATTTGCGTCTTGAATGTGGCACTGGCCTTTAAACGTCCCTTCCAACCCAAACTATTCTAGGATTCTAACTCCTCTTTCTTACACTATTTCAAGCTAACGAGCAGAGGGGAGTTAAGAATAAAGTCTCCCTTCCTTTCTAAGCTCTCAAATCTTTTATTGCTAGCGGATTTTAGTAATCTACTTACAATTTCTTCGTTTTTAGTAAAGCCAGAATGGGAACCATGCAGAATAGGTGAAGAAACAGTTAAGCTGGACAGAGCTGTATCTCACATAACTTAAACAACGTGGTATCATTCAGGAAAAATGCTATACAGGCTTCAGGAAGAACGCTATACAGACTTTTCTGAGACACTTCAGTTTTGTCTCTCGGAAAACACAGCAACCGTTTTTCTGATTTCTCCACCAGAAATGCACCTCCGCCTGCTCATTTGCAGAAAGCGCAGCCTCTAGCATGACATGACGGCTTGCAAGGTCCTCTTTGCTCCATCCTTGTCTCATCAACACGGACTGAAACCCCAAGAATTACATTCCCACAGGCACGCATCATAGCAAGGGAAACAGCAAAGCTCTGATCCTCTTTACTAGAAACGGCACCAACCATCAAGACAAAGATTTTAGTATAGACAATATATTTTAACGGAGTAATTACTGCGGCTGAGAAAGGAGGTAAGCTTCTGGGCACACAGCCTTTTTTCCAGGTCAGAACTATTAAAGCCAACAAACATCGCAGCTCTATTTTCAAAGTTTAGGCTGTATTTTCAAGACAGAGAATGAAACACAGATGACCTGTAAGAACATATCCTTTTCAATATCATTAATTATCCTAAACTAAGCAGGTGAGTATGCAGTGTGTGCAGTAGGCTCGCCCAGCTCTATGCAGATAAAGGAAACCCCACATGCACTGGCTACGCAGGGGCAAAGCACATTTAAAATGGGGCCTTTTTTTTTAATTTTGCATTGTATGTTGAAAATATTACCAACAAAACAGGATTTTCTATTAGCTCTCATTTTCACCCTACGTCCTCTAAACTTGCCTTTGCAGAATGATCTTCTGTGTTGCATTAGTATTAATGAATACTTCACAATGGCTTGGAAAATTTCCACGCGAGCTCTGGATTATGGCTTTGGAGCAGAAAAACAATACAGACACTGAAGGCTCCAACTTCTACTCCATACGGGATCCATGCCAGGATATTTCAGTGATTTTGAGTTCTATCAGCACAGAACCCATTCAGGGAACTTGTACTTAGTTGAACGTGACTTGACTGATTTCAGTTCCTCGAGTTTAGTCTCCCTCCGAGGTAGCCGCCTTATTTCAACAACTCTCTTCCAGGCCCGGGTTTCACCTAAAATAACGCTATAAGAAATCCACCTCCAAATAAATTCATCAGAGGAACCTTATTCTCTTTCAACTTGCATTAGCAGACCTTGGGTACAATTTTATGAGGTAAGCAGAATTAGAAGGGTGGAAAACGACCATGAAGAAATGGAGAAATGAGTATTTAAGATTAAGAGACTACTGCACTCACGTACTGCTAGAACAGCCCCGAAAATCTGCTCGAATGGTAGAAGCGCTGAAACTAACTGGCAAAGTTCACACTATAGTTTTATGCAAGCAAAAACTTCCATCTGCATGCAAATTCCCACATCTCCCTACGGTGCACAATTTACTTAGACCTGAAATCAACTATTTGCAGTAGAGAAAACAGTTCACAAAAATCACAGACAAAGGCTAGGAATAACCTGGCCTGAGTCCAGCACCGCAATCCTTCTGCCACAAATGGATTCGCGGGGATTGTAGAAATAAACAAGAAACAGTCGAATGGTACCTCATATATCAAATTAATTGTCACAAAGCATTTAATATAAATGCTTATCACTGCTGACAACGGAGTCCCATGTTTAAATCAGAGCCTGACGGGTATGTGCTAGCTCTTCAGCATACACGCGATTACCTGCACACAGGAATATATATTTATGAAAACATATGGTGCACACGTGTCTATATATCTGTATGTAACTCTACTAAATATGCTGTTTCTCTTCATGTATATATGCCACATACTGCTTGCTCCAGCAGAGACATAATACCACGGAAAACAAAGCTGCTTCTTCCTCCAAACCTCAGGGCGACTCAAGTCTTAGCCGTGGACTTTCAAATACACCAAAAAGAATGGCAAATCCAACAACGCCCATTTCACCTACTAAACATGTGGGGTCCCAACAGAGCTGGTAACCTGTCTGAGGTATTTCTCAGCAACCAGTTTAAGCTTCCCAAGAAATGACGGGTTATTTTTCATGACAAATACAGTTGTACCTGGTTTCAGGCCCTGTCAGGGGCCCACAGTTCAGGTGACCCCATTTCAAGAGTAGCCCAGCTGAGGGAGGCGAAGGGAACCCCAACTCCTTGACTGCATGGAGTACCAGCTCCCCCTGCTGCCACCTCGCCAGCCAAAATTCCCCCCATCCTCGCCCCGACTCTGCTCCCAGGACCTTCAGCCCAGCCGGAATGACAATATGCCAGTCAGAGATCTGTAACATCCTCTAAACATCTAGAAACCATCTCCTACATCTGACGCAGCCCTGCAAAGTGCTCTGTCGCATCAATTCTGAGCCCATGCCATCACCTCCTTACCTGTGGTTTCTGAGTTGTTAGATACTGTGAGACAAGATGCTTTTGGCCGCCACGTTTAACTTGCAGTTTCACACATAGAAGGGGTTTTGGGCATAAGACCATCCTAGCAGCATACAGATGGAGCTGTATCACTGATGTTCTGAGATTCATAACCAGACAGCAGGTAGACCAGCCAGATCTGTACAAGTGCATTATCTGTACGATGACAGCCACACTTATTCTCCAGAATTGCTGTTCTCAGTCAGAAACCCCCTCTCTTCCGACCTCTGGTTACAGCTCTGTGAATATAGATCTGGACAGCTAGCACAACATTGTTAGTGGTACCAATTAACATCCTCGTATGGAAAACTGCCTTCCGATACCCTTTCAAAAGCCTAAATAAATATGTTCGGCACAGCCGTAGGAGAAACAGGATTCTACAATTCCATCATGCAACAAACCATTAAGTGGCTGACCCAGGAAAACAGTGGCAAGATTGACACATACCAACAATGGAATTAGTAAACCTATGGTGCAATTAGTTCTTGCGTTTCACTAAGCCATCAACACGATTCAAATAAATGCTTCAAATTCTGTGTTAAAAATTTTGCTCCCAATTTTCTGTTGATTTCTTTTACATCGAAGTAGTAATGAGAAGTCTTTTAAGAGCTTAAATAATTAACTCCTTACCCCTCATTTAAACAAAGAAAAAACCTCTAAGACGAGCCCAGTATTTACAGAAAGCACAAAAGTCTAGCTTATCACTGGTTTCAGATACTTTCGGGAAGCACAGTTAATAGATTTCTGGGAGAAAGGGACAAAAATTACGGAAAAACAAGCAAGCTACAGACTAAAATGCTGCTTTCAGCCTTGCAGTGCCACACAGCTATTCCTCACGCTGAATGTCTCCTGTCTTGGTATTGATAAACCATTAATATGCCTTCTGCTCTCAGCCTGTTAGCCACTGAAACAACGGGTGCCTGCAAAGCACAGCTGCCTACTCGGCCCTTACCAATTTACACTGGAAGCTCAGGTCTTGTTTTGGGTCAGTCTGCGCACAGCCCTTACAGCTACAGAGAAGTATTAAAGTACCAATTAATACACAATTAGAATCAAACTACACGCAGCAACAAGGGAATATATATTCGCATTCCGTTCGCGAAAATACACCCACTGAAAGACAAGTAGAAATGCGGTATCAGGACTGAAAATTAGGAACATTTAGTTTCAAACAGGAGCCAAACCCGTATTACTGGACTATTCTAACTGCAAAACCACCTCCCTTGAAACGAAACTTCCCAATAAACACGCATTTGTGCTGAGCAATCATTCTTTAAGGCCAGATGGGCAATGCTTTATTTGTAAAATAAATATAATTCCAGCTGCAACATTTTACAGTAAATAAGTACATCTCAATAAAATAGCACTACTTAATTAACCATGCAACATCTGTTGGACAGCTCTTCCCCCAGTTCAAATGACATCATTTCTTAAAGCTGTATTTGGTAATCAAGGCAGCCACAATATCCCTGTAAGGAGTATCCGAGTCAGATTTGGTCCTTGGGATGCAACACAGTCGACGGAAGGTGGGAGAACGCAGCAAGAGGTTGTGCGAGAGTCCCACAAAGCTTGAGGACAGCCAGTACAGCGCCATGGACTGCAAGGAGACAAACACCCAGTTCAGATGCAATGAAAACACGAACATTTTAGGCAGCTCTTCACGAACCACAACCACTGGCTACTCCCAGTTATGGAAAAAAATAACTCACCTAAAACCACTCCTCTCAATAACAATAATGGCTTCCATTTCAAATGTATTTTTCATTTTTTCTCAACTCTTCTGGGGAAAAAAGTCATCTACACTGAAGTTTGACAACAGTTCATCAATTAATTCATATTAAACTTGCTTAAACTTCTACATTTCAGACTATAAGTTGACGATCCAAACAACTAGATACTTTGGTTTTGCTAAGCACTGCAAAAAAATTCAGAAGTAGAATACCTGGTGAAAATGAAAAGTGCTTTAAGAAGATTGTGGAAAATTTCTTAATCCAAGAGCTACGCTGCTTTCCTGTTACAGTAAGCAAACACTTAGCAAACCTTTGTCTATATGTCGTTATAATCAAGTTTTCCTCTCATTTTTGAGACGACAAAAAGGATGCTAACCCACTCTGAATGTCCTTCCAAACCCTAGTTTGCAAAAATTACGTTTAGAAACATTAAGTTTCCAGATGCTTCCCTCTTAGACAAAAATATTCCAAACATGGCAAGAATTTAAAGTATACATAGACAAAACATCTTATTTGTTTTAGGGCTCACTGTAATCCAGAGTATTTAAATCCAGCAGGCATTTAGGCTGCTCTTCAAGCGTGAGGAAACATACCACAGTCCCAGGTTAACGGATGCACCGTTAAGACTCCGTGCTTACCGAGGGGACTGTTGCAGCAACAGGGATCATCACTACTGACACCACTCGAAAGAAATTCGTAGCAAACTTCTGGAACCTGGAAACTTCCATTTTTTGTGAAGCAAAGATCTGAAAGGGGAGAAACCTCCAGTTATAAACAAGTTCTTCTCGAAACTAAAAGGAGAAAAAAAGGCAACAGCGGGGTTTCTGTAACCCAGCACTCTTGTTCATCCATTACTTCCATTTTGCATCCTCCGTTTCCATTAACATAGCACTACAATCCTGCATGTAACTTTGATGTTTCACGTGTTCAGTCCTTGGTAGAAAATACTGTACTAACCTAGCTGAGTAGCTAATAATCGCTTCAAGGTAACGTAATTGCACACAGTCACTTTAGCACAGAAAAGCTCTGACGCCTCAGCCTGAAGCCAGCCCCGTGAGAAAAGGCTGCCACCAGGGATGTAACGCTGAGAACAATTAAGTCATCTTTCAGTTCTGCCCAATGCATTTAAAGCACTGATAATCTGAAACTACCCTTACGATATCATGTTTTATAACTGGGTAATATTGTCTTACAACTCTATAAAAAGAATTATCCTTTTGCAATCATGCTGTTTTTTCCACCAACGTACCTCCACTATCAGCAAATTCATGAGCCCAAGGGAAACTGGCAAAATCCACGTAGAATCTGGGGCAGTGAGGTCTGTAAACCACAACGCTCCGCCTGCTGAAAACTGTTCTTGAACTACAGGAATAGTTTAAAGAAAATATGAAATTAAGTACGATTTTCTCCCTCAGGTTAGTCAAAACCGTACCATGGATTGCTATCAAACCATCCAACTTTCTAGACACATTTTATCTACGTGAGAAATGACGTTAAAGCAGAAACCTTCGGTTTAGCAGATCAGATGCCAAGGCAGTCTGCAATCAATACAAGTGAAAAACAGTGGCAGACAGAAGCTGAGACACAGCTTAGCTCATGACAGCCGCTGATTCACATAAACCTGCGATAAAAACTAGGTTGATCTCCACCACCTCTTTAGAAGCCAATGAGGAAAATACGCATGTAGTAATATACAGTGACTACGTATTCTGTGGTTTTGAAACCACTACATTTATCTTAATAACTAACTTGGCACTTTTTTGTTTAGAATAACACACTATAAACTCTTTTCTAAAATATCAAAATATCGGCATTTTAATTTAAAAATAATGAGAAATTCACCTTGTCTATAGTACTGCATGTAAAACTTTACACAGAAGAAAAAAATACAGATTAGTAGTGAACATACTGTAGCACAGGTAATATTATTTGCTAAATATGCTTATCTTGTGAACCAGAAGAATCCCAAGACAGTTTTTTGGTTTTTTTCCTATTAACCTGGTCTTCAGAAAACCACAAAGTAATTAAATGCTCACAGGGCTTAACAAAATGCCTCACATTGTTTGCAGCGCTCAGACCCCAATACTGCTTTTAAAGAGGCATCCCACAAAGCTCACAACACCATTAGAAATAATGAGAGCGCGTAAGGAGAGATCTGTGATGCTCTGGAAGCTTTCAGCAAAGCATCTGCAAAAACAGTAACCAAGCAAAAAATGACTGTTAAGTGTGTGTTCAGATTAATCACCTTCTGAGCCCCTGGCACCAACGCTGCAGTTGCGTAGAGCGACGGACACGCAAACCCACATTGGAACCTGTACCCACACCAGTAAGGTGGCTTTGAAGGGATGGCAGTTGTCTCGAATGTACAGTTCCGTAATAATCCTCCGCAGGTTTTTCTTAAAGTGGAACCTTTTAGAAAGAAAAAAAAAAAAACAAAACCAAAAAAGCTCTCGCGATACCTGTTATAGAGTAACTTCTCAAATTCTGAAATAACACTTTTACAGGCTGTGCACGTCCAATTGGCTTCTTTAGGTGTTAACTCTGGAAAACCTGAGACATCCTTCCTCTTCAAACATGCCTCTCTCCTATGCCAGCCCCTTCCCTCACAACTTTCAGCTCTGTTATTATAAGCACCTTTTCACAACAAAATTTACTACTGTCATTAGCAGCTACCAGTAACTTGTCCACTATTTTATTTCACGGCGCTTGTTGTCTGAGCTAGGGTATAACTTTCTCAATGCAGAAGCAATCAGCCATTTAGGGGACGCTCAGCATCCCAGCTTGGACACGCTGCTACCACATGGGGTGCGGTACTGCACTATGAAACAAACAGGACCACAACCGCTCAAACCTCAAGTGACAGCAATATTTAAATACTGTAAGAGATAGGGAAACTTTAATCATACGTAAACACAACAGCAGCAGTCCTGGATTTGGCCCTGTTCTCATAAGCCTATGAAAAATTCAGAGCTTTGAAACAGATATACTCTGAAGAGCAATATAACAAACAGAAATAAGTCACAGCAGGGGTAAGAAAATCTAAGCTTTGGACAATGGTAGAATCTTTCTGCAAGACTGCTGTTTGTAGGACTTCCCCTCCTGCTACTCCCCCAGTCTGGAATGGATTTATAAAGGATGTACAATCACCATCTTACCTGGCCACCTTTTCAGACCAATGCTGTTGCTTTCCACGCACAGAAACTTCATAGCGAAGACGCTCGGCTAGTTTTTTAATCTCAGGCTGCAAATTTTCCAACTAGCTAAAGAAAAGGAAAACTGTTTACGCACAGTCACATGTAACAACCGCTTCCTCTCCCCACCTGATCCTGTACAGATATTAAAAACAACCCTGAAGCACGCGGCACACACCTGTGAACACCTTCTGTCTTTTAACAAAATAGTCATATGAAGATACTACTGAGAAGTATTTACAATAACAACCAAACATACTGTCTTACTACTAAATTAAATTAATACAAAATTAGATTTTATATTTTGTTCTAAATATGCATCTGTCTCTGTTCAGGAATTGTGACCAACTGCTTTACTTAACAAAAAAACCTCTAATGCCATCTGAAAAAGATTCAAAGAACTAATGCTGGTCCCTGAAGAACCCCATCCAAGAAACACACCTGCATTCACCAGTGTGACCATTACACAGGTGAAGTACAAAAATCCCACTGAGTCCCAATCAGACCCGAGCTCTGGCAGCTGTGAAGCACCATCCTAAAGTTCCCCTTAGTTAGCAAAGAAACAGCACAGAGGAGGAGAAACACCTGACTTCGTACCACAGCACTGAAAAGGCTCCTTTGCCACCGTAGGCACAGCATAGAACCTCCTTAGTAACTTCAACCGTTTTACTCACTTTTGAGAAAAAGCAGATATTTAGAAGCTGATGAAGGCTAGTTTATTTCTAGATTTTGTTGGAGCAGCTTTAGGAAAAGCCGTGTTTAAGTTAACACAGCAAATCCTAGAAAAGTACTTTGCACACACCTCTGACTCTCACTAAACCAACTGCATTGTCACAGGGTTACCAGGAAAATTCATAGAATTGTGCAGGTTGGAAAGGACCTTTCAGATCAGCGAGTCCAACTATTCACCCCACGCTGCCAAAGCCACCACTACCCCACGTCCCTCAGCACCGCGTCTGCCCGGCTTTTAAATACCTCCAGGGATGGCGACTCCACCACTGCGCCGGGCAACCTCTTCCAATGCCTAACAACCCTTCCCGTGAGATAAATGTTTCAAATATCCCTCCTAAACCTCCCCTAACGCAACTTGAAGCCGCTTTCTCTTATCCTATCGCTTGTTATTTGGGAGAAGAGACCGCCCCCCCTCGCTACGCCCTCCTTCCAGGTCGCTGCAGAGATACAGGCAGACCCCTGGCGAACGCGGAACCGGCGGCCGCGGCCCTATATCGGCGGTTTGTGAGCGGTTCCCCCACCTTCACGGCAAAGCACCGCTCTCCCCCCAGCCAGCGCCCTACCGCCACGAGGCCCACACGGCAGCCGGCCCTGGGCACCCCGCCCTGGGCACCCCGACGGGCTACGGCCGTGCTCCTCCCTCCCTGGGGTCCGGCGGCCGGGCACCCACCTTGGCCAGGAGGCGGCCCTGGTGCGCGGCGAGCGGCAAGGTGACGGCGGTGCGGAGCAGGGCGGCGCCGCAGGCGATGGCGGCCCACCAGGGCAGCCCGGCGGCCGCCTGCAGCCCCACCAGCCCCTCCTCGGCCCAGTGCACGGCCGTCGACTGCGCCACCCACTCGTACCAACCGCCGGGGCCGCCGCTCGCCGCCGCCGCCGGGACGGTTAACGGCTGGCCCCGCGCGAACGCGACCGTTAACAGCCGGCCACGCGCCATCCGCCACATGGCTAACGGCTCTGCCTCGCGACCCCTCCCCCACCTGCCGCGCATGCGCCAGCCGCGCAGGCGCCGCGAGCCCTGCCGGCGCCGCGGCCGCCATCTTGGCTGCGGGCAGGGGGAAGGGCAGAGCGGCCTCTTAATAGGCGGCATGGGCAATTAACCATTCCTCATCAGCAGCCGGGCGCCGAGGGTATCGCAAACAGCTGCGCCGGGACTGGGGGCTGCTCGCCTCTGCCGCGGCGCGAAGAGGCACGGAAACGCCTTGGAACACAGGTGCTGCAGCTGGTGGGGGCTCCCCCATCTCCCCCAAGGATCCCCAAAACAGCTCTAAACAGCATTTTGTTCCTTTTTCTTACATAAACAAGACCTGCCAGGTCTCACAGGAGTATGTTGCTTTTTTATTGGTCAAATAAAAAGCATTACATATGAAATGATTAAAAAAAAGTCTCTAAGGAAAAACCCCAGCCCCCTACCCCGGGATTTCACTGAACGCGTCCCCAGCCACAGTTGGGTTATCCAAGTCAACAAAATATAGCTAAGAAACTCTTCTTTCGACCCACAAAATTCATGGTTGTAATAAATACTGAGCAGTATTTCTCAGTAAGATTACTCCAGAATAAGAATGCAAATAATCCTTAATAACACTGACGGATTAAGCAAAAAAGTCTAGTGGAGGGCTAAGGGGTCACAGAGCAAAGCGGAAGGGCGCTATTCCCCTCTCACACTAACACACCGAAAGGGAGTTTCCATCATTTTTCCTTGCCCTTCTCCAGCTTGATATCCCTTTTGCTATAACCAGTTCTTTACACAGACAGCTGGAAAAGGGAGCTGACTTTTATTTAGAGCATCATAGAAGGGCATGTCTGTGGACACCTCTGTGTACAAACCTTCTGGACACCACGGTATGTAAAAGGCAGTAGGTTTCTTTGGACAAGTGGTTTTTTTTCTTCTGGCTTTTAAAGGAGGACCGTAACAGGTACAAACCAGCATTGTTAAAAGCTAGCCCGAATAGCAGAGCATTTAACTCACCCGGGGCATTTCTTGCCCAGATTTCATCTCTCAGGATAGTAACTCCCAACAGAAGGCTTGGCTCCAAGTGACACAGCACAAGAAAAACAAGCTTTGCTTCAGCCTTCCTCCATGCAAAATAACCACCAACACATCACAACGGCCCTCCCTGTCCCGCACAAAAATACATCCAACTTGTCCCTCTAAACCATACTAAACATACTTGTCTACCTTAAACCATACGCACACAACCTGCACGAGGATCCCAACCTTGCCTCACAGGACCCCGAGACTTCACATCCTGGCCCTGCTACTGACCCCGTGCAACTGGAAGTGGAGAAGGTGACCACAAGGAAATTCTCACTCAGACTTTTCCAAATAAACCTTCAGAGGGCAGGGACCCAATTCAGAGCAAGACATGGCCTACTAGCAAAGCCACTTACACCAAAATGAAAGCCTTCCTCCAGAGCTGCTTCTCATCAGTGAAGCTCTGCTAAAACTGCAAGTTGAGAGTCTTACTCTTGAACTAACAGACACCAAGGATCCATGTTCTGAAGTGACTTTTGTAGGCAAAGGAAGGAACCAGAGGAACAGAAGCTCCGGGAGCACTCGTGGAACAGAACAGACCTCGCTGCACTGACCCAACTGTAAGAATAATTTTTAATAGATGCTGCGACGTGACACATTTACCACGTTCACTGGGCAAGCAGGGGAGGAGTTCAGTGCGGAGGCGACTCCAAATGTGCCCAAAGGCTGTTTTCTCAGGCACTTTTTGCTGAAAAGCCTTTCGCAGAAGGAAAATGGAAACTCTTAATATCTGGTTATGACTGATGTATGCCTTCTCAAAGAAATCCACCACACATTTGGAAAAGAGCCCTCTGATAATGCCCGTTTGTTTTTTTTTATAATGTACTTAAATTACACAAGTAGAAAAGGTATGCTTATTAATAGTTTAATGTATGAAGGAAACATCCAGATTTCTGAATATGAAGGTACATATCTCACATTAATTTAAGTCTACATAAAGTAGAGCCTCTATACTGACATATTGAAATTTACTTTCTGCTTAGCCATTTGTTATGTAAACAATTGTACATTTATTTGCCATTCTAAAACTTCAGGATCAAGTTTACATAATTTTGCTAAATTTCTGTGTTTGCTCAGAAGCAGTTTACAGTACTAAAACCAACCAGCCAAAGAACAGCTTCAACAGAAAGTTATGTCAAAAAAAAAAAAAAGAAAGGAAAGAATAAAGGCTAACTAAGTTGAAACGTATGATGGTGGGGAATGGGCGGTCACAATGTTCACAGAAAAAGGTCAGTTAGTAAGTTCTTCTGCAAAAAGCCTACACACTTCAGTCAAGCACATCAGTAGAATGATCTGGGAGCACATAAACTGTTTCTGCCATTTGTGTTTTCCTCCGCAAAAAAGGAATCTCAAGGCTCGCACGTTGATCCCACTCAGCCAAGCTGGTTCATATGCACGCTGTTCATGTGAGGTGTCCAAGTTCCAGTCCACACCTGCAAGAGAAAGCTTCATTTAACGCCACGCTTCGGGGCTGCTCGATACAGTTCCAAAGTCAAAACTACAACACAGCAATCAATCCTCAAACTACACTAAGCTCCTTTCAGCACTTGTTTATCCTGCTGTAATTCAGGTGAGACAAGAGGGAAATGGGGTTTCAGTCCCTCCACCTGTACTTTTTCACCTTGGCCAAAGGGTCCATCTTCTTCCTCCTGTCTACTTAGTGCAAAAACAACACAGTCACCCAGCCCGACTGCTTGGCTTCACAGCTGAATCAGAGAGAAATCAGCCCCATTTATGCTCACTCATTCCTCCATCATAGCAACACTGATGTAATATCCGTTTCACTTTTCCACAGGAAAAACGTATCCCTTCTGAGCCAGGGAAATAAGCACTCTCTCTAAACATGCCAGGTCCGCTGACAAGGAGAATTAAGAGGACTCTGTATGATGTCCAAAATTATTTGGAAGGACAGCGTCTGAAGACCTCCAGCTTTCAGAGCAGGAGTCTGTCTTTACCTTAGGAAGTTCAGACAATCAAGAACTTGATTTCTGGCACCTTGAATTATTTTCCCCCAGTGCATACCAACACCCTCAGCTCTGTGGAAACCCAAGTCTAACAAATGAAACCTTCCTTTGGGGGGCAAAGTTTTCTCACTAAACCAGAAGTCGCCTCTGAACGGTCCTGAACTGCTTCAGAGCAATACATGAACTGTGGCCAAACAACAGACCACCTCTTCTTCTGCACACGTCTGGTCTGACGGAGCTGGGAGCTGCTGTGTGCAGCCCGGACCATTCCCAAGCAAATTAAGTCCAGGAATATCTTTATCTAATAAGAGTATAGCAGAGCTCACTGAATAATTCCAAATAAAGACAGGATATAACATAACAGGAACTACTGATCATCCATTATAATATTAGCTGCCGAAGACAACTGAGTACCAACAAGAGGTTTAGGGGAATGTAATCCCAGTACCTACATCATATTTAGTGGCCAAGCCTATAACCCAGGCAAGGTCAGAGTGACTTGCTCCCTTGCGAGGTGAGCTCCTAACACAGGGAAGACATCATCCCTTCCAGAGCCCAGCAACCATCCTTTAGTCCTTGCTTGTGTTTTCCCAAATGCAGAACAGCACAGACAGAAATCATGTAAAACATATGGCGTAAAACTATCTTTTGTATCCAGGCTTGCCTACAGCACAATCAAAAAAAAGCTGATCTGCAGTAAGTAACCAGGCATCGGATCAAACAGGCAGCTTCTCTGAGCTCAGCTGGAAGAAAGCTTCCCAATTCTCAAGCACAAACGTGCTGACAGAAGTCACTGCAGCACATTCCTTTGAACTGCATTAACCAAGTGATGCCCATTTCTTCTCAGGGCAACTTAGACTTATTTTTGGAGGGATGACTAACGTTTAGAAGTTGTCGGTAGGCAGGTACAGCACTCGGTGCCATAGTGAGCAGCGGGGCTGTATCAGCTCCTTAGAGAGCAGCAGAAACAAGGAACAATACACTGCATTTCTGTATTTTCTAACAGCTAAGGTCTTATCTTCACCACGCTGTTTCTCAAGTTGAAACAAAACTGCGAATGTAAAAATCGAAAGATTACCGTCTGAGGCCCGTTGTTTTCTGTGGAATTTGAAACCATCTTTATCAGCGAGTTCCAAGATGGGTCAGCAGCATGAGGCCCATTAAATATAGGGCCTCCAGTACCATCTGCGATGGGGGCTACAGGAGGCATCATTGCATTCCCATACACAGAAAAAGGCATGCCCTTCGGGGGAGGAAAAAGCAAGAATCAGGGTGTGTTCATCAACACTGCTACTATTGCACACACAGAATGACAAAAGGGGATTCACGTTAAAGAAACTAAACTCTCAGTCTTAAAGCAGCAAAGAAACACCTGAATTTAAGAAAAACCCTTCTATGCGTGTATTTATTACATTGCAGACAAGGTATTTTTGATTAGATCTGGGCTTCTGCAGTACCGTGAAGGCTAGTTAACCTTTCAGCTCCCACACGCACAGTGAAAGATACCTTCGTGTTGTTCACCTGCCCCACGTGCCGACATGGCAATCGGGCGGCACCGCGCATAGCAAGTCCAAGAAGGTTATTACCCCGACTTTTGGGAAGTCCATGTATCCTGCAGGAACAGGCTGATGGAATGTACCGGAAGGCGTTACGATTCCCGTGCTGTCTCTCTCCATGGCTTGGTGCGAGAACACCCCTGGGTCCGACATGGGCCTGTGGATCATGTGGCTCCCCATCCCGCTGTGACACCAATCCACTTTATCTAACAGCACAGACGACACAGCAACAGCATTACAACTGCTAATCATCCCTTTTCCAGCCTGTTTGCATGCTGTAATGTTTCTACAAGTGACATTTGCTCAGCTTGCTGTTCCTGTGCATCTACCAGCATTAAAACCTCGGGGCATGCGGGACGGAGAGCATCAGGAATGGCATCTGCACATAAAGTCACCCGCCGGCAGGAACCCCAAGCCAGTGCAAGGAGTTTTGAGCAGTTATATGCAACCCAAGCACCACCTCTGCAGTATTCCTTCATTTGAAAGGGAAAGCTGGCATTTGTGCTAATTTTTCCTCCTCCAAAAACCTAAATCCCGTGTGCGTTTGGTGCTGTGAAAGGGATATGTATGCTTATGTACCCTATGAAGACTACTTGCTCCTGTTCATTACCATTCCTTCAAGAATTATTTAATGAACTAAGACACAGAGAAGTACTTTTGACAAGCAAAACCAGAAAATGACCAGCTGGAGACATGTGCTCATGTTCTAATTACATGAATTCATTAGAGGCAGCTTGGTATTGTTATTACAGTCCAAACCTCAGACACCCAGAAAGCCAGTTTTTCAAAATAAAACATAAGGAAATTATATTAGGAGGGGCAGAGAGGAATACAGAAACATTTCATAAGCCATCCTAAAACCCAACAAGGGAAGAGCCAATCCCGTTCTGAATGAAATAGGAAGAAAGCAGCATTCTGAAAGCCAAGGCAGACATAAAGGGCAACTTTTACACCTAGACAACACAAATAAAACCACTCAATTTCTAAAGCCTTAATGATGAATAGCCTCTTGCTATGGGGAAAAGATCACTAGTGAAGTGAAAAAGGTTTGGATACATCCTATCTGGTTTATATTTGGGGAAAACCACCCCATGACAGCATACTCATCGCATGCCAAGCATGTAGACAGTCAGCCTATTAAAACCCTAAGCGGTCTGGATTCCTCACTCAAGCAGTGGAACACGTTGCTCAGAGAGGCTGAGCACTTGCCATCCTCCGAGGTTCTCAAGATCAGACTGGATAAAGCCCTGAGCAACCCCATCTGACCTCACAGCAAATCCCATTTTGTGCAGGAGGCGGACATGACCTCCAGAGGTACCATCCAACGGGATCTCACCATTCCCTCCCCCTCAACCCGAGGATAAAAACAAAAACAAAACAAACAAACAAATGAAAATCCCCAAAAACACTGGGAAAAGAAATTCATCCAAGACTCCTGAAGCACTTGCTGAGAAAAGCTGTCCCATCAGTAACTTGAGTTTTTAATGAATTATGAAATACTGAATTCAAGGTGACTACAGGAGAACCAAGAGCCTTGTGTTAGTAAAATGCAAATGGTATGACTAGAAAGAACAAAGAAAACTCAAAAGAAACAAAAGTTTCTTGCTTCAAGTAACAAATCTTCGCAGCCTGAGGTTTTCCAAGACCTTGTTAAATCACAATTAAGTGGACAAGAGGGCAAAGAGAAGTCCCTGCTCCAACTCCTTCCCCAATAGCACTCCTACGTTTTGAGGCATTCGCTTTGGCATCCTCCTTCAGCTCCAAAGGCAAGTTAGGAAAACTCAACATCGTGGTCAATTGCAAGCACAGGGACATCTATTAACACCACGTACCTTGATTGCCACCTATACCTTCAAAGGACCAGATCCCACTATGTCCCACCGGAGCAGCTAGGTTGCTCCCAATAACAGATGGGGTAGAAGTTCCAGTTTGTCTAATACGTGCAGACCGTTCAGTCCCAATTGGAACAGGAACTTTTCTGTCCTGAGAAACAGTACTGGGTTTTTCTGATCCCAAGGACACGGCTGAAGGGGTGGGAGATGGTGCTCGTACTCCAGAAGACACCGACTGAGCAGGAGACTCTGCGAGAAGAGCAACGAGAGCACTTAGTAACGGCAGCCACGTCCTCTCAAGTCACCACCAACCATCCTTTAATGCCCAGCCATACATCAAACAAGTGAAAACGGGTAGTTTACTGCCAGATTCATATAGCAAACATTTCAGCATCATTTTAACAGTTTTACTTTCAGACCAGGGAGACGTTCACCATCGATTTAGTCTCTTATGTAAAATGATTATCATGCCCCATCAGCTCAGCTACTGGACACACACCACAACCGATGACAACAGACGGTTCAAAATCTTAACTAAGCATTCCTGTGTATCAGCAATAGCCTATTTGAGCATTATATGCAAAAGCATAGCTGAAATAAACCCATGTTGTTGTTGGGTTGGGTAGTATTTGGGTTTTTGTTGTTTTATTTTTTTCTTTAATCCTGATTTGTTCTATGTGGGGTTTTTTTTGTGGCTTTTGTTTGTCATTATTTTTGCCAGTGAGACAGACTAACTTGTTCCCTGAATAAACCAGCACTCAACAGTTTAGTTGTTTCCTGTCCAAAAAAACTCTGCTACACAGCCAAAACTGCAGGGCTAAACGTGGAGGAAGGTACCAGAACTTGCCCTAAGCGTTTTCTCCCAAAACACAGGACACAGTTCTGTTTTAAGGACATCAGAAAAACCAAGCCATCGCCACTGTCGAGCTAGCTTTAGTAAAACATCATTACAAGGTTTACACAACTCACACTTGGAGTATAACCTTCACAAACCAAAAAAACCCAAGCTTTTCTTTGCAAAATGACTAAAAGAACATGACATACGTTCACAAGCCAAAGTTAACTGCAGCAAGAATAAGGAACTCCGCAACAGCATGACCTTACCTGGTAAAAAACCCACACCAGGTATCCGAACTTGCACAAGAAAATTTGATCTCAAAAATCTGGGATTGCATAAAGGTTTAAAACATATCTAAAAACCTGATGTTTACAACACAGCAAACTAGAAAAGCCTACCTAAAATAGGCACCGCACGAGGCCAGTGTATTGTACAATAGCTTCTCAACTCCTTTCCCACTGAGTAGAACTCACCATTTGATGCTGATGAACATGGAGGCAATAAACTGAGTGGGGAAAAATGCTGTCTGTTGAAATTAGCAGCTGCGGGTGCTCCGCCAAGAGGTGTCCCCGGCGCGTACATCTGACCTCCGGAGAGGTTGGAGGCGAAGTTACCCAGGTGTGTAGAAGAGGGTGTTACAGAAGCGTAGGGTGAATCCATACTGACAATACCTAGGAGAGAAATCGGCACAAGTCACTCCCAGCACTCCAAGATCCCTGTGAAGAGGTCGCCCGATTCAGGGAAATAATCGAGGAGGAAGGAAAACTTTTATCCAATCAATTGTTGGTGCGTGGGGGGTGCTACTATTTCCCCAAGAGAACTGGGAGCCTTCAGCTTCATACTCTGCGAGTTTTAACAGTATGTGGCAGTTGTGCTGGGTATGTAAATCAAGAATGACTCTTAGGTTATCACACAGGTACCTTAAATTCAAAGAAATTTAGGGAATATAATCCATGTTCTGATATAACTGGACATTGGAAAAGTAACTGAGCATTTTATTAACCCGCAATTGAAGTTTTGTAGGTTTAGAAAGCATCACTTTGCACCAAGAATGGTGGAAATAATACTGAAGATCTGAGGACTTTCTCCTTTCATTTTTTATTTTACAGACTGTCTTTATACACGATCAACACTGAAGTGTTTTTTTCCCAATCCAGGCATACTTTTTAACTTGCTTAAGAAAATGATATTTTATTAAGACCAGGTGGCACTGATTAGCCCAGATATTCAAAATACAAGAATTACTGCCCTTGGAATGTTCTCCTCAATGAAGAAAGGGAAAAAATAAAGTGTTAGGATTTTAAGTTTCAAAGACTGTTAAGGAAGCTTGTTACCACCCACCTGCTGTGGCACTTGCATCTTTCTCCTGCTCATAAAGCACGTGACAGAAGAGTTTAATTTATGATTTCACTGCGATAGGCAGTGCAGAGCGTGCCAAAATCAAAACACTAAGAAGTGTATTAAGTTGACAAAATTCACAGAGTGCCTCAAAATCTACTCAAAATAATGATATCCACAAAATATGAAAAAACTAGCTGAATTATCTTTTAATTCATAAACCTAAGCTACGTAAACAACTCAGGGCTCCTACCAAAACAGGCACAGCTGGTACAAACTCTGTGTGTGCTTTCTGGAGGCTACATAACAAGTTCTATGACAACTCCTCAGCCTCTGCCTGCGCAGAGGGCTGAACAACTCCCAACAGAACTCAGGAAGTCAATCAAATTAAGTTTTTTGATCAAGTTTAGTAGTTAAGAGAACACCCCTCTTACTACAAGTTCACATCAAAACACACATTTTTGTATCTTCCTAACACTTTGAAGATGCTGCGTATTTCTCTGCAGCCTCAGGCCAAGCAGCAGGTTATCACCAACTGGAATAGCTGTTAGCTGGTGGTAGGGAAGGGAGGTGGAAACAGCAATCAAGTGTTTCCCTATCTCAGCTATCGCAAAAGAGTAGACTGGAATGCCAAAAAGAATGTCTCGGCTCGACTTTTATGAAGTTCATCAGCTGCAAAATCGTTACTGGATTTGACAGGTGGCACTTAAAAGGAAACTGAACTCAACTTTGCTTACAGAATCAACAATAAAATCCATTACAGCGCCCTTTCGTTGCAGGGCAGACAGCGATTTACTATAAGTGGTCACAAAAGCTGAGGCGGAAAGCGTTACATGTTCAAAATAAAAACATGAGGTGGATATTTAAGAATATTTTTAAGGTATGAAGGCAAAACAGGGACTTACCTGAGGGACTTGGAGCTGGCCTCTGTAACGGTGGCCTAAAACCCGGGGCTTTGGAAGTATCAGACTGATGTAAAGGATCTGAATTTGGCAAAAATGAAGACTTTCCTGATAGCATAGATTCCGGTGTTGTCTGCGATGAAACGACGGAACCACCCCAGAAGGCATGAGCAGACGTAGGACTGTTTTCAAACAACGTACTAAAGGGCCCAAAGGGTAAAGTAGCACTGAAATTGTTACCCATGGGCTTGTTTGCTGGATGGGCTGAATTCTGAGAAGCACTTTGTGTACTTAAGGTAGAAGGAAGCTGCACCGAAGAAGGAACACTGTGAGGCCTTTTGATGTGGTTAACATTGAGGACTGCGACAGAAGAATTCTGCACAGGAGCCGGATTCTTATGGACGCTACCGGTTCCGTGGACAGGTGGTCTGATGGCCGGGGTTTCCATCTTGGCTGCGGGCTGAGAAGACCCCATGGATGTCTGAGACATGGGATAGGTCATCGGGGCATTTGTTGGACCTGCCACAGGAGCAGCTGAGCTCGTCGCCGCTAAATTTGGAGGCACGACCATTCGAGGATCTGGTGCAGGAACCTGAGGTTGCTGAAGTGGGGGTCGTGCCTCTTGCAGAGGAGCTCCCGGGGGCTGCTGATGAGCAGGGTGCGCGGATGAGCTGCCGGTACCAGAACTGGGCTGCCTACTGCTGGTTGAGCTGCTCGTTTCCACTGCTGGCGGGCTACCCGCTTCCGGATCAGATGAAGGTGCACCTTTATTTGGAGAGGTTGCTACGCAGTCGGATGGACTGCTCCTGGAAACACCCGCTGGCTGCGCAGGAGGCGAAGGAGATGACGGGGAAGATGCAGGGTAGTGTTCTTTGGCAGTAGGAATTGGATACGTGGCATTTGTAGGCGCTGTGCTCGTGTTGCTCGCCGTGGTTGTCACCGTGGTCGTTGTGGCGTTTGATGTCTTCACCACTGTGACGAAAAGCTGTCTTCTGACCGAAGGTGAACTTGGACTGCCGTTTGCAGAAGAACCAGGCACAGTAGAAGCCACTGAACTTGTTGTAGCTGTTGGACTAGTTGTCAAAGAACTGGCTGAATTCACCTGAGAACCGCTGCTGTTCTGACTGTTATGGCGAGGCACCATGTGAGGTTTCGGTGAGTTGGTAGCTCTTGCAGGGCTCAAGGGCCTAACAGGAAACGGACCCCACGTGGACTGAGCCGGTGGGAAAGTACCTCCGAAGTGTGTCATGGGCAACCGAGGCGGACGGATCTGCTGGAAAGTCTGAGCAGCGAGTAAAGCGTGTGCAAACTGCGGAGGAGGATATGCTAATGGAAGAGAGACTTGGAAACCAGGCCGCACGTTGTTCACTGGGTTCTTAATGGTTTTGTGAGTGGACGCTGAAGAAATTGCAGGCACGGTGAGCGCGGAGGCAGTTTGAGATGTCGACGAAGCAGCTACGGTGGTCACTTTGATGCCCACGAGAGAACTGTTAGCAGCTGTAGTGGTGGCAGGTGTTGATGACCCTATTTTGGAGTTTGCAGATGAACTTTTCAAACGGTTCTTTGGAATAAGTTCATCAATTTCTTTATCGGGATCCTTAATCAGAGCATTGATCAACTGCGTGGCCTGTCTCGTTGATTCTGTGCCACCCCTATAAAATTGAAGGGAAAAGGGAAAGTGCATCTAAAGCATTTACACACGTAATAGCAAAGTACCTCCAACGCACGATCCAGCCCGCCATCCGTCATACTAACACAGACAGAAGAATAACACTCTGTATGACAACTGAGCTTGGTACACTCTTGCTGCCAATAATTATTTAAGAAGCTCAAGTTGAAAACTTTCAACTCCCAAAGAACCCAAATGGTTAAAATGTTTACCTCCCCAAATACACTACATATCTAGCCACGTCTAAACAACTCTGAACACAGAATCCTAACGTTTATGCTGCACCGTATCTCAAATCATCTTTTGTACACACGTGCTGGTACAGACTAGCAGTTGTTCTTGGTTTCCCCACCCCATTCATCTCCCCTGCCTCAAAGAACCGACTGTATCAACGTGATCTTTCATGGGACGATGAGGTCAAGCCTTTTCATTTTTCTATACAGGAAGGTGTTCCACAATGAGAGAATCCCCATCGGAACGAGCAAATCAAGCAGCCGGCTTACCTTATTGTTATTATTCTATCTCCAGTTTTGTCCTTCTGTTTGTCAATGTCTATGTGCGCTCCCGTGCACTCACGGATCGCGTTGATGTTACATCCGCCTCTGCCAATGACTCTGGAAATTACAGTTGATGGAACAGAAACCTTCTTGGATCTATACAAAAAAGAAACAGTCTTAACTGGGAAACACTTCTATGGCGTGATGCGGTGAGCAGATGGGGCAAAACAATGTTAGAATGCACAAGTCAACCAATGTAGCAGTAATTTTGTGAAATCTATCAGGTCCACTAAGAAACTGGTGATTCAGTAACTCCAGAGCGGGTACAATAGACAAAACATTCTGAAAAAGGACATCAACGAGGGTACTCCGGGGAATATTTTGCTTACCTTCTCACAACTTCCTTCCAGCCTTCTTCCCTTTTCTGACCACGTTTAGGACTAGCAATGGTTAGCTTTCCATTTGGAGAAGAAAGGGGAGAAGGACCGGACTTTGTGCAAGTAGACAAGGAATTACTCGTCACTTCACTTATAACTTCAGACAACCTTTGAAAGAAATTAAATGCTGTCATTATGCAGTCAAAAAAAAAGGAAAGGAAGGATTGTATTTCCCCAATTCTCCAGCCCCCCCCAAGAATTTTTCTGTTTTAGCACCAATGCGCTACCTTATTAAGAAGCTGCTTGAATTGAGATGCTTACGTCTCAAAATACTCCAACAATTCTGTAATTCCAGATCCAAGATGATGGTTCTTGCTTCCAAACCTACTACTAAGCTGAAGTTCATACTGCAACAATATTTACGCTCCTCAAACACACTACAGCAAGGACATACTGCCTCGTCCACTTCCGAACAACTGATTTAAGAATGCAAGTCCATGATGACAGAGGTACAGCGCTCACACCTAGGGCAACAACCACCTTAAAGCGGCATTCACAGTCGCAGCAACTTACTTTATGGATGATTTGCCAGTGACTGCTTTCCTCTCATCCTTTGGACAAGTGACAAGAACCGATGGCTGCTTTTTGTTGCTCTGTGTGTTAGTAACGGCTGTGGAAGAATGATTGTCACTTTTGTGGCTGCTGTTGCTATTGCTGCTTTCGTCGCTACAGCTGGAAATCCTCATATTGTCACTATCACCACTTTCACTAGTACTGCTGCTCTTCGATTCACCATTCACTTTCTCTGGCTGGCTATAGGAAATCGGGAGCTGATCATCAAATATAATCTGAACGTTGTCAGGGGTTACTTTGTTTTTCCTGTTTTTCCTTTTGGAGCTTGTCGTGGTGATGGTATTATTCCTCTTCCCATGGGAACCTGCTAGCGTTGTCCACGTTGCAGATATACCTATGGTGGTTGTAGTGGTAGCACTGGGAGGCTCCATGGGGACCTCCGGATCATCTGATGGAAGAGTGAAAAAGGAGTGCGAATTTAGCTGGCTTGAGGAAGCTTGTGCGGACATCTGTAAAACTATTATATATGTCATACCCTGGAGCCTCTCCCCTCGTTTATCCTAACTCGTATAGAATTTCCTTCTTCTCTTGCAACAAACGCAGTAGCAATTTAACAAACGGGAAACTCAATTCAGGCATGGGAAGACAGACGCAAGTAATTAGGGGACATAAACTAGCGTATGAAACAACATAAAAAAATTGTCACGTCTTTTCTTTCCGCATCTAAGAGTGAAGGAATGATCAGTGAAAAGCATTTCTCAGTACAGCACATAACACTTATTGCCCGAGACAGCCCGAGACACAAAAGAGCCAGGTTTCGCTGGGGAAGAAGAGAACACTAGGTATTTGGAATTTCCTTATCACCATATTTTTCAGCTAATCATTATCATCATTCTGTTTGTTAGCTAAAAAAAATAAAATAATAAAAGTTGACCTGGTATTAAAAGTATTGGGGCCCGGAAGAAGGAGAAAAAAAACCACCAACACCAAGCCAACACCATCCCCACGATGAAGTTAACCCATAACTCTCACTGAAGCTGGTGGCACCAGTTACTTGCCCCAGCAAGACACTGAAAAAGCCATCACACTAATCCACAGGCTTAATGGAAAAGGTAAACCAAAGGCCACAAGAAAGCTTGTCTTCAAATTTTGACAAGAAAAGCGATTTTTTAATACTGGGTGTAAAAATCAAGGCCTTGTTGCAAAATTAAGGCAACTATTTTAAATCACCTTCAGCTTTTAGCTTCTCTTTCTCCTGAGCAGCTTGAAGTTCAAAATTCTCTTTATTTTTTGCTTCTATTTCTTCTAGCTTTCGTCTTTGTTCTTCTTTTTTCTTCCTCCTTTTCTCCTTTCTTTTCTCTCTTTTGGCAGCCAAAGCCAGTCTCCTGCTCTCTTCCCTCAGCTGCAAGTCAAGCACGTGCAACAGTATCACAAGGTGTCCCATGCATTTCAAGGAATGCAAATATTTCTTAGGAGGCTGAATTTGCATTTTAGACTAATGTATTTACATAACAGAGGCTAAATTCTCTACAATCCATACTTTTATGTATTTACTTGTTCCAAGTAGATTGTTCACTGACTTTAACGGAAGGTTAGCGTACAAACAGAGGACAGACACCCTATAAACTTAAGTCAGAGTTTTCCAAGATGGATTTTCAGGATTCTTCATGTCACGCTGCGAGTCTCAGCGGTACAGTCCTAACAACACTCACCTCCCTCTCAAAGATTAGAACGTGGAATGGTTTCAGCGAGCCTGGATATAAAGCACACGCTCATTTGACGCCATACTTGTACTTCGACTTTTCCATTAGATTTCTGCTACAGTACTATGGTTTCTAGTAACATTATTAGTATATTTTTTTTAATATTTAAGACACAAAACAGGTTTTAGACCTAAAATCCATACCAGTGGACTGGAAAATGACCACCTATCACGCACTTGACAAAAAAATTACACTCAGAAATCTTTCTTTTGGTACAGTATTATTCCAGAGGAAATAGTTATATCGGAGTTTCTTGATCCAATTTCTGAGTAATAGTCAAAGTAAAGTTCAAAGATTACCTGAACAACAAGATGCTCAGCTCTAGACACTCTAGTTACGGTAATTACACATACTCCTATACTTTAATATGCAATTTCACCAATCCTATAATCTCGAAGGAACGTGAAATCGGGATTTTATCAAATAAATATTCACAGCTCCAAACTCTTTCAACTTGCCTTCTCCAAGTCCAGTTCCTCTAAAAGAATGCTTGCATTTTTGTTGGCCTCAGCAGCCTGTCTATCTTTGGCTTGAACAATTGACTCCATACACAGGTGGCACTTCTTCAGCATCTCCTACAGCGATAAAGTAAGCGATAAGTGACAAAAATGATAAAGTAGCTTTTACCCTTTTCATCTGGACTGAAGATAAACCAAACAACACTGAACCTCCACAAGGAAGAGCAGCAGTCCACTTAATATGCTGCAAGAAACCACTTCACTGTCAATTATGTTTTGTATTTTCTTTCTTTTTTCACAAAGTTAAGAAACTTCATACTTAGGCTCACACACACTCTTGTAAGTTCATCCTGTGACCTCCACCCCACTGCAAAAGCCATCGTAAACTCAGCCCAAACTTGCTCAACAGGGGGAAGGTGGAGCAGAGTGAGGTGGCGACTGGGAGAACGCTTGAAAATAAGCACAGATAATCAATAACACCACCTTTACTAGTTTTCTCACAGCACCAAGGAGCACAAAATTACCGTAGCTGCGTGTTCCCATTTTTTGCAATGTTTTTTCTGAAAAATTCCAACAGGACTCATCCTTTGGCTGTAATCTGGAGTGCCAGGAAGCTAAAGACCATTCATAACCTTGACTCTAAATCTGAGTCACAGCACCATTCCTTCTCAAATATTTTTATTCTTACAATCTTACCTTATCAGTGATTGTTGCTATGTATCTCATGCATTCCGAGTCTGATGGAAACTGGTTTACTTCTTTCACTAGGTAACGCACCACTTTTACATGACCCTGGAAAAAAAATTTCAAGGACGACATTTTATATCAGGCCAGCTGCTTCTGGTTTGATAAGGAACACTTCAGTCCAAGCGCTCGTTGCAAAATATTTACTTCCAACTCCTTCAAATGATGCTCTCAACATGTACTCTTTTTTTTTTTAATCTTTATCACCTCTTAAACTAGCAAGGGATGTTTCTTCACATGTATGCTGGAAGAGAAGGCAAGCAATTGCAGTAGTGGTTGTCAAGCCACCCTTACTCCAGCCGCACTGTCACATACTCCTGCCTTTTATTTTGGTAGTTTTCAAATGCCCAGCTCTGGCAACTGAAGAGGATCCCACAGTCATTTGCAATTTTTCCAGTACTGCAGCACTTGAACTACGCTTCCTTCCTAAGAACAATTATCTCTAGAGTTAGATCAGGCTAAACCACACTTTTTTTTTGGTGAAAGTGCTCATCTTCTCTTGCGTAAGAAGCCAAACCGATTTCCCCCGAGTTCTACCACGCATTCCTCCTCTCTGCACAAACACACTGCAACTTTCACCCCTGGACAGACCCAGGAGAACCCACCTCAGCAAAGTGCCTATAAAGCAAATTTCTACTAGAATTTAACACAGCTATTATACAGGTGACACACATACCTATTTTTGAAGATTCAATGCCAAGCATTAAAATTAACAGTTGACATAATTTTAAATACATAGTTTCTGTCAGCTACGTTCCATATATAGGAACTATGTAGGGATGATCGAGACAATACCAGCTAAGACCAAAGGTGAACCTGGTATTTTACCTTTCGAAAGGCTGCCATAAGAGGAGTTATCTTCCTGTTATCAGCAGCATCCACATCAGCTCCAGCTTGAACTAGCAGTTGGACAACATCTAGGTGCCCTCCGTTCGCTGCCAGCCACAGCGGAGTATTCCCCTTCTTGTTACGCACATCAATGTGAGCTCCTCTACAAAAACAAACACCTTCAATCAAAACTCTGAACCAGCTTTTTCATTTCATGTATCAACTGGACAGGCAACACAAGGGCAATAGGGTAAAATTCAATACTCATTTTCACATTAAACATAAGCAGCCATAGAGTGCTTCAGTTCACAATATTATATTTTTGTTTCTTCTGATGCTGCCAAAAGCTTCAACTCAGCCTAAAAACATATTTTAATACCCTAATTCCTGCTGTTTGTCAGCTGTCTCTGAAGCTTCTCTAATTACTTCATTAACTCCATCCATCAGTATGCTTCATTAGTTTACTCGCAACCACTTAGGACATTTGAAGTGCAAGCCAACAACCAGTGCTACTACTTGGAAAATGACATATCCAAAAGCTACCCAGGAAACGCAATTACATTGAACATGCATCGTGATCAATGTCAAAAAAACCCCAAGAAATCATTACACATATATTTTGTGCACATCATCTGTTGTTTAAGGACTTAAGACTACTGTCTGAAATAGCTCCATGTCATCATTATGACTACCACATAAAATTGTTTATTTCTAACATTCAGTGGGACAGGAAAAACTGATTTAGTCTGTTTGGGCAAAAGCGAGCACTCTAACACCGAAGAGAACTTTGTTTGATCACTTTTGATAAATAAAAACACGTATTAATGACCAACTGACACAGAACCTTTCCCTATTCCTATCCTGTAGCGTATACTGGGAAATACTCCTGTATATTGGGAAAGATCAGTCTAAGTAAGGCCATATTTAAGATGCTTTCCTTCAAGCAGCACACTTGCAAATACAGTACCTGCTAATGAGAAGCTCACAGAATTTGTAGTGCCCTTTGTCTGCTGCAATGGTTAAAGCCGTGTCTCTCGAGGAAGGGACCGGAGGAGCGTTGACATCTGCACCTTTGTCCAGCAGAACTCTGCCCACTTCTGCATAGCCACCAGAAGCTGCTTCCATCAACGGTGTGAGACCAGTCTAAGGCAAGCAAGCGGGGAAAACGAGCAATGAGTTGGGGGTGAGAGGTGTGTTTCACTCGAGCAAGGATTTATTTCAGCTTCTAGAAACATATTTCTAGTCCTGGTGTGCAGATTCCAATTGTCACCTGGTCAGTTCCTAACAGCTTAGCAACATTTTTAAGGCTAGCTCATCTTCAGTCAGCTCTTAGAGCTCGATTCAAAGGGGATTCAAAGCCCGCTGCTCTCAATTTCTCTGAAGATTAATTAAGGTTTCAGAAGACACACTTGTCTTCTGATCAACAGCGTAACTCACAAAATACTAGCCCTTAAGTGCAGTCATTATTTTTCTTTACAATGTATGGTTCAGTTCGGCTAACCGAACTGGGGAAGTCAACTTGCACAAAAGGCAAGAAAATCATCAGACGACCACAGAAAAGCGATGACTAACAGTGTCTCTTCTGGGAGACTTGCTGAGCTCTTTGCTCCTTACCTTAGCTCTGTGCTCTACGTTAGCTTTTCTGTCAAGCAGCAGGCTGACCACCTCGGTCCTCCCCTGGAAACACGCCAGAGTCAGCGCCGTGTTCCTGTTGGTCTCTATCTGGGCATTTATATCGGAGCCCATGTCCAGTAACAGCTTGACGGCAGCAGTGTGCCCATTCATGGCTGCCAGCATTAAGGGAGAAATGCCCAATTTGCTACCAGTTCTGAAAGAGAAAAAGGAAAAAAAAACCCACTCTGTAAACCACAATCACACCTCCGAAATGACTTTAACAAGGCCAGTGAAGGCAGAGTACTTATCTAAGACCAAAAAATCAGCCACGCAGCAACTATTAAGGAAACTACAAAAGGTTCTCCACAGCAGCAGTGCTTAGGCAAATATTCCTACCCAGAGGTACTATGCTTGTTACCTCTTAATTGCTGTAAATTTGAAGACATCTCCTACAAGGAGCTCAACTTTTCCTTTGACTTTTCATTTGGCTTGTGCGGGGCACAGCTGAGCTATTTTCTACCTCCCAATGGATGCAAAAGCATTACATGCATGCACACGCACAGAGAAAAAGCTTTCCTTCAACTACACAGGGAAAACAAAGGGATAAACACACACATGCTTTCTTCGTGTAACCCAGCACTAATTTCAATCAGCAGGCCAATCAGACAAAAAGAAAGATTTATATCTTTGACAAAGAAGACTGATCCTATGCTATGGGAAAGAAATGAACAAAATACAGAGAGGGAGATGGAAATTAAAAGAGCATTAGAAACGTGCAGTCAAAACCTTTGGTGTCTTACTTAAGGGGAGAGGAAGCCTACTACAAATTAAACAATACATTGCTTGTGATCACGTAAGAGAAGTAAGGTTTTGCTCACATAGTTGTCAAGAAGTCCTTCTCGAAAGGGTAAAAAGTAAGAATACTACAGAAACCATTAGAGAAGGGGTGAAAAGGGAACTTGCCTGGAATTTATTTCTGCCCCAGCATTTAGCAGAATCTTGATAATGTTCACGTAGCCACCAGAAGCGGCGAGGCTTAAAGGTGTGTAATCAGAAACATTCCTGTGCTCTTTGTTTGCCCCTCGAGCTAGCAGCAACTCCACCACCTGCAGTGTTTTAAGAAATAACATCTGGTTTTCTCCTGAACTTGCAAATCTGTCCCGAGCAAATATTTTTGAAGCCTAAATATACCGTTGACACCTTCCAACACTCAGAAAGAGATTTTACTCCGTTGCTTCCCTATAATCCTCGCCCCGTCAACAGATGAGGCTGCAGCCTCATGTTTCAGAGCCACTGTAAAGTTTCCTTTAAAAAAAAAAAAATCAATCAAGAGTGCTCATTAGTATGCTTAAACCATTCATACCTAATTGGATAATATAGCGAGAAAAACTGTAGATTCCGTTTGAATACAGTATACAAAGTACTCTTGCTTTTTGCCCTCACCCATTTTAGCGCCTAGTTCACTATCGAGTTAAAAAACTCATCCTCAAACCAAAGCTGTGGAGCAAACAAGAAAGCAGTTGCATGTTTTATCTTATGTTCTCTACTCACACCCCTACAGCAAGCGGAGTGGAGATCATACGCAGACCTCTCATGCAAGAGCCATTAAAAAAATTAACATCTCCATCCCTTGTTCTTCTATGTACATTAACAAAAACAAGTACTGCTGTCATTATTCCTTCCTTACAGATTCATTCACAACCCATACAATTCATAGCTCCCCACATTCCAGATGAAGCTTACATTCCGTAATGCAGAAGACTTGACAAGAAACTGAACTATCTAGCAACGTAAAATGAACACTGATGCAAAAACCTGCTGTGTTATCTCCAGTGCAATGCTTCATTTGCTCCGCTTTCAGCTTCTAAGCATAAAACTTCTTTAGATTAGACCTGCACAACTGAAGTGAAGGGCTTTTCAATCAGATATTTTCCTGTGAAATCCCAGGACATAGTGCCAAATAGAGAAACTGGGGCGGGAGGGCATCCCAGCATCACCTCCTCTGCCCAGAGTCGGGTGCTTTCCCATCTTCTCTCCCAAATACACGATGCGTTCCTCCAAGAACTACCGCTTGAGAAACACAGCTCAATCACGTCTCTGCCAAGGCAAGCATAAATTCACCTTTGCTGCCTGAGGCTGCTGTCCAGAACAGCTGCTATGAGAGACAGAGTAAAAAGCAGGCTGTTCCCTTCACCAGAGCACAGGTCAGTGTCCCCGCAGCCAAATCCCAACCTCCGAGAGCTTCTCCAGGGCACTGAAAACAGGCCAGGAGAGCTTCAAGTTTTCAGGAAGATTTTGTCTAGGGAAGGCATCACCATTTAAACGCCACGGGAGCACTGTTAAGACAGCCTGCAGAAGTAGGAGAGGCATCTCCCTAATTTCCAGATGGCCACAGCGGAAGGTAATCCCGCACCAGGTCACACAGCTTCTACTGGGGCTTTCGCAATCCACGTAGTAGAAGCTTTAACAGAATTTAGATTTGTAACAACTATTAGAAAAAACAAACAAATCAAGACGCAGATTATATAATGAAGTCACAAAATATAGTATTTCCCATAACATAAAAAAACCAACTTCCCCTACATTCACTTTTGATCAATCATCTGCAAAACGTTTTTGTGTATTTTTAATCAGAGATGCTGAAGTTTCTGCTGTGCTCCAATATCCCACAGCTTAGACAGAATCCATTAGAAAACCCTCTCGGCTCATATGTGGAACTGATTTGTGTTTAACTCTGGCTTCTGAACAAGAACACTCCTTGCATTCACTTTCATATCTATATCTAATTATGCTGGTAAAAGCCCCATAATGAGCCCCTAATGATTACAGGCATGAGGTTATCCATGCAGCACTGGTCCACCTTTTAAAAAGAGAAGCAGCAATCTACCGGAGACACGCCGCAATATGTAGCTTAAAAAACGTGAAGCTCTCTGCATCCTTTTTAAAACACAGCATCCTGAAACAGAATGGTGAATTAAGGTACTGTGGCTTTCCTGGAACATTCGTTAGTGTAATCTACACACTGCTTTTGAAGAGTTCAGTTTTGCTTTACCTCTTGTCTCCCTCCTGAACAAGCCAAAGACAAGGGAGTGTCCTTGGTTCTCTCAGACTGGGCTTCAATATCAGCTCCATTATCCAGTAAGATTTCAACAACACCCACGTGGCCGGCTGTAGCAGCCAAAATAAGCGGAGTAAACCCTGAAATGAAAAAGGATGTCTGAAGAGCCCACATTTATAGCTTAAGTTTAAGTGACATCAGTTAAACCACCAGAAAAGCAAGCCTAAAAGCTTCCCATAAAGACTAGGCTTATTGTGTATTTCTTTAGCATGACACACTGGAAAAGCAGGGTCTGTGTTGCCAGGGAGCTACCGACCTTTCTTGTCCCGGTGTTCAATATTAGCTCCTCTCTCTAGCAGAGTTTGTACTAGTTCTTCGTGGCCACCAGCACAAGCAAGTGTCAACGCGGTGTCGTGATTACTCTCAGTCTAAAGGAAACAGACATCATATACACAACAAGATAAATATTTCCTTTTTCAAGCACAACCCTGTTATATCACCTATTAGCCCAAGTACAACTACACCTGTGAAAAATTAAAAACTTCTACAAGCTTAAGGCATGTCTGCTGATTACCTCACAGTTCTCCTTCATGTTTAAGTTCATCACAGGATTCTACTTCTCAACTCAGCTCTGCCAGGAGATTTGAGAACAACCCCTGACAAGAACTGAGATCCTACAACAACTGGGATTTCACCTGTGCTTTGCTAACTAGATCAACTTCTTTACCACTGCCTGACTAATATAATGAAGATAAGAATTCTGTCTTTAACTCTTAACCCTCCGGTTAAACCAAAGAGGGAAAGATTCTGCAATCTCACCACTACTGTTGCTGAAGCCTCCAAACAGCAGAAATCAGCTACAGTCAGCCCACAAACACAGTAATGGAAAAGAAAAAACAAACAAAAACATAGAGAAGTCTTAGAGCTTACGCTCTGCTGGGAAGTTTTTCCCCCTTTGGAGCACCCATACACTGTCTCCCCACGTGAGCATTTCCAGCAGCAGCCAGCTCTCGGTAACGGCGCAGAGCCCGTATCACCCTTGATTCTGTCCACCGAACACCTGCAACGCAGCAACCTGCATTTCATCCCTCAGTGCTGCCAGGGCCCACGTAAACCACCACCACCCTATTGGAAAGAGCAACTGAGAGTCTCACAGGACTGTTAGATACAGCACAGGGACTGACTAAAGCAACATCTCTCTCCTTAAACAATAACAGACACCAAAACAACAGAAACACCCAAACCCCACAAACCCACACTTCCTAGCTACTGTGAGAATTCAGTTTCAGTTTACTCTGTTACAAGACAGGGTAGCTGGCAACTTATCATAGCCGCGATCTGCCCTGGTGTCTACCCGCTAACGTCAAGGCCCATCAGGTTATGGCGTGCGCTCCTGGACACAGTCACGGCAGAGACCAAGCCCAGTGTCACGAGAAGCTGAAGTAGCCAAGATTGGTTTTCCAGAGGTTTCTCACCCCTTCTCCACAATCTCATGCCTTTCCTTTTCTCCACACTGCCCACACCTTATCCAGGTTACGTATAGTCCAGAGCTATGTGTATACGTATGCTACTTAGCATATGCACCCTGGTCTTTTGACAGCCAGCTAGCTGCAACTCAACATAAAGTAGCCCTTTTTAAAATGACTTTCAATACAGAAATGCCTTTTTGTTAGTGGAAATGAGAGCTTGCGTTATTTCCTCTTGTTGAAAAAGTTACAGAAATCATTAGTTTCCGCACTTTAATACTTCTGTCAAGCTGGGTGATCACTGGCCAATGAATTCAAGCACAACCAGAAAAAACAGTGTGCAACATTTTAAGGCTTATTTTTGTCTTAGGATATCAGCCCAGAAAAATATTTCATGTCTGTCCGAAGACAACTTCACTGTTTCTCATAATCTCTCCGACAACAAAGGAATAAGAAATGCAAGTGTTTAGTCATTCACAGGCCTTCTCTTTTGTTCAGCGAGAGCACAGAGCAAAGCGGGTTGCAACTCTCTGGGGAGCTGCAGAGGCTTTCTAAAAGCAGCAAATCAAGTCTCTAGACCCCAATTCATGACACAACAGAGCTGTTTACGGGCGTTGAATTATTCAGGATGAAGCAGCAAAATAGCTTCAGGCATCCGCGGCGCAGCGACAAGCACGGGCTCACCTGGGCATCGATATCTATAGCAGGGTAGATGGGGAGCATGGCTGAAGGAGAAATGATAGGGCTCGGAGTTGGCGTCTGAGGCTGGGAGACAGAAGTTGCAATGCTGTGGGTAGGAGTGTTTGACATTGCAGATGCTCTTCCGCTCACTGCTGTTGAACAGAATGATCACACTTAGTAACAGCAAAACACTTCGCTTCCTAAGTTTAATGTGACAATTAATGGATGGTGGGACAGAACGCCCACCAACAGACAGAACTCCCGAAAAACTTCATTTTCCACAAATACGTATTTTCCACACATTTGACCCAACCTTTGAACCTTTAACTCTTTGAATTATTAACTGTGAAAAAGGTTAAGCGTATTCAAGCAAAGAAATAGGTAAGCATCAGATTGGCATGTTTTCCGGAAGCCCACCACACAAAAGTTGTTTTGTTTTGTTTTTTAACCCAAGATGTCTCCCATAACAAGTTAGCCATGATTTGGCCCAGGAGTTCCATACCTTTAGAAGGACTGCAGAACAAGTCCAATCGATGGGTAGCTACGTAATTTTTCTTACAACAGTTTAAAGAAGACTCTCGTACACAAGTCTGTCCAACCTTGACCCCCCGCCCCCCGGCCCCTACAAACACAACAGAAAAGCAACAGTGCTGGTGTCAGGATGCTCACATGGCGGAATTGCTTGAAACCAGAGAAGTGGAAGCTTCTTAACAGCCATTTTGCAGAAACCTTGGTCACGGTTGTTAGGATAAGCGGAAGGTAATACCATTTTACAGTTCATGACAATGGATTGACACAACACAAAATAGCACTGACTGCCACGCTGCCTTGAAATTCATTTCATACATATCACGTTTAGAAGTACAGAGCAAACTTGAATCCTAAACTGCCTTCGGGGGAAGTCTCCCATTTTCCTACTTTTTGGGGATTTTTTCGCCTTAAAATAACTTAGTTGTTGTCTCCCTGCCTTTTCTCCAGGTCTTTCCCAGGTGTGCTGAGCAAAGGAGAAAGGGAAGAACCGTTCACTTCTCCTGGCAAGGGGACAAGAGCACCTTTAACTGCAAAAGGAAAGAAAAGTAGTTTCCACATATTGTCAGTGTTCACCTAATACACACCACACCACCGAGTAGCCTTATCAAAAGAATGTCCCTTTATCCCCAACTTTTAAATGCCTATTCGTTTGTCAAACGGTTTAATAATCAGCCGTGTCCCTAACTGCCAGCCATTGATAATTAGCTCCCATACTTAATCGGAAGTGATAAGTTTTTCAACAGATGCCACAAAAATTGTATCCCAACATGCTAATGGGCGTACTCCCCCCCGCTGCAAGAGTGCTATGTTTTTCCTCCATTGCTAATTTAATTTCTAGACTTCCTACACCAAATCCCAAAGAAGCTAATAAGTGTCACCGAGAGAAACAAAGAACTCCCAACTTACGACACAAAAAGTCTGATTAACCTTATATTTAAGAGTAAATCAAGATCCAAACTCCCTTGATCTTTACATCAGAGTGCCTTTCCAAAACCCTTCTCGTCTTGCGAGACAAACCACACTAGGTATGGATTAAAGGAAACATACAGAAGCTAAGTCAAAGCATTCTGACCCAAAGTCAAAACCCTCTGGCCTAAGGGAGTTCTGTTCCGAGGAGAACTAACCAAAGATCATAACCAAATATCATTCCGTGCAGCATCTAATTTAAACTCATCTCATTCCTTATTCTGATTGTAAATTACAGCTATAACCTAAAACCACAACTTCAAATGGGTTTCATATAGAAGGATATGAAGTTGTCTGTTTCCACTCCCGCTCTTCTCTTTACATACATGCTCATAACATGCAATTTTGAAAAACTAGCACATTTACCTTCTTTCTATAAGTTCAAAAAGGAAGTTAAAGCAGCATAAAACAGTAATGGAATTATAAAGCATGATGATTCTTGACTCTCACATCGAGTCCAAAATAACCCAGTAAGGATGGTAAAATGGACTGGAAGCTAACCAAATACGCTTAACTCGGATGATGTAAAAGCACGATCATCAAATAATCCAACATGTGAAAAGTTAACCCTGCGGCAGTAGCACATGGATTTTAAACCGTTGCTAACAATTACTGCTGTAGTCCCAAGAAGGGGGCTTGGGAGTATCTCTAGATTACAGAAAGCACTATTAAATTTGTTAGACTTAAAAAAAAAAACATCCCACACAAACCAAGACAGTTAGGAAGGTCTCAATTCAGTTAGATTCTATTTTTTATACCAACGGTGTTGCACTGAGGGGGGAAAAAAAAGAAAAAGAGACATGTTTAAAAGCCAACACTCCTCTTCCCACAAGGAAGAAAACGTTTATTGTACAACCCATAGATGAATGGTTTTATGCACGCAGGTGGAGAGGAACAGGCATGTTAACTTACAGTTCTCACACTAAATATATTTCAGGAGTGCTTCAGCAATAATAAATGTACAAAATATAGTTCATATCCCTACAGCACATTTCACTGAGACAAGATATTTATTTTTATGGATAATGACTTGGATTGTATTTATTTCCTGTGCAGAGTTCAAATTTAATGGACATGCCAAGGGCAATGAATAGAATCTTTATGGTGTCCAAACAAAATACATTAAAAGTTTTCAATAAGCCAGGAGGTTTTCACAACAGTCTCGAGCCCTGAAAAGAGTAACCCGCTACCTCGATCATCCAATCTAAATGGACTGATGGGCAAAGGTTTACCTTTCCCCTCTCCCCTCCATCTACTCTAACAGACAGTGGCAAAATTGAACTACAAGTCTGTACTTCAACACCGAAATGTCATTACTTCATGCCTGGGATAATGAAGTCTACTGGAACAGACTAATTAGAATGAAGCTATTAGAATATTTTAGTATATACCTGCCTTGGTTGGGGACCAGGTAGCAGTCTTAATCACATTAGGAAACAAGGTCAAGCTTCTTTGTGGGAATCTGTCACTCCAAGCTCCGTTTGAACACTCCAGCCAAAGGCTTTTGTGGTTGCTTGGATGTTAGACAACCTGGTTTGTGCTTACTGCTATTACAACCGTAGCTGCTCTTCGTATTGATTTCTTTCTGGACATCTCCACTTTCTCTTAGCTTAAATAAATAAATAAAAGACATCCTCACAGCTGCTAATTTCTCCCCCAGGCCCAACCATCTCACCATCCAGAGACGCATTTGGCCTTACAAATGCAGCCCCGCTACCAGGGGAGGAAAGAAAACAGCCAAGATGACAAATTAAAAAGCCTGAAAAATAGCACAAGATACTTAACATTTAAGCCAATGGGATTTTTTCTTTCCTGATCTACATCCTAAATCAAAAGGCATGTCTGGAAAAAAGGCTGACATTTTGAAAAGGAACACAGGGTTGTTTGCACTGTTCAAGTTTGCCGCTTCCCCTAATACTTCGTATTTTCACTAAGTGCAAGACCTTAAGTGAAACAAAGCACCCTTATAATCCCATTTCATCTTTATGTCGACCATTAAGTTTCCTTCTAGTGTTGTCAGGGTGCGGGCACAGCATTGCTCTTACACATTTATTTCTGACCTGCTGTAACGTCAACAGTAGACGTATTAAAAAACAAATCTGTTTCACTTTACATTGCAATAAGTCAAGATGAGGGACTGGAAAAAAGACTTATAAGAAATACATTAGATACCTCCACTTTTTTCCAACTAATTTCAAGTCAACTCAATAGGCTTGTTCCAGTTCTTGTCTTCTTGTTCTTGTGTTGTCCTCTGACCCCCATTTCTCTGTACCCTCTTAAGCTATTAAAAGCTGTGTTCCTGCCACACATGCTTAAAATCAACAGAGAACACTTCAGATGCGTAACATGCCGTGAATTACCAGAGTCAAAGTTATGTTCTGAATCGCAATACAAACACAGGGCATGGCTTCTGTGCATTAACAGCCCTGAATATTCCAAGGACAAAGCTCTCAATGCATTTACCACCCATTTGCAAGAACAATTGCAACCAACTGTAGTTAGAGCAGTGCAGAAAAGCTTCATCCTCACTTCTCTGCGGCTCCTGCGCAGGTCCCAAGTGGGACAGAACCTCCTGGATTTTCTGCGATATGGGCGCCCTACAGTTATTTTTTCAGTATTGAGTTTCTGTGAAGAACTTAGTCAATGCCTGTTCTTTCTTATGTATTAATTTAGACAGTTACAGTTCAAACTGGCTCATCCCACAAGGTAGCTTCCAGAAACTCGGCTTACCAAGTGCTTCAAGATTCCTGAAGCTCTTTGTGAGGCTCTGTTACTGGACATAAAAGTTTGCTACTGAAAACAGGGATATAATTTTTTCTTTATGTCCTTAACACACCATTTCACATACGCAATGTTAAATTGTTAATGTTGTTTTCATTCTAGAGTTACGTAACTAACCCTAAAAATGCATCTATTCCCTGGCCTCGCAGCAAGCACAGAGCCTGTCCCACGCCTGAAGCTGAAGAGCCGAGCTTCTGCTTGTCAGCAGCTCCAGCGGGACCACACAGGAGACCCAAGTTATAACAGAAAGATTATTTACTACTTTTCCAACTTACTCTACTTTTTTCCTAAAAAAAAAAAAAAAAACACAAACAAAACCCCAAACCCCTTAATTTTGTACATTTTCTCCCTGTGTTCCCAGGCAAATGGTGTAAGGCTCTGATAACACCAATTAGCTTCTCTATCAGCGAGGGATCCTGCTCTGAGGTCCCAGAGCTGACCCAGCAGCACCACTTGACCTCCACAGCAATCCCCATGTCTTGTCCTCACCTCTGACACACCAGCACTCGCACACCTGGCCTTGTCTTAAACAACTACTTAAAGTGGGAAAATTAAACTCATTGTTTGCCACTAATTAAGCACCGAGGTAAACCTTAGATAAAGTTTGCACAGTCAAGGTGAAGCTTTGGTTTTGTCACCAGTGCTGCAAGCCACAGCTCTGTTATGGAACTAAACTCATCTCGGGAAGAGATTTAAATCCATGGGAATACTCTAGAGGGTTCCTATTAAAGCAATACACAAAGCTACTGATAAAAGATTTAGCTGCTGCTTAAGTGTTTTGTGTTACCTTATGCCCATTTCACCTCCACACTAAATTCTGCTATGTGGATTCAAGCTGGCACTTAGGTTTTATGCTCAGCTCTGTGTCTGCTCCCGCTTAGAAAAAACCCTAAACCCAGCCACTGCACAGAAAAGTAAAGATGGAATTGCATCCGTACAGCTTTTAACTGATTTGCTACAAATGCCTCCTAGAGCCCAACTCAGATCTCATTCCCAGCCACACGTGTGCATGCATTACTGACACCTGGGACCATGTCACACAAAAACAGTCACTCAAATGCACTTGGAAATCCCTGACCTTTCCAAAAAGGCACACTGAGCACTTGGGAACACGGCAGATGCCCTGAAATCACAGATTCTCAAGATGTTATATGCAGTTAAACACATAACAAGTGTCGTAACTCAAATTTTGGGTTATCTTTAAATGCAAGTGAAGTGCGCTGCACAGATTCCTCCTACGTAGCCAAGAACTGTGATTATTCCATCTCTTCCATTGAGCAGCTGGTATTGGGATGGATCCCAGCAGCTCCACTTGAGACAAATCTTCACTACCGATGCATGTAGTTTTATCTACTTTTTCATGCATCGAGTTTGTTTTTTATCCACTGTCAGCTTCCAATCTCTATGTCCAGGCTACGGCTCTCTCACACCAGATACCCAGAAAAGAATCTCTGTAGCTCCTATAAGCTTCCGTGACCTTTAACAAGGCTTCACCTGAACATCAGGTTACTTATTAGGTACTTAATTTTGGAAGTATTTTAAACAATCACCACCTGTTATTTTTAGCCATTACCACACCTTCTATTCATTCTGTACCATTATTGTACTCCAGTATCTCTTGCAGTATATGCGGGACCTTCTCCGAGACCTGTCCTTTCTCCGGCACACGCCACGCACCTCATCCTGACACCTTATACCAAGTGGACTCGTCAAAACAGACAGCACTTTGAACAACGAAAGTACATCAGCTCCATCAAGAGCACCTCAGCAAATTCTCATCAAGTGACATGATTTTTTTTAATACTATTTCCTAACGGTTAATCTGTATTCAGCTAAGTAGTCAAAATGAGCGTTTCAGCGACTACTTACATGGAGAGAGTATTAAGTGCAACTGAAGCAGGTGTAAAGGAAAGCAATACTAACAACCCTCATTTGCTATGGTATTTAAAACTTGTTTCATTCTTCTATTTTACTACCTAAAGCCTTGAAGCACTTAACGTCACAGGGTAAGGAATTCTCTAAAACAATTAAAAAGAATTTAGTAAGGCTAAATTTGTTTTTCACTGGAAAAGCGTGCACTTTCATGAGTGGACATTTTTGAAAGTCACAGGGTTACCATCTTTTTTTCCAAAGAGAAGTAAAAGCTTCCAATAGGCGGACTATTCAAGGCCAGCTAGAGCAGTTCTCATTCAGAAGACAAGCCTACAAGGTTCCTCACGCACTATGGGCTTGTCGTGGTGCTGTAGTGGCTCTAAGCCTATTGTGAGTGCTCCAAGCCAGGTTTCAGTCAGTTAGTACGAAGTACTGACCGGTAACATGAAGATGTTGTTCCTGAGCCACAAACAGGCCAAAACAGAACTGTTAGACCCTAGCGCATCTCCCCCCGAACTATCAAGGAGTCAAAAAAGCCACTTCCGCCATACCAACCTGACAAACAAGCACCGGTTAGCTCAACAAAAGGAAAGGCAACCCTGCAAATTGAAAAGTTAAATCTAGTTTCCTGACCTCCTCAAGACAGGGAGCAGTAGGCTAGTGGGACTTGCCGTTGAGCTAGCGGGAATACACAAACACACACACACACAAAGAAGTGGACATCCCCTCAACTGGTCAAGCAAATATTATACCTGCTCATAACAATATAAACCCACCTGCCATGATGTCATCCAGCGTGTCATTGAGCGTCTGAGCAGGGCTGGCTACCATTAACCCTTGCTGTGTTTCTGTCAGTATTCCTTGCCCCAGCCCTGCTAGTTGTGCTTGGCCCAATACTGGCTGTCCAACTATAACACCTTGCAGTTCTGTAAGATTTGCGATGGACCCCGGAGGTAAGGAACCTGCTGCCAGAGGCAAAGCTTGTGGCATCGCCAGAGGCTGAATTGGTGCAAAACCCGTCTGCGCAGCAGCTTGCTGAGGATCATCTTTAAGCAAGATGGGGTCCACTTGCTGTAATCGCGCATAGTCTCCCTCTGATAGTTGTTCTCCTACCCCAACGGGAGTCAGTAGTCCCAGATGCTGGCAAGACTGTTGCTGCTGCTGCTGCTGGAGCTGGATTCTTTGCGCTTTTACCTCTAGATATTGCTTTTTGAGCTGCTGCTGAGTTTTCAGCTGTAACTCACGCTCCACTTTCTGCAGTTCCTCCAGAATCTTTTGCTTCTTCTGAATTTGTTCCTCTCTCGTTTTGTTCAGCTCCTCAATCTTCTCTTTGGTGAGCTGGTCAGCGTGTGCCAATTCCAGGGACTGCAGCTGAGCGTTCTTCTCTATGGCTTCTTTTATCCTCTGCTCCAGCTCTGTCAACTTGCCCTGAGCCTCTTCTACAATGCTCTCTGGAGACTGATTGGTGATGTAACCCTGTACATCCTGGTTGTTTGCTGGCAAATGACTGCTGGACTTTTGTTTAGAAGCAGCTGTGTGAAAAAGAAACCCCCTCAGAACCAATGGAAGTGCATACGAATGGCATCCTCATTATAGAGCTACTGTTGGGATGCTAAATGGCCGGTTATGCACCAAGACACAGCACCCACAGAAGGTCAGCGTGTACTGTGAAGGCCCTCCAAGAAAACCGTATCTTTCGCTATCAATTTTAACACAGCAGTCGGGTTGCAATTTAACAGTACGGATTACTGCGCATACGTTCCAAATAACCCTGCACTACGTTGACATATTTACTCCAACAATCGTTATACTTTTGCCAAATGAAGCGATTGTCTCAAGAGCCGCTGTTCTCAAGTGGTGCTACACGAGAAATGGAAACAAAAAGAAAGGATATGCTGCCTCTTTACGTGATGTTTTGCGTCTGTTATCGTGTTAAGACATAAACGTATGGTTACAGCCCTGAAGCACAGCAAAAGTGACGTAAAAACATCTCGAGGGACAGGTGACTTGTTCTAGGCCACCGGTTTTGTGAATAACTTAGTACGTTTTAGGAAGCACTACACTTTCTAGGACTACTGAATCCTTTCGCTACAGGTATCCAGCTTTGCCCAGCTGACAAACAGCGCTAGAACCCCGGATAGCCATTTATATTTAACGTGATCTAACAGGGTATGTTTAGCCACTACGTTTTATCCATAGCAGACATGATTTTGCCTGTGTCAAAACTCAGCTCTCTGCCCAGGCAAGGCAAATATTTCAGCCTTCCTGTAAGGACGAGCGATGGACTAATCCAATTCATCTTTTATGAAGAAGTCCACAGTAACACAGCTGACATGGTCTGCCATACCGGTTGGAGAAGGAACAATCGGTTAATTTTGAAGGGCGAAAGGCAAATCAAAACTCAGGGTCTGAGGCAGTGGAGGTGCCCAGTTTCTTCCAGTCATCCTCGCTGTATTTCCAGAACAATACAAGTGTACACACAGTATTAATTTTATGACATGCACGCCTGTATTTGCACTACTGCTGATCCTTGACAAAAATTGTTTGGGAAGAGAATTCTTAAGTACAGAAAGCCTTAAGTGTCAAAATGGCGATATAAAAATAGATGCAAATTTAGCCCTAGGAGGACCTGAGCCACATCAGACTAAGTGTTTTATAGCACAAGAAATTCCGCCTTCAATCAAATTAGTCAAACCTCCTCCAGGACTACTATCCTAAGTAAATGCAAGTTATCCAATCAACTACAGTATGGAGATTACAGTTGTTTTTACAACTTCCATTATCAAATTCATATAGGCTTCTGGGTGACGTTTTGCATTAGTCCACTACGTCAGACTAACATATATTTTAACATATTTACTTAGGCAGATTTCTTGACGCTTTATGATTACAGGGTTAGATGACTGATACCTCATATTTAGCAGATAAGCAATCCTTAAAAAAAAAATAATATATTAAATTGCCGTTTCGTTGACTGAATCCATAAACACTCTTCATAGGAACTACTCTGCTAGAAGTGCAACCCTCTATCTTCTACTTGGGAAGGATATTTAGAAAACAAGCTTCGGAACTAAGACTGACCTTTATTTCTGATGGGAAGGGTTGTGGCGACATTAGCAGGGGGTTTGTCAGGCTCCTGGGGTGGGACGACCATGGGCAGCGCCTGCACTGGTACACGAGGAGCCTAAAATGTTGGATACTAACAGATTACTTTTCTCATACTCTAATCTAGTTATTATTCAATAGAAGGTAAACAAAACCTGTTAGAAAAGCAGACTTTCATGGTAACTAATAACATTTAATACTTTTGTTTAAACACTGAGTTCAATCGTCAACAATTTGAGATCATCTGACTTGTACGCACTTTGCATTTTTAACCTAAGAAATTACTTGCCAAGCAAGACTCATCTCAGCACGGTACAGTGCTATACTGTGGTAAAGCCAATACAAGCCAAAAAGGGCCACAAACATAACTCAGAGTAAGAGCCTCATTAAAACAGACCTTTTCACTTGCTGGGGTTTTTTTCCTGCTCATTTTTTTCAAAAATATTTATAGACCAGTAAGAAGAACGATGAAAGCACTACACAGTGATGCTCAAAGAGAATTCACCATTTTCAAAACAGCTCGAAGTAACTTTCAGTGTGTTCACCGAAATGGTACGATGCTTCTTTAAACTCTGAGTAAGTTGCAACAAGAAATGCAAAAAAGCCCCACAAATCCACAGATACCCGGCCCTTAAATCTTACCCTATTTAAATCATGGGATGGTGGGGTCAGCTGAGTAGCATCAGGTGGAGGAGCAGAAAGCAAGTTGTTTGGGTAATCTAGAAGGTAACAAACCACGCTGGTATGACCACCTTTTGCTGCCTCTATTAACATCGTTGATCCATCCTAAGGAAGGAAAGATCACAGTATTAGAACACAGCATCATCAAAACAGGCCAACACTGAAGCGTTTTGGGAGACATGACACAGTACATATTAAGACTGGGTTAATAAATATTCATTCAGTCTGCAGTAAGCCCACATCTAAACTTATGTTCTCTGAAGTATTTCCACAATAACTAGTACTTGTTAAAATTTTCTTTCCTCTTCCACAATTCTGAACTTAGAACTCAAGTGCAACTTTTACGTTCACGGTAGGTAATCAGTAGACCTGCACTCTTCCTAACTCTAACTTCTATAAATATGCTCATGAGCATAATAACTCTCCATGGACATACCAGCTCTTAGGTCTCCTATTTAAATCACGACATGTTGGGCCAGTTGCAGAGAACACGAGAGGACCAAATTCGTTCAGATATCCTTAGTTTTAAGATGAAAGACTAGCTCAGAGGAAAATACGGTACTTGAGCAACAAACCTTCAGCCTGTGCGTAGGATCAGCACCATGAGCTAGCAGTAACTCCACAACTGCCAGATGACCTCCGGCACAGGCCAGTGACAGCACTGTGTGATCGTTGTTAGCTGTGGTCCTATTCACGTTTGCTCCTTCAAAAACAGAGGGGGAAAGATTATTGAAAAAGACTTCAACCCATTCTCCTCTACCAAAAGAGACAGGAAATTAACTTCTTTTCTTAAATATGAAAACATAGCTCTCCAAGGCTGCAGTCTTACAACTGATAAATAAATTGAACAGTCAATTATTACTGTCACCACGAGACCATTGAACACATCACAGCTACTAAACTCAAGGTCTTGCCAGCTGCCTAATGCTTTAAAGGGAGTTAAACTCTGGGCATATATGGCCCCAAGAAGATTAGCAACCCTGCCTGGAGTAGCACTCCAAACTCTCTGTTCAAACAGTGATGTTGCCAAGTCTGGAACACCACATAGTAGGTCAACCTATTGCTTTTTCACTTTGCCAACAACTGTGCCAGAGATATGCCTCTTTAAAAAAAGAAAAATAGAAAACCAAAAAACAAAGGCTAAGATCCAGCGCACAGGTCCATGCATCTTGGCATCAGCAAGACTAATTGCAGCTCTGCTTCTTTCCTCTACAAACTACACAGGGGAAATTAAACCACCCCGGAAGCTTTAGGCCAGTTCTGTGCCACAGGAGGAAGGTACAAGAAAAATCCCTCAGTATCAGCTCAAGCGAGAGAAAACAGCGCTTCCAAGCTCTGTATCAACTCCATGCGTTCAACAGCGATGTAAGGCTGGAGCTGACAGTTCTGACAACACACAGCAAGTTGTAGTCAAAACTCTGAAACAAACATGCACTTGAAATTAAACTTCTGCAAAGAGAGTGTTCAAAAACACCGGGAGCACGGAGACACCCAGAATCCACTACTACTGTCGCTGCTTTTACTAGGAATTACAGACTGCAATATAGAACTGTTTTTAGAAGCAGCTGCGGTTCCCACTAATCCCACCAGAAACCAGAGGTGATCGTTGCCTGCTTAGTTTGAGAATCACTACTAAAGTTAAAACATGTGAAACAGATCCAAGGAAGTTACACTAGTACTGACATGTTCTTAACTTCCAGCATTTCCAACAGCAGGAAAACCAAAACCTTTCCCCAGTCTTACCTTTGCTAATCAAGAACTGAACAGTGCAAACATGACCAGCCCTTGCAGCTTTCATGAGAGGAGTTCTTCCACCTTCCGATTCGTGCTCCTAGAGCAGATAAGGAAAGGCTTAAAATTCAACATTAACATGTGTGAAAGGAGGCAATTCAGCCTTTTGGTTTTTGGAAAGGAAAGACACCCGACGTGGGAGATCCCTTTTTAGTGTTTCACAAACTACAGACACAAACTGAAGTAACATCTGAACTGAGTGTACCTTGCAGACAGATGAAACTATCTAGCTACCTTTGCACAGGTCTGAGACTCCTGGACAAGAAGCACTCAAGCACCCGGTGGGGATTTTAGTTGAACAAAACATGTCATGCTTAACTGCAGTTTTTGATAACATATTGGTGTATAAGCCTACTGAAATGTAAAAATCGATTTACCTCCATCATCTTAATTCCATTCCAGTACACCAAATAGATCACATCAGAACAGAACTAGCAACTGTTCGCTCCTTAAGGAACAGAAGAAATTTGCAGATACCAGTATTAACCCATCATCAGCTCAACAACTCTAAGCTAAACACCATTCAGGATGCACATGACAAAAGAAAAAAATCTCCGATTTTTCTGTACAAGCAACCTTGAACAGCTCGGAAATGCTTTAGACATCAACCGCCAAAGTACTGCAACTGACCTAAGCACTTTCAGGTAATTAAACAACCTAAAATCCATTAGGAAAGCATCACTAACTCCCACTTAGTTAAAAGAAAAAGGTTAAAGGTAATTCAAATACAACTATAACAACTAACAGTAAACTCAGAAGTTTTCAGCAATGAACACAAGACCCCCCCAAAAAAGTAAATGGACATTAATAAAAAAATTAATTAGGAAATAAAGTTAAGAAGGTGATGACTTACCAGATCAGCACCTGCCTGAAGTAAGACATCTGCTACATCAGTATGGCCATTTTCACAGGCGTATGTCAGGGCTGTGTCCCCGGTTGCTGTTGTTGCATGCACGTTAGCCCCTGCAGCAGCAGTAACGAGGAAGTAAACGTTATGAAGTTCATCACAGAAAACATGCAAGTCTCTTCACAATCTTTACCAGGTGATTCTTAACTTCCCCCTTCCAGTCCAACATCTATGAAACTGACAACTTAGTCATACTCTAGAGGAATAAAAAAAATAAACTAGAAGTTCAGTTCCAAGCGAGTTTACATCAATTTAACCTTCAGAAGCTAAATTAGCATCCAACTAGCAGATTACTTCAGGTTCCACAAAGCTTTGCTGCCAAGTTCAAGCAGCTGCTAATGAAATTGGAATGAATATGGAAAAAGGTATTTTTCTCTTAAAGTTATTTTAAGACTCTACAGAACTGTTAACAAAGTTACTCCATACCTGCAGCTAATAAATATTTAACCAGCTCCAAATGACCCTCTTGAGCAGCCTCCATCAAAGGTGTGGAACAACCAAGTTCTATGTCAGCTCCTGCTTTAATAAGAAAATCAGCAACCTCCAAAAAACCTCCACAGCAAGCCAGAGTCAATGCTGTTTCTTGCGTCTCCTCTGTTTGAGCATTGATGTTTGCTCCTTCAAAAAACAAAACACCAAAACCACAGATACATCAGAAAACACCAGTTACTGAAACCAGTATCGACAGACAAAGCCACTTCCTAAGGCACAAGGCATCTTCTGATTACATCTCATCTCTAGAGCTGCAGAAATTTCCTTCTAAAAATCACAGTGTATCCAACTAAAAGATTTCAACTTTATTTAACTGTTTGGAAAACCCTCTGACGGCCTCAAAGCACTTCAGCAATAACACCATCTCAGGATAGGCCAAGGCCATCGTGCAGAGTGCAAGTTACCACATTAACTGTTCACTATTCGATGTCAAAAAACACAAACCTGGTGACAAACAAATGAGAATAACTACTTACTAAGTAAAAGAGTAAAGCAAAGGATATTTTGTTTAAAAAAAAAAACAACCCAAAAATCACTAACTTACCAAAAAGTGGGAGGGGTGAGTTCAAAAGATGTTGAAGAACGAGATCAAATTACTCAGCTTCTCCTCCCCACCTCCCCACCGTATGCAGAGGCCTACGGAATTACAGTCCACAGAAGGCACTGCAATAGTTACCTTGCCCCAGTAACAGTGCCACCATCTCTTCATGGCCTTCTCTAGCTGCTTCCATTAGTGGTGTGTATCCTTCATCGTTTACCTCTTCCAAGTTAGCTCCACGTTCAATTAACAAAGCTGCCAGTTCCACGTGCCCACCACAGGCTGCCAGAGTCAAGGGAGACTCAAAAGAGTCAGCGGGCATGTTCACCTGAGCTCCGCTGTCAAGAAGTAACCTTGCCACTTCCACATGGCCATCCTAGGAATTCAAAAAACCAAGATCAAAAGAAACGTCAAAACAGAAAAATCCCTCCTCTTCTCCAAAGCTTCAAGCACTCACCAAGTCAGATTCCGTCAGAAGACACAGAAAGAAACAAGTGAGCGAAGAAGTCAAAAAATACAATGTAACTTGCCTAACAGTTTTCTTAAGTATTTGAGGCTAAAGATCTACTCTTAAACAGGCACAAGAAGAAGCTTCAAGCATGTGTTACTGAATATGTTCAATTCAAAAACCAAAACATTGTGAACCACATAACAAACTTTCCTGCCACTGGCATAAGTAACAAGCTGGTCAGCTTCTTCCTATCAGACTCAAGTCCAAGCGTTCCGATGGACAATAAATTACCACTCAAATGTATTTCTTCTCGCGTTCTGCCAACAAATTTACTGCTAACAATACAAGCAGCAATAAATACAGGAGTATTAAGGGAATTTTCAGTCAAAAAAAAAATCTTCTCTCAGATGCAAGAACAGGTTTTGATGTTCTTACTAACAACTACAAAACCCTGACTTTGCAAACAAGTCACTCCATAGCAATGCTCCCTGCTTTGCCTAAGAGTGGGAATTTTGTTTTAAATTCAACATGCAGTTGCATTATTTGTTAAACCTCGTGTATTTTAGTTATAAGAACAACTCATGTCAGGAACAGAGTTTGCCCTCAGGTCCATGCAGACTGTTAGTGTCTCGGAGTATTAACATTGCACATTCCCAGCTTTTGGGGAAAGACGTGGAAGAGAAGACAGGGTTCAGATTTAGCAATTTTGCCTCCTTCCTTTCTTGGAAAGAAGCCGTGCACAATGACATTGCCTGCCTCTTGGCTCCTGCAAAACTATTTCACTGCTCAATTTAATAGCAGAGTCAGGACCTACTTTCTCCCTCCGAGAGAAAAGCCGAGACAAGAGCACATGGCAGGAGTTCCTCATACATCTCAGGAGCCACCTGAACCACAGCCTTCCCTTGGCAGGATTTTCCAGGTACCATTATCATGCTGTCAAACTCGTTTTCCCAAAACATAGCTCCTAAGTTTGCTTTCTTCCTTTGGAAGCAAAGAAAATATTTGAGCATATGATCTTCATCATGTTTTTTTATGCCATAAATTCAGGAAGGATTTGAAGTGGCTTTTCAGCTCTGTGTTTACACTGGCGGCCTGACGGTGACATATCTGACTGCCATCCAATCCCCCTTTTGTTGAGACAGCAGCAGAGACCAGCTTGGGCACCATGGACCACCAACCACACAAACTCTCCAAGCTAGTCTTCTCCATGAGGAAGCTGCCATCGGTCAGGCTTGTAGTAACCGTAATGGGAAAAGGTCTGACACACAAAACACAGGAGGCTGTGTAGAAAAACCAGCAGCTTAGCAGGAACAGGAGGCGACCCCAAGGCTGTCATTGAACAAGGTAAGCAGACCTTGAGCTCAGATTAACTCATAAGTGGCAAATTGCAGCCATCGCACCAAGCTAGAAACTACAACCACAAAACCTCTTCTCCAGACACAACACAAAACTGCATCTGACATTTCTGCACTTCATTTTCTTAAGTGTTTTACACCTTCTTCTGATATCCAAGGAGCAAAACACGATTTCCTCTCAGAAAAAATATCTAGGACATTAACTAGGACATATTCACCTTTTACATGAAATGACAATACTATTTTAGGGAAAAACTCCAAGACTCCATAAAGAATCTTTCCTCAGGGAAATGCAGAGACGGTGCCTCAACCGTCAGGCTCTGGCAAGACAGCTCACTAATCACCCCTGACTCAAGACAAGCACGGCAATCCGCAGAATAAAGGGATACTTCAAACCTGCTTATATGGGCCAAGTGGCCTGGAGAGTAACTGCTGGTGTTTAACCACACACAGAAGCTTCATCTGGGCTTTAACCAACCTTGCAATGGGGCGGTGCCATTCAGCTCGTCTACAACAGCTAGGAAAAAGCCTCACAATTGCTATTAGATCACCCAAAAAAAAAAAAAATCATCTGATCAACCTGCAGAAGCACACCAGGTGTATTTTAAAGATCAACCACTGTGGGCAACCCGCACTCAGCCCTCCCTGTGAATGATTAAGTTACTTCAGTAAGAGGAAGCGCCAGCTAGACAAACCTGCTTTTTGCTCCAACAAGGCAAGTCGCATTGCCCAACAACTCACCTGCATTAAACCCATGTCAACCACCGTCTACAAAAAAAAAGAAAGCTCTCGGGTCAGAAGTCTTCCTGAATGCCGCGTAGGACAAGATTTAAACAATCTCACTAGCTTGCATGTAAGCGCTACACCACATACAAACAATTGTCACCTATATTCAAGTTCAATGCCATCCCAGAGACAGGAGTTTTCTTCTGCTACTGAAGAGCAACAACTGTTTCTGCAGGAAAAGCACGCTGAGATGAGAAGCGCCTGCACTGCTTTATTTCAGACCGCAGCCTTTTCAAGTCCTGCCTTCGAAAGCTGCTCCCTCTCAAGCCGAGCTGAAGGTACTGAGGCTCTCAACTATCCATCAATCCCGAGCCACAGCGTGGAAATGCCTACTCAGGAACAGCTTCTTGCAGAAACAAGGGAGACATATTTTTTTCCTACCTCTCAGTAAATCTTAAGAAAAAACGGGTCTCAACGTTTCTGCGAGTCCAATGGACTGTTGTTAGTCTGTTGGTGGAGGGAAAAGGGGAGGGGAAGAGGCTGGCAAGGACAAGAAGGCTCGCCCCGTGGCTCCATAGCAGCTTCCTCTGCAAACTTCTCATCTGTCAAAAAGCCGGACTGACAAGAAGGCTACTGCAACATCAAGCAAGGGAATTTTATCGTCGCCTCCCAGGGAACTGCAAGGGCAGCACCTACGATATTTATACGGCTGATCTATTAAGATTTCAGGGTGAGATAAACACCAGCTGAACTCCTGTTTATCTATGTGCCTTTCGCTCTAACAACTTCTTGAGAAGTGTAATGCTTTCTGTTAATGATTCCCCTGTCTCAAGTCATTAACTTCCTTGAATAGACATAACTGGCTGATTTGAGCACCATTACAGTTATTTCAGGAAAGGGAAGACTAAATAAGGTTTTGCGGCACTCCTCGCCAGCCACAGATACACAACCTGACACCACACAAGGCTAGTGACGTGAAAAGCTCACCTCAGGAGAAATCTAATGAGAGAGGAGGGTAAAAAGGAAACATCAAGAGACAAGTTTTCTGTTTTACTTCTCAGTTCCATATTCAGATGGAGGATTTGGAATATGTTGGCAGAAGGTATAAACAAACTGCTGAGCTACCTAAGCATGCTGCTGCTGTGCATCTGAAATAGAGGAAACCCCCGCAGGAAGCACTGCCCAACGTTCAGGGTCACAAAGAAAACTAGGGGGAGGCCTAAAAATTGAACGTAATTCTACTCCATTTTGGTTTATTTTCTTTTCTCCAGCAGGAGAAGTTCAAAACATTCTCATTTGTAGAAACACAAGCTAACGCCTGCTGGACTTTTCATGCTGCTGGCTCACCCCTGCCAACCCTCAGTAGGGTGCAGGGTTAACAAACTCACGGCAGCACATTCATTTCTCTCAGAGGGAGTAGCACAGTCTAAACAATTCCTGCAGGAGAAATAAAGGGAATAAATGACACATTTACTCCATCATCAAAAGAAATCTTCAAGGGAAAAGGCTAAAGCAATTGGATCCTATTACCTCAGGTAACACATAGGAAACAGATTTCAAATAGGATATGTGCTTTAAAGAAGATGCAGATGTATGAGACTTGAATAGCTGTTCAAACCTATCAGCACTTCAAACAGAAAAAACTACCCGAAGACACAGATTTAGCAAGTCTTCTTCCCTACAAAAGCCTGGAACAATCTCAAGTCCAGCATCAATTATACCATTCCAGCATTAAAATGTATCCATAAATATCCTTTTAAGGGAAAGCTTCACATATTTGCGTTCTACTGCAAGAAACTATTATCCAAAAATCAGTTGTTCTCAGAATTTTACTAAATTTTACAAAAAGGCAATCTATTCTATGGCGTCATTTTGTAGTTGCCTCAGACAGGCAAAGCAGCAACACCAAAGTACTCTTACTACTAAGAGGTTAACGATTTCCCCTCTCATCTCCTAGTTGCTCCCCAAACAGCTTCTGATCCTGTGCTTTCAAATGTGGCTGTGTGAACCGTACTAAGCCACGCTGCAGACGCACACCTGAACTTAACCACCTCCACTGAAAGAGAACTTAGCTTACAAACTCCTTAAACAGCAAACAGGTCTGTTAAATGCCTCCAACAGTCAGGTTACAACCATATTCACGGCTTATGTTTAGCACATTAGAATTGCTAAAAGCATTTCAACACCCACTGAGAATCTTCCTCTAAGTTATTAATTTGGCAATTCCTGTACAAAGGATTTTCTCATCGTAAACCGAAAGTTTCTCACTCAGAAGCCTGCAAAATTACACAAAGCAAAAAAAAATTTTCTGTTCCAGAAAAATCATTATTATTTACTTTTCACTATCTCGAAGTTCATAATTTCTCTGAACTGAGGTCACAAAAGTATGAGACTCAAACCAGGCCCCCGTGATTATGAGAAGAGGAAGTGACACGAGGAGAGATGCAGCCTACAGAAGCTGCTTTAGGATAACAAACATGCTTCCTCACTGACCTCTGCCGCTTACGGAAAAAAAAAATAAAATCAAGTGCAGCCGGACCTACAGAAACCTACTTATTCAAATGATGGGTTAGCAGAGCTCTCCTGCTAATGCTCCTGGGATGCAAGTTTCACCTGGTGGCTTTTAAGAATGCAGCAACTTTGTCCGCCATGAGAGGAACAAGTTCAGTTTTTCTCTTTTAGGAAAGACTGTTTTTTAATAAGTATTCCCCTGCTGTCCACCTCCAATTTCTTCTGCGAAAGGGCAATCGAGCACGCAGGAGAACCGAAACATCACATAGTTTAGTTCTGTACCAAAAAGAATCACTTTGTTCATCTTCAGGAAGCAAAGAAAGAGTACGTGCGCCTCCCCTGCTGACATCGTCCAGCTCTTACCATGCAAGCCTCCATGAGAGCAGTGTGCATTTCATCGGTCTTGTGTTCCTGGTCTGCACCAGCTTCCAGCAGAAATCTCACCATTTCTAGATGGCCTGTATGGAGAAAATATTTAACAGATAAAACTACTTTGGAGAGCACATCTCACAAGTCACTGAAATAGTCTAATGTACATAATGAAGGTACATAACGTACATCATTAGCTGCCTAATACTCCAAGGGAGGCAAAAAAGGCCTGTTGCCTAAGCACTGACACCTAAAAGACAAGACCCTAGTTTTTGCTTGTTTTCCAGTCCTCCAAAATTATGTAATTTCTGATAATATATAATAATATAGCTACAACACAGAAAGTTTACCATACTTCCTCTATGACAAAGCAGATTAGTTCCTTGTCTCCTAATTCATTTAATAGAGAATTTTTTAAAGCATCGTAACGACTCAGACACAAGGTTTATATCTTGATACTTGCACTCTCCACACGGATCTTCATTTTATGTATGGCACATACATGCCACGTGCCAGGATAAAAGCATCAGAAAGCATCTACTCAGAGCCTTAACATTAATTTTTCCCTGGACAGCAAGGCAGAGTAAATACTTTCTGAGAAGACTTTTCACACCCAGCACACTTGTCCACACCTTTGTATCAAGTATGGAATTTGGTTCTATACCTTTGTAGCAAGCCAGCGTAAGCGCGCTCTCCTTGAATTCATTGGAATGCGTATTTATGCCCGCTCCATTTTCTAACAGCACTCTGGCCACTTCCACGTGGCCGGCACTGCCCGCTTCCATCAGCGGAGTGTGACCGTTCTCGTTATGGTCCTCGATACTGGCGCCCGATTCCAGCAGTACTTTCACAACATCAACATAGCCTCCAGCACAGGCATACGTAAGGGCTGTATTGCCTAAAGCCAGAAGAGAAAAAGGTTCGATAACTCCATTTGATAGCATTCCTACACTGGGAACTTCAACTTATGCCCCAGTTCATCGCTTTTACCTGGCTACCTTACTAAACAGATTTTTTTCAGACTACAGACCAAGCACTACGGGGCGGGGAGGGGGGGGGAAGCAAGTAACTGCTCAAAGGAGCTCAGTGCTGACAGACTGAAGATCTCTATGTGCCTCGTGACTCTATTGATGTACTTCTCTTGCCGTTTCTATCCCAGTTTCCATCACAAAACCCCATCCTTTTTCCTGTAAATCAGCAGGGACACGTCAAGTCTTAAAACACCTCAAAAGGGCTAGCTCAAAAATGCCCACAGTCTTCACAAGGCGATGAAAACAACCTCCACAGAAAAACTACAAAAACATGTATCTGAACAGAACAGTCAAAGAATACGCTTTTATGAAAGATACCTTGAAAAGAAGTTGAAAGTCAAAGGAGCATTGCTGCTCAGAACTACTTCACTGAAGAAAATTAAATTTAAAAAACCAAGGTGGCTTTCTGGTATCCCAACTTTCTTCATCATTCAGGGTCAGCACTCGCATTGTCAATGACTGTTGACTACACAAAATCTCTCCACTTCAAGGCTGCACAAACTAAGATGACTGCCAATTTCATCACTTCAACACAAATGCCTACCACAATGCCACAGGAAAAGCGGGCAGGGGAGAGAGGGGAACAAAAAAAAGGGGCCATCTTCTCATGTTTACTGTTTTCCCTTGATTTCCTAGACCTGACACCAAATAATTTTGTATGTACACACAAACTTCCCAAACTGTGCTTAAAATACTATGTGACAACAATCCTCGGTATACAACTACCTTTCACTTACTAATTGACCTTATCTACTTTTGTACGCCTGCAACCAACTAATATTTTATAGCTTCATTTAAAAAAGAAGGCAGAAGCTAAACAGAAAAACCACCAGGAAGCTTTCTGCGTTGCTTCGCTGAGAGACGTTCCTACCAAATTTCCACACACAGTTTCCCACACACTGGAAATCTCAGCTTTTCAGTCGTTTTCAACAAGGTCGAACACGCTTACTTACCTGTTGATGACTGTGCATTCACATCAGCACCATGAGCTAGCAGCAACTTGACAATTTTGACATGTCCGCCATTAGCAGCGGCCATTAAAGGTGTTATGTCTCCTTTAATGCCACGGTCCTCTACATTAGCATGCATTGCCAGAAGAACCTGGGAACAGAAGGGTGATCAACAACACTGGGAAGTGACAAACCAGTGTGTCAAGATGGTTGAAAAGCCACACGAAGCCCCCACCTTCACCAACACACAGTTTTGTGTTAAAACCACTTAAAGAAGTAAGCACAAAGAATGCATTACCAATATTCAGTTTACATATAAGTCTTCATTGCCAGTTAACTGTGACTTTTTCTGCTACCTTAACACAACCTTCCAGGTGCGTAAGACCGGAATACAATCATTCAACTCTTAACTTTTATACAATACACATATACTAAAACCAACAAGGAAACCAACCTGCGCAAGCTCATAATATCCTGCTGAGCAGGCCAAACAAAGGAGGCTTTCCCCTTCTTCTGTGTGCTCGTTCACACTTCGTCCTTCAATTAGCAACTTCCGCACAGCATTTACATCTCCTTCTGAACAAGCCTCTGCCAAGCTGCGGCTAGTAAGACAGAAAGCATTTAAAAGTGAAAATGGACTACGCTCTACGTGCACAGTAAAAATCCAGTACGCCACAAGGATGCAGCCAACAAAAAAGGAAAACCCCAATCTAAAAAAAGTGCCAACTGCTAGTTAAAGAGGTGTCACTTAAGGTTTTCCACATAAGTTCTCTGAAAATTGAGTAATGTGCATACTCAACCACTCCAGTTACTAAATTTTAACAGGAGTTTACATGAGAAACATCTGCAGGATGACTATTTAGGTTACCAGATTCTGCAATATGTACAACTGAAGCAGAAAACATGTTGAGAGAAGACACAATCGTGGACTTGATTTACTGTCTCAGCACTACACATGCAGCACAATATTATATCCTACAGAAGTACAAAACCTCTTTGGGTAATCACAGAAACAGCCTTTTCTTCTTAACAACACTTTAACTTTTGTTCAGCACCGTAACTGTTAATTAAACTAAACCAAACCTCCTGCATCGCTCTTCTATAACATAATTAATCACTTCCCCTCTGTCCGTGATCTTGCAATGCAATCCAACATTTCAATTGTGGCCCTAACTCAACCAAGCCGCGAAGAGTAAAATTCTCCTGGCTTGGTAAGCTGTAAGTCAGAGTACTTGTGGTTCTCGTGTCACTCTATGAGTTACTGACTTGTATTATCTATCATTGGTTCAGTCAAAGAAGGGCATACTGGAAGCATATTTTCAATCCCTCCGATTCTGTCTACATTGCCTTCATTCCAAAACAGTGATTGTTTTGTAAGAATAATAAAGAAAAAAAAAATCAAGTCTGACATATTTCTCTCTTCTCCTCCAAATAATTGTATTAATAATAATAAACCCAAGACTACCGGCTTCATCCCACCCCCTGCCCCTTCCTCTCTTCTGCATTTAGGACGCCCCATCAACACAGAACTAACTCAAAAGTGAATGGAAAAATAAGGTAGTTGACAGAAAGCCATATAACCCAATGCAGATATGAGCAATTCTTAAAATACTCAAGATGCTAAAGCAGGTATTTGTGTAGCAAGGACTAACTTATACCTGTATATTGTACCCAGGACTCCTATTTAATTTGTGCCACCAGACACAATATTAATATATGGAGAATTATTTCTCAAATGTGTCTGTTCACTGCATTTCCCACTTTATTTTTATTTCCCATGTCCTCTGTCCTCAGGAGCAACTTTGGCCACAGCCACCGTTCACAAGAAAAGGGGTGTGCAGGGGCGGAGAGGGACACACATAGAATAGAAGCAGACATAACCCCGAACTATTCTGCTCTTTGTGTGCCCTGATCTACACAGGAGGAAAAGTCTCTCTGCAGTTACTCAGTATACAAGGAACAAATGGCCAACTAGCACAGCAGCACTCGGTTGCTCCTACTAACACTCTGTTACTCTTGTACTGAAGCTTAGGACAGCCTGGAAGGGAACCTTCTTTTCCTCTCCCTCATAAAACCCCCAGTAAAACGAAAACGCGCAAAGCCAGCAAGGCCAGTACAAAGCAGCGACTCCCCCGCCGAGGCCCTGTCCAAGGTCCTACCCAGCGCCAGGGATCTGCTGGCCACCGCCAAGGCGCCATGCCCTCAAGTTCTCCTTCCTCAATTAAAGAGGCACTCTGAAGTTCTCTAAAACTAACAGAGTCGGGTATTTTTTGGTCCAAAAGCTTGCTTCATGCTATCACAGAATGACCCGCTGGGACTTTGCCCATTCTAATGCCCATACTATTTAAGAGCAGAGGCATCTTGTTTCTACAGTGAAATTTCTCAGAGCGTCATTTCTGAATTCTAAGCAGTATTAATTGCTCCAACTCCCCATTGCAAGACCTGACAGTCCAGGAATATTTAACAGAATAATCACAGGTGATAACTTCGCACTAATTCCACTTGAGTAAGAGTTTCACCATCCTGTAATCAAAAGTGATACAGCAAGAAAAACTGCTTCTAAAAGTAACAAACTACTAAAAACATCCAGTAGAAAATTTGGCTTACTTGTCCGTCTGCCCTGCATTTGCTGTGCTTTCTGCTCTCATCCGGGTAAGTGCAGCGGCAGCTTCATCCAACGCGCAACTGACCGAGGAAGTCAGTCTGCGAAGCACCTCAGGATCTGCAAATGCTTTACCATCAGCTGTAGACAGTTTACCTATTCCTTTCATCCCAATTTACAACAAATTGGTACGCGTGCCAGAAAAGGAGAAAACAGAGAAGTTGAAATTGAGCCTATGAGATCTGTTGGCAGAAACACCCCAAGCATAATGAACTACAGCTTCCAAAAATGAAGGGATTAGCTGTTTACAAGACTAATTTAAAAGCTGCACTCAGATGTGATGTGCACAAATGAAACCCTCCAATCTGCAGAAGGCATTATTTTCAACTATTGCCAACTACTTAGTATAAGCAACTAGTAAAGCTTTTCATACAGCAATTGTTGCAAAACAGCGCCACATAAAGCAATTTAGTTTTTGATATAAAGCTGCAAGCCAAGGTCGGATGTCAATTTTTACTCAGGTTTTTAGAAATCTAATGTTGGAGGAATATGATTAGAAGCACAGCCTGCTCATGAAACTCATTTTCCAAAGCTTGAAATGCTTTCATAAACTCCTTTCTCTTCCATGACTTGCACAACCTTGCCAAGTACACACCGCCTTACATTCTACGTTCGTATCATGCTCATATGGATTAGAGTTATGCAAGCAGTTCCAGCAGGGTCTCATGTAAGGCGTCGGGGTTAAACCTGCATGGGACACGACTACTTACCTGCAGCTTCAAGTAAAGCTTCTAATCTTGCCTGGGTTTCTGGATCTACTGTTCTCAGGTCAGCACCATCGGCAGTACTTGACAAAAGCAATTTAGAAGCTGTTTCCAACATCGGGTTTTCAAGATCATCCTGATCCAAGATAAACGATTCCACCTGAAAAATAACAAAACTGGTTTAAGAATGATACTTAAAATACAAAAGAAAAACAACCCACAGTTGCAATTATCACTTAAGCATTTGCTTTTTAAGTACTTTGTTAGCCAAACTATCCTCAGTTGACTCAAAAGGGCACTATTTCATCAAGGGAAGCAATGAGATTCTCCAAGATCACATACAAAGAATGTACGTTTTATCATCTTATCCATTTGCTCTGTAACTACACAATATACTAGGAAAGTTTCTGACTGACTTCACATCTCCTCACTGCACTCTAGAGTTTTCAAGTCCAACTGAACACAGAGAGGGAACACTGAAAGAATACATAATGCTCCAAAAGGCCTGAAGGCAGTGGCTGCCATGAGTTTCTATGCAAGCTGTTGGTCTGTTGGGTTTTCTTCCACCTCAAAGCATCAAAGATACATATAACAAAGACAGAATTATTCCGTTTCACACAACCCAGTCATCTTTCTAAGAAAGCCTCAAATGGCATTAAACACTACTAGCTCACAAAACCAGAAAAACTACTTCATCACTATTTTAGCGGTTACTGTCGTTTTCTGACTTGCAGAAAAATTCTCTCAGCTATCTCACTTCTTTCAAGTCTGCCATCTCCTAATCCAACATTCTGAAAAAATAAAAGGACCAGCAAAATGTTCCAGATATAATCAACTCAAATGCAACATACAGGGGTTTCACAGAATCTCTCTCAAGAACACATTTATTTAAAACATTACCTACAGAATATGTAACCCATTGTATCTGCCTTTTTCAGAAAACAGATGCCGAGTGGTCTAAGTTCTTCTAAAGATCCTTCTTTCCTGTACTCTCCATTGGTTTTGGTTGTGAAACACATAGAAGGTAAGGAAGAGATCAGCACATAAGACAGAAAAGCCCCTAGTATCCGTTTGTGCTTTACAGCCTGATAAAGGAAGACTGGCACAAGCAGTTTAGAAAAGACAGTCCTCCAAGGGTTCCACAAACACACCCCTCAGCCCATAAACTAGCCATAGAATCATTTATGGGGTTAGAAAGACCAAGTCTAAACAACCCCCTACAAAGCTCACCAGCCTCAAAAATTTACACCTTCAAAAAAATCAAAGAAATAAAAAAATAAAAACCAATGCCAAACCAAAACCAAAATCAGTCCAAATGCAAGTCTGCCAGACAAACGAACCGCATGTGTCAGCCACCCCTAAATCGTGTTACCCACACAATTAAAAACCTTCAATGATCTTTCGATAAAAGCAGCTACTGTCTGTAGTCTACTACAGTCGGTCTACTTCCACGTGGAATAGAGTTCATCAAGATAGAAATACAATTCATTTTATTCTTAACATTCATGTGTGTCTCCAAAGTTTAAAAGCAGTCACAAGTTCACATTCCTGCAGATACATACTCTAAGAACCTAAATGGACAGATAAACTAGATAACGACTCCTGGAAGGGCTCCCTCCATCCTCCCACCTATTCCCTTGTCACAAGTCAAGAGCTCACACAACACCTTTTCCTTCTGCAGTGTGCCTCCAGCTCCAAGCTTACTGGGATACAGTGCTAGCAGATAGCCTGAACCTCAACACCTGGTTGTGCAGGAAGGTGGGCTGAGAAGTACTTTCAAAAATACTTCAATTTATCACTTCAACAATACCATTGAGAAACAGTATCTCCTCTCAGGCAGCTTTTGGCAATACACAAGTATACACCTCAGGGGCATCTCTGATGCCTCCTTCCAGTCCTTTGAAGCCTCTTTGCCCTCCTTCTTCAAACCTGGGGACGCAGCAAGCTGAAGGGGATGACTTCCACCTTCTGGTCAAAGTGGCTCCAATCACAGTATCTGCAGCTTTCCAGCTTGGCAAACCGGCGAAGGCAACTCCTAGTTTCCTCCCCAGTCCTGAGGAACAATTCACTCCTGCCTCGCCAGCATCCAGCGCTGCTCCGTGCATCTGTGAGGCCATTTTTAGGCCGGTTTTGGTTCATCTGAGGACTTGCCATTTGTCTTCTTCCAGAGGACTGCGCCTGGTGTAGCATGCAGCAAGAGAGAGGAACTACGACGCTGTTCCGCAGCCAAGTGACAGATTTCCCCACTGGAAAGGCAAACTACTGAGCAGTCGGAAGGATTCTTGGCTCACCCAACTCATGCAGAATCCCTACTACTTAGACTCACTGAAAAAAATCTCATCTGAGTGAGATATTTAACAGCTGGTCACGGTTCTTCTTAACACTATGAAATATTTGCTAAGAAAAAAGTCGAAATAGGAAAACGTCTCTCCCACACTCACATCCTCTCCCCTCAAATTAGGTCTTGTATGCAGTTTAAGTTTCAAATGGAAAAATCTTCCCATTTTCCTTCCAGCTAAGAATATCAGCGTGGTATGATTAAAAAAACAAATATAACTCAATGCGAACAAGGAGAAAAAGCAATTCACCAACAAACAATACAGCACCAAGACAACCACAAGTTCTCAGGACAAAACTTCTCTTGCAATTGAGTTTTGCAAATGCTTATATTATGTGCTGTCACTTAAACCATTTCAGAGAAACATCTCAAGAAATGAACTTATTAAGTAACAAATTTAGGCTATTTTATGACATTCAATATCGCCAGTTTTCTTTTTCCAAGGTAGAAGAGATACATCTTCAACCCGCAGCTTGCAGAACTTTCCATCGAGCCTCCACTTCCACTCTTCCCTATTCTCACAATTGCCTTTTAGCTTAAGAGTTTCATCAGTCTTGTCTTTTCGTCTGGTTTGACGTGACACAGAACACCACGCAGCGTGACAGTGTTAAAAGACACAGTGTCTAACAGCAGTGAATAAAACTGCATTTTGGTAGAAGTCAAAATTCCATTTTCATTTCTCAGAAAACACTGCCTTCTCCACAGAAGCTACAAACTAAAGACAAAGCTTTTCCATTTACTAGGCCAAGTAAACAGACATTTCCTTTAATGGTCTTCAGATGTATTTTATTTCCCTTAACTAAAAAAATGTGTAGAATAGTACACTAATGCTCCACCTTACATATCAGAATATTTCATCTGGGTTCTCAGTCAGCATTTCTGCGATCAAACAATGCTCTGACATAATCCAATTGTTCAGACAGTCCCCAACAGAAGGCCTTTTACAAGATTTCTCCTCCTCTCTCATCCTGCAATAAAACCCTCATGTTCTGTACTTGCTCGACTTTCCTTTGCCCGTAATCACTTCTAGCGTATCTGATGTTTCTACAATTAAGGAAGATGCTAGGAGAACAAAATTACCAAGTTCTGACTACTCTCAAACAGAACAGCACACAGTTTTGACATGTTGAATGCAACTGTAGAGAAAAATTTAAAAAGGGTCTTGAAAAGCGCGGCGTTAACATGTATATAAATCCAAACCTCAAGGAAATTTCACGCTACGAGTACCCTAGCATATGTACATTCTGAATAGTATTTTTCTAGGCAAAAGAGTCATTCTAAGTTTTCCAAGTATCGGAATACTAGACTAAACTTAAATTTTCAACATTACGTGCTTTTATCACCTCTCATTAGAAAAACAAGTTCTATCCCTCCTTAAAGCTTTGCAACAACATCAAATTGGGTTCTGCACGCTCGCCCTCTCCCTCAGGGACCCCTTTCAGCAAAAAAAACCCCATGAATTGGATTTGAAGAGGAGGAGTCAGTCACCTATCAATTTCAATTTTAGTACTAATTAGCCTCTTCCTAATTTTATGTCAAGCCAGGCAGGAAGGGAGGAAGATACATTCCACCCACAAACAACTGTCTCTTCACATCTTCTCCACTTAGGAGAGAGAAATCCAGTACTCAACACCACACAACTCCAGAACCACACCATCAACTACGGTATCAAGCTAGTCAAGTCTCTTAACCACCAGAACTGGTACACAACACCTAAAGTTAACATTACAAGCCTGAAGTGACAGCAATTCTAACCTTACCCTCAGCACAAGCACCTGCCACACACTGGCCATTTGGTATGAAAACTTTTCATATGCATCAAAACACAACAAACTCACCTGACCACAACACGATTCACCTCCGATGAAGCTGCACAACTTCACTGACATGAAGCTCTCATCTCATCTGATGCCATGCAATCAAAGAACCCAAGAGCAAAGCTAAGCTTTTTTGTTACACCAGTGACTTTGGCACCTTTAAAGTGTCACTTGATTTAGTGCCTGAACTCCCTCTTTTCATGCATATCTAACGCTTTGTAATATTTACACTTTACATCAATATAGTCGCCCACAAAGCATTACCGGAGAGCTTTATGATTAGCTAAACTTTACCAATAGTAAAGAACAACAAAAGCAACTACTTAAAATTTCATTTCTGAACAATGGCAGAAAACAATTAGTTTCCAGCATCCACCACCTACTACAGCCCTTAATGCAGAATGACAAAAGCCCATTATTTATCCATCTAATCAGGACAGAGCTGCCATGAATAGCGCTGGTCATTAATCTACAGAGCATCTCTAGCATTTGTTTATCACTTTTACAGTTTTTCCTCAATCACAGCTGTGCTGTAAGGACAACCCAGAGGCATTACGAAAAGACCATAAAAAGTCATTTTCTCCTCCTTATCTCAGGTTCCCCACCTGCTTTCAAGAGCTCAAGAGCCCATTTTGCCCGTTGCATTCCCTAGTCCTTCTCTTGAAGGCCATCCTGCACACACACATTATTTATGTGCAGCTGCTTTCTAGCGTTTAGTCACAAATTAACACAGAGTAAATATTCAAGACCTTACAGTCCATATAAAATACAGAAATTAACAGGATATTGCCGTACCATGTGGCATCTGAGCGCGGATGGACAGAAAGGGTGGGCAGTAAACAGCTGCTTAATTGTCTGGTACATTTAGGCACAGACTGGCATTAACGCAGCCCCAAGACTTGTTCCTAAGAACCTGAAGAGCATCCAAGGCCAAACATCCAGCAACACCTTCCTGGTACCAATGCAAGCTCCTGGCTGCGTTGCAGCCATTGCTTATAGTAAGAGCACAGACAATATAACATTTCTCTATCTTACATGAGGACACGCTCAGAAAAAGTAGTAAACAATTCTTAAAGTATCAAGTAAACAGTGAAACACAGTTTAAGTGTCTGCAAACAACAGATCTCCAGGGCTGTGAAACAGCAAGTCGTGCTCACTAACATAACAGTATGAACCTTTTTTATGCTTCAGTGTTTTTAAGCTCCGTAAACAACAGCATCTGAAACCTGATTTGGATGAACCACACTAGCTCAGACAAATATTTTAAAAGGCCCAAAAAACACCTTTCATGAAAAATTATTTTTTTCTACAGGTTTTTCTTTCTTCTTCTCAGGGCTGGCCCCTGCTTTCTCGGTTTATAATCCAACAGCAGATTCGGTTCTCAACTTTTGTCAGATGACTCCCATGACTTTCGCCTCATATCACATTTGTACAACTTGCTAAATTTTTACCTCGGCACTTGGGCCTTTGGTGTTCGATACCCAGAGGGAGCCCAGTGGAGCCAATGACAATGAAGACTTTCCGAAAAACCCAGCGTACAAGGAAGGGCTAGTGGCTATTGCCATGTAACGAACTTCACCCCCTCAAACAGACCTTAACCAACAGTCCTTTTCTCTTATTTCTTACCGAGGTATTTCTTACTTATGGAAGGACCTACTGCCAACTTTCAACCACTCTAACAGTTGATTTTTCCCAGCTCCAAAATTTTTGAAGAGCAGCAAAAAGTTTATAAAGACACTATGAAATTTATCGAGGATTTTCAAGTCCATCGGGTATTGCAAAGCCAGCTTCAGACCGAAACGACACCATTACCAGGTCAGTAATAAACTTTGGTCCCACTACCTTGACAAGTTCTGATTCGAAGAGTAAGGAAGCCTCAGATCCTTCACTTTCTCAGCTAAAATGACTCTCGTACAGTGAGCAGTTTTGATCCCAATTTACACGAGGAACTCCTCATGTAAACAGCAGAGCCCGATGTTCCTCTTGTGCTCTAGCAACTCGTATCCAAGATAATCTCAGCTTTTGCTCCAGAACGCTTTTAGCTGTCACACCTCCAATGGCAGAGAGCTAATTATTTCTGTCCCTGTCCTTCACCTCACTGAGACAACAGACTGTGTGTACCGCCAGTGTCACTCACAGGTTTAGAGCTGGACCTCCAGCACAGAAGGTGCAGGACTGGCCAGGCAGGCAGGGGACACCAGGCCAGGGCACAGACACACCTTTTCTCCACCATCACAGACTCCCCCGGCAACCCATCAGGAATTTCTTCTGCCCGTTCTTGTATGAAAAATGGCCCCCAAGTATTTTTAGCTGCTGATCAGTTCCACCGAGCATCTGCCGATCCCCAGCCGTGGGGACTACTGTGAAATTGTTCCAAGACACTGCACCAAAGAAAAGAAAATACTTATATCTCTGTCTTTCATACAACATTTATGAGCATGTCTTTAAAAATAAAGTATTGTTCCACTGTTCCCTTCACGAATATACCCCATCAGTCTGTTTGACACAGAAATAGCAGCTTTTATACTATTACCTTGCACATGGAACACACAAGAGGAAATAAAACAACATTTCCAGTGCAAGAGCAAAGTCCAACTCTGACTAAGAACTAGTCAAGTTTTCTTTGCACGACACCACTAGGTATTTTTAACGTCTTTACATCTAAACATTCAACACGCTTCAAGGGCTTCATGAGGTAAGAGTGACTCAAAACAAAGCAATGATATATTTGGAACGTGGCAAACCGGAGCAAGTATTTGAAGCACCATTTTTTCACTTCAGCATCCACAACGTAACATACAAATAGGCAACCCCAAAACTCTGCAAATTACCATGTGTAATTCCACGGTAGTTTTATCCTTAAGGGACTATCAAAGTGTTTACACGCAGCTTTCAGTTCTAAGTGACGAGAAATCATCTGGAGTCTTAGAAAGACATAACACTCATTGTTCCAAAGGTACTTCTTAACGCCCACACTACGCACACGCACAGCGTTTTTTGTTCGTCTTAGTCATAGGTCAGCTCAGTTTAAGAAAAGGTAGGAATATTTTTCAGCCCCTCGTATGTCCCAATACTAAAGCAAGAACTTCACACCTGCTCTCCCATACCCTCCTACCTTTTAGCCCTCGGGATATCACCTCTTACTCTTTCAAAATACATTAAGCTATCTCAGTTGAGAGTGACCTTACTGGAAAAAATACTCTGATCTGAAACATCAAGACAAAGCAATCAACTTATGTCTTGAAATAAAACAGTGGGAATGGATTTTGACTTTATCAAACTAAGTATTAAGGCAAAGGGTAGGGTTCTGCCTTTCCACCTAAGGCTACATGTGTTCAGGTGAAATTACAACTTAGTTAACACAGGTTTCAAGCCGTTTTAAGATGTAGATCTTCACAGCATTAATAATATATTATATTAAAAATTCCATTCAAAACTTCAGTGAACACAAGCCCCTGGCGTTGCTTGATGGTTTTGTGGGGACTAACCAGAACATGACAACCACCTCATATGACAGCTCTGAAGTGAAAGAGATGGTTTACTGGATATTTACACAAGACACCATTTTCTTTATCTAAAGATCAGCTTCCTGGTTCCTGAAGAAGGCACAGACTGATGCCAAGTCAAGCAGACTATTTTGCCTACTCAATTTCAGCCTTGCAGTTTTTAATGTTTTCTCTTCAAATCTATTTTGAAACAGGAACAAGCCGTGTGATTCTCCCTTGCCCTGCCCAGCTACTACAGCAGCACTGTCAGCGCAGACACAAAGTCTTACAGCAGCATTTCTTCCCCGTACAGCGAGGATTGCTTCCAATTATCTGGGATACATAATCAGATCTGTTGTCTTTTGCACATGCAATGACCCTCCCCTAACCTAAATGCCTTGGCTCAGCAGAAATTTGAAGTCCGGCAGCTGGAACATCTCAACAGTATCTTCTTTCGTTTTATTCCATCAACTACACACACCATTTCTCTTGCTGCTGCTAAAAAAAAAAAAAAATAAGAAGGGGGAGGGAGGGAGAACGGTGAGAAGAGTAACAGCCCATGCTGCTGAAACGGCATAAGACCGTCCTGATGACTGGCACCAACTGGGTTTCTGCTGCAGGGACACCTGCATTATTACTGCAGTGTGTTTCTGATGACGAGACAGGTGCTGATGTATTCACATGAAAATTCCCTCCTCTCCTCTGGAGTCCGTATCCCCAGCATTACAAACAACAATAGAGACACAGGTAGAATGACACCTATATAGCTACAAGAAGGTTGTGAAACAACAAGGGAAAACACCTTTGGTTTAATATTTTCCTCTCCATTTCAAATCCTCATTCCAAACACCTGGCTTACTTCCACACTAAGCAAATTTATGCATTAACTGGTGTTCAGCTGCAATTGTTCATGTGAGAAAAATTTCATGCCAACATAATAAGATAATGAGTTGAGGTGTTTTTAAGTTCCCTGCCCCAGTTTCACATTTATGTGGGGGGAAAAAAATACAAGCTTTAGTCTCCAACATGAATAACAGGATGTAAAAATCAACCCCCCAAAAAATCAGCAAAACACTTATCCTAAAACTGCCTGCAACCGTGCCTCTGAAAGCTCAGCTTCATACAACGCTTTTTTATTAAAAATTAAAAAGCTGACACATTTCCAAACCAACCGTTTGAACAAGGTATGCACCTTCACTCTCCCCACAAGTCCCACAAAAAAAGCTGAACATGGGCACTTCCAAGCCCATTTTGGAGTGGGCTTGAAAGAACTGCCTAAAGAAGCAAAACTTTCTTGCCAGTGCATGAATAACTCAGACCGCTGCTGTCTCCGGACCAGCCCAGAGATGTGCTGCACCACATCTGAGCCACTGACTAACAGGTCAGCCCTGTAACAAAGGTTGTTCCCATACTGTCGCAAAAGCAAAACGGAAATGGTTTTCTGCAAAATAAGCCTGACAACTGCAGCATACGAACAGCCAGCCTGACCCTATGCAGGCAGTTTTTGCTGCCCTTAGCAAGTGACCTGTCACATCTTCCCAAGCAATACCAGTCTGAAAGACAGAATAAAGAGGACACATAACAACTATGAAGAGAAGAGACCGAGCTTCCCAGAACCACCCTCTCCCCTTATCACCAAAATTCCCCAATGTCACACCTGAAAAACGACTGCAGCCCCTAAGACTCTCTCACATACCTGAGATAAGCATCACTTAAGCTACTTAACAAGTTACTTATAGGGCCACACAAACCAGAGCCTGCTCCTTACAGCTGGAAAAAGCTTAGAGGGGTTATGCTGCCTCTGACCACCCAGCCAATTCTCCATCCAAACTCTATCGCAGGCTCTCTAAGACAAGCCTTCTCAGCTATCTAAGTGGCATTTTAGAGTTTTCCCGCGTCTCCTCCTGCTGAAGGGTGGCTCAAGGACTCTAAATGTCTCTGGATAAACTTGCACTTAAAGCGTATCCTGAGGACCTCATCCTAAGGTGGGAGTGTTGATCTGCTTGAGAGTAGAAAGGCTCAACAGAGGGACCGGGACAGGCTGGATCCATGGGCCAAGGCCAACCATATGAGGTTTAGTAAGGCCGAGTGCCGGGTCCTGCATTTTGGTCACAACAACCCCAAGCGACGCTTCAGGCTTGGGGAAGAGTGGCTGGAAAGCTGCCCGGCAGAAAAGGACCTGGGGGTGCTGGTGGAGCCAGCTTAATGTAAGCCAGCAGTGTGCCCAGGTGGCCAAGAAGGCCAACAGCATTCCGGCTTGTATCAGGAATAGCGTGGCCAGCAGGAGTAGGGAAGTGATGGTGCCTCTGTACCCGGCACTGGTGAGGCCTCACCTCGAGTGTTGTGTTCAGTTCTGGGCCCCTCTGTACAAGAGGGACATTGAGGTGCTGGAGCGTGTCCAGAGGAGAGCTACCAGGCTGGTGAGGGGTCTGGAGACCAGGTCATATGAGGAGAGGCTGAGGGAGCTGGGCATGTTTAGCTTGGAGAAGAGGAGGCTGAGGGGAGACCTCATTGCCCTCTACAACCACCTGAAAGGAGGCTGGAGAGAGGTGGGTGTTGGCCTCTTCTCCCAGGTGAATAATGACAGGACCAGAGGAAATGGTCTGAAGTTGTGGCAGGGGAGGTTTAGATTAGATGTTAGGAAGAATTACTTTACTGAAAGAGTGGTCAGGCACTGCGACAGCCTGCCCAGGGAGGTGGCTGAGTCACCATCCCTAGAGGTGTTCAAGAAACGTCTAGATGTGGCATTTCAGGGCATGCTCTAGTGGCAGAGATTGTATGTTGTTTGGTTGGACTCAATGATCTCAAAGGTCCTTTCCAACCATAAAGATTCTATGATTCTATGACCATGACCACAGACTGGGACTGACCCCTCATCATGACACAGCCAGCTTTGACAGATCTAGTAGTAAGAACTAAGGAATAGAGAGAATACAAGGAGCACAGAACAACATAGCTGTAAGAAAGTCTTCTCAGTTTTGTCATTCAATATGTAAAAACTGGGCAGTACACTAAGCATAACTCCGCTCTTACCAGAAGGTTTTGACCGTCTACCTGAAGAGCACCTCCATTCACAGCAAGGCGAGCATCTCTGAACAATGCATGTGCTACCGAAAAAAAGACTAAGCAGTCCTGCTGGGCACTGCTACATCCTATTCCTCACTGCCCTACTTTCAAGGGACTAATTATTGTCTTAAGCCTTGTTTAAGGAAGGTGAGCTCACAAGAAAGAGAAAATCCTTCTCTAACAGTCACGTTCCTTTTCCACTGGACTCACCTTTTGCCTTGACTACACATTCCAAGGATGGATTTAATGGATGTGTTCTCAATACAAGCATTTCCAAGCCCGCAATGAAGCGCCTTGCTACACTGACAGACCCATGTCAACTCATTTAAAACCTTGAGGCATCCTCCCTTTAAAAGACACCTGAGGAATAAGTGAAAACTTAAAAAATAATCCTGAGCTGTTAAAAGCACAAATGCATTGTTCCAACTCTGGTATCTCTAGAACAGCCAAGCTTGAAATCCCAATGATAATTTCTTATCTTTATCACTCGTTATTTTCCAGGGCTTGTCCACATGCTTGTTGCCTGCAGAGTCCGCAAGGAGAATTATCTTGAGCTTTCTTTTCACAGCTCAATAAGCAGCTGTTTCTCTGTCACTCTTGGGCTTTGTTGTAACAGATCAAGACCCTTAACTAATACTTTGAGAAGGGAGTTTAGAGCAGCTTTAGTCACAACTAAAGGTGGCCCAACTTCTCACAAGCGCTTTTTCTGGAATTTCACCTCTTCCATTACTCTGGCTTGACTCACTTTGTTGAAGTTTCAGATCAGAACTGTGCACGCCCATCCATTTCCAGCTGAAGCAAGTTGTTATTCTAAGGATTGTAGATCAGCAGAGCTGAACAATGGAAATACCACATCATAACTTCTACGTAGACAAAGCTAGCAGCAGTAAAGCTCCATGCACAAACAGTGCTGGGGGCCTTGCCTTCACCCAGATATTCTAACAGCGCAGTTTAAGTCTGTTAATGCAAGAGCACTTCTCTCAGAGTTGAACACACGCTTATTTTGTGCAATGAGGCCAGGCCTCAGATGACCCAAAGCAGCTTCTCTGTAGTCCATGCCAAGGAAGCTGCCCAGCTTAGCAAACTATGCAGATTCAGAGGAAAAAGAGGACAGTCAATTACAGCTATTCATGTCAATCACAGGCAAGACCACCCTCCTATCTCTCAACACATGTGATACAAACCACCAGAATCCTATGCCCCTTCAAAACACATTTCCAAAAAGAAAGCCTCCACAAACACTGCTATGTGGGAGTTTCCACTAAGAGAGCGTGCTCCATTTGTAAGGCTAAGAAGAGGGAAACCACCGACTTTCCCAGTCTTCACGAAGAGACGCTTCAGATTTGCTACGCTGAATCTGCCAGAAAGCATTTCTCAGTCAGCACGACTTGCAGCAATTAGCCTAGTCAGCTTGGCTTCCTTCCTCCCTGCATCTGCAAGCCACTACAGTGGTGGTAAATCAGCTGCCATTCCCACTGGGAGTTTGCTCCTCTTCCCTAACTCTTGTCAATTGACTTATTTCTGCATGTTTCCGAACTCTGATCTCAAAGCCACACTTATCCCCTAAACAGAGGGCAGCTCATATGCTCATCTATACCACAACACCTCCAAACAGCAGACTGACTACTCCACACGCACAGGAAGACCTCCATGCCCTGAAGCTTTTAACGTGCAGTCAAGCTATAAAGTCAACAGCATTTCACTTCCAACACTATCGGAAAGCAAGAGACCCGTGTTTGTCCAGATTTTTTCCATCCCCAAACACAGAGAAATATAGACTGATCAGCCCATGGGACGACAAAATAATGTGAAGAGAAAGGATTAAATAGTTTGTTTTGTGTCACAACAAGTTACTGTTACCCTTGGATCTCCTAATGCACTGCTTCATTAACTCAAACGCCATGTCTCCCATCTCTATGAAACCTCTCCCCGTCCCCAAAACATCAGTGTCAACTGCTATGGCTTAAAGCTTTTAAAACCCCTGTACAACGTCAGGCTACCATCAAGGAAAAAGCCAAGACACTCACAGCTTTTTCTTTCTTTTTTTTCCCCCTCCTTTTCTTCTAGTCAGGATCAAGAATATATAGCAGGCATCTACATGAACTGCTTCCTACAGAAATCATGGCAAAAGCACAGTTTTTTCAGAGTGTCTTGCCTGAAACCAACTTCCCTTCAAGAAGAACCAGGAGCACTACAGCCATGCTACCTGTGCGGAGGAGGCACAACGCATCTCTACGCACTGGGGGTTTCCAGGAGCAATCGGCTTCTTCAGATATGCTTTTCACAAGCCTGCACTAGTGGTACTGTGCTGCAAGAACTCCAATTATTTACACTTTAAAACGTTGGTTAAAGTGCTTAGGGCTTATCTGAACACCAATCACAAAGCACATGCTTCTATTACATCAGCTGTTAAAAGGCATAAAGAGAAGCTTGTGGCAGTTATGCCAATATCACAGTACATAACCATCACAGACTTTGTACCCAATCACTCGCACAGAAGTGAATGTGCCTAAGAAAAACTGCATTTCTGAGTGGAACATACCGAGCAATAAAAAACTTAAGTTTCCTCCCTCAAAGCATCTCATTTTCTGTTTTTAAGAGAAGCCGACGTGGAAGTTTGCATAAAGCTTCAGTAACAACAGCCAACTTGAAATTTGCCAAATAAAGGATGATACACCAACCTCGGGGCAGCAGAACTGTGGCAGCAGCACAGCCAGTTAATGAAGCAAAGGGAACAAGGGATGGCAGAGGCCTTTTCAGCCCCAGGTGAGGCACGCAGCCACAGGGCCCACCAGCTCCCTCCCTGCCTTCTCTGCCACAACATCAGAGAGGGTACAGTTCCAAACGAGGAGTCCAAAACACCATCAGGGATCAAAGAAACGCTGTCATGCACTACAAAAAACACTGTCACACATCACACTCCCAACCCCCCCCAGTCTGTCCCCTCCATGGCGGCAGACTGTCTCTTTGCCTGCGCTCGGAAAAACGAAGATCTACTTTAGAGGAAAAGGCATGTCAATGGCAGACATCCATCTCTCCCAGCACAGCAAGAAATAAAAGCTGTCTGCCTCCCACTCCAGTCTGCCTGTTTTGCCCACTATGTATAACCTATACTCCTCCCAGAACCATTTTTCTCCTGTAAGACAACACCAGGGAATAAAAGCCTTGGGAAAAAAAAATATATTTGAAAAATTAAAGATAACAATTTTAGATAAACAGTATTTTTACTACCCTCAATCGATGAGTGATGCTCAGCAGCATTACCACTCCTGTTCCCCTTAAGCTGCACACTTCTTCCTCATTGTTGCTGTTAAAAAACAAATTATTCTCAGATTCCCAATTCTGATCACTCTTGCTCATACCCCAAAACGTGTATTTCAGGCATCAGGTCCACAGTCACCCAAAGGACACACAAATTTATTCTATCATTCACTGTGGCTACTGAGCATAAAACGCAGTGAGCAAGTGGCCTGAACTGCATACCACCAGTTGCTTTTGAAACAGAAATACTTTTAAGCTGCCCACATGTTTTCTAACACAAATTTGGCAGGAAATCATTCTTTTCTGTAAGTAGCTTTGGGCAGGCGTTCTTCACAATAGCAAGCAAGTGCTCTGCAAGGAAGGACGAAGCAGCAGAAGGGACCGAGGATGTGTGGAGGAGGGACAGGATGAAGGCACAAACAGCTATTCTGCTGGAGACCAACTCAGAATTCCCTTCGGCATGAATGAAACACTGATGTGCGCAGGGGCTTGTTCATGGCAATACAGTATCAACTTGTGTGCAGAGATGTAGAAATGCAGGAATGCTAGAACAATTTTTTCTCTTCAAGCAACACAACATGTAGCTTAGCTTAGTCACAGCTTTCCCTTGCCATCATCAAAGCGATTAGAGCATCAGTCCACTGCACAGGACACTCTACGAGTACAAGATGATAACAAACCTCTCTTCAGAGTTTAACGCTATTCCAGGGACTAAAAAAGCCAAAGAAACATCATGCACATCCCACAAGTCATCTTTCTTGATGCTAGGTGGTAGCTCCTTTAGTCAAGCCACACTACACTAAGTGCCCAACAGACAAAAGATGTGGACACTAATGCACATTAGGAACAAAAAGAATTATACAATACATGGAAAATTACATTACTAGGAGGACAGAGTTTTCAAACATTTCTCTACTAATAAAAACAAAAAGACTGAGACACAGCAGACATTTGCATTTTGTTTCTCTCATCACATGGCAAAAGCAATTCAAAGTATTATGTACAGACATTTACGAAATTAACAAAAAAAAATAAAGTTTGGGAAGCTCTGACTGGTGAGGTCAAGAGCTTTGAAATTACTTTGAGTCATTCCAGTGTTGTTTATTGGTATTTATTCTTGTTCTATACAGTTAATGTCCCAAAGTAACCAGCCACGCTTACAGACATAGAAACTGACCCCAACAAAAAAGTGAAATGGAACTGACTGAAACATAATGTGGATTTCCTTTCCTTTTTTGGCATTTACAATTGAAGTATTTTTTTCAATAAAGGAACTGGAATGGCCTAGTTCACCAATCTTCTCTTCTGATGAGAAGTGAGAGGATAAAGTTACAGTAGGAGAGAGTCGAGTTCAGTATGTGATTAGAATTCCAATCGTTACCACCTGGAGAACTGAGCACAGAAGGAATTATTTCTAATAATTTCAACTCATTTGGTTGCAATTCTGACAACCTTGAGAGTCACTGAGTTCTTCCTTCAATACAAACTACTGTTAGGCATACCTAATAAACGAACTACAGGGTTTTTTTACTCTATTTGGCACACCGAACAGAAAGCTTCTGCATATTGAACAGATTTGAACAGTTTTTACATATGGTACATTTACAGACTTGTGAAGGTAACTAAAGCAATGCACAAGACCCCTTCCAACCCCAACCATTCTATAATTCTGTAATTCTATATCTTTTTTGCCTCTTGCCAGAAAGAGGTCCTATTAAAAGAAAAATATATCAAGGTTTAAGGGAGAAGACAGCAATTTTAAGTAGAGTCCTTCCTTTTCGCCATTTTCTTCGCATGCTAGACATAGAAATTATGTGCCCGGTTCCTTTAAATCACTACCACAATTTTGATTTCTACTCCCCTCTTAATGCTTACGATCACATCTCTTCCACAAAGATATTTTAGCACATTTATTCAATGTTTACATGAACATAGCTCTAATATCAGCTTCTCAGTTGGACAAGCTGCATCATGACTCGCTTCCTCCCCTTCCCTGCCCTGAGCAAAAACTACGTTCACTGATAAAACTGCTAGTACAAAGCTCCTTTTCCTATTACAACACGCTTGGCCACAGTGAGAGACAGAAACAAGCCATTTCTTCCTCATCTAAGACCTTTCTTCTTCATCTAAGGTGTTTGAGTCCATCATCTACAAGCAGGGATGCTGCTGGTTTAAGAGCAAGGCAATTGAAGAAACTGTGCAAGAACTGTGGAGCACAGGAAGTGCTGGCCATCAAGTAACAGAAACCACTATTTATACTAGCCAGTTATCCCGTTTTCCTTCTCGCATGATTTTGATGCTGAGGCACTGTAACAGGTTGTTTTGAGTGTGGGTTACAGCTTCAGAGCATGTGACTTCCTATCAGTCAACAGAGCCAGCAAATTCCAGCAAGGCAAAGATCTGAAGAGATTTTATGTGCAAGCAGGAAAAAAGGGACAAGTACCTTCGCTGTGAAAAGAACCTTTTACACATTTCTGCAGAAGTGTAAAGACAGGACATATTGGGGAAAAAATCTAAATAAATTCACCCGTCTAAAACATCTCTCAATTCTCTTGATTGTTTTCAATTAAGTATCTGATGTGAACAAACAGCTTAAAAGACAGAAAAGTGTGGGTTGGAAGAGGCCTTTGCAGATCATCTGATTCCACCTGCTAGTCAAAGCCTCGGTTAAGAGGTTAAGTTACCCCAATTAGCAAGACCATCGCTGGCAGACACCACCACTGAATAATGTTGACCTTTTAAACAGCATTTACCCACATACCAAGTCACATATTGCCTTAAAGGCTTCTCACACAATAATTGCAATTTCATATTACTGTACCAAGAACAAACCGTTACCGAAAAACATAAAGCAATAAAACATAAAAAACAAGAATGGTTTCGAAGTGTACCATCAAGCTTGTAACCTCTTCCTGCCAGTCAAGGAGAAACAGCTTAGACCCAAAGAACAGCTTTTACTTCTTGCTTGTCACAGAAGGGGACCTATGTCCAGCAGCTGAAAATTAGCTCCTTGCCCTGCAAAAAGGTCTCACCAAATAACCTGGAAGGCGGAAAGTAACAGAAATCAAGGATTTGCTTTTCTAGAAGACACAAGACACACGCTCGTGCTAAGCTCTTGGCCTCACACACACACCACAGGCAGAAGGGCAGAGGAGGCAGTGTTACAGGAGAGCAGTTTCAAGGCAAGGGGAATCACCTCTCCATGTTTTGCCTGAAAGCACTAGACAAGGACACAGAAAGAGCCCTTGGGAACCAGCCAGGCCGCTTCACTCGAGTTTCCACTCACCTTGGTGAAGCTGCAAAGAGACAAGCTGGCACAGCCCAGGTGATTGCCATCCCTGCTGCTCCGTCAGACTGACACCATTCTGTCAATCCCACCCAGCCGGCAGAAGGCGGCAGCAGCACGATGAGACGATGAGTTTTTCACTACACAAATAGCTGCATAGTAGATCAGTAAGGTGCATAAATATCTCGGCCAGCATGCCCAGAAAGCCTTCAGCCCAGAAAGACCCTCTCCTCCAGGTGATTCAAGAGAGAGGCAAAAAAAAAAAAAAAAAAGAATATTTTTCCTCTAAAAATTCCTAAAACTCATGTGATACCGCTAGCCAGACAAGGCCATGGCACAAGTTCTAGCATCCTGGTCTTCCTTGTAGGATGAACTCGACTAAGACTGTTCCTACTCACCTTCACTGCACTGATGAATTTTAGCCTCTCCTGTTAGCACATTCAGCTCACTTTCCTTCACACCAGTCTTCCGCCTTGAACAGTACTTCAGACAAGGCACGTCCAGCTACATTCAGTTCTCTCTCACCCAGTGATCTCCTAGAACTGCTCCTAGAATTGTTCACCTCAGAACAATTTAGCCTCACACCCTGAAACAGCAACCAAAACCATCTGCTTTAAGTTTGGGCAAACTATGGCATCATTAGCCAGCTACTGACTGAGACGAGTGCACGAACACTCACTAGATGCCAATGACTGGCAAAACTTAAGGTCATACCTACTCTTCAGCAGAACGTGCATCCTGATAAAACGTTCATTTCTACTATCGAACGACAGCACAACTTATACAGCTCCGCAGCAAGTACGAGTCCAGCTCCTGACATATGTACCATGCTCCACGCTGCATTCTTCCTGCCCTGACACCAGCTTCAACAAAACCTTTCCAACATCATTGTGGGGGTCCTCTTAACATTAACCCAATATTTCTGAAGAGTAAACCCTTAGAAACGCTACTGCCTTGGACACAGTCAGGAACATAAGCTTCTAACATTCATCACCTGGAGCTGGGACTGGCAATGATGCCTTAACAAAAGGAATGCTACAGCAGTACGAAAATAACACATGAAGAAGTTGTTCGGATAAACAACGTATGAAGAACTGCAACCAATCACTAGGAAACGCCAGAGCACATCAGTAACCAATGCTATCTTCGTAAGATGGGAGAACAGGTAGAAAGGAGAACAGACAAGACTACCAAGAGAAACTACGAGAAAGAACACAGGGAAAGGATTAGCCTGTTTAAGAGTTGGAACGTGGGAAAGCTACTAATACCCCAAACAGAAATACTGTAATATAACCCAGATTTTAATCTTCAGACTAGGAGACTGCAAGGTTTATAAATATTAAAAGCCTTAGCCTGTTAAAAAAAAAAATTGCATTGCAGAGGCCTCCCTGAACTCTGAGCATGCGTTATAGACATTACTCTTCTATTTAATGCTTGCTCTTCTGTTGTTATTTCATCAAGTACCCGTGCACTCAAGCAGGGGAGTCTCCACCCTATATAAAGCTCTGGATCGCCATATAAGCTATGCTCCACTGCCTGCACTGTGGCTCGACGAGGCTATTGAAGGTGTAACAGGTGATCCTTTCGTATCACCTCGCCTCTTACTGACATCCGTGTCACCTACATACAAAGCAACCGAGGTAGGATCTTAAGGGTTACTAAAATATCCCCATAGCTCAGGTACAAAATTACCAAAATGTCTGCAGTTAGGCAATGCTCCCAATGTCACAACAAGAAGTGAAGTTTTGTTTACAATGATTTCCAGTTGTAGTTCAGGTAGGTTAAAGATACTTACCTTAAGCTAGAAAGTTAAAGATGTTTTTTTTAAATGTACTTACTAAGAATGTGAGGAAACATCCACAGATGGGCTTGTGTTATACTCCAGTCTGCTTAAGTCAAGCACAAACAAGCTTTCAAAGAACCTGAAGGTCAAAACACATGGCTGTTTCTTCTGAAAAGTCTCAAATCAACACCGGGAGCATAGATTTACCCCTGTACTGTCATAAGCTTCCTAAGCGGTTTTCTGTGCTGTCAGTGTGAGTTCCGCACACGACAATACAGACCACATCCTCATCTGTCAGGACAACACATACCTCCTTTTCTCCCAGACGAAAAAATGTTTCTGTTGATTAACTCAAGCATCAAGAACAAAACTATGGGTTTATGTCTCCCTTTGAATACCAGAGTCAGGTCTCCTGTAGCATAACCATTCCTTCACCAGCACATACGAGCCAAAAACTTAAAAGTTACACCAACAAAAAAAGACTTGTTGTCAGTTAGGTCACACATCAACTAAGAAGTATGGCCAAGATACACCTATCAGGAGAACCAAATGCGCAGAAGCTAACTGCAGATTAACCCCATGGTACTTAAATATTTGTCAACTGCATTCCCACACAGCACTTTCCATACCAGATTCCAGTAAGAGAGACAAGACAATGTTCCTCTTCATCTGACAGTAGCAAAGCCAGCTCAAGTTCTGCATTAAGTGCACGGCAGGACGCCACGTGAAATCCTCTAGGCTCATGACCATTTCTGCCTGCAGCTGCACTAAACTTGCTGAAGAGTTATTTTAGTTTTATCCTCTGACAGGGAAGAAGTATTGGGAAAAATGATTTCTAACAGAGTCCTGCAACTTCAGCAATGAACCAAGCAGAGACTATGCTTTCACCTCATCTTGCTTCTTCCTCTCCCCGAGGAAGTAGTCTTCGCACTAGGGCAAGCTAGAACATGTGAACTATGAATTACTTGATTATTATCTACCTTTTTAACTCAGGAGTGATTTTTGCCCCAAAAGCATCCACTTTCTTCTTGTGGTAAGGACCTCTAACACCATTTGAGCCTCGGTCTCTACGCTACCTCATCAACATAGCTAGCACACTACAGAAAATGTCTTTTTTTTTTTCCTGTTTTAAATTATAACCAACTTAGAGGTGAAAACATTCGTGAAGATTTTATCAAGAAGCAAGGACTGATCCCTCCTAATTTAACTAAATACTAAGCAGTACCAAGTCTACTGAATAAAACAAAGACCAGCCATAGATTCTGCTGCCTAAGCAAGAGCACTTCTCTCAATCTTCACACTGTTGTCTTTGAACGCGCATCACAAACTGCTCCACAGTGGACAAAAAGCCCTAAAATGGGAAAATAAAACACACGCCATAAACACACTGTTCAAAGTTACACCAGCACCAAGTGTTACTTCTGGACCCATACAGGGAACACAAGACAATTACATTGCTTCTACTGATGCACTAAGAAATCACGAACAGCCTCCACTGCTACCAGAGTATTTCAGAGATTCATGAACAACTGAGTCAGCCACCATCTAAAGTCAGACAAGACATAGTTGATTTTTAAAGATGTTTCACCTGGACACAGTGGGTCTCATAACCAGGAAAAGAATGTGTGATGAAACTAACAAAAGAAAAGTCGCCGCATCCGAGACTGAGAAGCAAGAGCTAACTGCTTAGCTCACAAATACAAACCCAAAATACTGCTACGCTGACACAATTAATATGCTAACTGCCTTTCCAAACAAGAATACTAATAAACAACAAGCATTTTATTCATTTGACATATTATGGAGCTGCAAATGACAATTAATAGTTAAAAGAAAGGAAGGAAAAAAAATAAAGGAAAAAAAAAGGAAAAGCTTTCAGTCTCCAATAAGACAAGTGAAATACCAAAACGTTTGTCTGATGGCAAAAAGCCCAGTTCACTTTTGGTCTTCCCACCTCACCGCAGAAGCCCAGCCACACAGGCAGGCAGTGCTAACAAAGTCTTGCTCGTACATCTGCCCCAGTTTCTTAAGCACAGACCGAGCAGTTGTGTTAACATTCTGGTGTAATTACATTAAACAGTTCCAAGGTTTACAAGGAAGTTAACACCAGTAATAAGTATTTCTATTGACTTAAAATTTTAGAGCAACGTACAGAATAACGTAAGCATGGCTGTTAAGGAAAAAACCTACAAGACAAGCATCACTGAAACCTCTGTTTTGTTTATATTTTGACAGCAGCTAGTAAGGCAGATGCTCCTCGTTACAATAAAGAATATATTCAAGTATTTTGAAAGTCATCTGGCCATGAAATCATGTTTTTGCCTGCAAAATCAGAAAAACCATGGGTACAACAATAAAAAAAGATATTTCCTTAAACTATTACAGCAAATATAATGTGGAATAGATATTTGTGGCACTTTGAACAGAAGTTTCACTCTTAAGATTCCTAGGCGGCCCTCTCTTCATTTTGTTGAAATCGCATTCTCAGGCTTTGCTCACAAGAAGGGAAAACGTCATTTATTTCATAATGCAGGATTCTACTTCTGCAGAGGAAGTAAAAATCGGACTATACTTCAGATGACTGGAAACACAGTAATAGAAATTAACACAGGCCTAATACATACTCAGCGCAAGAACCAGGAACACTGGCAAAAAGCAGAAAAAAAAAAAGGGGGGGGGGGGAGTTATGACAAGGAGCCGTCGTTCTGCAGCAGGGCCGAGATCTCCGGCAATCCCACCGCCAGGCCAGCTCCCAGGGGCTCCAGCACACCCTCGCCGACCCTCACCGCACAGAGGCCCCTCTCCTTCCTCCGCCGGCAGCACCCCAGGAACTGGGGGTGTGTGTCCCCAAACCCCGCCATCCTCGGGGCTCGGCCCCGCCGGACCCCAGCCCCCCCGTGCCGTGCAGGCCCCACAGGCGGCCGTGGGGGGAGGCTAGGCCCGGCGGGCAGGCCCGCAGCCCAACCCGGCTCCCGGCCCGGGGCCCGCCTGCCCCGAGGGAGGGAGGGGAGGCCTGGCAGGCCCCCCGCCGCCCCGGCAGGCCCTCTCTCGTCCCGGCGCTTCCCTGAGGGCTCGTCCGCCGCCGCGGACCCCGCGCACCCCTTTGTTCTGCGGCCCTCTCCCGCCCCTACCTCCAGGATGTCCTCCAACACGTACGCCTCCATGGCGGCCGCCGCCGCCGCCGCCCCGCCTCACCGCCCGGCCATGCCCCCACAGCTCCCTCCCCGCCGCCCCCCGGGACGAACGGACGGACGGACGGGCCGGCGGCCGCCCGGCAGCAGCACGCTCGCTCCCCTCCCGCTGTCAGCACGGGAAGAGGAAATGGACCGTTCCACCCCGCGCGGGGCGGGCGCCTACCACCGGGGCGCGGGGGGGGGCGGGGCGGCCCGGGACCGCCCTTCCCCGGCCGGGAGCGCGGCGGCCGCTGCCTCCCCTCAGCCAGGGCTCCGGCACGGCCCGCCCGCCCAGCTCGGACCGCGGCCCGCACGCAGCACCGGGAGCTTCCCGGGCCTCCGCCGGAACACACGGCGGGCCCAGCAGTGGGAGCAACGGCTCGCACAGCTGTCTCCAGGAGGGCCCCCACCAGCAGGAGATCCAGGAGGTCCCCCATACAGGAGCTCCAGGGGGATTCTGGGTCCCCCCCAAACAGGAGCTCCAGGAGGTCCCCCAACAGGAGCTGCAAGAGGTTCCTCCCAAAAGGAGCTCCAGGAGGATTGTGTCGTCCCCCCCGCCCCCAAACAGGAGCTCCAGGAGGGTCCTCCCAAACAGGAGCTCCAGGAGGGTCCTGTCCCCCCCAAACGGGAGCTCCAAAAGGTCTCCTCCCAGCAGGAACTCCAACAGGATCCCTGTCTCACCCCACCACAGGAGCTCCAGAAGGATCCCGTCCCACTCCCAATGAGAGCTCCAGGACGTCCCCTCCCAGGACAGGGGCCTGCTGCCATCCTCTCCGTGCTGAGAGGGTCTGACAAACCCTTTGGGTGCACACCAGCAACTCTGGGAACACTTTGAGGTACATACTCCTCCTGACCCGTTGAAGTTCACTTCGGGTGCTTTTCCTCGAGCCTATTCCCATCCTCCCCTGACTGCTCTTGGTAACAAAGCACACTCCTCAAAAACCTAAAAAAAACACCCAACCCTTAGATTAAGCAGATCTACGCCATAGCCCACGTTTTTTTTCTGGCTTCCCATTACAGCAAAAACTCCTAAGACCAACTAACCCACCTCAAGGGCTGCACTGCCAACTCCTGCATTTCCAACCACTCCATCCTTTCCTCCTCCACCGCACCAGGGACACGCAGGGTGGAAAGAATTCCAGACACCACCTGCGACTCCAATAACAAGGTACTGACCAAGTGAAGCAAGGTCTCCACAAGGTAGTTCTGAGAACCATCACCATCTCCACGCTCCTCCTCTGCTTTGCCCAACACATCAAGTGGGAACTTGGACTAAGAAAAATGAAATTTTACACGCTCCTTGAAACACGAGGTGACAGTGATATCCGTTCCACACACAGGAGGTCAGAATCGCAGAGCAATCGTATCTGCAGGTCTCAAAGTATTTAATTTTCCAGTTAAAAAAAATACAGCATACTAAATCTTCTCAACCCCACAAAAGCCTCCTCTCTCGTGAACTCATTTTAGCAGGGCACAAAAGGGTCTAGAGGCCAAAGGAATTAAATTCACATTTTGACTTGAAGAAACACTACTAATCACTCCTTTTAATTAACATCACCTTTTCCCAAAAAGTGCTCTAATTGTAACAAATACTCTCAACAACAGCAATAATAGTCTTACCTGGCCAACTGGTAACATCACAAAGCGAATTTCCAGTTGATCAGTGTGAATTTTAGGCACAGCTGTGTTCTTCTGCTAAGAAATCTGTTCTTTAACCAAAAAAAAAAAAAAAGGAAATACATCCTACTCACCTATCAGAAAGTCCCTCATTTTACACAAACTCTACACCTGCTCAGGGAGCCCCTACTATTTTTCCAATTTAGGGAACACCCCAGATTTTCCATTGTTTTACTAGAATTCATTCAAGGAGCACCTCCTTCACGAGCTGTTCATCTTTGACTCTGTATAACTTGTCTCCAGCCTGTTGCTGGAACTTAGTGCATCCTACATAATTCATGTCATGGAAGAATTTTTACGCTATTCATCAAATACCTGCCTGAACTTCGCCTCTTCAGCTGCTGAGGTTTCCTCTCAGAGGTACTGTACTGGAAGAGTTAACTGATAAATCCAGACATTACTATTTCAGCTGCTCTTCAGCCAGGGTTTTTGGCGTTTGTTTTTGTTTTTTCTTTAAACTTCTAAACAACATTTTAAAAAAAATCTAATGATTTATCGTTACAGAAGGTTAACTCTGAGGACAAGACAATATTTGCCAACATTTACCATAGACTTCAATCCACTTTGGTTTCTCTAAGCAGCACTTGCTGCAGGATCCCCTCTAGTAACACCTTCCTGACTTCGTATCCAGCTTCACTGGGCACGTGGACCTACGGAAGGGAAAGCTGGGCCAGCTAAAGCTAGGTAGACGAGAAGACTCATAGAAGTCTTAGCGGCCTCAAGGGAAATGAATCATACGAAGATCTACATTATCACAGCCTATTTTCCATCGGAAACTGTTGTTCGGGCAAAGTATCACAGGACAAAATTCCATGGTTCCTCTTGACTAGTGCTTTTAGGTCAGCATTGCTAACAGCCTTAGCAGCCCCTTGCAACTGATCCTGTGTACATGAAATTCAGCGATCACGCATAAATGTTAGCCCAAGTACAAAGCCATCCCTGCCAACATGAAGGTTTCCTTGAAATATATATATATAAAAAAAAACAACCAGCCACCACCTCCCACCTAACACTCATGTCTCAAAAGACTAGTTCTTCAGTCTTTCAAGCATCAGAAAGAATTAACGGATACCTTATATCACACCAAAAAAAAGCATAAACCACACAACTTAGTGCAGAGATTAAGATGTTTTACATATGACAACACTGAAAAGATTTTCAAATGGAAAGGCAGCATAACACAGGAACAAAAGAAGTTGTCTGATCCATACAAAGCAAGAACTGCACCATCTTCTCCATTTTTACAAAACAAGTGCAAGATTTTCATGAAGGAGAAACAAACTCACCTCAAGAGCCTGAACGATTTCTCCTCCCACTTGGAAGACAACAGGGAGTTCTGTCTGCAACAGCAGAACTTCATTTACAACACCACAACCCAATGAATAACTCAGAGCTGCTCAAGTTGTGTTACACCATCAGAAACACCAGGAGAAGCCAGGTTCTGCGTGCGAGCAGTGAGGGCAGCAAGCCACCCAACCAGCTAATATTCCACAGAAAGCAAGTCACACTCACTATTTCTTTGTTTTCACGCCCAAAATCACGATACTCCAGTCCCCTTCATGTCCCTGTTCCCTCACCTCCATCCCACCTTCACCTGCAGCCCGCTGGTGCAGGCTTATGGAGAAGCGTTTGTTTGCCAAATGACATCCACTACTACACTTAATACTTCAAAAACGTTTATAGTCTGCCATACCAAATTCCAAAAACCCGTTCCCAACACTTCGCACCACTATTAGATCTTCAGTAAAATGTAAAGGCTTTAATGCAGGCTTCCATTCTGTTCCTGCAAGGAAAAGAGGTATCAAGGGGAAAAAAACAACCAAACAAAAAAAACCCCTACTTAGATGTCCAGGATTAATTTCTTTCATATTTCTACTGTGCTATTGTGAGGTTTTAAACATGGGTCAGGAAACATATCTCGAAGTTTTGCAAAGGTGAACACAAATCCATTTCTTCCTTGCTTTCAAGTCCAGCTCTATGAATTTCTTGAAATAGCTGTTTACAGAAAAAAAAAAGTCATCTTTCTGAAACACCTACGCTTCTATTTGAAAGCTTGTTATCTTTACTTTGCCTTACTCTGAAGGGCATGATCTAATCAGTCCTCTCATCTATTACTATCTGCTACTAAAAAGCACCCTTCTAAACAAGTGATACCTCAGAACAACGCAGCCGCCCTCATCATGCACATCCATCATCTTTCTTATTACCGTCCCTTACATTCTGCGAGCCCAACGCACAGAAAAGCCCTTCTGTTCCCCACACAGAAGGTGGGAGAGGAAACATCCTAAGTGCAGCCTGAGGAGACAAACTTAGCGCACAACTGCTTAAAAACAGGGGGAAAAGTCTTACTTCAAGCTACGCTGAAGCGCGTTGGACCAAAGGGAATCCTGTGAAAGCCAAAGCTAGGGCCAAGTAGGCCACTAGACAGTGGGCAGTTTTTAAAAAGATTCGTAGTTCAGCCTTTTAGAGCCACACAGGCCACCAGGAATTCAGAACCGGCATCGCTCAGATCACATCACCCTGAAACACAAGCGTTTTAACAATTGATCCGAGAGAGATTCTGTCACCCAGAAACGTAAGCATTTGAACAATTGATTGGACAATTCCCACTCTTATATCACAAAAGCACATTGTTATCTCTTTACAGCTGATCAAGCAGTACTGGTCACCAACCGTCCCAAAGCATATCAACGCACTTTTTTGTGTGCTTTCAGAGTCACAGAGCTCGGTGTCAAGGTTGGGGTGTTTAAACCGTGTCCCACGCGGATGCTAACACCTTACTCAGCAGAACCAAGATGTGCATTCACCACTAAAAAAACAAATCATTTTGAAATTAAAGAGTTGAAAATAGCCCTTCAATAGAGTACAAAGTACCCCTCAGTGACCCCTTTAGTGTGGCTTTACCAAGTATTTCTCTTCCCAGCAGCAGGCAGACAGTCCTAACGACATGACCTCAGACAGAATCAAAAAGTTCCCGAGACAGCTAAGACCAAAAAGCAGGGTGGGTTTCCACCAAAATTTTGTGACATTCTGATTTTCTGCCAAGTGCAGAGCGCCAAGAGGCAAAAATCCCACCCTTGTCATAGGAAACACCTTGCAAACTGAGGCATATACCACAAACGAAATGTATTTGAACACGTTGAATATGACAAAGAGAAGACTGTCGTTTCATATGAATTAGAGATATTCATGAAATCAGAAAACTCAATTAATCCACAAAAGGGAAAACCCCATCATTGAAACTTTCAGAGGACCAAGCTTCCTCTCCCAACACAAAACAAGAAGGCATCACAAGGTGAGATGCAGGAGCACTTGTTTCTATGCTGGAGAAACATTCAATGTGCAAGGAATATTCCAATAGCTTTTTCAAAGGCTGCTTCAAACTTGTGTTTGAAAGATTCCGTGGGTGAGAAGCCCGTCCAAGTCCGCACCAGTAAAGCAGTGGATACGGTGGGGTCATACTTCGGAACTCAACCCATCATAGACTCTGTTCCCGGCTTTATCACCGGTACGGGGAGAGCTCTCCTATTACTGCTTAAGGAGAGAGCCAAAAACATGTCGAAGACTAGGATCACCTACAGAATACTCAACGAAAATCAACCAGATGTGTTCACAAGTCACCACCCACTGAAGGGATGACTTTTTGTAGTCTAGACTTTCTTTGTTCTGTATTAAATGCTGCAGAAGTGGATCACCAGAACAGCACTTCGAATGCAACAGCCTCATAAAAACCTAGGAAGCCAGTGTCCCTCTAAAGCAGATGCAGTCGCTGAAGCTATTCTGTATCAAAGAATATGCAGTCACCAAAATTATCTTAAAGATAGGGAAAAGAAAAACAGGGAAAAAAAAAAAGGCAAGAAACCTAACTTAATTGGGAGACACGCTAAGGGGCAAACAACTCCAAATGACAAACTGCAATTATCCACCACCTAATGTACATCCCCTCCCCCTGCTAATGCTAGCTTTCAGCTTCGTGTTGGGTCCATTTCTTCCTTTTTTAGAGTGATGATACTCCTATCCACGTTCCTTTGGCTGGACTGAGCCAAGTTTTGCCTATCTGCTCTTAGAATAAAAATAGAGCTTTTCAAAATCCTCTACAACTAAGTCAGAAGTGAATGTTTCTCCAAACAGACACCCCTAAGGGTACACACTGCTTCAAATAAGATCACTGCCTTGTAAATTCATAGTATTTATCAAGCTTCATTAGGAACTACATCCCCACCTGTACATATACCTTTCCTCACTCCATCGTATCGGTAGCTAGTTCAGACAGCCGCTAAGACACCAAACATGTTCTTCTGTGCTACTTCTCATATCTTTTTTTTAAAACACAACAATCTTGTTATGCCACAAAAGTGTGACCTCTACTTCGTATAAGTTTGCATGAATTATCACTTGGTGCATTTTGTAAACTCCTCCAGTTCTATGTCAATACCAAGAAGAGCTTTAAACCTACTGTTCCACCTCCTTTCTCCAGCTGGATTTATGACGCCCCTCATTTTTGATCCTCAGTGGTTAGTGATTACATAAAATCAAATCAAACCAAAATCAAACCTCAGGAACCATCTGAAGTCATGACCCTCATCTGCTTTTTCTATTTTCACATAACATATTATTTTCTTGTTCTTCACTTCCTAGAGCAATCACCTCTCCACAGCTGTCAGCCCGGTTACTTTCTGGCATCCTTCAGGTAGGTGCTTTAGTGAATTTCAAAGCAAAGAAATTTACTGCCTTCCTTTCATTTTTATTATTGGGGGTGGGGGCATGCAGGGATGATGGGCTTTAACCTGATAAAATCTACTATTTTAAACACATACTTTTCTTGTACTTTCTTTTCATTCCTTTATCCTTATAATTCAGTGTCTCCTCTAAGCATTTCAGACTCTTCTGCCAAAACCCGCAGCGGCGCATTCACTGAGTTTCCCAATCCCAAGATGACCCTTGCTGCCCGTCCTTACTACATCACACCACCCTCAACTCACCTCCATTACCTCCCACAAATAAGGACACTTCCATAATGAATCCACATATTTTTCTTAACAACTATGTAGCAACTTTTTTGACTGACCAGGATGATTTCACACTCGAAAAACAAGCTTTCTCCTGAGATCATTCATTTCTGTCCAGTGTATTCTTCATTTGGCCTAGGGCAGCAGCAAGGCATTCGAGACCCTTCTGCCACATTCAGTGTTTGCTGTTCATTTAGTTTTACTGGATTTGGTAAACATATAAAACTGGAGAGGATGAAAATCTAGTCCTTAAGGGCCCTTAACATGGTACTCTTGAGACCTAGGTTTTCCACAGCTCCAAGGAAACCAGTATCTATGAAAGGCATCTGTACTTAACTACCTTTGGAAGTGCCAAGATAAACGCATGCTGAGCTTTTTATGTCAATTTAAGACTGCATAAAACTAAAAAGGTTTAAGGACTGACTGTTGACAACAGACGGGGACATTTATGACCTGTCTGATGGCATAAAGCTGCCCGATTCCCTTCGCACAAACCCTTCTCTGAGCCATCCTCCCTGAACAGAAGCACTACGCTACCAAACTGTACCCGGCAGCTTGCATGAACTATTGGGTTGTGGTGGGATCAGGGAAGAAGACTCCGCACCCAGAGAACCCTTTTCAAATGCCTATTATCTCCTCCCAGTAACAGTTGAGAGACTTCAACATTCACGCTGCATTACCATTTCATAGAAGATATCTCGTTCTCAGTTAAAACCTCACTTCCACCACTGAAACAAGTCAGCAACACAATGCCAGGAAGCTATAAGGATTCAGCGACAGCACACACAGGCTCAAAGCAAGAGCCTTCAGCTTATAGCACTTTTTCCAGGAACTCTTAAGACAAGGGCCGTCAAAAGCTAGTTCTGTCTGAAGTGAGACTGCAACACTCAAGGCAAGAGCCATAAGTTAACAGTCCTAAATTCTATTAGCAGCCTCTTATTCTTACACCATCAATCTCTAAGCAGGAGGTAGATGCACAATATAAAAATATTTCTGAAATAAGTCTTCATCTATTCCCAAATGACACATCTAAATAGAGTTTTATAGCCTAGCAAAGGAAGCAGCGTTCTGGCACAGAGTGAGAAACCCTTCTAATCAGCAAAAAGCCTTCTTCCCCAGTAAGTGCTTACATCAGCCCTATTATTTTGGACTTCAATTCTGCGAGACAAATGTAAGCATGGAAAAAGGAGGAAAGAAAATATCTTTACTCATCCATAGCACTGCCCTGAAGATGAACTAAACCAGAACATCATTAAAAAGCAACTGTGTCAAGACACATTCCTGCAGTTCTGCCTCCTTGTTTGTCCAGTGCATTTTCTCTCTTATTAGAGGAGCCCCTACAATTTTCCTGTGGAGGAACTGCCCAATGCAAAGTCAAACAAAACTGATGCAAAGGTGCAAAGTGAGACAAAAATTACATAGCATTACATAAGCATTTTAAAAGTGTTTTTCATCAGAAGTGTAAGATTACTGGCAGAAATTTTTGTCTAAGGAGAGCTTTCTATAAGAGAACTTCCTTTTAAGTTCTCTGCTTTAAGCGGTCCGTGTTTTCACCGGGTAACACTGTGTTCCAAGCCTTTAGTCCGGGAACTCTCAACACAGTAAAGAAATCTGGTTTTGGGCTAAACACAAGTAAGATAGGGAACACGTTCAGAAAAGACAACCATTTGGGACAGGGAGGATCCTTCTTCCAACAAATTAAAATATATTCCTTTCTCATTCCACATGTGAAATACTGGTGACAAGAAAGCTGCGTATATTGTAAGCAGCATTTGAACAGCCTCAAAGCAAGGATTATAATTTTTCACATGTCCAAGTCCCATAGAGTCCAACAACATTCACGCTAACACCTCTCAAATTCTAAAATACGGTACTAATCCAAGGCTTCTTCACATTAGCACGTGAAAATTTGAGTACAAGGTCAAAGCCATCCTCATTTAACATACGCTCTATCTGTGCCCTCTACTTGATATGCAGGTAGGAGAATATGCCTACTTCAGAAGAAGTTGCTCTTCATTTTCTTCTGGTTAATATCGGCACGCAAGCTCCCAAATATAGACGCTTTCTCTTATACCTGCTGTAACACAATGTATTTTTGGCAATTTTGGCTATGCACTCACAAAACACAATTATCAAATAATAATGTTTAGTATAAAAAGCACTGAATACAATGTGGAGGAGGCTAGCTCCTTTTTTCCAGTTCTTCAGTCATTAATGAATATATATCGGAACTTGTCTAATATTTTAAAACTAAGAACTTTTTGCAGGTTAACAGCTGCAAACTATTCGGGAACTTCCAGTGGCTTAAGTGCAAATATACTCCCCGCAAAGATTTAGGAAACCTTCAACCAGAAAAAGACACTTTTTAGAACAAAGCATCCTCCTCCTTTTTAAGTGGCCATCATTTTCTTCTATGCATATTAATCCAATTAAGAGAACGTATTTCCACGTCAAATTCTGATCCAGGATCGGCTGGATCAGGATGTCCCTGTCTCCCTTTTCCCAGCTGAACGTGACAGCCATTTCAGCTATCAATGCTCTACGTTCAGGTAGGCTGTTCGTAAAGAATTTGGACTTAGTTAGTATGAAATTTTGAGCCTGTCCTAACTGTTACAGAAACAATCAGGAGCCCTAACAACGTATTTGATGTTTCTTTCTTTTACAAAGCTCCCAATAATCAGAGTTACTTAGCTGGCACCTTCAAGTTCACGGACTGAACTGGCTAGAAAATCTACTCCATTTGTTAACAGCCATACCAAGCCCGGAATTTAACAGAGAGCAGGCTGTTAGAAAACAATAAAGAAGGAAAAATACATAAACTGAATAAAAAACAGTGAGAGACTTTTGTGTTCTCTAAATTCTGTTAATACGGATGTTCACATCTTGTTTCATCTGAAGTTACCTGGAAGATCAAGACAGACTGGGGACCACAAAGCAGAACTCCCAGCATTTATTATCAGTATAGTTGAACCCGCCGCCAGATTGCAATCCTTCTAGCTGAACGCTGCTTGTTCTCTGGAATCCAATACCTCCTGTCCCCCATCTCTTCTTTGTTGAGTCTTCAAAAATATACGTCACAGGTTCAGTTTATCTCAGATTATCACAAGAAAGACACAACAATTAACTAGCAAACATTTGCCCTTCTCAATTCAAGATGCACTCACAGTAAGAGCCCGATTTTAGCCCAAGACTAACCCTGAAGGCTTTCAAGAGTCCCAAACCAAACCAATCTCCAGCAGCGTTCACCAGCACAGCCAGACTACTCACCATCCTGAGAGCTGAGGTCCCCCAGCAGCCCAACCTACATGCACCCCCCTCCTACAGCAGAACCTCTCCCCCTCCAATGCTATTTAAATTAACTCCTTTAGGCTCTCTGTGTATGATTTATTTTACTATGACAAAATTTAGTAAGTGCATTGGACGTTCACAAAACGTTACAAAAAATCATTTAAATATGTCTCAGACTGTGTGCACAATACTTTTGTTACAAAATCAATTGCTCAAGTTATTTCTGTGAACAAGTATTACAATGGTTTGGAAAGACTGCATACTCTGCAGTACCCATCTCTGGATTACGATGAAAGCCACCACCACCAAAGACCTGCTTGAAAACATTTGGGGTCTTTTTTAGGTGTAAAAATTCAGTTTTTTTAAAATTAAAGCTTGTTCAGAGTACTACTACTAACCTTATTACAAGTCTAATTCACTCAAGGAAGTGCTTACTAGGTGGCACTACTTCACACACACTTCATAATGAGTAATGTTGATAAAATTACCAAAGGCAAAAAGATTTGCAACCTAGCTGAGGTTTTGGCCATACACTGACATAACTAAGCCATGCTGGGACACAACAGCACCCACCAGTTCCAAGGCACCGGAGGAACCAGCATCTACATCCATTTCACAGGCCCGTGACCTGCTAGAGAGAGTTGGGATAAATCAGCAGGGCAAAAGCACAGCTTGGGGGGAAGAGATTTCCCCCTCTTGGCTGAGTTAAGCTTTTAGATCAACTCATCACATCATGCCATCCCATATCCAGCTTCGGTGCACCTGCCAGCATCTTCCTAAAAACCCACCCCAACTCCACAACACAAGTACACTTTGTCAACTCAAAGACACAAGTACATTTAGAGTGATTTTACACAGAAGTCGTGTAGAAACACAGACGTTTCCCCCCACATGCAGGCTTCAGAAAAGCCCTTCTTCAAAGTTTAGCACGTGAAGTTAGCCACTATATTTATCCCTGAGGAGCTCCTTTATCAAGCTGATGCTTCACAAGAATGCCAGCACGCTGTTACGCCAACTTCCACTTCTGTTCGTGACTGAGATGGACAGAAGGCATATGTTCATCTATCTAGCAGACTGTTACATTGAAAGCACTCTTTTTCTTTAAAATAGCTTGGCTATGTGTATTACAATCACTATACCGGTCACAGTCATGCTTTGTGACTTTTATGCTTGGCAGTGTACAAAGCGACTCCGATGCTGCGCTAAATGACGCCAAAGCAGTGATGGTGATCCTCAGAATGCGGCAACATCTTAAGAAAATACTTCTTCCTTCCTCTCTTCCTCCCTATCCTTAACATGCTGCTTTCAAGAACCTCAACAAATACCAGAGATTAAAAAAAAAGTCAGTGCTGATTTTATCTCAAGCAGCAAAATTTCTGCCGATTTCTCTCTCCAGGACTGTGCCAGCCACTTTCAAATAGAAGATCCAAGAGAAGTGTCAAGAGGACTACTTTGCCCTTTAACGCAGTAATTCTCACAGATCTGTAGCATTCTTAACAATTCAAGTCCTCAAAGACAATGCAGGTTTCTTTGACAGGCATTTAAACGAAGCAAAAAAAGCAGTCCCCATCCCTCCTCCCTGCTCAAGTTCCGGGCTCTTGGCTGTGTCAGCACAAGCTCTTGTGCGACCGCCTGACAATCTGGATCAAGGAACCGATTGACTGTAAACATGCTTTTTCTGTTGCTGAGGTTTTTTTTCAACGAGATCATTTCCCAAGTGGCCGGGAGGAGCAATGAACGCCCTTTTTTTTTTTTTTTTTTGGCAGCAGTGTGCTCACTGCAACCTTCCTACAAACCCGATTCCCCCACCTTCAGTGGGATCAGTACCCACGCTGACACAGTGGATGAACAACACTCAGCACTTGATGGGGAAAAAAAAAAAAAAAAAAAAAACACCCAACCGAAGCCACATCATGATTTTAAATTTTAAACTTCATTAAGGCATTGTTCACCCTTCTGTGGAGGAGAACAATTCACCCCTGCAGAACAGCATAAAAAGGAAAATTCCTCTGGCAAAGCGTTTCGGGACAAGACTGCACAAAAGGCAAGAAATACCTGAAGTTTTGAAACGGCGAAGCTCAGGGACAGGAAAACACGTGAGCCACCAGATCCCTACCAGGCACAGATGTACTGGGGACCTCCAGCTTCTTGATAAATAAAGTGTTTAATTTTGTTCTTGTGTGTGGGAAAAACTGGGAGGATAGAAACGACCTTCCTCCTCTTATCTCCGAATCCCTCCCTGCCCTTGAGAGAGGTTTCAGATGTTCCCCTTCTGCCAAGGCTGTATCCACAAAACAGTGCCTGCAAAGAAGGACAGATGCAGAGGCTGAGAAAGAATCATTCTTTTTTCATTAGGGCAAGGGGAAACAAACCTGAGCTCAACTACAAGGTAGTCTCCTTTGCAGTAGAAAGAAGTCATATCACTGTGTGAAAGATGCCTTTCATTTTTAACCTAAAGAAAAAAAGAATCCAGACACTTCACTTCTTGGCGGCTTCAAGCTGAACTTGAGGAGAACGGAGGCCAGAAGCCCAAACTGATATTCTAAAGAGCGACATTTCATCATGCTTCTTAATACTGCAGACTTCTTTCTAGCACTGCTTTCTAGCACCTGAACAGCTGCGTATTTGGACACATTATCCATTCTTGATGATTAACACCACAAGGACCTAAGATATCGGGCTGGGGCAGGGAAATAAAATAAAATCAAGGTTTATTTCATCTCATTTCCTAGAATACACCATTATACTCCTAGGACTTGAGGATTCCGCTAAAATATAATAGAGGAAAAACACCTGCACATCAAACACCAATAATGTGAATTTGTCAAAAACTGCTTTGGGTAATGCAAACAAAATCATCCTAATTACAACATTCAGCCTAAAAGAAAATACTGCAAGCACAAAGAAAGATATATTAAAGACATGCTTCGTTTCATGGCTGATTTTTAGCCTGGTATACAACCATTATCTAATGTGAAAATAAGGTGACACAACAGTTAAGTAATGCCTCCACACGGCTTCAGCTCTTCAGATAGTTATGAGCTTCAGATTGCACATGGGGGGGGAAAAATGTGGCTGAAAACCATCTGGAATAGCGAGATAACCTCTCCGAGTACCGATTAACACAAAGCACCAACTGCTTAGTGAAAACAGAGAGGAAACGCTGCCCTTCATTGGTCAAGCATGGGATTTTTTTTTTTTTTTTTTTCAAATATTCCTGTTGACACGGCACAATGACCGCACGGAGCTCACCAGAATTCACACACTAACACCAGGACATATTTACATTCACTGGTAAGGCTAACCACACATTAAGGAAGACTTTTTTTTTCCCCTAAGTACACGTGTCAGTTAAATGACCTTATCCAAACCATTTGTCAGCATTAAGGCCTTCCCCACCCACACAATTAGCGTTCTTTCTTAAAACATCAAAAGTTACTGACATAAGAGTTGCACATGGGTACAGACGCCCTACAGATACAGCACATCTTCAAGATGCTATTTCAACTTAGTCACCTAAAATGCCGTACCATCAAGAAACCAGAAGCACATCATTTCAGGAAAAAAAGTCTACCAAGGCATCCACCCATACTGTTCAAATGGCCTAAAACACTAATGTCGCATTTGGGTAGTTTTTATTTGTAATGCAAAGTTAGAAAGGCTTGTTTCTTTAACCCGGAAATCAAGTCTTCTAACTTATCTTGGATCTGCAGCATTGATTTTTCAATTCCTAAATCCAATTGCCAAAGCAGCTATATCCTAAACAAGCACAAATAGTTTTGTTTTTAAAACACAGATAGAGAAAAGAAACCCAAACATACATAATCCCATTTGCCTTCAAAGTTGACAGATGAGGAAATCGTCTCAGCTCCATCTCTTCCAGAGAAATCATTCTCTTTAAAGAACTAAATTACTAACTTACAATATGGGGTGTTTGGCTCCAGCCTGCACACAGGAATTATGTTTATAGGGACATTTCCTGAAGAAATATCTGAGGAAGTAAACAAATTCACGTGGCGTCACCAATACCTAACTCCACCTTCTGCCGCAGTCATTTTATGCAGGGGGCTTCTTTTTAAACCCAGATATTCACTAATAACTTCAATTACATAGAGCAGACAAAAAAGGCTTATTTAAGAACTTTGATTTGGGCATCTTCCTCATCATTATAGTGACTACAATGTATGGCTTGGCCCAAATCACCTTAGGTCTTGCACGAGTTTGGTTTTTTTCCTAAGGGATTTCACTATTTCTTCTTTTGAAGGGAAGAAACTAAACAGTACAGGCAAAAAAACTGCCAAAGCTGACAGAAAGAAAAGAATTACAGCATAAACAATGAGGCAGCGTGTGAGATCGAGCTGTACATCAGGATGTCACACACTAACAAGGACAGAGCCCAATTAGTTCCATGCTCAGTCATGTATTTGAAGACGCAAGGAGATGAAAGTAATGGTAGTACAGAGAACGTATCATGCAGCGGTCAAGCGAGACATACTGGCTCTTTAGCAGCCCTGCACGATCCAAAGGTCTTATTCCAGGATGCTAATTAAGACAGTTGGGATTTAAAAAAAATTATAAATTAAATTCTGCGTTTCAAATCAACAGCTTGCTTTAATACTTGAGCTGTTAAAACCTTTTACAATTTAAGTACTACAACCGTGTGCCTGTGACACTCTTGAAATTGCACCAGTAAGCCCAAATTGTCAGATTAACACCTTATATCTGAAGCTAAAAAAGTTAAGAGTAGCTTCCTCTGCATGAAGAAATTTTATAGGACCAGTGGTGTTCTGTTGTTTTATTTACTTCATCTTACTAGTTCAGTTCCATTACTAATTCAATTGCAGATGAAAAAACAAAAAATGAACTTTTATTAACAGCAGCTATGAGGCCCCAGTAAAAACAAGAAAGGGCTGTACCCCCAGCAGCGTGGGCAGCAAGGAAAGGGGGCGGATTCTGCCCCTCTGCTCCACTCCGGGGAGACCCCACCTGGAGTACTGCGTCCAGCTTTGGAGTCCCCAACATCACAAGGACACAGAGCTGTTGGAGCGGGGCCGGAGGAGGCCCTGGAGGTGCTGGGAGGGCTGGAGCCCCTCTGCTGTGAGGACAGGCTGAGAGAGTTAGGGGGGTTCAGCCTGGAGAAGGGAAGGCTCCGGGGAGACCTTGAAGCCCCTTCCAGTCCCTAAAGGAGCTCCAGGAAAGTTGGGGAGGGACTCTGGAGCAGGGAGGGGAGCCATGGGACGAGGGGGAATGGCTTTAAACTGGAAGAGGGGAGATTGAGATGAGATCTCAGGAAGAAATTCTTTGCTGTGAGTGTGGTGAGCCCCTGGCCCAGGTTGCCCAGAGAAGCTGTGCCTGCCCCATCCCTGGAGGGGTTCAAGGCCAGGTTGGATGGGGCTTGGAGCAACCTGGGCTGGTGGGAGGTGTCCCTGCCCAGGGCAGGGGGTTGGAACAAGATGATTTTTAAGGTGACTTCCAACCCACACCATTCCACGATTCTGTGAATGCGTAAGGAACAGCCAAAACATCTCAAAAACATCCTTTGCACAGGGCAATGCTTTCAGGCACAGTTAACATTATTGAGGATTATGTCTAGGAAAGCTAATTTACACGTCATATGAGAATCCAGTGACAAACTACATCAGTCAGAAAAATGAAAGGAAGAACAGGAAGAAGCACACACAAATCCAAGACTGATCTACATCTAATCATCACGAGACTCTCTGATCAAGGAGAACACTGAACTGACAAACTCCTAAAATGGATATGATATTAGGAAAAGCAATTATAAACTTCACTGCCAGCAGCAAACATCCCATAAGTACAGAGACTTGAAATAAGCTTGTAAACAGAGTTTTTAATACACAATTAAACTTTTCTGTGTTTAATGAGAAGCCCTAATGCAGATTTTTACATAGCAACTTCCTACTAAGACTTGCTTATCTTTTGTACTGTTTCACTATTGGTTGAAGACAAACGTTTAGCAAAATCGGTACATACACGAACACTTTCAAGAAGCCTACATACTTATGTTTGTGTGAGCCTGTTCAGAGGAACTGCTAAACCATGTTTTCACAAAAAAAAAAAACAACCACCAAACCAGAGAGCAAATAAAAAAGCTCCCAAACAATAATGATGTTCCCAAGCTTCACATGTGTCAGCTTTCATTTGCCTAACCTGCTCCCTTCCCCCCTCCCTCCTTTTTTTTATTTTTTGACTCATGTCCTGAAAATCATCCTCTAAAGAAGCTTGCAAGACAGACCTTTGATTCAACTCAAGGCACAAATTCGTCAGGCAGTTTTCTTCGTATTTGTTTCACATATTTACGTATCAACAATAAGCCACGTTAAATGGGGGACAAAGGGCACGCTGTACAAAGCCCCACTAAAAAGTAAAAGCAGCTTCCCATTAGGTGAACAGACCAGCCCCAGTATATAGTCTGCTTCAGTGACACTCCTCACTCAATTCTGATCAAGAACCAAGACGCACCTTCACCTCACCCTTCAACATCTAACATGTCAACCCATTAAATTTCCCACGTGTGTCACCGCACCTATCCGATTTTTACCTGAATGCGCACTTTCTGTCAGTTATCACCTGATAGAAATGGCACTGCACTCCTATTTAACCACAACCCAGCTCCTTAAGCAGCTTATGAGACTATCTCTATGAAAAATGAACAATTTGGCTTGTTGTACCTGATCACTCATAAGCTAAGACCAGAATTCTGCCAGGAAGCATGCGCGCTGACCTCCCTGGTACGTAACTTCTACTGTCATTTTTCTCTTACCTTAAAATATCTCTTCCTGTGTACTGAAAAGAGTTGCCATTTTTTTAATTAGCTGGTGGTTAGAGAAAAGGCAATTTGCCATTTAGAGACAATACTGGACTGCGCTACCTAGAATCTAGGGGTTTGTTGACATGCAGCAATTTGCTGCAATATCAAAAAGCAACTTTGGAGGTTGCCATGGACGTCGTAGTAGGAGCTCCTTAAATTGTTGGTATGAGATTTCAATTGAACTTCTCCCAAAGCTCTATCCACCGCCTACATTTCCACACTGAGATCTAATGGAGTTTAGAAACAGACTGAGATGAAAACATCTGATTACTACTTCTTATTCCATTCCATCAGCTCAGCAACAACTGAGCCAAACAATGTCTTTCCACTCATGGGGTTTTTGTGATTTAGTATCTGCCAGGTTTCTGATTATTACTCCTTTGACTTGTTGCTACTGTACTCCTGATTTTTAGAAGCCGTCTCATTAGTAGTCAGATCTAGAAGCAATTTGCTTCAGATTAGAGAAGTCTTCACGTATTAAGCATGGGAAGGGCAAAAAAGAACATAAGACAAACTGTCCTAAGTCTACAGAGATAATGAAGTGAACGGCTGGGAGGGAACATCTTATGCAGTGTTCCCACAACAGTTTCCATTTACAGCAAAACCATAAACTTAGATTTCTTTGTGTTTTTCATTCTATGTGTCTTCCAGACTGCCAGTGGTCAGAAGACCACAATCCAACTGCTGAAAGCCAAACAAACTATGCACATCTCAAGAAAGTCTAAACTAAAGAAAATTTTAAACCCCAAACAACTAAAAATCCCACCGTAGAAACACCAACTTTTTTCTTTTTTTAAAGCCAAAATTAAACATCAGGTTGCTTTCAGACAAAGAAAACTCCCTTTTGCTGAGAACATTCAAAACACATTTCCTCCCCAGGAGCTGCTGGGAACTACTTTGAAGTGAGATCCTCTGCTCCATTAATCAGGCCATCCTCATGCTCACATTCCTAAAAACTGTGATTTCAGCTGTGCATATTCTACTAAGCTGCATCATTTCATCCTGAAGTCAGTGGGACTAGAACAGTTTTTTGCAAGCAACCTGAATGATCAAGCGAAAGAATTATTATAAATAAAGCTAATATATGACAGAATGTATGCTATGCCAAACTTAATAAACTCAATATTATTACCTTGTTTACCACTTACTTACTCCTGCTTAATCTTTAATCCCAGCCCACCCGGACTGGGAAGGCCTTCACTTACGATGTATAAGATGAAAACATCAGGGAAACTTCCAGATGCCAAAACTGCATTCCCAGCTATTGGTATCTACAATACATGTCATTCTATGAAAAAAAAAAAAGAGTCAAGTATTCTTCTGGTGCCTCATGATACTTTAATGATCATTTCCTTTTTTATCTCTCTGCAGGTCTCAAAGCATATTAAATAGGTGGCTATGGAAGGCACAGTGTGCAGGCAAAGGCTCAGCTCACCTAAGATGACATGTATTCCTTCGTTGTCTCGTTGCCTTTCCCATCATGCCATACCCACTGTACTGTTTGAAAGCTATCAGGATAAGGAGCCATTTGGAAGAACGGCTGGGGACCACAAAATAAATCCGCCTACTATTTTGCCATTAAGTCTCACTTTACACAAATCCTGATGAAGGCTGCTGTCACACACAGGGCTCATCTCAATGCTCAATTATCAACCGATGCATCTGCTAAGTCACTGGACAGCCTCCATCCCTTGGCCACACACCACCATAGCAAAACTCCACGGACTCCATCTAAGAGAGCAAGTTCTTCAAGTATGTGTAGGACTGCTAGTTAGCACAGTTCAGCACGTAACCACAGCTGCCTATCTCACAAGTTTTACACCTCAAAAACTTCTACCTAGCTGATAACACTCACTTTCCTAAAAATAAACACTACAGAACCAAAACGCCAGGCACAACTGTTAATTGAGACACATTCATTGTGTGCAATTTATCTCGCAGCAGTTGGATAAAATACTTCTCGTATCAACTTCTGCAGAAATAAAATGCAGAGTGCTTCTTAACTGTGGAAAAACTTATCACCATCTCAACCCAGCCCTTCCTTAAACATATCAGACTCTTCCTTCCCATTCTTCCTGCTCAATTTACTTTCTAACACAAAAGTAGATATACCACTTAAAAAACAACCTGTCAAGAAATAAACTTCAAAGCAAAGCTTATGAACTTGAAGTGGACTTTTTTTGAAGACGCTACTGAAAAAAAGCAGAAGTGAACATCCAGCTTAGAAGGTTACAGAATTAAAAGCACTCAGCAAAGCCACTCGGTGTGAATATATATGCAAATAAGGAAAGGGCTTCAAGTCTTGCTCGGCGTCTTCCAGCCATACCTACCTGAAAAACCTAACCTTAAACAAGCACGAGTTAAGAACGCTTCCTTGGGCTTGTTTCAGGATTACTTTGAAGCGGTGGCTACTGCGGGGTTCAGAGAAGGTGTCCAAGAAGGAGCAGAAGGCCCAGGGCTCTGAGGCAGCCTCCGCTTTACCGAAATCCACCTGCTTTTCCCCAAGACGATCTATTCCCACACCTGGGCACCCAGCTTTCCAGCAGCGTGCCCAGAGCTCAGGCCTGCCTCCACAGCCCCCGCCCGGCGGCATTCCCACCCTCACGCCCTCCCACCCCAATTCCACCGTGGCACGTGAGGACACACCACACGGCCTCGAGGGCCGCCTGCACCGTTTTTGGGGCCTTTCGCCCCCAAAAGAACCCCACACGTGCCCCACACTAGGCCCTCCGGTTGGGGCTCCCAGGGAGCCCCCGGGCCCGCTCCACACCTTCCCCATGGGACCCCGCCGCCCCAGGGACACACCGGCCGCCCCCTCCCCAGCCTCCCCGGCGGCGGGGCCCTCCCGCCGTGCCCCGGCGCGGCCCAGCCATGAGGCCAGGCCGGGCGGCGCGGTGCTGCCCCCTTCCTCCCTCTGCGGCAGGGCCCGGCGGGAGGCGGGGGCGGAGGAGGCGGGAGCGGCGAGGAATTATGAAACCGGATCAGTAGGGCAACCCCCGGGGCCGCCCCACCACCCGGCCATCGGCCCCCCATCCCGCCCCCCGCTCCCTCCGCGACCAGGCCCAGCGGCCCCCTGCCCGCATCCCTCCCCCGCGGGGACCCCCCTGGGTACCTCGGAGACCTCCTCTTCTTCCTCTTCCTCCTCGTCTTCCTCCTCCTCCTCTTCCTCGCTGCCGTTGTTGCTGCTCTCGCTGCCGCCGCCGCCGCTCTCACTGCTGCTGGCCGGCCGGCCGGCCCGCCCGCTCCGCTTCGCCTTCGTCGGCTTCTTCTTCAGCAGCAGGTCGCACACCCGCACCAGCCCCCGCGGCGCCGCCGCCGCCCCGGGTGGGCACGACGGCGGTGAGGTACCGGCGCCGCCGTTCAGCCCCTCCGGGGGACCGGGCCCGGCCGTGGCGCTGCCGGCGTCGCCGCCGTCACCGCCTCCCTCCACTACCACCGCCGCCGCCGCGCCGGCCGCCTTCTCCATGGCCGCCGATCCGCCCGGTGAGGAAGGAGGAGGAGGCACCCGGGGCCGCCGCCGCCGCTGTCTCGGTCACCTCTAGCGCCGGCGCCGCGCCACCTCTCGCGATACTTGTCGCCGCCTCCAGCAGCGGCAACGGGCGCCTCTCCCGCCTCAGCCGCCGCCGCCGCCCCGCGCTCCCCCACTTCGCCCCGCCGCCGCCGCCCGGTGGTCGCGGCCCCCGCCCCGCTCTGCCGCCCCGCCCGCGCCCGCTCCGTCGCGGCAGCCTCCCGGCGGCGACCCTCTTCCGTGCGTGCCTCGGTCACCGCCCCGGCGCCGGAAGCGCCGCCGACGTCATCACCCGCCGCGGCGGCGCCGCGCGGCCGCTTCCCCCTCAGCTCTCCGCAGCACCGCCGCCCCGCCCCGCCGGCCCTCAGGCGGGCCCGGCCCTCAGCGGGGATGGGCCGGGGGCAACGAGCGAGGGGGAGCTCCGCGCCCCTAGGGGAAGAGAGTAGGGCGGCTTCAGGCGGAGCGAAGCGGCGGGCGGGCCGCTCGTGTGGCTGCTGGCCGAGGTTGTTACTTCGGCAAAGTAAATGGCGGGAGAGCGGTAAGACGGGGCCTCGTGAAGCACCGCTCGCTGTGGAGCGAGTTCTGCCGTGCCGGCCTCTGGGGGTGCGTGTGGGAGCGGGCGCAGGGCGCGGTGATCTCCTCGGGAGATGGCGGACGGGTGGCTACGGCCTTACCTCGCACCGTCCTGGCACCTCAGTACACACGTTCCCAATTACAAGTGATGTTCTTCTGTACAAGGCGTGCTCGCTGGGCACTGAGCACACAAAGGCAACAGCCAGAGGCCTGTTGTAAAAGAAAGCTAGTGGAGTATCACTAAAAAAGTAAGACACATCAAGATGCCTGTGTTGCTTTGAACATACACATTAATTACGTTCTTTAACTGTGTCACTATATCCAGTTTCCTTCCTCAGACCCCCCACCTCAGACAAAATTTCATCCCTAACGTGTACTTGGGATGTTAATACTGAACTGCGTTAGAGGAGGCTCCAGGGAGACCTTATGGCGGCCTCCCGGTCCCTAAAGGAGCTCCAGGAAAGCTGGGGAGGGACCCTGGAGCAGGGAGGGGAGCCATGGGATGAGGGGGAATGGCTTTAAACTGGAAGAGGGGAGATTGAGATGAGATCTCAGGAAGAAATTCTTTGCTGCGAGTGTGGTGAGCCCAGGTTGCCCAGAGAAGCTGTGTCTGCCCCATCCCTGGAGGGGTTCAAGGCCAGGTTGGATGGGGCTTGGAGCAACCTGGGCTGGTGGGAGGTGTCCCTGGTTGGACTAGATGGCCTTTAAGGTCCCTTCCAACTCTTAACTATTTTGTGATTCTATGAACTGGGTTTTTTGTCTGGAAAAACACTGATGGAACATTGATGCGTGTGAGGTCCTGCAGTAACAAAGGTCTTGTGGCAGTTAAATGTAGGCAGGCTTTTTTCGACCCGACGGACATCAATGAGGAAAATGTTTGTAACCACAGAAACACATGATTGTAAAGACTGGTAATGGCTCTAACGCGCTGGTACACTATGGATGTTTTGGAATTGGTGTTTCAAGCCAATAGCGTCTATTCCACTTATATTTTAAAGAAATGCAAAGAGCCTGTCATGATTTGATTACTTTACTCTTAAGTTTTGTCTTTTGTCTTACTTGGATAATGTTGGAAAGCAGCAGTCATGTCTGCAGCACCTCTGAAGTGAAACATTGGTTTTTTAAAAAATTCTCCAAGAACTAACGCTCATCATGAAAGCAAGTGTACACGGTTTCTCCACAAATCTTTGTGTTCCTTACATCCCACCAAAATCTACCTCTCTTACCTGCCTCTATATGTTCTTAATAAACGGACTGCATAAGTCGGAACAGCACCACTATTAAGTTACATGATTTCTAAGTTACCTGGCTATAACTATAGTTCTTGACCTCTATTCTTCAGGTACGAGGTCTAAACTGAACAATACATTTATAAACACCTCTGTAGATGACAGTTTGATGTGATCCAGGAGGAATAAACTGAATTTTCCAGCCACCTACCTACTACTACTTCCTGGTATGACTGCACAAAAATCTCAAAACAGTGCAAGATGCATGACGGCAGATCATCCATGAGAACAACACCTTTGTCCTCTTATGTCAAATACATTGATTTTTTAATGATTTATAGCAGGATACAAGCACAAATTAAGTATTTGTTATTGGTTGCAATCACAACAATCAGAAAACAGAATTGTAAGTGAATATAGGTAATCTCAGCCTTACCACCTGAGATTCATGGTGTGCGTGTGAAAAGAGTGTCACTTTTTTCAAGTGATAAGCCTAGAAATGTGACCTAGTCTTCGTTGTTTGATCCAAGAGGTGACTGATGTCTTTAAACAAGACACGTCTCAGATTTCTTTGGCTGCACAGGCAGCCCAGCAGAGGAACAGAGTGTCTGAGTGCACCAAATTCACCAGCTTGGATCCAGGAAGGGCAGTTGCAGGGCTGGATTTTACCCTTTAAGCTGTTAGAAAGGAGTTGCCCTCTCTGTCCCTTGGAGGTGCAGCACAAGGTTGGGAAATGGCACCGAAGGGTCGGTTCGCTGCTGAGCTGATCTAGGCCGGGCTGCAGGAATGCCGAGTTCAATTGTGTTACAAATCTGCGTTTAAATACTGGGCTCCAACATTTGCACATTACTTCAAGTATCCGTTTAAGTTGTTGGGCTTGGAAAGGGTATTTTGAGCTATGCAGTGCAGTTTCTTGCTAATGAAAGCAGACGTATTATTTTATCAGTCTGCATTGTATTCTCAAGGCCTGAATCATACAGAGTGGTTACAAAACACCACTTTTGTTGGCACAGGCAGCATGGCCTATCAGACTATTTGTTCAGTTTCTTTTATGATGGTGACCTCTGTTCTGATCAAAGAGTTGCTCCTTCTAATCTTGCGGTGTAGAGCCAGTCGTTTTCCTCCATTTTTATAACATACAGTTTATACCTGCTCTCCCTACCCGCCTCACTAGTTTGAGCCTTTTTGTGAGCACAACAGCAATAAAAGTACTTTTGCTCTTTAGAGAAGAAACTTGGTGTTAGATTCATTGGGCTTATAAGCTTTGTTTTTGTCACGGGCAAAAGCTGCTAACCAAAGTCAGCTGTCCATTGTGTGATGGTTCGAATGAGAGAACGCCTTGGGGAGGCGTGAAACTTCAGGGTGCATAAGAGCACTTTGTAGTTCAGGAACCCAAAATGAAACGTTCTTGCAGATACCATGGTAATCATCAAGATGGGCTTATAATGAAAGAGGAAATAATTAAGATTTTTTTTTTTTGTATCCCAGTCTCTATATGGGTGCATGACCCAAAGCTGTGTTTCCTACCCATAGGGCTCTTAGGTAATGGATTACATAGCCATGGAAAGTCAGTGTAGCCCTGAGTCAGGGAAGTGATACCTAACAAATACATTTCCTTTTGGGAGTCTGTGAGGCTGATTAACTTTGGACATTTGGTTTTGTTGCTAGCATAAAGCAGCAGGAAATCTTGAGAAAAACAATAATCCTTCGTTATCTCTTTTGATCTGTGACTGCTACTTCAGTATTTATTCAGTTCCCTTCCGGTTATTGATCACTCCAGCAAACACTTGATATGAATAGTGGGAAAACCTGGGGCTTGAATCCAGCAAATGCTTTCAGAAATTGGCTCGTGTGAGACAGATTCTGTAAGAAGTTCTACAAGACAATTCACACATTTAAACCTCTGCTGTGGAGTAAGTATCTGTGTGGATCTGCTTTCAGTTTCATTTATAACTGCTGGAAGCAGTATCATCATCAAAAGTCAGGAAGTGGGGATATTGACTTTTGTTTGCAAGTATAACTAGTACAGGAACTGAAAAAAGTTATTGCTGGTTTGAGTTTTAGTAACCCCTCCAATACACACACACATACATGTAACGTGCAGATTTTCACACCCCGGAAGTCTGACTTTTGCATCCACCTGCCCTTCTGCCCTGATTTTACATGTGCACACTCTCCCTCCCAGTTCATACATGTGTCAGCTAATTCAGCGCATCTGTGCTCTGCCATGCCATCCAGCAGCTCTAAACACACTCTGTTCGCACTCAGCGTTTAGTTCTTAGGTATTTTTTTTCTCTATGAGCTCCTGAATGACAACCAGAGCTTCTGAAATTACCAGTTGAGGGCTGGAGAGAAAAAAAGGGTTAGAGAAGGTGTCTCATTCTTGATGTGTAAAGATAATTAATCTAGCTTTTAACTTTGATAGCTTTTATTGTTAATGCACTGAAATGGCACTTCTGAATCCCTGAAATACTTTTCTTTTTGAGAAGAGGTGAAGGTATTTTCTCTCTGTATTTGTTTTTCTGAAAACTTCTTGAATTTTTAACCCAAACTCAGGACTGCTACAACGGCCACAAGGCCGTCTTTTCCCATTGTCTCCCTCTAGGCAGTTTCAGTATCAATTTTTCTCTTTTTGTGAATAGAACTGCTTCAGATAAAGTAAAATTAGGCCATCATTAATTATTTTAAACAGAAAAAATAAAACTGAAGTTGTTCAGTAATTATGCAGCTACTGCTGACCAAGTCTAAGGGAGAAAGAAGGAAAAGAACATAAACGTCTCTGCATTCAGAGAAGTACGGTTTTCTGTGACATGTTTTAAGATTTGTCTAAAACACTCAGTTTTAATAACTGTAAATTACACGTGGAAAAGAATGATTAAAAAATGTTTTTATGCAGCCGTGGCATTACTAAAAAATTACGTTTTTTTAGTATCTGTATTTCTCCATTACAGCAAGTTTCCTGTGAGCATCTCAATTGGTGTGGCCTTTTGAATGAAGAAAATTAAGGAAATCCAGACAGATTCAGAATGTAACAAGAGTGGTGCTAGTCTGGAAGAACTGCTTAGAGTTACAGCAGCCCTGATCATCAAGGGACAGCACCTCTATATATGCAGAAGGTAAAATATTTACATTAATGCTAACACTCAAATACACTCAGTATGAAGGCCCATTTGGGAGTGACTTCTGCCTCTATTTGGCATGGTGAGCCAGGTGATTTTGGCATTTTCTACGCTTATCCACATCAGTGTCTGTTTGAAATACATATACATCCTGCTTGAATGTCTTCAAAATGATTTGTATTCCATCTCAGATACTGATATTACATGTTATGATAGTTGTCCTTAAACCGTAATACATCGTGCCAGCTTTGACCACTTCTTCCCGGGGAGGATTGGGAAAGTAAAAAAAGGTCCAGAAAGCAATACCTTTTAAATATTGTTAAAACTACAATAACAGCACAAGAGTAAATAGTGATATATAATACACTGCTACTATTTTGGGGATGGAAGTTCAGAGTTCTACTTAAGAGATATGAGACTTGGAAACGGTCTTCCTGTAAGAGTACCGCCAGCAAAAGGCTACAATTTCAAATAACACTTGAGAAATCTGTGTACAGTGTAGGTGACACGAGACGATTGACTCTGACAGAAGACTGGGCTGAAACACTGATGGCCCCAGACAGGCATTAGGCAAGCATCCCAAGCCTCATGAGACAACAGGAGGCAATAACTTTTGTATTAAAATTAAGGTTTTGATGTAATTTTGCACTCTGTATTTTTCATAGTGAGCTTTACAAACTAGTCCCTGTATTATACCCTTCTCTACTACGCAACATATAATAGTATTTTGAACTTGAAATTCTAAAGGGATGATTATCTAACAATTGACCTAAAGTGTTAAGCTAGAAAGATGTTTATTCTGTAATATATTTAGTCATTTGGGAATCTATATGTTATTTTAGAAATGGTTTAAGCACTTGGAATCCTAAAACTTATTAGTACTCTGCGAGACTTACGTTTTCACATGGATAAATGATTTTTGAAAGTGGGTTTCAGGTTCCTAATTTGCTTCACGTGTTTTAAAAACATTTACCCTTTTTGAGTATAAAACTGAAAAATACCATGGCCAATTGAGGCAAATAGCATCTGGATGAGATCCTGGATTTCTTTCTGAGTCTCTGCAAGTGCTGTAGAAAATAAAAATAAAATAAACCCAAGAGAAATCTTAAGATAAGGAGAAGTTTTTTTGTGTATTTTATGTATAATGGATCTGTAATCCAAAACTGTGAATGCAGCCTCTCATGCCAAAACCACCTGTATTTGAGTATCAAAGTTTACTTGTCAAAGTAATGTTTTGGGATTTTTTTATTACTAACATTTAAGGCAGCATCATCTGTAGACTACACAAGAATCAGCTAGGAGGTTAAACATTTCTTACATTTTATGTTTTGCTTGAGTCCTGCCAGTCCATAATGATAATTTCTATAGTAACCACTTTTTAAGTAAACAATTGATTAGTTCTGAAATTAGTCCTTGAAATTGCTTTTCTTTGTGCCGCTCAGGATATCTTAATGCAAGCAGCCTTCACTGGCATGCAGAACAACAAGGTTCAAGCTGTTACTTTTCTGTCTTCATATAAAGTGTGCCTACAAAATATTTATACTACCAGGCTAGTTTATCTCTAGACAAGAAAGGGGGTGAGAATCTCTGTGTAAAACTTTGTAAGATCTTGGTTTCAGTGAAGGCAATGTAAGAAATTTCTTTGATTTCTCAAATAGGTGTGTAAAGTGGAAGAAAAACATTTTTTGCAGAGTTCAAATGATAACTAGAAAAATTGTCTAAAAGCCCTCAGTCGTCTAAAATTACCTAACCCCCGCTAGGATCTTCTGGAGCCTCTGTTTTTCAAAACAGAACCTTCCCTGCGTTTTTGCCTTGTGGTATTCTACTTATTGGCTCATATTATTTGCCATTTTGTCCTCGCTTCAGTGCACTTCTTTTCAACAGCTGTATGTTGCTGATTCCTGATCTCCTATTTTATGGGGAGGCTGGGATACAGATTTTATAAAAAAGAGGAAAGATCAATCTTTCTGTTATTTCGGTTTGACACAGTAGAGGGAGCCAGAATCCGTCTTCCTCTAAAACTAGTCAGAATTGAGGGCCATGAATGACAAAACTCTTCCTAACATTCTGGAAATGAAATTTTACTAAAGCATTTGATTCTTAAACATATCTGTCCTAAAAATATTTTTTCCATTGAACAGTAAATACAAAGTAAAACTGTAAAAGAAACTGTGATGATTCAGAGCTAAAGGAAAAATCATATGCTTCCCTGTACCGTGGTTTCTCCTCAATGTTCAACAAATATCTTCTGCTGTGTGGATTCCCCAATGCCAAACAAGAGGAAGCTAAGTGTTTTTGCTACCAGAGTGAATGCAGGCGATTTATGGATATGAATGATAGTTTCACTACACACTGTTCCACTTCTCTCATTTAAGATATCCCTTAGTCCCTTAGTGAGCACATTTTTAACAGATGCTGTGACGACAGGGACATTAACTACCTGTATATTGTGTGTGTCGTGCGTATTCACAGAAACGGACAGGTAAGAGCCGCGTGGTTTGTGAATCGCGGGCTCTGCAGACCTGTAGAAAACAATACAGGCAAAATCAGTGGTTGCTAGCCACAGTGCAGCTCAGATAGAGTAACAGTGGTTACATTTCTTTAAATCTTTTTCCTAAGAAAAAAAATGGATAAAATCCTGAGATATTGAAGTGGTATTTTATACTGAAGAATGGACAACATTTCTTCAAGGAGCCTTATTCCGTCAGGCTGCTCCTAGGTGAACAGCAGAATGCCAAAGGTCCTGCCAGCCCAATAAGAAAAGGGAAATTGCACAGATGCACCATCTTTATACATTTCATTGACATGTCATGCTCCTAATATCATCGTCTGATGCTTGTTGAATTTAGCTATTTAAAGTAGCAAACATTTCTGCAACATTCTTAAATGAAGAAAGTATAAAAAAGCTCAGCCTCCTAAGAACACTGCCATTCTCGGCACCTCCGGATTTCTCTGTTGGTACCATACAGATCCTTTCTGATAGGCAGTCCTGACCACAAATATTGCAGGGTTATTCCAGCAGTATTGGTCTGAGCGTTTCGAGCTGCCTGTAATGTGCAATTATAGATTCAGTGGTTTCTACTTACAGCAGCCTGAATAAAAGAGGGAAGAAAGTACAATTAACAGAAAGCAAACTCGTATCCTGCTGTAATAGTATGGCCTGACTGCTGCAGTACCATCAAACTAGCACAAATAATTGATACCTAGATGGTTTTAGATGTTTCTGAGGCGTTCTTATTCTTCCAAGGAGAAACACCTCACAGGCTTTTTATCCTGGAATAGTTAGTCACTAAATGGAAATAGCTTGTAGCAATGATGTCTCTGATTAGCTGAAAGAATAGCCCTTTCATTGCCCTCGGGGACATTACGGGTTTTTTAACATTGAAGTCCACGGCCTCTCTGTGCAGAAGAGTTCAGGTAACGGTAGGTGGCATGCTTCTCCCGCCTGAGGACTTTGAAAAGGTTTGCTGCATCTTAATCCAGACTGGTTCTTACCCAATGCTGGTACCTGTGTGCTTCAGGACACATAGTAGCTTTCTCTGACCGGAGATAGACCCGCTTGTGTCCATACTTGTGCCTTTTGTGTTTATGCCAGAGCTCCTCCCAGCCTGTACTCTTCCCACAGCTCATTGTAACAGCCTTTTCATCTGTTCTTCATCTGCAGTTTTGAGTGGGTTGCCTCACATGCAGGAGGTAATTAAACCCATAAACCCATATTAATTCTTTACTGTGTGACATGGACATTTCCTACTCTTCCTCTAACCAGACTAAATATATTTGTGGCATTTAGTGTGAAATAACTTCCTTAAATTGTTGTAGAGAGTTTCTAAAGTCCGTATGGAAAGATCCAAGATATGATATCTCGTGGCAGTTTTGTAAATTAAGCCCCTGCCTTCCAAAACCAGAGCCTAATAAAAAGCCTTTTGCATGAAGAACAGCTTCCCACTTGCAGTCGTATCCACTTGTGTAAAATAAACTGTTTCTGCGCCATTCCTGCTAACCAGTCTCTCTGTTGGATTTTAACCTTGCATATATTGTTGATTTTAATTTTGACCTGACAGGAATGAAGCTGTGATTTTAGATGTTACTTTACTCAAAAAAAGTTTGATTATTGCTTGATTATTCAGTAGTTTCTCATGTTCTTTTCTTAGCTATCCAGTTCTCTGGTCGCAACTGGGGTAAATAAGCAATGAGCTTTTCGAAAGCACACAGTTTTATCTAACTCCGCTTCCAGTGAAGTCAGGCGAGTTTTAGCACTGACTTCGACATGATCTGAATTAGGCCAATGATGAACGTATTTCAAAGTCCTACACTGAGGACCTGATAACCTTATTGAGTTGTCAAATAGCTGCTTAGGCAATATCAGTGCCCAATAGACAGGAGTCTCTGATTTGTCTCATTTAAATCTGTCCTTGCCCAACTTAAAGTGCACTTATGTACTAAAAGGAGGAAGGAAGTACTTGATTTTTCTTTCAGAATTGGAAGTAGGTAGATTGCCTACTTGATAACCAGGAATCAAATAAAATAATCTTCTTTTTCTTTGGGGAAAAAAAAAAGACTACACAGAAATTCCTTGGGAAGCCTACTCTAATTTTCCACCTTCTCCACACAATAATTTTTAGTTCCAATGTTACATCGTTCTGTATTGAATTTTACGACCAGCTTGATGGTGAAGTTTTCTTTTTGTGGGTGGCAAGATAAAATGACCTAAGTGCATGAGTGGGAGTGGGCTTACATGTCTGAGAGTGTCACTGAGGCTAATACAATCTAATCTGCGCTTTCCTAGAAGTTTGAAGAGGAAAATAATCACTCTAAAAGGCTAAGAGCCAGTCTTGGTCTCTAAGAAGAGACATCAAGGTCAGGCATAGTAGCTGGACTCTGTCATTCCTAGTCTGAGAAATGGGCATTTGTCCGTGTAGTTCATAGTTGAGTACCGGTTCTAGGGTAGTAGTGTTGTAGTTTGTTAATTTGTTTTGAATTTTTATTGGGCATAGGTCAGGGTTAGCAGATTAAAAGATGTTTGTCATTTGAAGGGTTTGAACATTTTAAACGGTCACTCTTTCTTGACCTGCTTTCGTTGTAGATTGCAAAACACCATCCCCGGGGACAACAAATGCATTCAGAAGGGTCGTTTCCCATGGATTCGGTGCTGCCATAGCTCAGACTCCTGTTAGGAGTTTTACTGTTGTCTTCAGCAGCAGCAAAGATGCACTGATGATATTTCTGATCAAGCAACCATTATGACATAAACTAGACCTCGTCTACCTATTTATTGCACAGTTTTCACGTAAAATGTCAATTAGTTGAATCCAAAATGTTGCACTGGAAGCATCAGAGTTCTGATAACTTTGGATTTCATGAAAGGTTATGTTTCCTGTAGAACCATATTGGCTTTAACAAACCTGCAGGTTAAACCCTGTGCTTGTAGGATTTCTAGCTTTGGGGCACCCAGTCAAATGGGCCAAGAACATCAGTGTTCTGCGATGCCAAAACATCCATCCCAAAACTCTTAGAGTGCTGACAGCAATGAGGCTACAGTGCCCGACCGTGCAGCAGGACCTTGGAGACCGTGAGACTTGTGTTCATGTCAGGCTCTCAACTTATTCAGGCTTCCTGTTCTTACACGGGGAGCTGAGTCCTAGGTCTTGGCTCAGCACCGGGCTCTCCGCTCTGCCAGAAGGAACTGTGAGAATTTGGTTCAATACATAATTTGCACAGCTTCCAACTTCCCTTCCCAGGGAGCCAGGAATCTGGCAGACTTAGGCAACCATGAAAAATACTTTTTAAGACACAGGAGGCAGATATAACATTCAAATGTGGTAACATGACTAGCTCTTTATGAACAGGGACAGGGGGATCCCCCTTGTTACTTCAAGGGACACAGGGCAGGTTCCTCTCTTTCTAAATCAGGCACCTACTTGTGAGTCCTTCTGTCCGTGGCTGTATTGACTAGACCTGCACTAACTCTAAAGGAAGCCCAGCGTCTCTTTGCAGTGAGAATAGCTCGCGTGTCTGTGTTGTAGACACCTGAAGCTTAGTAAAACAAATCCCACTCTGTATTTCCAGCACTCATAGCCATGGAGAAAAGTCAGAAACCTAAGTTCACTTAAAAGCGCAGGAGCCAGATAAGGGTAATTGTAAATTAATTCCTGACATTTAATGTCATGATTTATTTTTGAGACCTATAGCTAGATTATGAGTATGCCTGATGGGCAATATTGAACCACTGTTGCTATTAGAATAGAAGGCATTTGAACAGAAAGCAAATGTCAAGGACTGTCAGCGTGGGGTTGGAGGGCAGTATAGAGGAATGGCCTAGCGAGTATAGTCACTGGCTAATTGATCCAAAAGACAACACTAAAAGCTTCATGTCCAAAGAGTTTGTTAATATTTCTTTTCATGACTTGAGAAGAATTCTCGGGTTAGCATTCAAATTAGTAAAAAAACAACACAGCTATTCAGCCTTTGCAAAGCCACAGATCTATCTGGTGCCTCTTTTTAATTTCTTTGATGTGACTGGACCAATCTTTTTATTACTTATTTAAATGTACTACGTGAACCATACAGATCTTTGCTAAGCTTAATCACATTTTTTCTCAGATGAAATTTTTCTGATTCTTGGAATGTACCGAGGAACCTCTCTTAAAATCAAGTCTTCCTGAAAGCTCTCAAGTTAGGTACCCCAAATCACTTGTCTCCTTTGAAAATCAGAGTTTGCAAGCACTACTCTAAAGAAAAACCAACCAAACCAACCAAACAAGCAACATTTCCTCAGTTTCATACTACTTTTAGTCACTTCCTTAACATTGGGAATCGCAGGTTTCCAGTATTACATGCTATCCTGTAACAGATACAGGCAAAGGAGACCATATGAAGGAAAATGGCAACCAGAAGACAGACAACTTTTTCTTGCTGCTGATGCAAATCCAATTGTCTTCTAAGAGATCATTACGTGCCGATAATGTCATTGGGAGTTTGATTCACGTTTAAGGTAGTACTGGACCTGGAACTACAAGCCAGAGGTCACCTAATAAATGTGGTCTGTTTGAATGCTGCTTGAAAAGTTTTTAGCTGTTAAAAACAATTGATTTTTTCAGACAGAAGAGTACACATGCTTAGGTTTGACTAATTGAACTTTGCTTCTGAGTCTAAGAAAAAAATGTTGAAATATTTCACTGTGTTTTTGGATTTCACCTGTGGGGACAGAAAGCTTCATGTTTAATTCATGGAGCCTCAGAATTCATTATAGCAGAATAATATGCAGAAGTGGATTATCTTTTTATGTCAGTGAGTAAATGACAGTGCCAACTTTCAAAATCTATTAACCTGCTTGCTTTGAAAGAATGGAGCAGGCTCAGTGCTAGCAGGAGCAGGCCTGCTTGGCGGGCTGCAGAGCTCTGGACCTGGTTTCTTCCTCCTCATCCTTACCCCTCTGCTTGCAGAGTTTCAGAGTTCCCTGCTGTGACGGCAGGAGGCGAGTCCTGCCTTTACCCAGATACTGGCTTTGGGGAAATTGAAAACCTGGGTTCTGATAGTAGTGATGAAAGGAGCAATATTTTTGAATACAACCGTGATAGAGCTTTGCTCAGCACATATGGGACTGAAAGGATTATTCTCTACATGTTTATCCGTCTCTCTTGCAGTATAAACATTCCCCCATTGACAAGGACATAAAATGGCTCTACAAACTTCTATTCTCCTGTTCAGGTGCCAGTTCAGACCCTGACTCTTAGCTAAGGACATTCCAAAGGCAGTAGAGGATATTTGAAGTGGGAAACACCACTCCTGCTCCAGGGCTTCTTTTAAAATAACTATCTTCCCATTTATCAAAGTTGTGAGAGCTTTCCCTTCAGGAATTGCTTACTCAGAAATGGAGGAAAGAATGAGAATGTCTTTTTCTTTATCGCTGTCTTTTTCTTCTTAATGCTTGAACATTTACAAGTTGTCTCACATAGATAAACTAGTATCTTTCCAAGAAACAAAACAACATAAAAAAAATCCAGAAGCCGTAACAGAAAAACAGGCACAAATCAGAGAACGATTATAGAAGCAACGCGGAATCTGTTTCTATGGGGATGGACATGAAAGAGAAAATATTTATCAACTCTGCAGTTCTTAGGCCGGAATGGGAAAACTGTAAGTTCATGATGAAACTAAATGAAAAATAAGACAAAGTGAGAGTGTCAGCACTGCCGAGGGGCAAAGGCTGTCAGTGATGCAGTAACATCAGGGCGTGTCAGCTGCGGAATGGGGGAGTCCCTGTAAAATCTCGGAAATTTTCCAGAAGTCCTGTAGTCCCACTAGACATAAAGCAATTTTTTCAACTCTTAGCGTTTCAAGTTGGGAACAAAATCAATGGCTCCCAGAATCCTTGGTTCAGATTCAACATGCTTTTCTTCTGATTTTAGCAAATACACCTGCTTACACGTACAAAAAGTTTGTAGCCGTGTTTTTTTATAAATTGGAGCTCACAGATAAACAACTTAAAGGAATTCAAAACAAAAAAAAAACCCCTTCAAACATTTCTGCATTATGTCAAAACTAGGAAAAAAATATTAACAATCTCTTGCCAAACAAAAGCTTTCAACTTTGGCTCTTGACTGAACTGTGTTCACTGAGTGGTTCCCCTATACTGCCAAAGACCATCAAGCTACACTGGACTGCAGTTGCACTTTTCCAGGCACAGTGCCACCAACAATTTCTTTGGGTTTGAATGCTGTTTATTAGCTATCGGAAACAAAATAGCCATGCCAGAGACAGACTGGGGAAAAGAATGAACCAGAGACTCTCAGTGAGAATTTTCAGAGAACTTACAGCAGACCTGTTAGGATGGTTAGAAACAGACAAAGCAGCTCGCAGCTAAACGTAAGCATAAGTAGAACAGATTGAACAATAGTTTATCAAACAGGAAAACGCATGAAAAATACATCCAAATTGGTGGGAAACGAAGAACAGAAATTAAAATAGAGTTTAAACAAAATCAGTTCTTGTTATGCTATTGTTGTTGTGCTATGTTATGTCTTGTTATGCTATTGTTGTTGTGCTATGTTATGTCTTGTTATGCTATTCCACATCTATCAGCTATGCCAACTGTTTTTAAATGGCACCTTAAAGAAGAATGGAAGCAGCCGCTGAGAACGTGAGCTTCTGTGGAGATACGACATCAGCAGGATAAAAAACAACAAAAATAGGTGGATCATAAAACTCAGAAGAACACAGGCCGCAAAGCTCAGGCAGCAGCATGGAGATTGGAAACTGAGTGCCAAAAAGTTTCTAGGGCACAAGTGAACGTACTGGATTCCAAAGGCCTCCAGAGAATTATGTAAGAGGAAGAAAAAAGATCACCACCGACAGTTGTATCATGAAACAAACGTCAGTCACACCACCGCAACAATTTAAATCCCAGATGGCACAGCAAAGAAATTTATTAAAAGTACTGAAGCTAAAGGTTCTTTCTGGTAAGGACTGCATGAACTGAGTAACGCTGCACCCAGGGTAATTCTTTCCTACAGCTATTTTGTAATTAGATGTGCACTTCACTGAGACCAAAACATCACTCTGATGGTTTTTTGAGGGACCTTATAACTAGAAATGGATAAAATGATCAAGCCAGTACTTCATCTGCTTTGCGGATTACTTACTTGTATTGACAGAAAAAAAAGGCATGGGGACATGAAAAAAAGAGACTAATTCTGAGAAGTCAGAAAATTTGCCAGCTGATAGCCCTTACTAAACACTGAAGGCTGTATACTTGGATAGATTCAAGCAATTTAATGCATTATAGAGGAGTCAATATGAAATACGTACTATCGGTAAGGTATTACCTCACACGGCAAAACAAAACCGCTCTTGTACTTGCTGCCAAAGGACGACATTGGCAGCTGTTTCTTGATAAGGACAACAGCTACATCACCACACTCTGGATTTCCTGAGACAAATTGGTAGGGATGGTAGAATGCCCCAGGGATCAAACGTACAGGATTTGAAAAGCAGGACAGGCAACAAGACTCACTAACAGGACTCGAGCACTTCATAGATTAATGTTGAAATTATATTGAGAATATTTTGGATGTAAAGATAGTATAGCAAGAAGTATAGCAAGGCATGAACTCGATCTCCTCTCTCTTATCAGCGTAAGCAGGAAAGCTGGAAGAACAAGGTGATTTCTGGCTCATTGCTGCACCATCCATGATTTACCTGCTGACTTACCCACAGCTTGCTTTTAACAGCTGAAACCAACAGAGAAAATATGCCACATGTAAAAGATATTATTACATCGTATCAAAGCCTTCATTAAAAAATATTTAACATAGGTTTTTTTCCAAGTTAGACTAGTGCATATAAACCCCCAGGGTGAGTAGAAGATGGAAATGCAAGAGATGCAGTTCATCTAAACAATAAAGCAAAGAGCAGGGGTAGCCCATTCTGAAATTCAGTGATATTCTGCAGCGTGCACGAGCAGACAGCATGTTGCTGCCGAGATGGGGATTGGGACATTGTTTCTAGAAATAAGGCAACCGGGAGCTTTCACGTTAATCTTACTAATACCCACAGAAAAACCTCCCCGCAACTAAAGTATCTTACCATCACCTGCATGTGTAATAAGCGCCACCAGCACAGCGGGGAAGGAAAGTCTTCAGAAACTACTGTAAATAACTAGAAGGCATATTTATGAAGTACCCTATTACACACCCCCAGAACACTGTTACCTGATATTCTTGGAATAGCAGAGCTAAAACTGAGATACTACAAGACGCATATAGATGATTTCTCACACAGCAATCGCGACGAGAAAGCTATGAAAAATGCATTTTTCTTCCTAAGGCAAAGCATCATTTAAAGCAACTATATAGGAGATTGAAGGCAGGAACTTAAAAGAACAAGTTCTGACCAGAGGGTCACAATTGCTACTAGCATCCTAAGGATACTTGGAAGATCTGCATAATCTGCATAAACAAAAGAGGCATCATATATAAGCAATATACTATATATTAAACATATACTCTTCAGAAAAGTTATTCTTGAAAACATACATTAGAGCCATTTTGATTTCTCATATGCAGGCAACTATAAGAGAGGTGAAAGACCTGGTAAATAGCTATATCATACATAGGAACATCCAGAGCCAGACATTGGAAATGTGCAACGTTCCCAGTAGAGCTCAGTATACATTAGGAACGCACAGAAATTCTCTCATTATCCTAAACCATTATCTAGGGGTTTGGAAGTGATACATATTGTCAGATACTGCTGCAGTGATTACTGCAGGCAAAGCAACGTAGCATTTCAATGGACAGTCATTCTGGCCGATTTAAAAATGCTTATTTTAATGAGAGAAAACTCCGTAAAACTCTGGAGGAGTGGCTCATCACCCCAGATACATGGCTTCGCATCAGAACTGAGGATGTGCCCAGAAGATATGCCCTGTCCTGGAATGCTGTTAGCTACCCCTTAGCAGGTCTCTGCCTATTCAGCTACAGCGATCACATCGTTTCCACGTTTATGTTTGCCCATCAGGTGGGCCTTCTTGCTCATTTTATATCTATGGGTCCATCTCTGTTCAAATAAAAGGCATATGTCTGTTTGAGATGTTTGACTTGTTTTACATGGGAGCCAAACATCAGTGATAAGAATAGCAAACATAATGCACCTGGGCAGGAAAAGACTGGTACCTGACCACATGTCCAGAAATACAGACAATTATTTTGAAATATAGTGATAATTACATTTATTTAAAAAAAGAGCAACTGTCCAAAGGGAAAAAATAACAGCTAAGCCACATGTCTGTAGGCGCAGGACTGGAAATAGGAGGTGGCGACACTTTTTTCAGCATTATCTCACCTGCGCCTGCAGACAGATGCAGAGAAATAGTGCTTTTTTGCTGGTTCCATCCACTTTGGCAGAAGGCTATTTTTCATTTTGAGGAAGAAAAAAAATCGCTAGCTGGCTGCCCTCCTTTGTGTTATCATAGATATTTAAAAAGCCAAAAAAACAAAGAAAAAACCACCCCCCAAACAGAACTGTGGTTACTGGCAGCAGGTGTGATCCTGGCACGTAAAGGTCTCCAGGTTTGGTGTATGTGTCACGGTCCATTCATGCAAACAAACTTTTGATCTTCAAAACAAAGAAGAAACAGCAGTAAATAAAATCAGGGGCCGCAAAATTAGAGGGTTACTAATTGTCTTTGTTTTTTGAGAGAGCACTTTGAAGAGGACTTACTCTCCAAAAGTGCTCTGGCAGTTGTTCTTATGAACATACATCAAATTTGTTACTCCAAAGTCTCATGCAATTTTAGTACATTTTGATCCACATATGTGTAACTTTCAGTAGGAACATGAATTCCCATGAAATATGAACAGCTTTCCCTTCAACTTTTGAATGCTTTCCACTCTCCTGCAATCTCCTTCAAGTGCAAGCCACCTGAACACAGAGGTGAATGGATGGGTTTTTTCTGATAAAGGAGGTGTTATTGTGAAATTCATGGCTCAGAAATTCCTTAAGAGCTATGGCTCTACCATGGCATCTCTTCATCCTTACTGATTACGTTGCATCCAGCTTAAGAGAGCACACAGCACAAAATGAAGCCTGCCCATATGCAAACAGAAGTCAGTTAAAGAGGTGTCTCTGAAAGTATTTCTCCAGTGGGGGTCTGAGAATGAAGTAATTCCCTTTGTATCAACTCTTTCACTTTGCACAGCATTGTATGATGGAATATTTAAAAATGATGCGTCCTTTTTTTTCCAGGTCTGTTACTCTTGGAATTCCTGTCCTTTGGTCCTCCACATCTGAAATAACACTAATTACCATCTGTACCTTTAGACATACATGTGCGTGAAAATGCATTCATCTTAAAATGCAACGGATATGTCCCTTTCTGTAATACCAGGACAACTTTTTTGAAAGTGTACTCAATGCGGTATGGAAGAATTGAGTAACAGGAAGCCCAGTATAATATTTAATATCGTTAAACAAACATCAGCATTGGAGTTCAGATCTCTCAGCAGTTATATGAAATGTTGGCATGAAGTACAGGACAGACAACAGAAGATATCTAGAAATAAACATGGACCCTGTATTACAAACTTACATATTAACTCTAGGGGACCAGTAGTGTTCTTGCTAACACTGCACAATGCTGCAGGGGAAAATTCCAGATAGCTTTCAAGATGCGACGTTCTATATCAAGACTTTTTCTTGTGCTAAATTTCAGTGTAACAGAAAATACTTTCCCCTCCCAGTCCTTAGCTGAGAGCATTTGAAGACCTCTGCTAAGGCATGATTTACCACTACCACCTTTTTTCACCACTTTGGCTTGGGCAATGTCTGGTTGCATTTTACAGTCACTTTATGGTTATCAACAAGACACCTGAATGTGTGTTTATATCTCACTGAACGCTCTGTTAAGATTTGCAGAGACACAGGTTCAAGACACAAGTAAATCAAGCTGACGTTGGTAGGAAAGTTATATTCCATTTTTACAGTAGCTTTCATTGGGTCAGAAGGTGCTTGCCAGATTCCTGAGTTAGCTCTTTGCATCCCTTCTATCGGAGATCTTAGACAAAGTGTTGTTAAGCCCCTGTATCCACTATTCCCTATATCACCATTTATATCAACACAAAATGCTTGCTGAAGTTTGCAAACTCAGAACACTGATGTATCTGAATGTCAGTCATTTAAGGGACTGCGCGAAAAAATGCTAGGCAATCTTCAGGCATTCTGAAGGTTACAGGTTAATCAAGAGATCCGTGTTGTAGCCATGGGTTCTTCTTTGACAGAGGGATATGGTCAGTAAAGCCAATTACAGACTCAAGTGTTTAACCAGCTTTTCCCTGGGATTTTGTTAGGCTAAAGCAGCACAGTTCTGAAAGGTCCAGATTGTGTCATCACAATTCCCATTGTTCTCCAGAAAGTTGGGATTTTGCTACAAGCATCTGAAAATAATCCCTATTTCTAACATTATGACAAAACAGGGGTGTTTTTCTGCAAGTTTGGCTTTTCCCCACCACGCTTCATGTAAGAGTTATCCAGATAACCTTTACTTGCCAAAACAGAGCCTTGTTCCTTTAAATCACTAACAAGAAGGCTGTGTTTCACCTACAAAGATAACAGGAGCAGACTTGGGAAAATGCAAAACTTCTTTGCAAAAGCAGCAGCTAAGTACAAATTTCATTGTATCAAACTATTCTGTAAACCCATCTAAGTTTTATGTGGTTATTCATGGAGAACAGAATGGTCTTTCTGAAAGACAAAATGCATTGCCCTGACATTTTTCTAAATAAAAATTACCTGTAAATATTTGACACCTCATTGAATTTATTTAAGACATGTTTAAAAACTTAAGTTCAGACACAAAGTGAAGTCTTTTTTGTTTGTTTGTTTTGTCACTTTTCCAGAAAACTGAAAAATGAATTATTCGAACTACTCCCAGTAGGAATAATACAGAGTTGTGGTAAAACTGCCCACTTGAGAAAAAAACAGAGTAGAAAAGGGAAGCTTAAGGACTAAGGAAGTGTTAGAAGACCTCTCTCTAACTTATACCAGGTGGGTACTTGCTACTGGAAGCAACGTGTTGCAGGGCAGAGCACGACCTCCAGCAACGCACTGAGAATAGTTGGGTGGGTTGACATCCAGCCACCAGAGAGAGAAATTCTTTAAAAGTAAATCATAATATTCCCCACTGTGGAACTACATCACTTCGCACTCAGTAAGCATCCAAACTTATACTTGTTATTTTTTTTTTAAGCCCCTCATTTCCAGGTTCTGGAAAATAATTACAGTTCTATTCCATGTCCTGGCACTCTGTGCAAACTTCACAATTCTTCCTGTGTCTGATCTCCTAGGTTATGGGCAAATCAATAAAAAAAATGTTAGAGAACGGTGCTTAATTAAGAGATTATTCTCAGGAAGACATCAGCATAAATGAGGAATTGCAAAAATTATGAAATGACGGCTCTTGCAAATGTTTACACAGTTTTCTGAATCCTGGTGAACAGCAGTACCCACAGAAAACCAGAAGGGAACCTAACAAGTAAGGCGCTCAAATCAGCCCGTGGCCGCTTGAGCAGCCTTCCTCTTGGATGTTACCCTAGGTATGCATCCCAAAATTTGGAGTGAGATACAGTCTTATACAGCATAGAAGTATCACTTCCAGTTTACTGACACAGACCTGCATGAAATCTGCATGAAATCATTCCACTACGGAGCTACAGGTACTGGGAGATTCAGATTCCTTGGTACCCGTTCCACACCTCTGCCTTCTGTTTCTGTATGAATTCAGAAGCCAGTTGAGAATGGAGATCCTGTTTACCTGTATCTTTGTGCTCATGGCTGTGTTTTACCAATCTCTATTTTTTTATACCAAAGTCTAGGTAAGCCATCTCAACTTTGTAAAGTGATTTAAAATTAAACTTCTCTCATTGCAAGCATGTATGTGGACTGAGTCCTATCTGGGTGAATTCTTACTGTACAATATCAACCTGCTTTGCTTCTGGACAAATATTTGCCAAAAAAAAAAAAGGAAAAAAAAAAAAAAGAAGCACGGCTATAGGATTAGACTTGATGACTTTTTTGTCTGATGCCTTGAACTCCTTGTTTGTCATTTGATAAGGAAATTTACGCAAAACTTTATCTATTTGGGTGCTGGAAGGTTCGACTTTTTCAGGACAAAAAGGCCCCGAGTAACACATAATAAACAAATAATATCAAATTCATTTTTGGCAAGGACAGTCCAAGTTTTGTAACCTTTTTCAGACCAAATGGAAATCTACAAATGCCAGCTCTATTGTTAATATTTTACAGACATGAGTAGTAAAGAGTATATAAGCAAATGCTTTCCCTTCAATCTTCCTAGCATTTCTGAATAATTTAGCCCACACCATAATTTGCAACCATGAAGTGGGTAACATTAATTTCATTTATTTTCCTCTTTAGTTCCGCTACATCCAGGAATCTGCAAAGAGTTGCTCGAGACTCAGGTAAGAAAGCGCTAATTGGCTGTCTTTGCAGTCTTTGTTATATCAATTTAATGACTTCAATGCAATTCCACGAACAATTCTTGCAAGCCTGATCCAAAGAGAACAGAAAAATTGGGTTGACTTGAAAAGAAACTAAATGAAGTGGTGAGGAGATGGGTGGAAGGCTCCAGACAACTTAACTGGGCGACGTCCCTTTGCAACGTCAGCGTAGTGCATGAACAGATGTTGACTGTTCAGAATCTGTTAGTTTCCAGCATGGAGGAAGCGGCTGCACTGTGCTTTTGGACAGGCTGCCTTTTGGATGGTAGTTCGGAAGCGAGCTCCTCACCAATTAAAGGCAGCGGTTTTCACACCAGTAGGTCAAAAATCCAAAAATCTACATCTCAGTCCGGGCTATAAGAAGGCTAGCTGAAAACTCCTCATTGTGCCATTTCTCCTTGTACTACAAAACTTTAGACTTTAGTCAAACAAATATTTCTGCAGGCAGTCCTGGAAGTTTTTCCACTGATATTTTTTTATTTGAAACATGAAAATACCCAAATTTAACAAAACTGAGCTTTCAGGAGCTGACTGGAAATGCCAGTGAACAGCAGCAAAAAGAAATCTTTAAATTACCCTTTTCTGCACTGGAACCCTTATTATCAAAGAAGGTATATTCCATTAGGTAAAAGAATTACTCTTCATGTTTTCTAAATGGTGCTGAATGCCATTTCTAGAACCAAAGGACTGCCTCGTTCTAGCTCATTCACTAGTGTGCCCATATGCCTTGGTATCTGCTGGGAAAATCTTGTGGGAGTCCTCTCGCCAAGAGCGAGGTATAACTACAACCTGTATTCACAACCAAGTGAAGGCATTTATCTGCTCTCCTTCTCATGAAGAGCACAGATGATATGCAGTGGGTGGAACGAGAATATGAATCTGCCAAGCTAATAATTTTGTGTTCCAAGAGAGAAAATTCTAATGCATGCTCTAATCAAACTGCAGCTGAATTCCTTTGTTTGTAATGTAGGCATGTTTGCTAACCCTTAAGAGTAAGCTACAGCAGTAATTTTGACTATTTGAATTAAATATGTGCTTACAGAGGTAAATATTGTATTAGAATCCTGAAAATCACATGCTTGCGTCCCTTCAGAGAGATGAGTGTGCACAAGAGTTAGGTATCTACTGACAAATGACAAGAATGGTCATCTGGGACAAAGAGTTCGAGGTGGCCTGAAGAAAGCTTTAGATTGAAGTTCCTGGAAAAGCAGTAGAGATTACCCAGGGTGGTGTACCCAAAAGTGGGATTTTACAAGTGCTCAGCATTAGCTTGGGCTGTTTCAAAGCAATGATATTACTCCCCTAAGCATAAGAGCTAGGTGAATGACAAACACTTCTGGAAATCTGGCCCGTGGTGCCCAGAATGTGTTCTTTAAGGGGTCTAGCACAGCCATCGTGACAGCGAGCATCATTGTTCTCTTTGTTTTTCTTCCCAGAGCACAAGAGTGAGATTGCCCATCGCTACAATGATTTGAAGGAAGAGACATTCAAGGCAGTGTAAGTGGATATTCAGTTTACGTTTTCTCCTTGTTTTCCATCTCTGTTGATACTGGATAGAAAAGGAAAACCAAAACACAGTGTATGAGCTAGTGAAGAGTGTGTATGTCTCACTGAAATTAGCCTTCTTGCTGTTAGCGTACAAAGCCTAGAAATATTTTAAGACCTGCAGAAGTCACGATGACTTTCTTTCACTCTGGGAATACAACTGCCTGCAAACCTTAGGAGAAAACCTGTGTTCCTTATGTGAAAAGAAAATAGGCACGAGTAAGACAGTTTTTATAACCTTAGGACTGAGAGGAGTTGTGCTGGATTGAGACATTATGAAAAAAAACAAAACCAAACCACCAACCTCAAAAAACAAACCTGCGACAGGTTTTCTGAGACAGTTCAATGGTTTTCTTTGGAAACTGGTTTTGGTAATGGCAGAGGGCCCTGACAGGAACATAACTACTTCTGAAAGAAGGCAGCCTGAAGATCGTCATTTGTAACGATGGCAAAAACCTGCTTAGTTCATGGCATTTGCAAATATGCTGGTAGAAGTGGCAGAAAACTCAAATCCCAGTCTTTTCTGTTTTGTTTCTAATCCGTTATTCAAGACCTTTGTTCTTGGGAAGTAAAGTTACAAACATTTTTCAGAAAGAACATGAGAAGAGGAAGGATACGGGAGCTGGTACTGTGCTCTTCGTGGTAGTCTGGTTAAGCAATTGTGCGTGTCATTTGAACAAACAATTTGAATCCAGAAGCACCTTTGAAAATATTGAGTGTTATGTTTCTTATCTCCATATTCCAAACCGTGCTTTGTGTTTCAGTACCATGATCACGTTTGCCCAGTATCTCCAGAGATGTTCTTATGACGGACTGTCTAAGCTGGTGAAGGATGTTGTTGATCTGGCACAGAAGTGCGTGGCCAATGAGGATGCTCCCGAGTGCTCAAAATCACTGGTAGGCAGCGAATCCTTTGGGATTGTGTTTCTCCTCGTTCTGTGCAGCTACCAGAATCACCCTCATTCAGCATTGATACCTGATCCTTTCAGGTGTTGCTCTTCTCATCGGCCAATGCGCAGATTTTAGTGATGAAACAAAGCACTTGTTTTTGTCAGGTTCTGAAACTCTGCTTTTCAGAAGTGCCTAAATGATCCCTGGAGCCATATATTGGAGCCCAAACACCACACTTTGGCACATTACATGTAGCATTGCCTGGAAATCGACGTTAGCATTTAGTACAAATACCCCAGCTGTAAAATACAGGTCTAATTCTGAGTATTGAAGACCAAAGCGTGTGGGTTTTCACACTCACACCGGGGTGAACTGAAAAATTATCTGTGCTAATTTAAGGTAATTTAAGAATTTTTTTTAAAACTCCTCTAAGATCAGGTATCAAAAGAAGTTTGCAGGTACATAAGATCCCTGGGATGTCCAGCAGGTTCAGCCCGGCCCTTCAGAAAGTTAGGTGCTTGTGTTCTTATGAGCTCTAACATTCAGACAAAATGACAGGACTGCAGTAGTTCTCCCTAAAGGTTTCCCAAGCTGATCATCAGGTAGAATATCAAATCTTGCTTCAATTCATGTGAAAATTCATTTTAGCCAGATTATAAATAAAAGATCACCATCTTGCACACAGTATTTTAAATTATAATTAAATTTTTTTTTCTTATCCAGTAAAAACGTATTTACTTTTCAATCTGGGTTTTCTTTTACAGATAAATAGAATGTACATTACACTTTCTATAAACAACAGTTCTGACCTTCAGCATTTCCCTTACAGCCCTCCATTTTCCTGGATGAAATCTGCCAAGTTGAAAAGCTCCGCGACTCATATGGAGCCATGGCTGACTGCTGTAGTAAAGCTGATCCTGAAAGAAACGAGTGTTTCCTGTCATTTAAAGTTCCCCAACCAGACTTCATTCAGCCGTACCAAAGACCAGCTTCTGATGTGATATGCAAGGAGTACCAGGACAACCGGGTGCCATTCTTGGGACAGTAAGAAAAATGGCCATTTTTTACTGGTTAAGTATTTAGTCGTGCAGAAGAGGGATCCCCAGGCTATACAGAGTTTGTGGACATGCAGGACATTTGAAAAAGTTGCAAGTATTCAACCTCATATCTGCATATATAAAACAGTTGCTCTGATCACATTTTTTCAGTCCTTTTTTGGGCAGGTTTTTGCATTCAAAAATGGACTTGAAGGGATCACATTTTATAAATCTTGGGGGACTTTTCTTTTTTTTGCCCCAGAAGCCCTGCAAGACCACAGCATTTCCAATATCGATTTAATAATTTACTTGCTTTGGCTTCCCACTACCTCGTCTGTAATTTGAAAGGATGGAGAAAGATAACAGTAAAAAGAAGAGAAATTTGCAATAAAATGTCGGTGAAATGACCATAGGTTAATTTTTTTCACACTCAAAACCAGAATTTTCACGTATTTGATAACACATTCTAAAAAAGCATATGAACATCAAACTAAGCAGATGACAATACGAGGAGTTCATCCTTCCGTTATTGTTATTGAGTCCTGCTTTGGAAACAGTGGGGTTTAACAGAGCATTTACCAGTGGTAGGCATTACGTTAGGAAAGTAGATTATATTTCCAAACCAGAAATAGAAGTTATAAAAGAGATTTAAGGCCATTTGCTGTTGTCATTGGAATATGTAACTTATGTTTTCCTTTTCCTTCTAGTTTCATCTATTCTGTTGCAAGAAGAAACCCCTTCTTGTACGCCCCAACGATCCTCGGTCTGGCTGCTGATTATGAACATGCACTTCAAAGCTGTTGCGCAGAGGCTGATGTTGGTGCTTGCTTGGATGAAAAGGTATATCAAATTTTTCACTGTTTGATTTTTTTTTAAGCAACAAAACAAAAGATTCAAAGCGTGGATAGTTAAGCTTGTCTTTTTGTCCCTTTGCTAATACCTTATCAGGCAGCTCTGAGTATTGTGCAGAATCCAAATAAGGTGTAGCACTTGGGATTTTCTGTCTGTGGTAAACTATAGCGAGAAGGCACGCTACCGAAGAGGTGCTAGGGAAAGACAGATCTCACTTGGCAGCCTAACGTGCCACCTCCATATCCAACCTGTAGATGTATGAGAGATCTCTCCTATTCTTCCCCTATTCGTTGCCCAAGCAAGTGGAGGAGAAAGAGTGAGGAATGGGTAGAATCTTCCTGTTCATGCAAATCTTTGTCTGAAGAACTTGTAGAGAAGGGTCAGGATTAATCACGTGTTAGCCCTATGAATCGATAGCAGATGACTTCCTCGTAGCTTTGCCTTTTAGAGAACTGAAGCCAAGATTTCCTGTTAACCTTGAGAACGGCATGAGGCAAACTTTCCCTTTGTCTCAAACGCAGTCCCAGTGACTTCTGTGTAGTCACTGTGGTGCTTTGAAAGACAACTTAGGCTCCTTTAAGTCACAAGGTTTCAATGAATTTGAAGTATTCGGTGGACAGCAGCATATCTGTAGAAGAACTGCACCCTGCGATAAAGTATAGTGTATAGACTAGAAGTTAAATGCTGGATTGCGACCTGGTTAGGACTGCCTAAGCAATTCTCAGTTTGCTTGGCTTTTCATCAGAGCTAACTGGACCGGAACCTGCTGTGTTTCTGAAGTGGGATTTTCAGATTTGCTTTATTTCTCAGTCCATTAGGTGTAATCAGTTTAACGTGACAATGTGCATCCTGTTCTTATAGGCAACTGCCATCAAAGAAAAAGCCAAGAAAGTAAGTGTGAAGCAGCAGTATTCTTGTGGAATCCTCAAGAAGTTTGGCGAGAGAACTTTCAAAGCAAAGTAAGTTCCAATCAGCTTTTTATAAAAAGTAGGCTTGTTAACCTAAACCTGAAACTACTCTAGAGGAAAATATCAGCGTACGTAATTCATCTCAATATGCTGAGTTTGAAAACGGCACTCACGGTACTTCCTAGCATACTTTTGACTGAGGACCATTGTCTGACAAAATAGAGATCAGGGTCAGTCTTTCAACACTAGGCTGACAGCGATTTCTTAGCCTGTTTATTTAAATGTAGAATTTAATCCTGGTCAGGTTTCTGTATAAAGACTAGACGCAAAGGGGAATCTGTGTATTCCACGCTGATAGGGAGTAGCAGTAAAAAGATCAGCTGTGAGAGTCAGAGAGAAATGAAACTGTCTCTAGAACCAATCCAGGAGATGCAGAGTTAACTGGTGGACCATCACTCAGAACCAGACATTCCAGTGTGTTTAATCTACATTTTTGCCAAAGCTGTGCCCCATTCTGATGCCTGCAGCTTTTAGCGATAGGCACAGCGGCAATCAGCAAACTAAGTTGTTAGTTTGGACCTTAAAGCAATCAGAGAGTCAAATTTGCAGAATCACATTTCCTGTCAAAGGTGTTTCTTTGACATTAAAAAATACTTTTGCAATTAATAAGTGGATCGGCTGCCCAAGCACAGAGAACTGCTTTCATTCTGTAGCTAGTCTAATACACTAACATTGACTAGGATTACCTTAGTAGATATAGTCAGCTTTGATTTAACGGTTTAATTAGAACTTTATACGCCTGTGCTAAGTAATCTAGAGATGCTTTACAGTCACTCGAGAGCGATGGGGAATTCTAGGGTGTGCTTCTTACGTAGACAGCTCAGAACAGAAAAATCACAGGCTTGTTTTCTGTCCACTTTAAAGGAGCGCTGGGTTTCTGGTGCAGGCGTCAATGACGTTTTTTTCTAGCCGCCAATAATTAGATGAGAAGAACGAAGGAATTTACTTGAAACAATGCTGATCTACAGCATCATAAGTGTTAGTGACTTGCAAGGTTTCTGTTCAATACAAAGCTTTAAAACAAGTGTATTTTTTCTTCTTTTCTACCTAGTAAACTTGCTCGCCTGAGCCAGAAATATCCCAAGGCTCCATTCTCAGAAATTATTAAAATTCTAGGTGACATGAAAGGCATCTACAAAGAGTGCTGTGAAGGGGACATGCTAGAGTGTATGGATGACAGGGTAAGCTAAGTATTTTTTCAAAAATGTTTACACACTTGAAAACTGTTTAGGAAGACAATAATTTGTGCAGCTAGTCATCCACAGTCCCGAGAACTTGTACTCAATGCTGGTGGAAGGTTCCTCGGCCACAGAAGAGCTCATGGCAAGCTCAGCTGACTGGAACTAGGTTTTGGACTGGTTTCGGATCTAGCCCTTTATGATCATGAGGACACGGAGCTGTTACTTATAGCATAGCACGTGTGTATGGTTGAAATCAAAACATCTATCAGGGAGATTGTTTAATGGTATTTACTCACTTCAAATCCATCATAAACAAAGCAGAAGAAAGCAGAGGCAAAAAGGCCACATTTTTTTTGCCGTCCTGTTGCGTGTACTGCCATCAAGCCAGCTTTCCCGTAGTGCCAATGAACTCTAGAAAACAGCTTTCATGGCAGGATTAGCAAAACTGTGCAATAGTGACTCGATTTAAATATTGCCTGGCTGGAACGTAGACACACTTGTTATACAGCTGGTGTCCAGTGCTGGCTTTTTGAAGCTCTGGGGTTTTTTGTGTCTCTATCATGAAAAAGCTATCAAAGCTGGGCACCTCACAGGACTGACAAGATCAATCAGGCATCCTTGTCACAGACCACTCAACGACTTGCTTTGGCTTTCCAGAGTTTGTCTTCTCAAAGTTTCTAAGATCAGGGAGGGAACGGCATTCTCCCACGCGCCTGTGAACATAGTGCTCAACATGCAATGCACGTGATGTCCCCGTCCCTCTAATTATTTCTTTTTGTATGGGGATAGCATTTCTTCAGGAAAGTGCTAGGTAAATAGGTGGCCTGAATGAAAAGGGAAGAGTCTGAAAAAGAGAGAGGACATGAATTAATCTATCTTCAAGTTATTATTTCATTGCTTGTCTGATAATATGTTTTAATTTTACAGGCAGAGCTTGTCACCTATATGTGCTCTAAACAAGATGTTTTCTCAAGTAAAATCAAACACTGCTGTGAGAAGCCAGTTGTGGAACGAAGCCAGTGCATTATTGAAGCAGAGTTCGATGACAAACCTGAAGATCTTCCTTCACTAGTTGAAAAATACATACAAGATAAGGAAGTGTGTAAAAGCTACGAGGCAGGCCATGACGAATTCTTGTCAGAGTAAGTAGTGCCAATGGTATGCCTGCTTCTATTTGAACGTTCCTGCAAATCATCCTCTGTCTTTTCTGGACTACAGCCTTTTGCATCACTGCAAAAACTGTCCTCCTGGGTGTTTCAAGCACTTATGGAGAAGAGAGATGACCACATGGAAATCTGATGTATCTAATGTAGCTTCAGCCCTACTTGAACCCCTAGTTTCTCATTCATGTTTCTGTTCAGCACTGTCCTACTTATCAAAGCTGAATTAGTCAGTGCCTTTCTTTTATTTGAGGGCTCTGTGCCTGCCCACGTACATTATCTCCTTAAGAAATATTCTGTCCTGGGCAACTATTTTGTTCCTAACATATTTGCCCTGATGGAAGACGACAGAATGACCAAAAAATTATTCTAAAACAAGTAAACGGCGTTCCAAGCTCATCGTCCACCTTACTTGATCTCACCTGAGGAACTGTCATTGTCAATTACTCTGTTGTGCGTGAAGAAAGCAGCATGTTATTCGGGAGCTCTAATTCTGTCAGCTTGCGTGTCTTTCAGGTTTGTTTATGAATACTCACGAAGACACCCCGAGTTCTCCACACAGCTGATTCTGAGAATTACTAAGGGATATGAAACACTCCTGGACAAGTGCTGCAAAACAGACAACCCTGCTGAGTGCTACGGAAATGCTGTAGGTGCAAAGCTTGGGTTGAGAAGGTCCTACAGAAGAGCATTTTGCAGACAGAAAGCATTTTGAGAGACTAATCCCAGGGAAAGTTAGTGTTCTGATGGGAGATGAAGCAGTCCAGGACCCATGACAAGGATATAGTTTTCTCCCATCACAGAGTAACCTCATCCGTCACTTTAGGAGTTTTCAGACTAGTCTGACTCAGCTCCCTGTCTCCTGCCTCTGTCTCTCAGAAGGGAGTCCGCTTATCCTGAAGATGGTTAATAGCTGGTTAGATGAATTATTCCATGGGCTCCACTGCCTGTACTAAGTATGGCTGCTCGTGGATTGTGAAGGGAACCTGCACGGCTGGCTCACGTAGAGATGCCTAGACTTAGGTCTCCTAACCTTCAACTGAACGGCACGCAAGTCACAGCACAAGTTGAGTCACTGACAGGTTTGGCCAAGGGATAGACAGATGATGTTCCCCTCACGGTTGATAATCCTATACTTGAAAAATATTCACCCGATTAAAACAAACAAACAAATACCCCATTGTCTAGAAAGTAAGTCCAGTGGGTAATTAATTTAAATTAAATGTCAAAAAATCTTGCTGCCTTTTTAACAGAATTTTTGTTAGAACTTAAGAGTCACATGAGAATCAAATCCTCCCTACGCCATCCAGGCTATATGGAAGTGACCAGCCTTGCAAAATGGGTATCTTACAGCTAGTAAGATTTAGAAGAGGTCAAAAGGTGTATTTGTATGACTGTTACCGGGATGTCCTGCTCTAACGTTACTAATAACTTTATACTTGCTTGCAGCAAGAGGAACTGAACAAACATATCAAAGAAACTCAGGATGTCGTAGAGACAAACTGTAAGATTCTCACTACCCACGGCGAGGCAGACTTTCTTAAAGCGTAAGTACTTGCTGATAAATATTCTTGAGTGTAAAGTGTGACGCAGGATGCTTTGGGCCACTTTATTTGGTCTTCACTTCTATTTTCCCTTCCGTGGTGCAGCTCAGTAGAGCATTCTTCCAATGTGAGCAGACAGTCATTTTGATATGACTTTTTCAGACTTCTGATCCGCTACACCAAGAAAATGCCTCAGGTATCAACCGATACCTTGCTTGAAATTGGCAAGAAAATGACAGCCGTTGGTACTAAGTGCTGCCAGCTTCCTGAAGACAGGCGCCTACCTTGTTCTGAGGGATACGTGAGTACATTTGTTTATCCTCTCTGCTCTTCTCAGACATTTCTTCTGTTCTCAAAAATGTTGAATTCTGTTCAGATGGTAAACTCACAGTGATTTTTCATAAACCCAAAACTAAACATCTGCGTAACAGAATTCACAGTCTGTTCATTTTTAGTGGATGTGAGAACGTAAAGAGTTGTCTGATGGTAGCCTGTGAAAATTTTACCTAAACTTTACTCTCCCTCAGAAAGCTACACTAAGTTGGTTGGGTCTGCGGCAGCTTGCATTTGGAAAAGCTCAACAGCTCTCTTAGAAAACCCCCCCAAAAAATTACCGATTGCAGCCCAATGGGCAGAGTGTTTGCAGATTAAGAAATACCAAGCATCGTGGATACATATTTATTTTAAATTTTAAGACCACGCCATTTCTGAGCAGGTGTTTAGATCTGACAGCTTCTACTTCCAGCTATGCTATTGTCACACAAACATCACATAGTTCTTCTGTTATTGTAGAAGGTGTGACTCATGTTTGTCCTTCCTTCCTTCTCTTTTCAGCTGAGCATTGTGATTCAGGATATGTGCAGGAGACAGGAGACCACACCTGTAAATGACAACGTTTCACACTGCTGCAGCGACTCCTACGCTTACAGGAGACCGTGTTTCACTGCCATGGGAGTAGATACCAAATACGTGCCTCCAGCATTTGACCCTGAGATGTTCAGCTTTGATGAAAAACTGTGCACTGCTCCTCCTGCTGAACAGGAATTAGGGCAGATGAAGTAAGCTAGAAGAAATACCTTGTAGAAAAAATTCTGAAGCGTAACACTTTAGGGGGGGTGAAGGAAGCTAAAATCCCCCTGTTTTGTCATCTGACTGGGATTTCACTAGCGACATAGAGAAAACCAGGTGGGACTGAGCTTGTCAGTGCATAACATTATGTACTTTGGAAGAGGCAAAATAGGGTCTTTCCTTCAAATAAAATCAGTGTGTTAGCTGACCAGTTTCATGTAGGTCCACTGCCACTGCAAGTCTTACGATGTACTTAATGAAGACAACATACAGATCATTTAAATAAGTTTTTTCCCACCTGTAACCAGGATAACAAAAAGCGAATAGATGCTTGTGCTAGACTGGGAGTTTAGAGCCACAAATACGCACAGACTCCTCTAGATATGACAAAAAAAAAAAACACACCACCAAAAATTCATAAACAAGCTGTACCTGCATAGAATGGTGTATTTTAAATTGGGGAATCAAACTACAACAGGTAGCATTAATTGTGTACTGTGGCTTTGTTTTCAGATTGCTCATCAACCTCATTAAACGCAAGCCCCAGATGACAGAAGAACAAATCAAGACAATTGCTGATGGTTTCACTGCCATGGTAGACAAGTGCTGCAAGCAATCCGATATCGAGACATGCTTTGGGGAAGAGGTATTTCCTATCTCCTTTAAAAAAAAAAATCAAAATAAAAAACATATACAGGAAACTGGAAACTCCCTGCGAAACCACGCGCTACGGAAGTGGTTCTGCAAACTGCTACAGTTACTTGTCCGTGTGCGCTTACAATAGATTTGCCTGCAGAGCATAACATATCTTGACTGTACAGATTATAGTCATTGAACAATTTCGTGTGGAAAGGTTGTCTGGAGGTAATGTAGTCCAGTCATCTACTCAAAGCACGGCTAAATTCTAGGTTAGTAAGGTTCTTCAGGACCTTGTCCAAAAGAGTTGAATAACTACAAGCCATAGTTGAAAAATACATATGTGTAGAATTTAAACTGTATCTGTAGCATATGTAAACTTCCTGATGTGCTACAGATTCTTATAGAAGTCTGAAAGATTACCCGAAAAAAGTGCATCTGGATCAATTATCAGAGATGCCTAGCAAATATAGATATACTGGCAGGGCGAGTCCAGGTGATTATGTCCTGTGAACAGTCATTCCAGATTTTTCAAACTTATCAACCACAAATACATTCATTCATTCATTCAACGTTTACTTGTCTGTGAAATAACCACGGGAGAAGTTTATCTGTAGCCGTATTGCTGAGCAAGCGCAAAGCATTTACAGGAGTATGAATGACAGTTTCCAACAGCAACCTCATCACTTGAAGCATAGAACTACTAATATCTTACACTGCTTATTGATCAAATCCTTTTTTTATTTGTGTCCAAAGTATTGCATAGATAAGTATATCAGGAAGAGTTAGGAAAGAATTATTTTGTCTCTAACTCACTCTAGAAGTTTATTGTCTACCTTTGCAAAATTGAAAAATACCCAACATACAGGAGCGCACCGATTCTAAGGTTAGAAAGTACCATTAGAATTATCCTTCGAACCACAATGTTTATAAAACACAAGTTTATAAAAATTCCTGCTCAAGCGCTACATACTTTGCTCCCTTGGTTTCTCTCTCACAACTGTTTGTATTCCTTTTTCTAGGGTGCAAACCTAATAGTCCAGAGCAGAGCCACACTAGGAATTGGCGCTTAAAACGTGGTAGGTAACAGCAATAACGCCTATTTATTGGGTCATCTATCTATCTTTCTCCCCCCATCTGCCCGCCCTTCCACCCATTTAACCCCTTCAACTCAAAAATGCATCTTGCTTCCCTGTAACCACCAGGCGTTTGCTTTTTCTAACGGGTGGTTCACCATCTGCCATTACCTAGCACACAGAAAGTTGAAGTACTGCTAGTGTGCTACCATTTTATAAAATTATCCTTTTTGTTTCTCTAATCTAGGATGCCAGTGGGAAAAATATGAAGAAAAATACTTCCATGTAACTGCTCCCGCCCATTACCTTTTTACCTTTGGTATTGAATGACTATTTCGTAAATCTTCAGTGTTTTGTCAAACCACATACTTTTCCAGAAACTTTTCAATTCTATTTCTTTGAAAAAAAAAATGAATAATAAATAAAAGCTGTATAAATCTCCATCTGTCCATGTCTGCTGGTGACTACCATAAGGCAAAGCTCTGCAGCGCTCCCTACACAAAATGGTTCCTATAAGTAGTATATATGGTCAGGGATTCCATTGGACTTTTTTCTGTTTCTTGCTCTTGCAAGATATGTATGAAAGAATATGAGAGGTGACAAGACATTTAACTAGACTTTAGTGCTCCAATTCAATTACAGGTTCATTTTACACCTTACTTCAGCAATTATAATTACATATTAAGAGAACGTTCAAAGGAACTGATCAGTCTAAATAAGATGACTAGTAATGAGCTCTTCTAAAAAGAAAAAAGATTTTTTTTTTTTACATCAGCCACAAGTGAGTATCTCTTTGCTTGCAAAGAGTTGCAAACAGATCTGCTTTTAGACAGTTCCTTTCATGTCTTAAGTTGTTTTTACAACAGTTTTTGACTTTAGAGATGTCTCTAGGAAAGCCCACCATCTAAATCATGCCCTTCATTGCAGGAAGCTCTTAAGAGAGAAACTTTTCTGTTCTACACCACTAAAGCAGTGTGATTTTCTAGTACCTGTTTAGTTTCAGTCCATGAACACAAAACCCCCCGAATCATCTACACTTTAACAAGGACCCTTGCATAACCCTTCCCTCGTTATAAGAGCCCTTGCATAATAAGGCATTTCATAAGGGCAGGTTTCTTGGCCTTGAAACTCTTTGTGCCTATGCTTCACGAACTGGGAATCTTCTCCATAACCGTAGAAGTACACTCAGAATGAAACGTTCAGAGATAGCACGTCAAAAATTTAAAAGGAGGAATCATCAGTCTTCTTAGGATTGAAAGGTTTGAACATTCAATGCCTGTGAGTCATAGTTATGTGTTGGTTTAGAAGAGTTTATGTGACCCCCAAGGCATTCACAAACATCTCGTTCAAGATTTAAAGTTTTGTGAATTGGAGCAAGCATCAGGTGCAGTTAAGCACCTTTTCCCTTAGTTTGAGGGAGCACAAACAGTCATTATAGAGACCATTGCCGTTATCTAATTCACTGTCCAAAAAGCTGGCTGCCGTTCGCTGCAGCTAAAATGAACCTGCTGTAGGACAGTGTAGCTGTAGTTCATTAGCACAAGTTAAGCTTGTTGCAGGAAGAGGTTCGGTGAAGATTCTGAGGCACAGAAATCAGCGCCAGTGCCACAAATCTATCAAGAAGTGGGGTTTCTCCTTAGATTTCCAGCTAATCCCCACACTGTACCACAGCACGATGCTCAGGTGTGCTGGTTAGCTTCCTGTCGCATCTGCTGCAGCTTTTTGGCTGCATGTTGAATAACTCCAAACACAAAGCAGGTTAATGATTCCGTTAAGATTTAGTAATTGAAAATGTGTTTCTAATTAATGTGTTTGTAATTTTGCTGGCTCCAGAGAGACACAGAATTAATATATATCAGTTATCATTTATCAACGCTGCAGTTATCATTTATCAATGCTGAAGAGAGTAATGTGTCAAGAGACTGGAGTCAAGTCAAACATCAACATACCAAAAATATGTGAGAAGAACTGAGTACCCTCCACACCACCCCCATTTCTACAATTTGTCGGAACCCACCTATTTCATTCTGGGGTGTCACTGTCTTTCAGTTTGCATAAAGATAGAGCAATGCAGCCAAGCTGCAGCGCTTAAAGAAGTGTCTTAAGCCTCGATGTTGGTGTGGTCTTGAAAATTACTTCTTAAGAGCTTTTGCTGCCACACTGAGCAATCTGCCTTGTATTCCTGGGCCTCTCTTTTGGGCTCTGGTTTTCCACAGCTGATATGTTTTTGTTCATCTGGGTTTCTTTGTAACGAGGTGACTTTTTCCCTCCTAGAGTCTGAGTCCAGAAGGAACAGGAGTAAGCACACCTGCAGCTGTAACTAAGACTGCACTTGTACAAAAGTATTCTTTAACCACTTAAGCGTCACCTAAAGAGGTAGGGAAACCTCCCCCTAGTTACCTGGAACAGATTTAAATTTCTGCTACCAAACCTGCATGACGGCTTCAAATTTCAGAAGGGCCACCTGTTATGATAACTATTAGCATGAGAGCTGTGACTTGACTTCATGCAGAAGCTTTTTTTAGGTTATTTCAAGAGTCTTTTAGGTTTTATATTCTTTCTTTTGCAACTTTAGTCCCTAGAAGTCACTGTAAATTCCTGAGCATTCAAGGGGGAAAACAAAAGAAAATCCAGGAATTTGAAGACACAAGTTTTTTGAAGGCCCCTGTTTCTGTGCCCCATTTACCTTCCCTTTCCTCTAAAGCACAACATCATGAATATGTAGTTGTAGTTTGTCATCTACTTGTACCCCTCAGTAATACACAAGCTAATTTTTACTTTCGCGCTTTCATTTTTTTGTATGCCCATATGTCTTTCTCCTATTTCCTCTATAAAAGTTAGTAAAGCCATGACCACTGAACTTCCAATACTCACAAAATCTACTACTACAAATCAAGTTTTCCAGTCTTTGGAGAAAGCCCAATGGGAGCTGCATACCCATCCTTTACAGGAATCACAATTTTGACAGCACCAGCCATTCACAGTAACTGATAAAAATCTCCTCAGACTCAACTCCTCTAAATTAACTTATTTGCTATATGTAGATTTCTTATGCTAAGAGAAATAAGCAAACACAAAAACATTCATTCTTAACAAATGCAAAACCTACCATTGCTAGACAAAGAAGGTCTTCCTGCGGATTCCGAAGTTTTCAAAGTATCAGCTAGATGCAGAAGTTCAAAGCGCTACTTGTCTCTCAGGCAATGAGAAGGCAAGGTCTTTATCCTGCTGCTCCTGGTGTGAAAGGGGCTACATCCCTTTCCTTCTGCCTTCTCCTTCAGTCTTTAATTCCTTCAGCTGACCACACATCCTCTGCATCCATCAGACTCCCCTCCCACCTGTCCTCAGCTCCGTGCTTTCTTCATCCCTGAATATTCAACCACCTTCTCCCCTCCATTCCTCTACCACGCTCTGAGTCACAAAGTGACAGTTGTCCTGTCTGCAAGCACAGTTTCCGACATCTTTTAAAACAGTGGCTATTAGTAACGGTGTTTTTAGGGGCATCCCTAAAAGGTTTTGTCATCTCTAGGTCCCCGCGGTAAGCTGGATCTTGTGGCATTTCCATGTTATTCCTTGGTTTCTCATGGTCCCTCTGAGGTTGATGAGATGCCGTGACTTTTAGGCCCCCATTGCTCTGCATTCATTGCTGGTGTTTGGGAGCCAGGGTTGGCATCATGTCTCTGGTAAGGGTGCTAGCTGTGGTCTTCCTTTATGGGAATTCCTTCAACGAAATCTTCAACAAAAATTCCTTCAACGAAAGCTTCAGCTTTCACCTGAACATGTGGAAACATTTATATCCAGTTCATGACAACGCAAATACAAAAATGATCGGGCAGCAAGAATGTTCTTCCAGCTCCGTGTACCAGCTTGCCATGCCGATCTCACGGCACTCAGCTTTAGGAAAAATACAATAGAGCACGTCCAGGGCTTGGGAATGGGCAGGGGTTTTGGGCCAGGGCATATTCCTGGCATTCCAAAAAAAATCCTCTTGGTTATTTGAGGGCTTAGTGTTCTTCTGCTGTCAGATAAGTGTTGTGAAACCTTTCCGACTGCCTCAGATTGAAGACATGCAAAGTTTTAAAATGTACAAGAAGGTCCACTAGTGCATTCGGGAGTACATTTTTTTTATGTAAATCTCCACCACCTGTGTGTCTGCCCAGGGCTGCTCTCTGTTACCTTATATGAAGGGTATCACTTCCCTCACTGCCAGCAGGGGATGTGCCTTTTGCGTTAATTAGAGGACCATACTTTAGTAGTCAATGCCATCTAAAGACCTACAGTTTTGGTGTTTCCTGATTCATGATTTATTACTGTCTTTGCCCTAATACTGAAAATAAATTGCACTTCAACTGATAGAGAACTACTCCATGCCAGGGGTACCAGGATTAAAGCACACGGTATTTTGCTTTGGTTGCAGCAGTGGCTCATTTGAATCTGCCCAATTTAACTGGATGCAAGTATTGAACGAGCTCCACAAGCGCATTCTCTGTCTCCTCCGGGCTTCCCCGGGAACAAAAATGAATCTCTGCTTAAATTCCTGCAGTAGAAGCATGTAAAGTACCAGGAACACGGTAAGGAAACTGTTCCTCAGCTCACCTAAAGCAGTTGAAATTGTAAATTAACTTTCTAATGATTTGCAGTCCTAAGTGGACTGTGACAGCAGTTCTCACCTCCGCCTCAACCATTTACTGCTAATACAGAACACTATTCAACAAATACTGTCTTCATCACTGACACCACACCACACACCCCCAAAAAAAGGAGGGAAGGAAGAGAACACAATTCCAAGATTAAATCAAGTTATATTTTACAGCAAGTCTTGTAACCTGGTTCTTAACTTGCACAATTTCTTATGTAGCTGGGCAAAGCAAAAATCTGAATTTACAAGGTCTTCTCAAAACTGCCCCCTCTGCATCATAAACCTAATATTTTTTCACACTCCCTTTTAGCAAGGGTGGCTCAGTCTGGGTGCCCTCGCCAAGTCTTAATGGAAATTGGCAGCAATTTACATTTGTACGCTTAATTGTTTACAGACACTGGTTGATAAGAGCATGCTAATGATTTCATTGCCTTCAATCTTCTTGGTTTCCAAGCTCCCCTGCATGGTCTGCACCTGCAAATAATCCACAATAAGGAAGCAGATACTGTTTATTTCCTTTATTTTCTACAGTTTTGCTACATGCAAAAATCAGAAAAGATTGAGATGCAGTTAAGAACATTCTAGTTAAATGGCTTTCCTTATAGATGTCCTTACAAGCTCTACAGCTGGGTCAATAAATGGTTAGAGTTAATTTTGCATAATTTCATAATGAACATGAAGTGAAACACCCTTATTTTCAGCCTACTGGAATACATACAATATGCTAACTATGATGAATTAAACATTATAGTTTGGGGGTTTTGGTTTGGGGTTTTGTTGTTGGGTTTTCCCCCCAAAAAACAGGAGGAATCTGTACTTTAAAGATTCTGATTTTGCATTAAAAAAAAAAAAAAAGAAAAAAGATCAGCTAAATGTAAGAATCTTCATTTTCAATGAAACATTCACAAACATTCACTACTTCTAGACACAAGTGGGTTTTTAAGTAAAAAAAGTTTACAGTAATCAATAAAACCCCTAAATAGCATCATTTTAAATGTCATTTTTCAGCCTATGGGAATCATTAACTTACAAGGTCTAGCTATTGCTTTCTACACATTGCAAATTTTTCAATGAATGCTAAAGGGCTACAAATTTACATACAGATACACGCAGCTGTATGCAGAGACCTGCCTTTTTTAAACACAAATTGAAAACTTCCAGCTGCTCCTCTCTCTTACAGAAGGCTTACAGTGGTGATTTGTACCAAATGAAACCACATTCCAATCTGATAGGTCTTTATTTTCAGGATCTCCAAAAAGAAAAGCCTACCCGTGGTTTCCAAATGAAGTGTGGATACATGAGTTTATTTGACACTATTGGCTAAAATAGCACAGGGGGGTGGCTGGGTGGAAAAAAACAGTAACAAAACCAACCCAAACCAATACTTGTATACAGTCCTTGCTGACCTGCACCAATTATTTCCTGTAACTGTATTATAAACATTTTGAGGGTGGGCTTGAGCTTTTCCTTTTTCAGACATCGAGGTAACAAACATGCATGCCTTGGGACCAGGCAGTAAAAGGGCGACATTTTATGACACGTTTAGGAACATTTTGTGCTATACCAGCTGAAGGTAATGGTACCACTCCTGTCTAGTGTTGGTGAAACTGCATTTTTGTAAACTGTAAAGCAGTTTGAAATCTTTGGCTGTCATCATATTTTTATGTATATATATATATAGTTTTAAAATATGGAACATGGATAGCCATTTGGGTCTGAAAACACAAGGAGACATGATGACTTTCATGACTAATGTGGGCCATTGGATGAGGCAAAAATAGATCTTGTTTATTTTCTTGGTAAAATATTGCTCTTAGAAGCTTTGAGTAGCATTACAATGGCTTCTAAATTTTCTTTTCATAACAGTTATATTCCCATGGTTGCGAGAAGGTCTGCTTTTCGTTATGCTCCTACGGTTGTTCTGGTTATCGACTATGAGTGTGCAGTTGAGAAGTGCTGCAAACAGCCTATTCCCAGCTTTTACTTGAATCTAAAGGTATTATAGTTTTCTCCATCCAAAACAAATTGTATTTTGGTTTTGTTGAGCACTTCTGTTTGTTGTGTTTGTCAGACACAAGGGGTGGGCAGCAAATGGAGTCATCTCAGGAGAATTACTAGTGTAAAAACCTGACACAACTAAAGGAAAACTGACAGAAGAGAAAGCCTGGAGGAGGCAATGCCAGACACTTGACTTCAGGAGTCAAGGGAGAATTTATACTCCCAAAATTAAAACTCCACTAGATCCAGAGTGAGCTGTACGTCCTAGGAGCAGTGCCTTTCACAAAGCAGCTGCAAGGAATTACTTGGGGCCTTCTCCAAAGCACATGCATTTTGTTTCCTTACCTGTGGGCAGATATAGTAAGTTCCCTGCCTTACTCAGAAGTGCTGTGTAAGCAGGTCAGTGCAACCCAACTTTGTGTTGTGTTAAGATAACAGTGATTCTGTTGTATTAAGATAACTTGTTTTGACATTCAGCGATGGTGTTTCACTTGGCTAGACCATCACGCCTACAGGTGTCAGATAAAGACAAGGACAAGTTGTAAATATCACCCTTTGTACTTTGCTGTGTCCAGTTCCCTTGCAATCAACCCACGGTGGGATTTGGAACATAGATAAAAGCAGGAATGGTTTGCTTAGGAAGTTAAGGGGAGGGTGGGTCTGGGGCCAAGGATTTTAACTTGAGGAATTTCTTACTTATTCTATTACAGATGTTTTAGGTTCATCTTATGCTCTCATAATAAATCTTTAATAAATCTATAAGCTTTACTTCCCAATAAAGGGCATCTTGTGTTGGTAACAAACATATATGTAGCAGACTCTACAAAGCAACACTCCTTTAAAGCTTTCACACTAAATACTGGGCTGCAGATCCCCCTCCCAATACCCAGGATCAACGATTACGTTTTTCCTCCCTCTTAGGAGGCGATAACTCCTTCAGTACAGAATCTCCAGAAGGACAGAATACACAAAGTGGAAGAGCCTCTCCTGGGAATAACCCTCACCTAAGCCAGAGTAAAGTTATAGCCAATGAGGCCATTTCATTGTGTGGTGGGATGGCTGCTTTTTCTCTTACCCTCTTGCCCCTTAACAACATGCCGGGGAGAAAGGCTCAGCTTCACACAACTGAAGCTGGGACAATAGCCTAAAGTATGGATGAAACCTGGATCTTTCTTAGAAGCTCAGGAGTAATTCCCTCAAGAACAGGTCACCCAGGAATCCTTCACCATGTCTAAATAACGATCACATCTGTTAGGGCGATAAGGTGACCTTTCATGGCATATTGGTCACTGACGGAACTTCTTCAAGAAGACTAGATGGCTCTGTCATCCTGCTACCCACAGGGTATTACACGGCCTGCAGACATCCTGGAGAGCCGCCATCCCTCTTCCAGCATCCCGTCAGTGTCACAGCAAGAGTGAAGGGGAAGAGAAGGGGTATGAATGAAAAGAGAAGCCACACAGCAAGAAAGGTTGTGAGTTTTGTGTGAATTTATATTGTGAAAAGGGCTACAGAGTCTGAAGCAAATTAATATCTCATGTACATGAAGATTTTGTCTGTCATTTAGTTGAAAGGCTTTGTTCCTTCTTATATCTCTTTATAGTACTCCACAAAAGTTTCCCAGAATCTAATAAGTTGCAGACAAGGCAGGATTTCTAGTGCTTGACCTTAGCTGCAGTAACACCAAAGGACCAACAGTGTGACTGGCAGCCCACTAGTCTGGTGAGATTCTCCAGCCCCCGTAACGGGCCAGGTCTTAGAGCTGGTGCACCAGGACAAAGGAGGAGAGCCCAGTTTGCCAACACTAGACTGCCTCGGAGCCCCCCTCTTGGGAGTAACCTGCGATTGGCACCTTGTTCTATGCCATTTTCTGCCTCTCAGAAGGGAGATTTGTTAAACAGATCTGGACTGTAAAAAAAAAAAAAAAGGCAAAACTTTCTCCTGCGTTGGCACACTGAGACCTGCACTACAAACACCCACACAGACCAGTCCTCCTGGGACAACTCATGGTTTGTTTCCAACACTGGGACCACGCAAAGCACCCTGTGCACCTTCCACCCACACGCCACTCTGACCTAAAACACACAGCGAAATGTGTCCTCGCAAGCCCAGAGACAAACAGGATAGAGAGGAGCACTGCCAGAAAAGAGGTGAGGGAAGTTGTTTCATTCCCAGCCAAGTGACTCAAAGGAACCAAACGACAGAGGAATTGGTTGCCAGCTTACAGCAGCACGTAGGCGTGCGTGGCCTGGGCATGCTCCCACCGGTACTGCAAGAGGTTATCCTGTGTCCTGTGCCGACATGCTTATACACCCACAGGGTAAACACTCCCAAAAACAAGGAATCAAGGAAAAAACTGTCAATTCATATCAAACTAAGGGGCTACACAAAGCACCTGAGAGTGACTTCAAAAAAAAAAAAAAGGATAATATAGAAATCTTTTCATTCCCTCAAGTTAAAAGAATTTGAATGGGATCCCTTTAGCTAGACAAATTACGCTTTGTGTTACACCACGTATACCTTTTCAATATCTAATGGCAGATAGGCATGACTGGGGAGCAAGAGAATACTTTAATACCATGTCAAAAATTGCCTGTTTTTCATGAAACAGGTCGTACTCCTCCATGTACTGATAGTCCATGAATTTATAAAGCCTTTTAAAAATAACAAGGTCCAGATTACATATGTAGTCAGAAAATAGGTTAAGACATCCATTTTTGGCAAACTATATCCATTCAGGAAATAATCTCCAGGTCAAACAGAAGTTCACAAGTGATTTTGATATAATTAGTCATTTAGGGGCTGAAAAGAGCAATTCTTACCATCAGACTTCCCAGCATTGCCAAATAATCTCTTAAATCATTGGCATCGGTGAAGTGAGCAACTCGGTTTTCCTCCCTGTATTGCCTCCAGGCTACATACACTGCAAGAGACTTGCTGAATATACAGCTAATAAGCTTTTATAGAACATGGCCCATGCCGCACCTTAAGTTTTGAGGCACAGATTCAACGATGAGTGCCAGTTGTCATACTGTCGCAAGGGATCTTAAGAGAAACCCTTCCACTGTCTTCCATAAGGTTCAAAGTAGACCCTAAGTGCCAAGTACAAAACTCTGCTCGCCTTCAGTAAGCCTGGAGTTGGAACACTCCAGCCAAAGGCTCTCAGGTGAATTCGTCTGGATCTGGCCCACACTGCCATCCTACACATGGTAAATTTGGCCCATTTTAGCAAGAGGAGCCGAGCATCGTCCCAGTTCAGAGCACTCGGAATGCCTTTCACACACACGTGCAAGAGCAGAACTGCTCTTGATTTTTGAGCTAAATATTTGCAGGAAAGACTCAAATACATTCTATGAAATTGAGTTTTCTTAGGGAATCTGCAGCTAACTAACTGAATAACATGGAAAAGCTGAAATAGTTTTTGGCTTTCAATGGAAAATTCTGTGTATTCAACCACAAAGCAATTACTGGGAGACAAGGGGGAAAGAAGTCAGGGTTTTCAATGGAAACTAAACAAAGCAAACCTGCAAAAATGAACCGGAGTTTCTTTGTTGCATTTTTAGCACTTAAAACAATACTTTTATCCTTCTATTTTTAAAACTGGTCATTACAAGTTCTCATTCTTCATACCAGGGAATTATTTGTCATTTCCTAAACAGCAGAGGGTTCTGCTGCTGGGGCAGAAGAGCTCCCACCCCCAGCCTAACCGCGACAGATCGACAAGTACAAGCTGCATCTTGCACATCGGCTGTATTTCTTGATCAAGCAGGGTATGTGCAAGATCCAGTCATTACAGACAAGCCAATCACAATATTTACCGGCAGTGCTAGATGCCTTGTAGACAACACAGGCTGTTTCCATACACATCAACCTCCGCACCAGCTGGATTCTTTATTTTCGATAATGCAGAAGGAAACTCCCTATGGATGAGATTTTTTTCAAGGGCAATCTGTAACCACCTCAGCTTTACAATCTTGTCAGAGTAAAGAGTTACAAGAGCTAGGACTTTTATACATGTATACACACAGATAAATCCATCTGTGTGTCTAAGTATTTATTTACTTTTATCTTTTGACACAACTATTTCCAGGAAGGCAGTGACGAACTGCATCAGCAACCCCTTGTTCTCTAATGGTCACGTTTTATGATTTTCTTCCCTTTCCTCGAAAAGCCAAAATAGCACGTGAGGTAAGCCAGGACTCAAAGCCTTTACTGAACACAGGAAGCAGCAGGCTCAGTCCCGCAAAGGCAGAGCTAAATTAAACATGGATAAAGCTTTCATGAGCAGCAAAAGAGTCTCACTCCTGCTCAATGGAGCAGGAAGTCAAAGTAGGGAGACCTCAGGAGTGAAACATAGACCCAGAGAATTAACAGGCCTGGGAAAAACAGATCATCTCCCCAGAGTATGAGCTAAACCTCCTTTTTCTTGGCTGTGCAGACAAATGGTTTGAATAACGAGGGTTCAATAACCTCCAGGTTTAAGAGACACTCATCATACCGGGCAACTTTCTGTGGAGATGGATCCCTAGGAGTTACAGAAGCGTTAATAACATGCAACTTACCTCAATATCAAGTTTCCAACTTCTTTTTCAAGAAAAAGGATTAAAGGGTTGATACAATCATGAGGAAGCCAACCCAAGCAAAACGGGACTTCGCAAATTCTGCTCTCATGAGTAAGAATGGAAACAAACTAGCTGAGCTCCGGGAACATGCATTTGCACTTTGTTGGCCTAGTTTAAAAAGACAATCAAGGGCTGCAGCCTGTCAGGAACATACACCAGCCTAAGCCACAGGAACCTTCCCCTATAATGGGTGAGTTTCATCAAAAAGAAATATCCAGTAAAAACTACCTCACCTCTCTGCTGCATATCAGAGCAAGCAAAAAAACTCCCAAGGAACAACTGCTGGGGAATTTCAAGAGTGTTCTGGGCATCTCCCACCAGCCACCCCCAGGTGATGGGAATTCACAACTCCACACCCTGAGGGCCATTAGCTGCTTTTGGCTCTACCTGGACCTTGCAAGATACGTTTCTAAGAGGTTCTGGAAACAGCTGGGCCCTCGTTAGGTGTAAAACTGAACAGGTCAACGTGATTTGCATCCTTTGAAAGACAACAGGAACTCTTAACGAGGACATAAGCTCTTCATTTCTAGTGATTGCCACACTCTGTCTTTCCAGTTAAACACTGTACATACATTTTCCTCCTCCAAATGAGAGCGGGTTCACTGTAAGTAGTGGCAAGTGTTTTCAAAGCAAAGTGAAACGCAGTTAACCATCCAGCTGAGCGTGCAAAAGGTTAGGGGAGAAATTGAATTTAAAGGATTTTAAGTGCAGCAGCCAAATGCAGCTTCCAGAAATAGTTAGGACAACACATTACACATACATAATCTCTGAAACACAATCTTCTTAGCCAAAGGAGAACCTGCTATGCAGAGTCTCTGACATCACTGCCTCAGCTATTCCTGCAGCTCCACCTCAAGTAATACACCCCCTCCCTTTATTTTTATAGTTTATAGTAACGAGGTTGTATGAAGGTGTTATTCCAAAAAGGAGAGGATCAGTCTGCATCTCTGCCCGCTCCACCCAGGGAAACGGAATCGGGAGCACCCCAGGGGGTCCCCAGGCTCTGGCAGCCTCAGGACAGGGGGCTGCTGAGCCCAGGGGCTGGAGGGAGGAATCCGCAGCTACCAGGCGGGAGGTAGCGCTGGCCCCCAAGAGCGGGGCGGAATTGGCTTTTTTGAAACAGCTGGATGAGAAAAGCTTTCTCTGATCTGCTCCTGTGCACTTAATGAGGATCATACATGCAGGAATGCGGTCCGTCACCTCCCGCCCTCTTTCTTCCAAGTAGATTTCCCTATTTCCCATGGGGCTTTTAGTTATCAGAGTGCCAGAGCATATTTGTGTCTTCCTCAACAGATGTGCTTTCACCTTAGATTGCACACCTGCTCTGATGACCATGTTCCCATCTTCCCACTCAGAATTCCTTTTCCTTTTGATACCATCTCATGCGGTAACAACTCTCATCGTCTTCCTGCAGCACGGAACAATGAGTATTGCCATTTTTGCTCTAAAGAAATAAAAAGTCTGTCTCTGCCTCTTCCGTCAGACCGAATACATGTGTCCTTGCTCACCTACTGCTTTGTTACAAACATCCGCGGCTCTCTAAAGCCATTCTATCTCCAAAAATTTGACATTTTTTTTATCATGCTTATCCTTACAGCATACCTTTCTTAATGTCAGTAAAATAACTGTATTAACTGGAATTTTCCCCTTCATTCTACAGTTTTGGAGATTATTTTGTTTCAAGATTCGGAGACATTTTGATGGTAATTGTTAATGCAGCAAAAATATTGTAGGGGGTGCTTAATTCAGCCTTTTCACCGTGGCACCTTGGGAGCTGGGAGCAAGAGATGGCTTGTTCAGCAAGGAGGGATGCAAAATACCAGGTCAACAGCTGAACTTGGGATTTCTTAGTCAACAATGTGTTACGAAGGCATCTTCTGCCCAGCAACCACCTTTGAACAAATGTGTAAGTAGATGAGATCAGTATGCACAACAAAAAGCCCAGGGACTGTTTAAACTTCTTGTTTGAAGTGCGATAAGTTAAAAATGTCTATAAGTCTGAATTTTAGGAAAAAAAAAGAATCTCCAAGGTCCTTCCTTTGCAACAAGCTGGTCAGTTCATCATACTGAGCAAATAATGGCATGTCTAATTATTGTGGGAATATTCCAAAAGGGCTAATGCTAGCCATGACAGTAAAAGGGTTTCGATTAACCAGAAAACGTTTGGGAGAGTATAAAAGAAACTCTTTACCCTTAATTCTTTCTGCCTTTCACAGATGAACGAAGCTCACCCCAGGCCCCTGCCAAAATCTGACAGTATGAATTGGAGAACAATAATTTATGTTATTTTATTGGTGAGCCTTAATGTAGTCAAAGCCCTGCCTAGAAGTTATCGGGACATAGGTAAGAATATATCTTGTATTTTTACTCTATTCTTTTGTATAACACTGCTGGCTGCAATTTAGCATGCATGGTTATTTGGCAGGTCACATCGCCACTCGGTATTTTCTTATGGGTCAAAGGTATACAACTATATACATCTGTATAAATTTTTATATCTGTAGAAATTTTTTATGATCAACCTTATAAGTGTTGCTTCTTTATGGCTTGAGAATCTCTGTAGAGCGCAGGACGGCCCGTCTATTGAAGGGTAATTTAATCCCCAGGGATGGGGTTGTGACACTGATTTTAGTTGCTCCAAAATCTGCTGAAGTAAAGGCTGTGGTTCTTCCAGCCTCCCTCCATAGTCCATGAGGAAGGGAGACAGAGACCTCCCAAGAGGGCTGCTACCTCCGGGTGGCTATTCAGAGTCACCAAGTTGCGCTATTGCTCCTTACTATCCTTTGGAGGGGTTTCACTCTCTTTTTTCACTACTGAAGGAGCCTACGGTGACCACACTCTCACTAAGGTTAAGTGCCTAAAAGGAGACAAGTGAAAACCTCCAACAGGGTGCGGTTCACGTAATTCCTTCACATTACATATTGTTATCATTAATCAACTTTTTTTCATCTTTATAACTTCCAAATGCACTAAATGGCCCAACAGTGTAAAAGAGAGCCTATGTTTGTGTTATTTATCTCATGTTATTGTCTCAGTTGACACCCTCGCATTGCTCAGAGGGTGAACTTGGCTTATTTCTTTAATTTATTTGATGCTTTTACACTGATCTCGGCCCTACCGACACAAGGGTGAGACAGTAACATCTTGATTTGGGAACAGGACTCTTATTTTAAAATTAATCTCCCAGAATATTCTCTGACAAAGAAGGGACTCAAGAAGTCATTGTGTTTAGGTTTGCCCATTAATAAAGGCACAGTGGCAAAGGAAAAATATTGGACACGTTTGTTTTCCTCTGGACCGGCTTACAACATGGACAGAAGGATGCAGCTCTGTGAATTTTTGCGGAGCTTTGCCTGCCGACATAGTTCTCAGTTTATCACACATTTTCTGCAGAGAAAATCCTTCATCTGTAGCTAAAGAGTGATCAAGCACATCTCTAAATAGCTAAGGCAAGGTTAAAAGGTGTTTTGTAAGGTGCTTATTGCTTATTTAATTATGTGAAGTGCATCATCAAAGCAGCTCAAAATGCCCTCCAGGTTCTAGCATATTCCTCCCCACCACGCTTCACCCGGGCAGGGAAATGGCATTGGCCCTATTGTATTGTAGGTCAGAAACAAATAGTTTTGCAGGCTTAAGTCAAGTAGGAGGTTAAATCTTACGTCTTCCTACTCCCAGTGCCAGTACCCCAGTCTTTCTGCAAGACTCCAGTAACAACAACAAAGATATTTGATGAAGCATTTAGTAAACATTTTTAATTCAAATTATCTTGTTTTTCAGAGGAAAAAAACAGCATTGGCCAGCGTTTTTTGCAGCTGCAGGAGAATAACTTTAAAGCCATGTAAGTTGTCCAGGTAAAGCGTCTATTTGCAAATTTGCCGCGCGGTACGTCAAGCACTCAGCCATTCTGCCAGCCCGCCCCAAGTCAGCCCGGCATGATATGGGCCCTCTTACTGTGTCGCACGTAAACATTAAATAATTAGTTTTTAGGTAGCCAGCAACAGGTTTAACGCTGTGTGTTCTTCTCGCAGTGCCATGATCATGTTTGCTCAGTACGTGCCAGGAGGCACGTTCGGCAGAGCAGTGGAAATGGCTGAAGACGTCACAGACCTCGCCAAAAGGTGCGCTGCCGCCGCCAGGGACAGCCCCGACTGCCTGAAGCCTTTGGTAAGCACCTCTATGCCTCCAGTGTGGCAAACATTTCCAGAAGTGGCTTGTAATTTCAGAGCCCCGGTCTGCGTTTTTCCAGAGAGGCAGGAATACATTGAGAGACGTGCCTGCTTTGTGGATGCATCGTTGGCCTTACTGACTCTGTCGTTTGCCAGGCTCCCGTCTATAAAGCATCTCAAGATCAGAGGAGGAAAAAAAGGCCCTCTCTTCCCCCCACCCCAAATATCAAAGCATCTTTTTAAATCCTTGACCTGTATCTTTGTAAAAGATGTTCAGAAAGTTGTGCTTTTACTGCTGGTGTAACAAAATTAATGAGAAGAAAAATTAGGGGTTTCTAGCAAATGTGATGTATTTAGGCATTTCCTCCACTGCATTAACTCACAGGCCTGGGTTTCGATGGTGTCTGCTCCCACACGCTGGCAGATTTGGAGCTGGCAGATTGGCTTGTGAAACATGGACGTCAGTCTGTGTCGGGGCTCATTTCCGATTTGTTAGGCACGCCGAAACAAACCCTGAGTTAAAACAGTCCCCAGCTGCGGCCTGACTGGCAGCTCGCCCTGAGCGCTGCCACTTGATGAACAAGAAACAAGATGCTTTACATTGTACGAACCCAAGTGTAGCTAGAAAAGCACAGACCTGCCCGGGCTGCAACCTGCAGTGTGCACAATCATCGTGATTGTTATCAAGAAAAAGGGTCTGAGTAACGTTACAAGGTGCAAGGGTTTGAAAGGCATTCCACTTCGGAGTCTGCCTTGGCATAACAGTAGGTATCAGAGTTTGAGAAGTCATCACTTAGAGGTTTGAGAGGTCACTCTGATTTGCACTGCAGTCAAAGCAGGAGGTAATAACGAGAGAAACTGGGAGTTCACACAAGCTGGGGCTTGTTGGCTTAAAGTAGCCTCCTCAGAGGGCACAGAGAAGTAACATAGAATCCACACATAAATTAATTTTTTTCTCATTCTTCACAGGACAGGATTTTCCTCGATACAATATGCCAGGAGGAAAATCTTCCCAGGTTTACTGATTGCTGTGCTAAAAAGGATCCTGAAAGAAATGACTGCTTCCTCTCCCTTAAAAATTCATCAAGAGGGTTCGTTTCTCCTTTTGAAAGGCCAAACGCTGAAGCTGCCTGCAAAAATCATTCACAGCATCAACATCCATTAACAGGATAGTAAGTAAATATATCAGAAAGTCGTTGCCGAGGTATGAGATACGAGCCTGGAGACAGCAAATGCAATATCAACCAAAAAGCTCAGTCTCAGGTTCTCTGTAATCTCCCACTTGTTTTCCTTCCTAACGTGAATTATTCGCGTCATTCATCTAGCTGTAATTGTCACTATGTGAAGCCCGTTCCGCCACCTCCTGCTCTGGATATAGGTCCAAATGACAAACAAGCTGGCCAAGCTTATTGTAATCTATGTAAAGGACTCATCTGAAACCAAGGGCCTCCCTTTAGTCCTTAAAAGCCAAGCAGAAGTTTTGCTGCCTCTAAGCCAGAACCGGCAGGATTCGAGACTTCTGGTTTCCTGGAAACCGTCAGCCCCATCAGAATTTTCCAAGATAAACGCCACACTATACAGCTTGCTGTTACGACAGCAGTATCATTTTAATAGCAGCTATCATTCTAATATATGGCAGACGCTGCAGTAACACTGCTGCCCCCTGCATGTAGGGGCCTACTGCGAAACTAAAGACATTTTTCTCTGGGTTTTAGCTTTATCTACGAGGTTTCCAGAAGGCATCCTTTCCTCTATGCCCCAACAATCCTTTCTGTCGCTATCCGGTACGATGAGATGATGAAGAACTGCTGCGGAAGTGCTGAAGACCCCACTCGTAACCTGGAGGAATGCTTTCGCAGACAGGTACTCCAGGGCAGGGTTTTAGTTTATTCATGTCACTGGTGACAAGCACAACAGTTAGTTCATAGCACAGCTTAGACAGCGTTTTTCTTCCACTATTAAAAAATCCCTGTGCAGAAAAACACCGTCACAGTAGCTTTAGCATAAAGCGTTGTCTTGTCTTTTCTTGCACTTTCCTGGTCTGCATCTTGTTTCTACCAGGCACCAAAGGTGATGAAGCCAGTAAAAGAAGACGGCCTGAGGCAGGAACACACATGTGGAATCCTGAAGAAGTTTGGAGAAAGGACCTTAAAGGCTCTGTGAGTCTTCCCCGTGTTGTTTATTATTTTGAAATCAAGCGTGGCTGTTGCGTGTTAGCTGTGGGGGGCTCCACACCTACACACAGTACCCCGAATACCAGCCATGTCCTTTTTGTATGCAGGTCACTAGTACCATCTAATAAGGAAGACAGATTCAGAATACAAATTTATGCATGACAACAGTCACCGTTTCCTTACAAGCTGCCATTAGCTTTCAAAATCTAAGCCCAAAATTTGAAAGGAACGCATCTCTCTCTGATGAAAGTTCAAGAGATTGTGAGCAAAATACAACTTGTTTCTCTTGCTCCTGTAATTTCATGCTCACCTATCACATTTCTTTCCACCATCGCACACCCAAATTCACCCAGGGTCCTTAGATAACTCTGAAAACCTCAGCTATTGGCTTCTAGGGACGTTTATTTGTTAACTTCAGTGGGAGCAGGGAAGAGACCATTCCTGAGCAGTTTGGACATCCCCTGCCCAGAAAAAATGATGGTAGCCATCACGGTCTCACGCTGTGAATATAGACAATAACTATTTTTCTTCGTTGTAGGAAACTTGCTCAGATAAGCCAAAAATTCCCTAAAGCTGATTTTGCTACTGTTAACAAACTAGTGATGGACATTGCTAACATGCACAAGGACTGCTGTCGTGGAGATATGCTGGACTGTATGCACGATCGGGTAAAAGTCATTTAATAGTTACATGTTTGCAGAAACTGAATGTTTTTTTGTTGTTTTCAAATTTCTTTTTTCTCCTCTGCTGTACTGATTGCTCTCCAAAACTGGAGTTTAACTCTTCAGTCTAAAAACCTGGTTGATCTTCCCATTTGCCTTTTCCTGGTGTCAGTCAAGAAGGGCAGAAAGATCACTCTGCGACTGAAGTGATTTAATACCGCTTCACCAGATCTGCCTGCAGCTCCTCACTGTGCCATGTATTTTCCGGGCAACTTTCAGCAGAACACAGCATCTGCCCCTCCTCGGTTTTTTGCCTTTGTCTCGCACACCAAATCCATTTATCTCTCCGCCTGCCTGTGGTTTCAAGCGAGACAGCGAACTTGGTTTGGGTGGTTCCCTCGTAGCACCTATCAAAGGGGAAGCACCTATCAAGGGACTGCAGCAAACACATCACCAGGCCTTCAGCTTTCCTCCTTGTTCTGCCAGCCACCTCCGCTCTTTGGGAGTCACCTTCTCTCTCTGTAAAATGGAGATAGAAACAGTGATTAAAAAAAAAAAAAAAAGAGACCAAAATCTAGTACAATGCCCTTCATTCCCTTTTTTGCTTTACAGGAAGAGATTCTACACTATGTCTGCACCAACCAAGACATCCTATCAAGTAAAATCAAGAAGTGCTGTGAAAAGCCTCTGTTACAGAGAAGTGAATGCATAGTTAATGCGGAAAATGATGACAAACCTGCAGGCTTGTCCCCCCACGTCAGGGAGTTTATAGAAGACAAAGCAATATGTGAACGTTTTGCCCAGGAAAGAGATATGCACTTAGCCAGGTAACGTGGGTCTTCCTCTGCTCTTCAGTTGGCCGGTTTCCATACTTGGGTCAGAAGATGACAGTTTGGATGCTGAAGCCCAGGTCTTCAGCCTCGGCTTTGTCTGCTCTGTGAGCCCGTAGCGCGGGACAGTGCGCAAGTTGATCTCGGGAAGCGTGGGATGGGAACAAATGCCGAAGAGGGCACAGGGAGAGAAACACAGAGTCACAGACAAAACTGAAGAAACACAACTGAAGAAACACATGTGAAATGTAGCTACTATCAGTTCTGCTCTGAGGCCCAAAATATACCTTTGATCCCCTCTTAAGCGGGAATTGGAAAACAGTCATTTAAGTCAGGCTCATGTCTTGATTCAAACAGGATCGGTCCACTTCTGTTCTAGCCGCGTTCCCTTGTGCAACAAAGCCCTGATCCTACCTGCAGTGAACTTGGGAACGAATGCCACAGGCTGCAACAGAGACAGCATCGAGTCCCAAAGACAGAGAATTCATTCGAATAACATGCGTCACTCCCGTTCTCTATGAAAAGTGCAGCTAATCGATGGGCGCAACTGCTGTGCGGGGTGGCTGCCCCAGCTGAGCTAATCCCTTCAGCGTCCACTGAGAAATGGGCCTGTTACTGGAAATGATTTCATTATCATTTAGATAGGATTACAAAAGGAGCAAAACCCCAAGCCCCACAAAGCTGTAGGCCAAGCCTGACCCAAGCTAACAGCAGCTGGGACTGTTACAGGCACAGGACATGCTCAGGCGCTGCTGTGCTCAGCCAGCCACGTCTTGCTCCAGTTCAGATGCTGTAAAATCCTCTCTGTTCCACCGGACATCAGACAAAACCACCCCAAAAGCACCCCTGCCGTCCTTCCCATCCCCCACCTCTGGAGGGCAGTTGTTTTGGCTTATCTCTAATTCCCGATTCTCTGCATGTTGCAGGTTTCTGTACGAATATTCCAGGAGACACCCTGAATTTTCTGCTCAAATGCTTTTAAGAATTGGTAAAGGATACGAGGACCTGCTGAAGGAGTGCTGCAAAGCCGGTGCTCCAGACAACTGCTGCAGCAGAGGGGTGGGTGCCGTCCGGCTTCACACAACGCACCCGTGGATTCACGCGTGTGACCACACAGCTGGTTCTGGCTAAACAGGGAACATCCCCGACCCAGGTCTATAGTGGGCACCCACAGCTCCTGTAACAAATCCTGAAAATATTACAAGGCCCAACTGACTCCCGTATGGAAAAAAACATCAGCAGAGCCTTTGCGAAGCAATTTAACGTGGATGAACAGAAATGCCGGGGAAAGGAATGGAGCTAACAGTTCTGTGAGCCCTGCTCTTGTTTGGGCTCCCTCGTGCTGCCAGTTGCCCCCTTACAAATGGAAAAGGTGCTTATGGTTATTGTCCCAGAGACACAGCGGCGCTGTAATTATGTGAAGTTAGGAGCCACCCTGTGCCTCAGGCCTAGCCCTCCGTCAGTTATACAAAATTGAATCTTTCAAGGGGATTGAAGGTGGACATTTATCACGTTCAGGCAGTTTATAGAGGCTTCAGACAGATGAAGACTTTGTAATGGAATTAAAAACGGGTGGTATATGTCAGGTGAGAGGAAGCTCTAGATACCCAGGCCTTATCAAGAGGCAGTAGGACATTCTGCATTTCCCCTGAGACAACAACTCCTCAAATTAACTTTTTTTTTTTTCAGGAGGAAGAACTGAAGAAACATATTTATGAAACTGAAAGCGTCATGAAGACAAGCTGTGACATTTACAAGGAGAAAGGAGATTACTATTTCCAAAACGAGTATTACTTTTTTATATCCTTACATGACTCCTGTACCAGCTGGGCACAACCCGGGCTGGAGTCAAGCCAGCGTCTCAAAAAAGCTAGGCTAAAAGACACCATGTGAATGTTGGACCAATATATTAACAGCTTCTAGGGTTTTTTTCCTCTTTTCCAAGACAACGTTGCAGCCTCTCATGAGTTCTCTCCTTAACTCAACTCATGAAGCGTTAAAGCAACAACTTGATCAACGTCCTGTCCGTGTTTCCTATGATGTTCTTACTTTATAGCTGCATTTTCAGCTGTGAGCTGTAACTTAAGAGTCATAAATTTGCCCAAAAGACAGTTGCTGTGTCTTTTGCAAAAGACTTTGCTCTATCCAGCTCCTGCAGCAGATGTAAACATTAACAATTCCAACAAAAATCTGACTCCATCAGACAGAAAAAACGCGACTAGCTGAACCATATACTATGCTTAAATGCAACGTGCAGGCACAAGCCTCCTGGAGGAACTTTGGCCCTGATTTGCAATGTTAATTAGCACATGCCTAACTTGAAGCATGTGAGCAATCTCAATGAAACCCCTAAACTGCTTGCGTACTTAAAGTCAGGCTTCAGCGAGCCTCCTCTGGGGAGGTAGATCGGGCTTTTTGCTCTCCCGTGCATGTTTGATCTTTAAAAGACCTTTGGGACTAGAGGTTTCCAACAAACCTGGTGGGCTGATGCCGCCTTTTGTATCAGTTGTTAAGGTTTTCCTGGCCGCGATGGTTAATAAGCACAGGGTTTTTTAAAGAAAAAAAAAAAAAAAACAAGTGAACTTTTTTGAGCTTACCTTCTGCCAAGAAGTCGCTCGGGTTCAGTTTTGCTGTTAGACAAGCTCCCTACGCTCCCAGGGAAATGAACAAAGGGAAGACATGCGTACCATCTGTTGAGAGGGCGCACCAACACGTAACTGGCCATGCTATCCTTCATTTTATTTGTCTAACCTGGTAAGAGACTGGTCAGAAAAAGGCAAGAGCTCAAGCAAACAGAGCAGGCTTACACTTGCCTCCGTGAGTTTATAGACCCCAGGCTTAGTCCTGCCCTTCTGTGGGCTTCAGCTGGAGCTTTGCGCAGCAGCTCGCTCACTGCTGCCAGCTGGAACACACACACCAACATCAAAGAAATTGTCATTTCAGGCTTCTCATGAGCTTCACCAAGAAGATGCCTCAGCTGACATCCACAGAGCTGATAAAATTCACCAAGCAAATGACTACAATCGGCTCCAAATGCTGCCAGTTAAGCCAGGACAAGCTGCTGCCTTGCGCCGAGGAAAACGTGAGTGTTTTTCTTCTGTATCTTGGTCCTGCTTTTTCTTGAAAGTGTCACAAATTCTGCTGCCTGCAGTAAAGGTAAATGAGGAAAATATTCACTGAGCTGTTGAGCTGGCCTGAAGATGTACTCCCATGCCTGAAGTGAGCGTAACTCGGCATCACTGAAGTTAAAGCTTGAATTAAACTAGAGGAGGATCAGGAAATGGACAGGGTAGTGTGCGGCAGTTAAGGGTTACGCAGCGTGGGCCACCGACTCTGCTCCCTCTGAAGCCAACAATCTCTTGTCTGAGTTCATCCTTTCTAGATGCCTGAAATAGTGCTCTAGGAAAAGGATCAATTTTGTACAGCTCTTCCATAAGAATTCTCCAGGCCCATAAGCCCAAGTTCCTCAGAAGCTTCCTCCTGTTCTGCAGCCACCCATCTGTACAACGTCAGGTTCCCAGGAGCAGCCCATACCCGCAGAAACCCTGCCGGTGAAAACAAGTCAAACGCAGGCGTGGTTTCACGAAGCAATCTCATCGTTTCTATGCCCAAAGGACAGTCCCTAAAACTGCATATACATATTGATTCTGAACAGTCTGAGCCGTTTTTGCACTGACAGCACTCAGCAATCGGCAGAAATACAAACTGTTGTCTGTCTTACGAACAAAGTTTAATTTAAATTCTCAGTTACGTTCTATAACTTTACTAAGAGCAGCATGTATTTCAGGGATTTTTGAAAATGAAAAATAATGTGAAATTGTTTTTTTCCCTTCTCTTGGTAAAGCTGGATCTCGTGCTTGGAGAAATATGCCGAAGACACCTGACCGACCCCATAAACCCAGGAGTTTGCCAGTGCTGTAGCAGCTCCTATGCTTTCCGGAGGCCGTGCATGGGGAAACTGGAAGTGGATGAGAATTACGTGCCCTTATCCTTGACTCCTGGTCTGTTCACTTTCCATGAAGATTTGTGTACGACTGAAGAGGAGAAGTTACAGCACAAGAAGCAGGAGTAAGAGATGCCCGTTTTTTCTCTGTTGCCCCTCTTTTTCCTATTCTTACCCTGGCAATGCTCGCCTTTCCCCTCTCCACCCTGGCTGGCCTTCTTGTGCAGCAATACGCCGTTGGAAAAACAGCCACACCCCCCTCAACCCCTCTTCCAAGCTCCTTTTTTAAACCGCTCACGTTGGTCCCAGTTTCGTCTGCTATGTGCTTCAACCTACATTTATGTGCCTTGGGTTAGAAGGAAGTACGGTATACGCCCCTCCAGAACGGAAGCCATAGGTGTCCAAAGCCAGGTCTGCTACCCCTGCCCTCCCACCGGCCTGGACGGGAACCGCAGGAGGCTTGGCATAAAAGACAGCAGAAGAACAAGGAAGCTGCTGCCTCAAGTACGGCATGACCTTTATGGCTTAATTAGGGCTCATTTCCCAGAACGGGAAAGCCCATACGCTTTCCCTCATCCCGTGCACTCCTTCCGTCTCTGACGAGCCCGGGGGTTTGGTTGCCTTGCTCAGGGAAAACTTTCAAGAAAAGAAAACCCATCCCGTCCTGGAGCCTGTGGAGCGGTGCACACCACAGACACCATCTGCGTGGTTTATTCATGGGGGAGCAACTCCAAAAACGAGCAGTGATGATGTATGTCAGAGGGGAACGGGGCGCATCTTTGCTCCCTGCTGCAAATAGGTGTTTGGGTGGCGAATAAAAGTGACCAAGCTGCAGAACTGCAGTGTGCGGTAGCAAAAGAGGGGCTCAGCAGGAGTAGCGTTTGGGAAGTGCTTCCTATGCCCTGCGCTCCCCTCCCAGCTTCACAGGGCTGGCTGTGCTTTTCCTGCAGAATGCTCGTCACCCTCATCAAATACAAGCCCCAGATCAGCCAGGAGCAGCTGACCTCCGTCACGGCCGCCTTCACTGCCATGAGGGAGCGCTGCTGCAGAGAAGAAAACCGCCAGGCGTGTTTCGGGCAAGAGGTAGCGTGTCTGTTCTCACCCACACTTTCTGAATCAAAACGCAGAGTATAAAATCAAAAAACAGGGTACACGCAGGAGCGTAAATGTCTCTATTAAGCAGCAAACGCAAAGCCTGGGCTAAGCCAGAATTCCTGCCGTCACATTTCCAAAGACAAACTTTCTTGCCCGCACAAGTAGATCTGTGACCGGTTGAGTGATCACTGGAGCATGTGTCTAATTAGCCTGGTCTTTACCTGCAGCAGTTTGTACACCGAGAGGCAGCTACATCTGCTGCTTCTGGGGAGCGACTGGCACTTGCCCAGCTGGAGGACGCGGGCCAAGGTCTTTCCCTGGCCGACACCTCTTGACTGAATCCCTCTTGAAAAGCTCCTCTGCAACAGGGAGAGAGGAGACATTCAAATTCTAGGTCAAAGCATTTTCCCTGTTCATTCTCCCTACCTCGCCTTTCCTGCATTATTTTAGCTCGCTGAACTTCATGCCGCAGAGCTACTTTGGCTTCTCTGTACCCTCCAGTAAACGTGCTTTTGCCTACTTCTCATCTCGCTCTCTCCCAGATATTCCTTAACTGGACTTCAACAAACCACCCACAACCCTTGGGCCGTGCTCTCTCTTTTCCCAAGTCTTCCCTTTGCTTTAAATGATAAAATTACAGACAATTCTCTCTTTTATTAGTGACAAATTTCCACCTCTGAATATGCCCAACAGCCTACCTACAAAGAACCATTCTACTAACTCTTCCCAATTGAACTATTTCGGGATTTTTTCTGACAAATACCGAATCTTTTAAGGCCATCTGAGCTGAACAGTGAAAGCGACCCATCTGTTAAACGTAGCGATATGCGTTTACGCACTCCACACATACACTGTACACAACTTGCAAAGATTATCAACCACCACCCACTGCTGCCACACTCCGTTACCTTGTTCACAAGTACGCCATCGCCTGAACCTATCACTCACACATATTTTGCCTTTTTTTTTTCCCCCCCACAGGGTCCAGAACTTATAAAAAGAAGTGAAAAACTGTTGTCGGCATAAAGCGCTTGCGCAGCACAGTGGAAGATACCTGCTGAATGATGGGAAGTCTCACAAACTCAACAGGGAGCGTATCTTTGCTAAAAGTTCCTGACATATAAACAGGAACAGATGATTTGTCACAGCGGAGAAAACAAAGTTGTGGCTCTTTACTCACAAATCTAACCAAGTCCCAACTGTTTGCACCAGCTGCAGCTCTGCCACCGTCCCATCTGCCGCCGTGAACAAGGTAAACGCGGTGCCTCCCAATGAAACATCCAACTCCCGCATAGGATCCGCTGAGCCCGGATCTGAACCTGGACCCCGCTGGGACTGCGAGCTGCAAACCCGGATGCGCGCAGCGCTCAGCTTACCTGCAAATTAAATGTCTTCGCTCATCTTATCCCAATGGGGGAGAAACCCATAGGCAAACACCTCCTTCCTGGCTCCTATCACTGATTCAAAATGATCAAGAACACAAAATTTACACCAATTGAACTCAAAGCCAGTTTAAGCGCGGGGCGAGGGGTGCAGCACCTTAAAGAAATCCACTGGAAGAATAAGTTCAATGGATGAAAATTCAGGGTTGAGCTGTGGCCACCGTCTTACATTATGGAATATTATTTTGCTTATACCAAATAATCACACATAAAAAAAAAATGCAGGCATTTTAAATCTTAAGCTTATGAACCATACGCACAAATGAGATCAAATTAAGAAAATCTGCCTGTAACCACTTCTAAATTATTTTTCAATCACCAAATAATTATTTTTGCATTTTTATAGCACTGTCCTTGAAAGACAACACACGTACTCAGTAATTGGGCTGCTCCTGGGGAGTTGTAGAGTTGCCTTTAAGCACAGAAAAAGATGAAAAATGAGCAAAATGCGATGGAAAGGGCAGAGCAGGAGCTGCTGCCACAGCGGCTCGGCAGAGCAACGCTCAGAGAAAGCCCCGGGAGGCTGCCAGACCCACACTCCAGGGCTTGACACAGAAGCAGCTTTTGGGTTTTTACTTTCTTTTTACCTTAAAAGAAATTAGAAGGCACGTTAAAAATCATATGTCAAAACCAGTACTAAAATAAATAAATGTTTTTTCTGGAAACCTTTGGCTCGAAGGAAGAGACACCCGAGTACCCGATTCCTTCAGTGGACGAACCGAGCAGCAGTTATCCACGAGGTATTTGTTAATATCTGTACGATAAAAGAAACGTTGCCCAAACAGCTTGCAATCAGACCAGCAGGGAGAAGGTTTCAGAGTCAGGTTGGAGAACTTGACCAAACCGAGTCCCAGCAGGACCTGTCCTGCGTACGCGGCTGGGCAATGCTTTCATTAAGGCTATAAATAAAGAGAAGAAAAACCTTTCGTTAGACAGGTGGCTGCCAGCAAGACGGAGACACGCCGCTGTGAATCCCTTCGCAGCATTTCTGTGTCAAAAACAGTTTGGCAAATTAGAGAAACTGCCTAGAAGAAAAACCAGCTACGTTCTGTGAGGCCGAATTTGCCAGACACCGCAGGAAGGACGAAGCAGCTGCGCCCTTCCAGTGGAGGGAGCTGGGCGGTAACAACACCCTTAGAACGAATCACACACTGACAGAGCGTCGCCAGCCCTTTGCTGACAATTAAAGTCCGAGTTCGTGCTCGTGTGTCGGGGGTACAAGCACAACCTCAGATAAAACAGAATCAGGAGCTGTGTCACACACGGGTCACGGTTCCATTTTCCCCACCTCTGCTAAGGACTTTGCCGGAGCATTGGGAGAAATCTCGGGTACCTGGAGAGCATTTCAGTGAAAAGAGAACAAGGGTAACAGTCAACGATCCAGAAAACACGAAAAAGAAAGCTAAAATAGACTGGGAGTGCCTGGTATCATGAGCAAGGCTGCAGGGACTTGGAAATCTTCATATGCCAAAAAACACTGATCCCAGGGCAAACAGCAGCCAGTGGGTGCCTGGGAAGGGGAACAAAACACCAGGATCATCCATCGGGGCAAGGTGGGGAGCTGCCGGAGACACACGGACACGCAACAGGCTGCACCCGAGCAGCCGCGCTGACTCCGGTGCCAAACCAAGGGCTGGGGGGGCACCACGGGCTTCTCTCCGCACGGGGTTTTCTCAGGAGTTTGTGTTCCGATTAAGATCAGTCTGCTGGAATTTGGGGGGTGATTTGGGTTTCCAGCTGTTTTTAGAAACCCTGTGCTGAGGTGAGATTTTTCTCCTGGGGGAGGTGGGCAGCACAAGCTCAGGTGAGATCCGTACTCCAATTCCTGTCTCTGTGGTCCATGGCTTGGGCTCTGAACTCAAATGCAACCCCCCTTTCCTCTGTCTCCTCTGTTTTCCATTGCTGTGTAACCTTGAATACCCAATAATGATTTGGAATAAATTCTTCCCCTGTTCGTGGCTGTATTTGTCTGAAACAACTCATTTCAACAAGCACAGGGCTCACAAGAACCAAGGCCATGGCAGGCACCGCTTGATTCCAGTAGCCCTTAAACCCAGCAGACTCCAGGCCCCCGTGCCAGGCTCCGTACTTCTTTTCCAGCATCTTTCAGCCCCAGTTCAGCAGGACAAGTGAAATAAAAGCAATTCAAGGATTTAACATCAGGTGGTGGCAAAAAATGGCTCAGTTTAGGAATTGTGTACATAAAGGTACTTGAAAACATTTCCTTTACCGTACGGTCTGTGCGTTGCTTTGTCTTTTTATCACAGCCCAAAGAATTCTATTTCATATTGCAATATTTTCACACTGCACCTTCAGACATTTTACACAACAGAATGTTACAGAAACAGCCTCTTCTGCGTAAAAATACTTACCATTTCCTAGTGGGCCCAGAGCAGCTCCTTTCCCTGCTCGTGAACTTGAGCCACCTCAACATGGCGTTGTGAAAGGCTTCTGGGTTCCTTACAGCCGCCGAAGCAGAAGGCGGCCACCAGCGCAGCGCGGGGTCTGTTCCAGTCCCAGCGCAGCCCCATCCCCCAGTGCCCCCCCCAGCCCCAGCCTGGGCGCTCCCTGCTCCTGCTTCAAGGAGCTTCGATCCGCGCCCCTGAGGCACCTCTTATTTAATACCACGCGCCTTCACTGCCCAGTTACTTTCTCCCCTCCGTGCTCCCTCACCCATAATTATTTTCCTGGGCAGGATTATAACAGACCATACATTAAAATAAACCCCTTGCCCCAACCACAATAGCTTCAATTAGCACATTGACTTCTCATTTTTAATTACCATCCAAGTAACATCATCTCAGGGAACGGAAAGCTTTTCACATGCGATTTATTCCACGTGATTTCCAGGCAATATTTTCTGCACGTTGATTTCCCCCCTGTCACGGTGTTTATCTTGTCACCTGCCTAAGCCAAAGGTAGCCGGGGCGAGACGCAGATACCATGTAAAGATGACGAACTAATACAGGAGGGCAACTAATGGTGCACGATTTGGATTTTATTTACATCTCTACAATTTGAGCTTCAATATTCATCAGGCCTGAAGCAGACAGGACCCAACAGGTGGCTACTGCACGCTGCGCTGGGGCCACTGTCCCAAAACAGCCCCCGCGGGAAGGGCCAGCCCGGCCCCGCCGGGGCTGCGATGCTCCAGCCCTCGCTGGACGCTCCTCATTTCCCTCTGCACACAGAAACCGCAGGAAACAACACCAAATCATTCCTCCAACAATCACCAGTGCCCAGGTGTCTCCCAGGACCCACTCGAGCCGACGCAGCAGGATTTAGTGAGAGCTCTGACTCCGTAGCTCTGAAGGTATTTCGGAGCAAGATCCCCTCGCACGTTGCAGCGCTGAGTAGCTGTGACGCGGGAGGGTTTCCATTCACGTTTTTCTAACGCTAGCACTGGCGCCGAGCAATGCGGAGCCAGTGAGATTTCAGGTCTCTCGCACAGGTATTTAAGGTAAGTGATAGGCCTAACTGCAATCTTAGATACAGAAATACTTCTTGCCACTTACCTCTACTGAAGAGCTTCCTCCTAATAGAATTCAACATTTCTCTAATAGAAGGAAAACCATATACTTAATTTTAGTATTTTCTGAATGATTAACACATTGGTTATTGCAATATTTTTCTTATATGCTAGACTTTTGGTAATAGTTTGTAAATTTGTAGGTTTTAAAGCCTTGTGCTCTTCACAGGTGGTTTTTTTTCCCTATCCTAAGTTTCAAGCAAGATTCAGCATCTGTCTTTTGAGGGATCCGGTGCCTTTCCGTAGGTGGTGCCCAGCTTGGATTCCAAGGGCTGGAGAGGAGTGGGTTCAGCTTGGGCTGTGTAATTATCATGAGAAACTTCAGCTCTTTGAACCCCCCCGGGCTTTATGCGCTCTCCAGTCCTGGCACCTTCAAGCAAACGTCCCGACCTCCCTTGGGCCAAGGCGGGCCGCGGGGTATTCGCAGCAGCCCCTTCTCATCAAACTGTCGTCTCCGTTTTCTTAACAGTTCGGCTCCGAAGGTGCTGGCGTATCAAACTCTTCTCTTTCAGGTACCTGAGACGAAGAGAGAGAGAATGCATGTAAGTAACAGAGAATCCTGCAAAACTTGAACCCGAATTCTACTGTGCTAGTTGAATGCCTGAAAAACGTCTGAAGGAAAGTTTTTCTGATAGAAAATGGCAATTGCTATTTATTTTTTTTCTTCACATTTCCCCACCACTTCAATCCAGAGTGATTATCAGATGGTCATTTGGTAACAGATCCACAGCTGGTACAGACTCTCACGGCTCTTGACCTCAGGACTCAAATTTCTATGTTCAGAAATAGCGGAGTGTTTCTACCTTGTACCCGTTTGTGCATTTTGAGCTGCTGTCAGAACTCGCCATTTATCACAACCGACATTTTACGGGGACATTAAGAATGTGGCGTATGTAGTCGGTATTTACTCGGGATTCTTCAACAGCAGCAGCTCATCTGGGCAAGCAGCATATAGAAGGGTTATAAATCCCACCCGGTTTCACTGACATAATCCCAGCGTGTTCTACCTCCACTTCGTTACACCAACGCATTCACCTCTTGAGCCAACCTGTAACTGTGAATACTCTCCTGGACTTAAAGGGACCCCCCTCATGTTACTGCTCTTCACCTTGCAATTGTCTGTTGAATCTCCTGTTGTTCTTCTTCATTTATTCTGTGCAGAATTGACTCCAAAAAGGGAAGATGAAATTGAATATACTGAGCAACCTGCCACAGAGACAAGAAATGCCCATTAGCGAGAAATGCCAACTGGGAAAAATACTGCGAATCATTAGAATTGCTGATATACGTACATCACTGCTAATCTCTTCCACATCCCTGTCCATCAGAAAAAACTTGGCAACCTTCTCCGAGGGCCCCTGCAAGAGCCTGTGCAGTAAGGGAACGTCTCCACTCCTCAGCTGCTTCTTTTCTGGGATTGGAAAGAAACGTCGTGGTGCACAGAACACACAACAGTGCCTCCAGATACCTCACACCATCAGAAGTCTTTTTTCTGTCTAGAGCTCCTGTGTTTGACTGACGGGCAATTATTAGAGACCTAACAAGTCCCCCCGGCACATTTGCAGAAGGATGTGGCACCTCACACGATGCATTTTGAAAGAAATCGGTAGATGCAACACAAATAAGTTGCAATTCTGGTGAACAAGGAAGCATGTAGGAGACTCAGCCCAGGCCCATCAGCTCAACCGCGATTTCCTAAAGCAAAACCTACTTTATACTTCTCAAAAATCATTTCAACTTCACAACTTGACATGTACGGTATTTGCCCCCCAGTTCTCTCCCACTCTTTCAGCTCTTCCTTTCAATAAACATAAAAATCTCTTTTTTCCTGAAGGAACAGAGTAGACACTCTGTTGCAGAACTAAACGCTTTCCACTGAAAAATCAGTTTCAACTAGGCATCTGTGACTCAGGACTGCCATCCCAACCTGGCAGTTAGAACATCCCACAGCGCTCCCAGCGGGAGCCCGGCATCCCCCGGGTGCAGCGCGGCTGCGCAGAGCAAGAGTCAGCGCAGAAAGGCATCTTAAACATGGCCTTTAACTACAGGACGAACAGAGGCCTGCTCAGCTGAACCAGCCACGTGGCAGCACGCTGAAAGCGCCCAGAACACAAGCGTTCGGTTTTTGCCCTCCATCAGAACATACCACATGTCTAAGGGGTCTCCTGAAAAGCTCCACTGCCCCACTGAGCCCCCGCTGTCTGAACAGGATGGATGCCCGCCATGAATCCCGTCACTCCCAGGGAAGCGATCCACACTTACCTCCGGAGGCGTGGATAATGTAGAGTGCAAATTCGTGTGGGCTGTTCTCTATCTGTGACACACAAACAGAAAAAGTCTCCTCAGACTGACCAGTACTCGGTAGCAGCAGAGCTAATTCCGCAAGAGCAAAGCCTCTAGAGAAGTTGAGTGGAGAATGATAAAAAACTGTACAGTAAGAAGCTATGTAGAATAAAGATACTGGAGAAACACACAGCAGCAATGGTAAATATGTTTCTGACTAGGTATAATCATAAGTTAATGGCAGATGGTACCAAAGAAACTCCAAGGAAAAAAAAGTAGTTTCAGACAGCATGGCACTGCTGTGGAGCACTAGTTTTAACTCTGACTCCGTAGAGCTTTCTGTGTGCCTGGATCCAACAGAACGTGTGTCCCAGCCCCCGGGCCAGGAGAGAATTCCCGTTTGTTTGCAGCAAAGCCCGGTTGCTCCTGCCGGTCGCTAGAGGGAAGCCCGGCCATGGCCATGAACCCAACTGCCTCTCCCTGCGCTGGGACGTGCTGGGAGCGCAGCAGCGTTCCCCTGCCGTGCGGGAGCTCAGGGAGAAGCCGTTCTGCAGTTCTTCCTCCCCTGCACACCCCGTACACCTTCTCTAGACTCAAACAGCCCTGAGACATTAGTGAAATAACGCCAACCTGTTCCTTAAAAAAGGCCTGTGTGGATTTTTTCCATGCTCCATCCTATGCACTGTCCCCTCCCGGGTGCCTCCTGCCCTTCACACAACGCTGGTGTGACACGGAGTTAGCATTCCTGCAACACAGCTGCAGCTGCTGCTGCAAACACGCAGCGTTACCTTAAACTTCCGAAGCAATTGTTCTATCACTTGTCTCGTTCTCATCCGGCTGTTTATTCTTATTTTGGTTTCGGATCCAAAAGCTGGAGTAAAAACTGATGTCTAGGGACAAAAACAGCAGGGAAACGGCATGAGCATAGGACTGCTGTGCCCAACGGCTGGCACTCAAAGGGGATAAGCCAGCCCAGCTCGGGGACACGGCACGCTGCCAGGTGTCTGCCACCACCGCCCCAAAGCAAAGGGTGTCCTCAGAAGAGCAGCCCCGGTTGGGGTTGAGCCCAAATCCTGGTGACACTGGCCTGGCCACGCAGGGGGCCAGTGGGGAGTCCCCCCCTCGGCTACAGGGGGAGGCCAGAAGCTCACCCCACATGACCTGCCCCAGCACCCAACCTCAGGGGATGAAAGGCAAACACAAACATTCCTACCTCGTAGTTGTAGAAGTGGCCATTAATCGAAAACCTGTGAGTTTCCACTTCTGTCCTGGCTATCATGCGCAGCCTGGTCCCCTTGGGCACGTCCGCGGCGCGGCTGCCGGCCCGTGGCAGGGTAGCGCAGTTGTGGTCCTGCTCGCTGACAGGCTTCAGAGTGCAGCTCTCATAACATGAATGACCTGCGCAAAACAAAACCACATCAGCGTATTGCACAGCTGCTCTCCCCTCCTTGCCAGCACCCCCACAGGAAGAAGGTTCTCCGTGCAGGGATTTATATTTTTAATCATTTTTTGTGTGGGTGGGAGGAGTGGGAGAGGAGAGGGCACGGGCGTACGACGAAGAGCAGCAGGCTGTCTGCAGAGGCCACAGTTTGCTGTTTTGGTCGCCCTTTGGGAAGGATTCCTTGGCGAACGCACAGCCCATTAGCACTGGCCGTCTGCAAAGTTAACCTGCACAGCAATGTTTTCCCTAACCAGTGATACAGGAGTGCTTCACCAGCACGTAATGCATGTTGAACAGACAGAAAAAGACTTCCCTTCCCTGGTAGGGAAGGCCTAATGCGTCAGATTATTTGTGCACAGTCCCAGAACACAGAACGTTTAGCTAACGTAAAAGCACCAACACTTACCTTTCTCGAGGTCTGGCTTTTCTTCAGTAGATTTCAGTGTCTCCCCACTAATATGATGTAGGTCATCAAATTCTCCCCAGCGCGTCATTCCCCTGAAATGCCAAGCACACATTTCTAGTTGATTACTCCTCATTAACTCAGTGATTTCAATTTCTCCTGTAGACAGGCTTTATGTAATACATTCCTATCCCCGTTCAAAACTTCGCAGAACACAACGACAGGCTTCAATGTGGTATACAGTCAGTAACTTCAGTTTATGTCATAATAAAATGAATTAGTAAAACGTGGTATGACTAGGGATGCCAAAATGTAACATAATACTATTTAGACCTTGTTGAACATCAACCATGATGTCCCTTAAATAATTTGCGGTAGTTTATCTATTTTATAGCAATGCCCTGGGTTAATCATGTGGAGGGTACCAGGCAGGCATATAGAAAACACACATATTGTGGTTTCAACAGTCACAGGGTGCACCATGTCAGTTACACAGACATAAAAGATGAAGTTCCCACACAAACCCCCGGCGCTACCCAACCCCCTGCTGTACGAGAGCAGGGAATTCAGCCCAGCCTGTTTTAAAACCCAACTTTCTTTATGCCACTATTTCCACAAGTCATTGCATAAACTCTCCAGCAGAAAGTCTTTGGCCAGTTACTGCTCTGACTGAGAATAAACCAGTTTGCAGGAAAAAAATATTAAAAAAATCATTTCCTACATATATTCAAAACAATATACAACTAACTCCAATGAACACGCCAAGCGACGCTCTCAGTTGTGTTCCGTGCATTTAAAAAGTTCATTTAAGATCAAACAGTGAAGCTGCTGTGCATACCGTACAGCATGTCAGGGCAGCTCCGCATGGCTGTGATCATGAATTAACATTTACTTTAAGATTCAGATCTCCACCAGTCATAAGTTTTTGCAAGAAATAAAAGGCAAAGCACAACTAACTGCCAGAGCAGAGCCTATCCCACCGGCCACACGCAGCCCGTACCAGCAGAGGTGGCCAAGGGAACGAGAGAACCAGATTTGCCTCAGACTCGAGTTCTTGGCTGGTTTCTCCTGGCCAGAGACAGGGAGCAAGACTGTCCCTGACTTTACTGGAACTCCATGGCTGCAACAGCGGTAGCATTAAATCGACAAATCAAACATGTACCACATGCAATCTAAGACAATAGAAAATTAAGAACACGAGCTCTGAAATACAGAATTTATCAGGGAGCCATTCAGGGTAAGTATTGGCTCAGCCTCCATATTACACATCACTCGGCTTCAGCTCATCAGATACAATTCCGAATTCACCGACCAAGGCCTGGGAAATAGCTTTCAAAACAGAAAGAAGAAACACTCAAAGAACCTACATCAGTTTTTAAAGATATGGCCAATCCAGCAGGAGTCAGATCAGCACAAGGTGCTCCGATACAAGACGTCGCAGGCAGCGGCCTGAAGGAGCAGCTGATTCGTCTGTATTTATGAGGGGTTCTAATACCACATCTTGCACACAGCCAGTCTTCGTTCCTTGGCTTGAACTCTGCCCCGAGAAGCCACGCTGTCCCACTTGGAGTGCCCAGGAAGGTAACATGCCATAGACAATCACTCAGCACCAATCTACCAGCTTTTTGCTTCACGCTGGAGAACGTGCATGACACAGGTCTTTTGGGGGCTACCACCATTATTAGGTGGATGGACATACATGGGGGGGTGTACATTTTTATATATACGTTTCCATACATAGAGACAAGAGCAACCTCCTCTACCTTCCCAACTGTTCTTCAGCTGAAAGCCAAAGATGCCACCAAGATGCATCTTTCTGCCCAGCTGCAGCTGTTGAAAGACCACAGCAGTTAGAGCACCCCCGGGCAAGCAGCCACGACAGCCTTTGGGCAACCAGGGATAAACAGCCAGCCACGGCCATTGCAGCCACCCACACGGGCTGTCTTGACATACTGGCCTGCCTCCTCCTTCAGGACGTTAATATCTTACCTTTTGCCAGGGAACAAACCCACGTTCTCTGTTGACTTCAGGGTTACAAAAGAGGGTATCTGCTTCTCATCCTGAATTTTTAATCGGATAGGATGCCGGACTCCCCAAAATATTGACAAGATTCCTTCAATAAATGGTTTGCTTCCTTCTCGCTGGAGAAAAAAAAAAGGACTAAGGAGTGCTGCATAATAATTGAGTAATAATAATCAAGTAATAATAATTGATTTCCCCTCAGAGTCACAGGAATACATTGAAATCGCCGAGGCTTAACACAGCCCCGAAACAGGTCACCTAGAGAGGCTGCGTCATCTCTGTATGTAAGATATTTCCAAAACAGGTAGCTAAAGCTGCAGCTGACCTGGTCTTGTGTCAGCATTAGCTTGACTTTGACCAGGAGGTTTTCCAACCAATGCGTCCCTAATTCCGTACAATTACACATCAAATGCTATTTGTTCTACTTGGATGACCAGCTCTTCTGAAACCAGTGTGCTAAGAAGGTGCCAAAGGGGAAGACCAACTGCTGGCAAAGGGGGAAGGTGCAGTTCATGGTCCTTGTTGATGCAGGGCGCTGCATCAGTCCAAACCCCCTTATCAGTCCCCATTCTTGCCGACACAGAACTCCGTCACTGCAGAATGGGCTGGGACAGAGCAGTGGGGACTGCCCAGAATTGCTCTGATGGCCTTTTGGGTCTTGACAGCAGCAAAACCAGCTTGTGAAGGAGAAGGAAGTTCAGATCTCTAAAGCAGGGACTCTGGTAGGAGACACGATTCATGCTTTAGGCCCCTCCGGTCTCCAAGAGGATGTGTTCCTGGGGCCATGCATACGAGCATTTTCTCTGCACTAAAGGGTCACGCTTGAGCAGAGAGCAGCCACCTCTTCTCACAGCACTTGACTCCAGCACTTGCTGTGGCAGTTTTATTACAGTGATATATTCCATCTAATATACTGACACAGAACTGGTATCCCACGTGGTTCAGTCTGCCACATTAAACATCACCCATTAGTGCTTTTCCTACTATTACGTTGTGCTTTTGGGTTTATTTTTACACGATCCTTACCTGATTGTGTGTCAGTTGGAGATTTTCTTGATCAGAATAGTAAGAGTTGTAAGTCTTCAGAAGAGAAGTGAGCTGCTCCCTAGAACAAAAGATCACAATGAAAAGAATCATTTTTAAGCCTCTCGATCACTGTAAAATCCAGGTACTAAGTAGCAGGGTACCAGCCTGTATCTGTGTACAGGTTCGTTAATGATTAACGCATCATTTTCTTTGAGTAAAATTTTGTCAGGATTCTGGGTTGCTCACAGGTTGCTTCTGTAGAGACCTGATACACAGAGGAAATTAATTAGGCATGGCCTGATGTGACGTTAACACTGCCCCAGAACTTGTACTTTGGACTCGTGTTGTAGTCATGAGGGGGAAGCAAACAGGATCAACACTCCCATGCACCAACGCGGCAGATGAGTCGAGTTAGCTTACACTGTGTTTTCCCTGCATGCTGGTTTTCATTGGGTTTTCACATGTTTTCAGATACTCTTCTTACTTCAGAATTTCTACAGTAAGCCTAGACAAAACATTTCAGTTTCCTTCTGCTTGAAACCTAACAGCTTTGCGCTAAATCTTTGCTTGGAGGAGAAAGGATGGAGATGAAGAGAACCTCTGCCAACAAGCGAGGATTATAATTGGGCCCATCGTCTCAGGTTTCAAACAAAAATTCATGATGCAGTTAAAAAGCAGCATAGCATTGCGCTTTGAATTGACTGCGAGAGGCACGCTGCTGCTAACGACGGTTAAAACTTACTATTTAAGAACCACCACCAGATGCAACTACACCTGTCTCCATCCTTGATAAACTCACAGCACTGCAGGAGAAGAGCGTTTCAGAAAAAGTTTCAAATTTGGTGGCATCTCAAAATAACCAAATTAAAGCTACCACACACCCATTTACTAGGCCACAGTCGCCACCTCCTGCCTTTGGCAACTTTGTCTGGCAAGAACAAACTTTAGCTATGGGATTTTAACTAGGTGATTTCCAAACCTCCCGGGGAATGTCAGCGGAGACGGGGCCACTCAGCACCCCGAGACCCCGAGCAGCCAGCAGGGGCACAGCCAGCACTTCGCAGCTCAGGCTCAGGAGGACCGAAAAAAAGACAGAATTAAGTGAAATGTATTTCAGGAACATCAAGAGTGAAAGGCTCTTCCCCACACCGAGAAAGCAATTTCCACCAGCAGAGATAATTAAGCATGGGCAACAATTGCAAGGAAGCACACACATTCTTCCTCACAGACCATCTTTAAACACCTACTGAGCTGACTATCAAGACGGGTTAATGTACGGTCTTGCAGTGGTGAGTGAAGACACCACGTTTGTTTCCAAATGGTGCCTATTATTTCCTTGTTTTTGCCTAGCATGAGATACTACAACAGCTCAACCACAGGCAAAACAGACAGCATTTGCAAGCTCTTCTCACACTAAGTTCCACAGAGCCTTAGCCCTACCAAAACTGTTCAAGACTCATGTACCATCAGAAGTTCTATTACAACGACACCAATTTCAGTAAAAACCCCAAAAAACCAAAAGGAAAACCCTACCCCAAATCCAAGAATTGGATTCTAGCACCGTCACTGAAAAACCAAATCACACATAGGAATAATGCTCAGTAGAAATTAAGTTTCACTATTTCAGCAGTCAAGAGTTCACCACGAACATCAAAGAAACCACATGGGAGGTGCAGGAATACATGGACCCAGAGCATACGCACAGTTTTACACTCCACCTTCTGAGAGAGGAACTTTAGAGCACAGCCGTGGGGCATCGGAAACCCTGGCATGAATAGTGGCAGCAGAACTTTAAACCGTTGTGTCACAACACACCCACGTCCCAGAAGGCGAGGGCATTATCAGTGGTGACAGCGGCACCCTCACCAGAGATGACAAACCTGAGAGTGATCTCTCCCCGAGCAGCAGGATCAGCTTGTCCATCACCGCAGTGCAGAAGGATACGTGCAGGGGTGAAACGGGTGCTATTTCAGAGCATCTCTCTGATCAGGTTGTGACTCAATTTACTCAGACTTCTGTTCAAAGGGCTGCACAGCTGACTGCGTAAACTTGAAAAATAACCAAGTCAGTGTTGCTCGGAGGGAGCAGGGAGGGCAGCAAACGTGGATTTGCTGTACGCAGTGTGCGAGCGAAAAGCTTTCCCTGGCATAACCTATCCCTCCCTTGCTCCACTTAACCAGAATTCAGCCGTGTCCTGATGCTTGGGGAGCCTTTTCCCATGATGAGAAGGGAAAAGATTTACTCAGCGGGTAACATTAGGACAAGGGCCGCACCACTAAACTCAACAAGGTTAACTGCATTCCTGTCTGAAACTCTGCTTGTAAATTATTTATGTTGTTAACTTACTGCAACTCCCCCCCAAATATTTTTAAAGTGTCTTAATCAACAAAGTGCTGGGGTCCAAACCAGCATTTTCAAGACTTCCTTCAGCTCCGCTCTTAAATCCTGGTAACACAGGCGGTGAACGCCTCTCTCTGCATCGTGTTGGAATAGCTCCTTCCACGTCCTTCGCGCCTCCTGAGCTATGAGGGATTGTATTCAGGTCATCCCACCAAAAGGCAAAGTTTTAATAGACTTAGATATGAATCACGTAGAAGCAAAAGTTTGCTCGTGCTGGCTAAAGGTAAGCAAGATTAAGCACGTCCTGGCCTCATACACAGGCAAAATCCAGATGCAATCTAAGATTAACACACAAGTAGGAGACACCTCGTTTAGTTTGACGGGTGTTGTGACAGACCTGCTGGTCCTGCTTGCGAGGGGCTTCTAACATAAGTCTTTTTATACTTTGCAGCCTAATACCTTTGGCAATCATTTTATTGACAGCTGTTACTTTGCAAGCTTTTCCAGGTAGGAAACTGGGGAGATCAATTCCCTGCAGAGAGATTAGGAATACATAAGGACTCGGGTCACGCTCTGAGACCCATCTATTCCCCTTAGTCCGTGTTGGCTGCAAAGGCAACTAAAATCGCAGGCTAGAAGCACTAAGTGATGTGCTAAGGGCTGTCTCCGAGGCAGACTCAGTTTCTCAGAGCAAGCTCTGAAGACTTGCAGTTGGTTTCTTGCCTTGTCTAGGAAAACTTCCCATTAACGTGCAGAGAAGTTTGCACAAATAAATCTTTTGCGTTTTAGTCTCGCATCAGTGTGGCCAAAGATGACGAACCACACAAGCCATTAGAAAAGCCCCGAGGGAGAGATTTAACAGCAGGTCTCACTGACTTGTTTGTCCTTATGTAGCCAAGAGACATAAGAAAAAAAAATTAGAAAATTTTTCTTCTTTTATCCTCAGAAAGCAGTAAAACGTGCACCAACCTACCAGTTGCAGGAGGAGTCTCAGTGTTGCACATCTTCGCTACAAAGGGCCAAAGACCACCCTAACCAAAGGCAGATGGCCACCTCTGCAGAGCTACGCTGCCAGAAAATCATCAGCTCTGTTGTGTTGCAAGACAGTTCCTCACAGCTCGCCTTTGTGACAACAGCCAAAAGCAGCCAGTCGTGGAAGCCAGAGCCAAGTAACTGGTAGAACAACTTAGAGACAAACTCCAAAAAGGTAACATTTACTGCAGATTCACCACTTTGTCCAGTAATGAAGGCTGTAAGGTCCAGCGCCCCAGTGGTAAACCACAACAAAGCCCAGATGGTGTTCACTCAAAACACTGACCCAGGACAATTCACCTGTGTCCTCTCCTCTCCTGAGCCCTACACACTTCTCCACAGATATCCACTTATGCTTAAAGACGCAATAGTTCAGCCAGCCAAATAATCCCACACGTTTTGGTCAGCCTTTTGATCCCGCCATTGTGCAACTCCCCAGCAGCAGGCTTGCCTTGTCAGCAGGACCTGCATGATACAACCAAAAGAGGAGTAACGAAACAGCAGATTCAAGGTGTAGATGAGGGACAATACTCTGAAAATTGCATTGGAAGCAATGAATGTATTGCAGCTTGAATGTATGCAGACTGTGTTAGTGATATTTGAAATGCTTATTCGGGTTTTTTTTGCAAGGTAAAAAAAACAACACACAAACTTGAACAGTACTTGAAACCGTGACACTGATGCAGAGGTGTCTCAACCAGGATCCCCATTTCACCACTGGAACAGGTAAATATATAAGGGAATAAAACCCCAGAGACACTGGTTCATCTGGAACATTTCCAAATGCTTTTGTATGCCAAGTATATGAAAGTTCACACAGATTAATTACCTCTGACAAAACCACTACGTCCGAAATTAGTAGCAGTACAAAAGGAACAGCTCTTCAGGGAAGGAGAGGGACGCATTTATTACCTGTGTGCTCTGGGCAAAGCTCTGACGCCCTTCCTTAGAAAGGGAGAAATCAACAGTTCTGTTCAAGCCACATATCAAAGTATCAGGATTCAGATGCAAATACCTATTTGCAGCACGAGAAATCCTATCACAGGCCCCATCCCCGGGGGGAACTAACCACTAGCTGCTTCCCACAGGAACAGCAAGAGGGATGGAAATGAAGTGAGAGAAGAGCCCCCTCTTCCAGCTCCTGTGCTCTGGACAACACGGGGAAAATCAATGCCCTGAAAAAGGCATGGAGCTCTACGCCAGGAGGCTCAGGGTTTATGGCAGCATCAGGAAAAATTCCTACCAGCAGATTTAACTGTGGAAAAGCAGCCTACGAAATAGAGTTTGACTGCAATTCCAAGCTTTTTACAAGTAGGTTAAAGAACCCCTTTCGCTCTCCACAGGAAAGAGCTGGCAGCCCCATAGGTCTTTCTGCAAAGAAACCCTGCCATCCGGGACTAGAGGCCAGACCCCGTGCCTCGAACAAAGACCAAAAGGTTTAATGCTCTGTTCTGTGAAATCCATATAAACAGTAACTTTGTTCTGTACACACGTTGCAGAAAGCAAGTGGCAGGAACTGCTGCTGCTACAGGCTCAGCTCTCTACGAGATGAGATCCCCTGGTTATGAATAAATATGGAGTAACTTGAATGAAAGCAGCAAAGTCATAAACAATTTCGTTAATAATTTACCTGGTTATGAACTTCTCCTCATTGATGGAAACAGAAGGCAGATGCTGTGCTTTCATAGTCACTTTCTTCATTTATTCAGAAGAGATGAATCTAAGCAAAAGGTTAAAAAATCATTATATCCACTAATGCCACTGAGAAAGACTAGATGGCAAACACAACAACAAAGCCTTAGTTTGCCAAGTGAAACAGGCTCAGACACTCAAGCTAAGGGCTAACTACACCATATTTTGACTACTTTATATTTAGCTCTAATACCCAAGTATTTCCCACTCCTAGTAAAAAAGCCATAAGCCATTCCCACCAAGGATATCACAGTACCTTAAATCCCAAGTACTACATATACCAGGACTTTCCAAGTAGTTTTTAGATACTCTACAACTCCATGATTATGCTTCACTTGTTAGTACACTGCGACTGCAACCCATTTACTGGTTGGGATTCATTTGTTAATTATGGATAGAGCATTGCCCAGGGTCACCAAAAAAAGAGTGACTCAGCAAACCACCCTAAACCAGGTTCATAAAACTAGACAGGAGAAGAAGCGTTGATCCTCACCAGAGTCCTGCAGCACACAAAGAAAGCAGCTGAGATATTAAAGAGAGAACAAGGCTATAATTAAAGTGATGTAGCAATATAATTTACAGATCACCACGTAGTGATTCCAGCATGTTATGTAGGCAACGAGCCAGACCCACGAGACTCCAACAATGCATTCTTCAATAAGTTTAATTATGGAGTCTTGGCTGCTTACATTCCCCCTCAGGTATTAGAAGAAAAGGCAGACGGAGGAAAGTAAGAGAAGAGACTCAGACTCAAGACCGACAACTGATACTGCACTGGAAAAAACTTAGTCTCAGCCCAAGTGGCATCACACAGATGGGTAGAAAAAAATGAATCCCATGGAAAGCAGTAAAATCTCCAAGGACTGCACTGAAAGTTGATTATTACACTTTTATTTCTCTCTCTCACTTCGGCATGACGACCAAGGAACTTTCCTAACAGCACTTGACGTCCATCCTCCCTTAGGCGAGGAGATTGACTCCAGTCTGATTTCAGACTGCATGGGACAGACCCTGGTCACAGACATCTGAAAAGCAGTTTATTGTCTACAGTACTGACAGGTAGCCTTCAGAAATCTCTTTAGAAAAGAAGTTCAAGCTTGAAAAGATCAGGGCTAGCTAGCGAGTTAGCGCCTAGCTTCTGCGCAAGTGATCCTTCACTACCGGGATTCTTTTTTAGCAGAAGTTGCATAAAGTTTCCACATAGATGAACAACTTCTAAAAAAATGTATGTGGACAAAAGAGAAGTTTTACATAAAAATACATTATCTTCAACCTACAAAGCATATAGGAAGTTATTTCACAACCTCTAAAACCAGAGCACACTACCAAAATAAGCTCTACGTGAGCAGCTGGGCTTCCTAACAGAGCTGGATCAGCAGCGCACCGCGAAGAGCAGGAAGGATCCCACATACCCATTGTCCTTTGGGTGACATCCATCGAGGTAAAAAACATACCTGAAAGCCAAATAGGCCCAGGGACTTCTGTACAGACATGAGTTTGTACAGGAGGAGATGGCTGTACAGCAGTATAACAGCGGTGTTTCTTTGCCTCCGAGTTCAGTAACCATTGGCCACACCTTGAAATCTGCGCTGATGTGATTTACTAATACCTCTGACTGAATCCTCTGTCCATGCCAATGGAATTGCAAAACAATTTCAAAAGCCGCAGAGGAGTTCATGTACATTGGCACCCGAATAACTGGATGCACGCTTAAGCTCCCTCCCATCTGTCAGGAAACAACACGTTAGGAAGAGCAGATAGCCAAGTCACCACTGTTAAACGTAGCGCAGCGACTCTGGCAAGCTCCAGCACCGCTTCACTGCTCGTGGTTGAATTCTCTTCAATATAATTTGACCTTAAAATGTTTCATGTGAAAGAAAAAGCTGATCTCTACAGATTCAGAGAAGTGATCTTTACGCAAAAAAAAAAAAAAAAAAAAAGATTACCAGTGGACTACCTGTTTTGTTATACAGTGAATGGCTCTTACTAAATTCTTTGCCTTAAAAACCTTGAGCATATCTTAAATCAGCCGGACGCCATTAAAATGCTGACAACAAAAACTGGAGCAGTAGCTGGTGATGGGAACAATTCTTCACCAACGCCTCCCCCTTCCCTCTCCCTGGCTGCCCACGCGCCTGGACAAAGACTGGCCTTTTCTCCTACAGCTGCCACAGAAGCACAAAAAATGCTCGTTACATTTTCCTCAGTTGTGTCCAGCTCTGCTTATCAGGCTGGTACAAAACACTCCCACCCTGCCAGCTCACCCCAGAGATAACACACTTCCCCGTGGACCCTTCCCATCAGCCCATACCGGCTACGCAATCTCGCAGCCCGTACTTTTAGTTAACCCTGACACCTGCGGGTTGGGACCACCCAGTGACTTCCCCAGCACAACTCTGCGACACCCCAAATGACACTATATTTACACTGGCGCTCCAGAAGTCCACACAGCTGGCACGTTTCCTATCACCTCCCAGTATTTTATTGTTTCCCATGTCACTTCCTTGTAGCTCTTTTGAGGAACCAAAGAGGAGAAGCATGGTTTTTCCATTGTTCCCTTTGATTTGAACTAATATGTGTTAATTTCCTAGCTCTCCCAACAGCACATGGTAGTGGCCATCTACTCAAAGCTGCCTCCTGACTGGTTTGGTGTCTTCAGCATGACGCTAAACTGGACTGGAACCACAGCCTTCTCTCGGGCAGGCAAGACCTTGGAAGCTGGACCTCGGCTGGACTGACCTCCTGGCTGAGACTTAAGCAAGACGACACTCGGTGCTTGGAGGAAGACTGACTGAAGCCTAAAGGACTTTTGGAAGGAAAGAAAAGAAACAGAAGGGCAAGACAGGAGTAAATCACAAGTGGGGCAAACACAAAATAAGCAGCTCTAGAGGGAGACTGCAACTATTGGAGAGGTCTGGGAAAAGGGGAAAAAGAAGAGCACTGCACGAGCCCAAAGCTGCGAGATATCAATAGCCACATCAGGGCACAAGACAAATCTAGCAGAAGTAGCGAGCTTTACTTTTCCGTAAGATTTATATTTTACTTGAAATGGGGTTTGTTTTTTTGTTTGTTTGTTGGTTGTTCCCCCCCCACCCCCCAAGAAAAAGTCAAAGTGTTAGTGGAGAGGCAGATGACAGGACTTGCTTAATTTTATGAAGCAGAGTGATTTTTAAGTTATTTGCTTAAGGGGACAGCACAGGGACAGGCTGGCGCAGCAATGACAAAGCAAAAGTAAGAGCAAAAGGCCAGGCAGATTTTTACACACGGATGAAAGCAGGCAACTGTAGAGGAGGGCTGGAAGGAGAGGGACGCTCAGCACCTGGACGTGAGCCAAGCAGGAGCAGCACAGCAGCATTTTTATTTGTATGTAACAGCCTGGATGCGCCTTTTGGCGCATCCATGTAACATTAAGGTGGGGACAGCAGAGTGAGCGGTGTGCTACCCAGAGCTCCTACCAGCAGTAGGAAAAACTAAAACCCCAAACCTGCCCAAAAATTTCCAGTTATTTTCGCCGAGTGCTTCCCAGAGCTGTTCCAAAGACACAGCAAGCCAGGATGGGGTGAAGCTTCTCAGTTTCTCATACTGAAGCAACAAGGCTCAGCTGCCTATTGAATTAGCTATTGCCAATTTACACAGCTGATATTTTGTACAGCACAAAGAGCTTCGGCACAACAGCACAGATACCTGAGGCATTTGCTAAACTTGGAAGCGTCTGGTGTTTAGCAAAATTTTGGACCGTTATCTGTTACTATAAAAATGAGTTTAGGATTTATTCACATGCATAAGAAAGTCAGGATCAGCAGAATAATTTTACTGGTCTTTACCCAGACAGACACTGTAGTTGTATGAGCCTTCACGCTGGGTTTCTCTTTGGTGATTTCGTTTGGGTTTGTACGTTAGATGTGCTACCACCAAAGCAACTGTCTAATCCGGAGGAAGTACTCATTGCAAACACTTGCCTTTTCCCCACTGCAAACAAGGGGGCTTTTTTCTTTGTCTTGCAGACTTCTTTACACTTCATTTTAAAAATTAACTGCTCCAGTACAGAGCAGTAACAGCACGACTTGGATACAAAACACAGCGTCACCCCTCTGCTCAGGCAGGTGCAGAACGGGCTTTGATTGCCGAAACCAAAAGCAAGTCAGTATTTATCTGTGAATATGGCCCCTTCACTCTCCGAGTCACAGAGATACACAAGCTCCCTTCACACAAACAACGATGACAGAGCAGGGCTTGCACCAAATGTATTTCAGACAGTGAGGGATGCATTACTATGAAAAGAAGTTACTTTCTATTTCAGGTCACTTAGACAGCTTTTACCCGCCAAAAAGAACAGACAAGGTCACCGACATAACCTTTTAAATCACGCTAGCACTGAATGAAGGGCAGCGGAGGCTCATGCCCATGTACACACAGAGCAGCAGCACTACCTATTATCTGCCCACTTTAGTCACAACCCACTCGCCCAAAGCCACCTTGAGATTTAGGAACTACTTTGACGAGGGTTTCTGACCGAATATGTCTCCTTCCCTCCGGCACCCTAATTACCCGAAAGGAATGTGACTGCAGTTGTGGTGGCTGCGAAGGACCTCGCTTTCTACTGACACGGCAGGTTACACGGCAAGCAGGGGAGCAGCTCCGGCTTGCCATTCCCCTCACCTGTACAGCTCAGCAGAGACGGAGAAGCAGAGGAGGAGTTTCACGTACCTTTCACTGAGCCCTGGACGAGGCATGACAGCATGGCACTGGCTGACAGCTACTTCATGGAACCCACAGAGCTGTTAATTACTCTTTGCCTTAAACTGGGAGTGCTGGAAGCCCAGGACACTCCCCGCATTTCGGTGCATGTCGGGAATATTTACCTACCCACTTTCCTTCCTCCAAGCGGCTGAGAGGAGCGCTCCCTTAGTCACGGTTACACCTACGGGGAGGCTCCAGTTAACACTTTAATCACTAACTTTATAATGAGAGGCAACCTGCTGACTCTTAGTAATTATTTGCTGACAGGACGCGCCCTGAAACATCCTGTGCTGAAAGCACTGTTATGCTTTAACCTTTTCTCTTGTCTGTTTTCTAGTCTAGAGGGTTAGGACATTTTTCCTTCTCCAGATACACACTGGAGTTTAGGGGAATAACCAAGACATACAATCAGATCATGCCTAAATATGAATATATGGATTTATAACATTATGACAAAAATTCTGACAACGCAACTTGTTCACTTAATTACATACAGCTGTATATTCAATTTCTTGCTTAACTGTCTAATAGACTTATGAATATTATTCATTGGGCAAGAGAGAAGGCATTGCTGCTTAGCCTAATTGCTCAGTAGCTAATAGTATAAGCAGATGTTTAAGCTGTAAAAAAACATATGAACCACACATACCTTCCAAGTTTCTCCTGTTTGCCCATCCATTTATAGCAAGCAATTTATTCACATGATCAACCCTAAAACTGGAAGTTATTGGGCCACAGAGAGAAGAGCACGAAAAATACTGAGCCTGAATTTGCCTTTATACCCATCTTATTGTACTGTGATTTACATCAAGTTATTTCTGCTTTATATAATTTTATGTTAAGGGGAGGTAGAACAGACCCATAAATATTTGATTCCTGATCACATCGTTATCCTGTGGTGGTTTTCCTCTCAAGAGCTGGACGCATTGCTGTACGCACAACACAACATACTCGGTATTTGGGATTACAGTTTATGCTGCAGTTTCTACCTCTGCACCAAAAAATATTTAAATAAAGCTTTCCTTGGTATATATAACATTGAGAAGCCTTTCAAACCACAGGAAGGAGTCAACATAAGAGATTTTTGCTCGGTTCTCAGAGGAGCTCCGTGCTGTGGTGGGCTTGGAGCTTCAGGCCAAGCTCAACATCTGGAGCTGCTCTATCTTTTCTGCAATTGTTTAACACAAACCCATACAACTTCCCAACCCGTTTAACACCAGAGGTTTCATTTTTCCTGTCACAGCTTCAGACGCTTGATGAGAGGGCTAGAGCAGAGAGCAGGCACAGCCTGGCACCTGCCAGCCTCTAAACCGAGATAACGTCTAATCTGTTGGTGACACTTGTGCTCCGCTGCTGCACACTCACACTGTAAAGCTCTACCATACCAGAAAGTATGGAGTATTTTTAGAACTGAAGACCACATTATTAGCTTACAATAGGGCAATGTAACGTTAACCCTTCAGTGTATCTCAAGCTCCATCCTGACTCCACAGTTTTGAGTCTTTGTCTGGTTTTTTAAGATTAATTTAAATTTTTAGGGATAGCTTTTTTTTAAGTTTACAAGCAAGTTTTAAAAACCCAATGCTTAAATTACTTAGATTCATGCAAAGATATCTCAGTAAGAAATTAATACAATAAAGCTGTAAAAAACCCGGATGTAGTAAAGGCGTGTAGTTCTCATTCCCAGTTAAACCAGCTGTGTTGGTTTTTACATTGGTGTGCGGAGCATGGCTCGGGCTGGTTTCTAGTTTTCACTCTCACAGCTGCACTACTCCCACCAAAGGCCTAGTTCTGATCTCATTTCAGTCACACACAGTTACCTGGTAAGTACCACGAGCAGACCTGTCAGTGCAGACTAGGAACGGGTACCACATCACAAAAAGAAAAGATGTCTTTAGGGCCACATAGCAGAAGGAAGTTTACTGGAAATTCCAAGGAACAGAATGCTTCTGTTCCTTTCATAGTAAATACTCAATGCACAGGAAGCGTTATTTTTTTGTCTTTCATAATAGGCATAGTTTATATGCCCTGGAAGGCTAAGAACAAGTCACAACTTGGTTATATTATTTCACCTGTTAAGTAAAAGCATAATGATGTTTTGCTTCAAACAGGCAGGGAATGTGACAATACTTGAGTCTTTAAAGGCTGTTTTCATTTCACGCTCCTTGCATGATTAATATTCAAATAATTTTAAGTTAATAAATAATTGGAAGTTGGAGTTCAGCTGTTGAATAACTTGGTCTCAAATCATTAACAGATTGCTAAAGCTAGAAGAATATCTCAAACAGAAAAAACTAAGAGATTCCTGTTCTATTTTTGTAGTACACGGTCACCTGGCCATGGCAAGATCATCCAGGCATGCTGGAGCTCAGTGGAAGTGTTTTGATAAACACAACAGGATACACACGAGCTCACAACAGATTTCTCTGCTTTACAGTGAAAAGGAAAATCCCTAACACTGTTTGCAAAGAACTGTTTCTGCACAGCTTCAGATCATTAACTCCAAACACAGAAAATCCTTCTTGGACTTTCTGAGGCAGCTACTGCAGTGCAAAGGCAGAGCCTTGGCTGACAAGATCTGAAATGAACACAAAGCAAGTGATCGGTTCTTTCCTTTAGATTACACAGGTTACCAAGAGGATTGTGTTGATAATAGCAACAAATCAAGGAATTTAAAACAACTGGATTTACTCTGCAAGGGACCTCCCACTCTTTGGTAAGATTATTTTCTGTCACCACACCAAAGTGCCAAGAGCAAACCTCGTGTGCCAGGACATGTTTTGCAGACAGAACTGATAAGCACGGAAAACAGAAACTAGGAAACAGATGACGAGCCCAAATCCCTAAATATGTACTGTACGCATCCATTACACTGCCTGCTTATCTATCATGGGCCATCACCCCTCGCACACACCACTGTGTGAGTTTTGAAGGCCACAGTTTTTTAAGGAATAGAAGAGAAGCAGGGCTGATGTCTGCAGCAGCACATGTGCTAGAGGCTATAGTTTTTGACATCATTTAAAGAGGTGGAACTTCCCAAGTACTGACCTTTGCCTCTGCAAAAAGCCGCTTGCAGATATCACTGTCTTTATCCTCACAAGCCACTGTCGGAGGGACAGATCCTACCTAAGCATGTGAAACACCGTTAGTCACACATTGGTTAGATACACCCATGAAGTCATCCATTTGATATCGTAGAGCTTTATAAACCCATACAAGGATTTTCATTGCCGGGAGCTACAAAATATTACAAAGGGCAGAACCAGCTGGAACTGCCCTGTCCCAAAGAGCTACAGTCACAGCTTCTCCCTCCCATTACAGCTCAGCCAGCAGTAAAATCACAACCTCACCACACCCAGCCACCTTACACAGCACTTATAAGCCCTAATTCCTCCACACTCCAGGTCTCCAGACCCAGATTTTTCTTCAAATTCAAGGTTTTCCATAAAAGATTGCTTCCTTCAATTTCTCTCTATGTGCTGCTCCGTATCAGGGCTCCCCTGTTTTCACAACACAAACTCCCTGGTCCTATTTCCTTGGAGAGCCACAATCAAAACCCTCTCACATTCCCCCAGCACAAAACCATCATATTTGCAATAGAGGATCTTTTTATGCCCCGGCCACTCCTCAAGAATGGTCAATTGAGGGACATGTGACTGTAGCACCTGACTCCCATTCCCAATATGCTAATGATTTTTCTTAAATTACTTGTTTCTTAAAGCAGCTGAGTCCTAATGTGGTCTGTCTCCTATTTTCTGTCCCTTTTAAAACACCGGTTCAGTACTCTCCACAATCAAAAGGTCATACTGGATCTAAACTAGACTTTTGAGGGAGTTTCAGATCCTAATTCTGACTCGAAGCTATTGCCATCGTTCCTTGAAGCCGCACACGCCTGCTGCAGTTGGAACTGCTCTTGCAGAACAACCAGTTATTTTCCTGTTATTTCTACGCTTGCCTTTAGATTGTGTACAAATGGGAAGGTTCGATCTGCAAAGTGTTGTAGAACTATTTGAGAAGGGACAATTGTTGTGCCAAAATTTTTCCCATTCTCCTCATTTTAAGACACCCTAAGTTGTAAAGCAAATGTCAGCAATAACTCTAATTGCAATATAATTTGCATCACAGAAATACGTATGCAAGTCTATATTTTCTCCATGATCTCAGTGAAAAAATGGGAAACGTCTCGGCTCCGCTGAAGATCAGTCGTCGAGTCACATTATAAATGCCTGGACTTTATACAAAAAAGCCTACCAGTAATCAGTCTGAGTTTAATTTCTAATGAACACAATGCAAATCAGACATTGTTGTCTTGCCTTCGCTGCAGTACATGGCGCTGTGTCATGAAATGATGAAGGATCTCCAGCACACGGTCTGCAGCGCTGTCTCAGCCCCGCTGAACGTGCCTGCGTTACCGACTTCGAGGGGATCTGGGAGGCTGTTTGCTGACCTGCTCTCGCTGTTCCCTACCCTACTGGTCTGTCAAAGATATTCTCTCTTCTGCATCAGACTTTCCTCTTCTGAAAATGCGCACACTGCCAGATCCTGAGATGCTCTGAGCATGTGCAAGTCTCTGGCAAATTTCGGAGAAGAGCTCGGCAGCAAAATTTTTTTGCGTGCAAACTGCAAGATATATTTGAAAAAAAAGTTTGAAGTAAGCTGCACTTCAGGACTGTCACTATTCTACAGTGTACTACCTAAATGCAGTGTAATGTACTACTAAACTAAGACGAATATTCCTGCTTCATAGCAATTGACGCCGAGTCATAATTATGAAGCAAAACCCTCCTGATGTTAAATAAGCTTAATGCTAGGCTGGATACTGGTTAAAGAGCGCTCATGCAAATACCTTGCCATTGTCTATGTAAACACTTCAGTGGTTAAAAAAAGTAGCCCAGATTTCCAGATACCATTCTCCTCACACTTGCCATCAGAAAGTACAAGTTTTTCACACAATATTCTGCTCTGGGGCACTAGAGGGAAGACGCTTTAAGAAAGAATGACAGCCCGCACTAGCCAGCGTTGCTACGACTTACAAACTTCAAGAAAATGGTAAGGATGAGAGAGGACATGGAAACTGGATTTAGCAGATGTTTTACTGAGATTGAGATTATAAAGACATTTTAGGAAAGAACGTGTGATACAAAACTGTGTGACATCACTGTATTTTACATGACTGTACTGGACCGAGTTTCCTGATGGCATAAAATGATGAAGTGCTGTCAATACTGAAGAAAAATAACCTTTTAGTGTACATAGCGTCATTAGGGGACCAAGGAGACTGACCCACAAGTCACCTAGCAAGAGCTCAGCTCCTGTAATGTGTTCTTATATCAGGTGCCCAGACAAACAGTACAAAGAGCACACTCGCACTTATGCCACCTCATTTATTCTAGCATCCATTCTAGAAGAAAATCCGATTTCCTTAAAGAGCCATTGGACATCAGAGCTTCTCCTGTACAGATGAGGACGTCATTTGTCACTGCAGCAAAGCACACTGAAATAAGTTTCATTTATGCTTACATATATAAATCTTTGCGCAATAAAAGTGTTCAGGTTGATAAGGAATAGCGTGAGAAACAGTACTCTCATTTTTGGCCTGTAAGTGAGGAATGAGAAGCTGGTGGGCATGGGGGGAATGTGTGGCAACTGCCGCCTGTCTCTGAGCAGCCCACGCTCCCTCGCTCGCGGTCGCTGTGCACCGATACATTCCTCACATTGCGTCCCAGCGTCTCTGCATGGCATGCAGTTCTCATTGTATGCTGCTAAGCACAACTAACTGGAGCGATCCATCAAACTGCTGGGAAGCCAGCATAAAACCAGCGACATCTGAGGCTTAAACCCATTTCCATAATGAATATTGATGGTGTAAGCAAGTACCGTCGCCGAAGTGCTTCATAAAAATTGTTCTGAGAGAGAACTGACTTCTTAATTTATGTGCTGCATGAGATATCTAAACAGACAGTAGAGCAGATGATCTATAAGCGTCTGTAACATTTATTTATTAATTTGCTCTTGAAAATCTCACACGAGCACAGAGAGCGCTGCAAAGGAGCAAGTGCAAAGCAAACCAGATCGGGCTGACTCACAGAGGCTCTGCCTTGGGTTTGGTGGTTTGAAGAGGCCTCTGTGACTCCCCAGTTCTCTCTAAGACAGTTCACCCTCTGACACTGAGACATTCCTCAAGTGTGCTCAGTCTTCTTGCTGAAAATCACCCCACAGACACTGCAACTGCTTGCTCTGGATCGCTCCTGTCCCTCCATAATGCTGCTTTTCTACTACAGTATCAAATAACCCCTTTGGGCACCCAGCTGTCTAGCATATTTTACCAAGAGTAAATACATTTCTGTACTTACTGTGTCATACTCATATTTTTCTCCCGAGTGTCTGATTGTATGGATCACATTTTTCTTCTCATTCAGATATCCAAGGCCCGAACTCTTCTGTGTAGAGCGCTAGCGCACCGTGAGCGCTGCGTGCGATGGCTGGCAGTTACGCGTCAGCTCGATGGCAGAGGCAGTGGCATTTCAGTGGCGCTGGATGAAACAATGGTGTCTCTAACTTTGAAGGGCGGAATCTTCCCTCAGTGCTTGGCTAGCTCATTTACAACCTACGCTAGGTTTCATGGGAATTAACAAGGCTAAAACCTGATCTCATCGTTGAGGACATCTGAATGTCTTTCTGGTCTAGAAGTGCTTTGGAAAACCAAAGCCAGATGAGAACGGAGGCATATGGAACACAGCGGTTTATAAAATCACTATCTGATTTGGACTGTGAGCTCCGTGTGTTCCTGTGTAAGGCAACATAAACAAGTCAATAGCTGTTGGGAGATGCTGAAATTCTGGAAAGATTCTTCTCTGCGCAGTTGTTGGGAGGGTGTGTCTTCCAGTTTGGAATTTGATCCATCTGAAACCATCATTCTCAGCCCTGCAGGCGATACCTTGCTTCTAGCCAGTACACATGTCCTTGCAAGTGAAGAATCTGAACAAGCTGCCCACTGGAAATGCAGATTCAGCCTCCGGGACGGTGTTGTCCCAGCTTCCAGAGCACACGCCGCACGGGGGAAACGTACCACGCTTGCAGGAGGCAATCCTTACCGCAGGAAACCACGGGCTGCTGGGTGAGGGAGGCAGTCTCCAACGAGAGGATGTTCAACCCGCTACGAAGCTGTGGAGAAAGGAGCATTTTTAGGACTGTAAGTTGGGCGGTATGCTCGCCCAGGTCTGCGGAGAGCACAGGTTCTAACAGGTGCAGGAATGGAAGCAATTCCAGGCGTGAAATTTTATGCAAAAGTTATTGCAGAAACAGGAACCGCATCTGAGCAGTACGTGTCCAGCTGTCCCTGGAGGCACACGGCCAGGGAGCTGAACGCTGCTCGCCCAGGGCACCTGCTATCTGCAGAGATCCCCTTTGGCCCCTGCGCGCTGCTGCAGCAGGCAGCTCAGTAGTGCTGCAGAAGTCGGCAGTTGAACTGTCAACCCTTCATTTACAGCAATAAATTCCAGAATTTCAGACACCTTTGTGAAAATTAAGGAATATCTAGTGAAATACCCTGAAACTGAAGACACAGAGATCAACAACTGTTTTTACAAGATTGGTGTGAATGTTCAAGCCTGGCACCACTCTCTTGACATCGAACACCACACATTTGCACTTAAATGACAATGTTTTTCAAGGAGGGACGGTCCTTTGCCTGTGCTGTTCACGGATAGCTGCCTTTCTTACCTGAAATTTCATCAGGGGTGGCATTCTTCTGGGGGTGGATCCTTCTGCTTCCTCTACCCCACAGCAATGGGGAAGGCCCTGCCAGGTGCAGGATGTGCTTTTTTCAGCGAAACAGACTTCATACGGCAATGACACATGCATAACTCCATGCTGCAAAATGAAAAGTAAGATCTCTTTAAGTGCCTGCACTCTGAGGGCACCGGTTCACCTTAATGATCCTGATTTGCCACACCTGGAACCTCCCCACCCCCTGGCCCACACCCATGGGCCTGTGACCCTATTTAAGCTCAGCCTAGAGAAGCTTCTCTTTTTTGAGTTGTGCTGTGGGAGTGTTGGTCTCTCCCTTGGTGGTCAATATGTCTATGGTTGGTTATAGACCCTATTCATCCTTATCTGTAGGCTGGATTGTGTTTATGTCTGTCTAGGCTTGATAGGTAGTTATTGGATGGTCGGGGGGGACTTGGGGATTGATTTTTTGGGTTTTCTTTAGGTCTTGTTTCATTACCATGACCTTGTCTGGTACCTGGGCTCTTGGTTCAATGTGGCTGCAGTCTCTGGTTCTGCTCAGCTTGCTTTGCTAAGGTTCCAAGGGAGATGTTTAGCAGGTGAGATGACCAAGGGCTGCCCTGAGCATCTGCCAGGGAAGCGGTGGGGTAGGGTGCCTGCTGGTGCTGGCTGGGCTTGGGCTGTAGGTGGTCTGCAGCCCAACGTGGGGACCCTGTGCTGGCCCTGCTGGCTCCTGCACCAAAATGTGCACCAGAAACCTAGCGAGAGTCCTGGCTACCATTGCTCCATCTTCCTGGGTGCCTGGGGCTGTTATACCAGATGCTGTGTCCAAGGCATACCTACTCAAAGATCTTTATTTAAACTGGGGGTTTGGCTTTTTTATTTTATCACAGAAAGCAAACATCATGGCAAATAAAAAAGACTAAGACACTCAAATCCTCGTGTTTTGTATATCCAGGAACTTAGATCTATGGTTCAACTGCGCTTGTCACTCCAGCGCTTAACTTTTACAAGCTGCCAGGGCGTCTGCGGAGTAAAAATAATTTTCATCATATGCTGTTAAAATATTTACAAAAGTAGAGTAATTTTTTAAATTAATGAAGTATCTGTCCAAACACTGATGTTAGGAAATAAATTTCTTAACTGTAAATTTGTCTTGCAAACTGTATAATTTTGTATTAAACTTACCATTTGAAACAAAACTAAAATGGCTATTGGATTTTGTTACAAGTTCTTATGAATGCAAGAATAAGTTCTGCCAGCTCATGTACTTTGTCTATTTTGATCTCTACTGATTTTCTTTATTTTCTACCAAGTCTGTTTCCAGAACAACATGTTATTGCAAGCCTTCCCTGGTACATAAACTGAGTAAATGACGTTGCATTCAAAAGATGTATGTGAAGATGATATACTAATAAAGTTATTTGATATGCCAGCTGTTTATTTTACACTGGGCGTGTTCCTTAGTACTTCACCTTTCTTGCCTCTTCAGACTATGAATATTTCGGATAACACACTTGTTAGGCGTTTTCCTGGTCTCTAAAGAACTGAAAAAAAATCACCCTTCCAACCTAAGCACTAGTAACGACATCTAATTGAAGTCAACAACACCGTAATAAAGGAAAACACTTATGACCTTCGAGTAGTGCCTGCCCTGTAACTCTGGGACAAGTAGGGTGCAGGGGAGCGAATTACCACAAGGTGGCGGAGCTCAAGGACGCATCGATTTGGCTGTCGGAATTCCCAACAAAAGCTTTTATTTAACTTGGCAAAGCGGAAATGAATTTACTGTCCCACTGGCAGAGGGGGCATCGGACCCATCAGCAGTTGTCTATTGGAGTTTCCACTCGTGAGGATGCTCCAATGACTCCGGAGTGCAGAACAAATAACTGTTAAATCTGTGTTGGAAAGATGTTTTAAGGGCCCATGGAATTAAACAGCGTCAAGGAGGCTGTTAGAATGGAAGGTAGCTTCCAAAGTTTAAGGAATGGGCAAAGGGAGAAAAGATTAAAGGAGTACTGACTCTAGCGTGCTACACGTGGAGATAAAACACCAAATGTTTTGATTGGCCAATGATGCCAAACCTCTCATTTACACCTGCCCTCGTGCCAGATTTGAAAATGGCCCGGTTTTAAAGGTAAGTCTTCTGAATATCTGGCAAACTACAAACCAGTAAGTTGATGCCTTTACCAGGCAAATGAGTAGAAAAGAGAATAAAGAATAGAGTCAATGAACAAAGGACTGCACGTAAAACATTGGAGAAGGGTTCACATAGCTTCTGTTGGCAAAACTGTGGCTTGGGACATGGTAGGATGCCTGCAGGCAGCTGGGACCCAGGTGGTGGGGATGCTCTGGCTCCCTGGAGGGAGTCAACAATGTCCAGCACCAAAGATTCCTCGAGAGGGGAGGAGAGATGACTTACGCAGAAGAACAAAAGGTTAGAAACAGAAGGCAGGACTAAATTTACTTTTCTTATTGGAGAGCGGTGGTCTGAGTCAGACAGAACTGCTTTGGGACCCCTGCTCTTTGACGTGCAGTGAATCAGGAAGGTGAAAACTTCCATCTTCAAGAGCTGAGTTACACATAACGAGGAAACGGTTCTCCTTGTCCTCTAAAACTCTTCACATACAATAAAAGTATGGTATGGCACCTATCAATCGAGTCTCCCATCACTGACCTTCTGATCCCATCTAATAATACTAAGATGTGATTATAGCCAGGGATAACCGGGGAACAGCTGCAGTCACAACACAGCGGTAGCTTCCAGGGCAACAGCAAAGCATTCTTGCACATAGGTGATGGTCAGGTGGAACCAGCTCGGTGCATGAAAAGCGCAGGGCCAGACGTACGGATTTGGGATTTGGTGTTGAACTGTCTCTCGGTATCGTTGAGAGCAAGCTCTGTGACAAGAGGTCGCTGTATCAGATATGGCCACCAGGTGGAAGTGTGGGCCCACAGAAAGCCTAAAGCAGTCGCCAAGAGGGCTACCCTCCGGGACTTGCTAAGGCTGGTTTTATTTAACAGCAGAGACAGGGCGGGATGAAACCCAGAGTGCGCTCCTGGGAGAAGGCCGTTTCGTGCACGGCACGGGTGCTGCTGCCTTACCAGCCTTTCGTACGCCTCCTGGCTAACAGATATGTGGGGAAAAACTTGACTTCCAAGTTAGACTGCCTTAAGAAGCACTGAAATTACATTTTGTTGATCTGCATTTTACTGTGGCAGAAAAGTCAGACGGAAGGAGAATAAAAATGCAGAGAGGGAGGGGATGAACTCAGATACATCTGTATTTCATCCACTCTCCACGGTACACCAGCAGCCAGACTGAATAACCGTACCTACCAGAGGTCTACCTACCAAAGGGGTGCCCGTGCTGGGTCTGCGGCTGCGGGAACCCATGTGAATCAGGAAATGAGTCCAGCCTCAGGGATATCAGTTGAAATTCCTGGACAAGAAATAAGAGCGGAAAAAGGGCCTGAGATGTCCGGTTTTGGTTAAAAGCTTTACAATGGTTCAATGACAGAAAAGGTAACTAACTGGTCCTGGACAAAGAAGCTGAAATGACATTACAGTCTTCTGCTTGCTTGAAGTTGTTAGTGAAGCACTTGCAAAGAGAAATTGCAATATTCCTAGCAAAGCCAAATATTATTGAAGGAAAAAATCTGGACCAAAAATGCTAAGTCTTGGACAAAACAAGAACCGGATAAGGCCACTCTGGCCCGTTCTAAGTCAAAGAGGCTGCTTCTGCCATTGCTGTGAATAGGAAAATATCCTTTCTTTTAGCTTTCAGACTAATGAGTTTCTAGACTGCAAAGAGAGAAAACATTCTCTCCCATCAAACACCGCAATCACATAAACAGGCTGAGCTCTTCTCTGCTGGATCTGTCGCTACCTAAAATGATTGAGGTGCTGCTGTGCTGCAGCTCCCAGGAGCTGTGCCAGCACCGGGGCACCTGCGGGAGGTACAGATACTATTTTCCACCCTGGCTGCTGTTCTCGATGAACGGACAGCAAATAAAACCCTTCTGTGAAAGCCAGGGAGTGATACTGGGACAAGCGCTACACCGGGATTCTGTTGAGAGGAATTTTCCTGGGATGAGACCTTCGCTGTCTACTAGGCAGTTTTCACTGAGGCTGCTGAACGACACGTCTCGTTAACGTAAGCTTCTTACCAGTAATGACCCGTATGGATAATCTGACAATCTCCAGGACCGAGCCAATGTGCCCGAAACCGATACAGCAAAACACTACAAGCACAAACTCCAAAGTAACCTTGACAATGCAATGCAGCGCTTGTGTTGCAAAGAGAAGGCTCAGTGAGCCAGTCAACAGCTTGCTATTTCCTGGGCGGTTTGTGTCTGCATGCAGGAACTTGTTGCTGAAGGTTACTTTCAGTGTAGTATCATAAATTATGCTGTTTCTCATAAAATAAAATACAAGTACCTCTTTGTCACCAGTTCTCAAAGTCACATGGGCATCAGTTTATTCTATTCCTGTTCAAAGCAATCCTCAAGAACACAATTTCAGTCCATGTTTGGACACTGTTGTTAGGGCAGAACCCTAAAATAGCCCGTAAAGCTCTTAAACGTGCAGTTCAAAATCTATAGGAGAAGCGAGCATTTTATTGTAGCTTCTATCCTACATTTCTCTTGCATTTCACTGACAACACTTCTGGTGATATCAACATGCCCTGCCGGTATATTATTGTATCTTGTTCAAAAATAAATACCAGACAAAAATGTGGGGGGAAATACTGAATTTCATTGTGCGTGATGTTGAGGGGGCAATATTTCTTGATTCTTTTTTTCTGCTATAATGGTAAAAGTGTTTTCTGTGCAAAAAAAATGTGCAATGGCTGTTAATAGTAACAGGCTGCGTCTATGTAACACCTCTCACTTGGGAATATGAATAAATTTAGTCTAAAACTAATGTCACTAATGACAAAAGTATAAATATTAAAAACCCGAAGAGTGGACAAGGGTTTTTCCAAATGATGACGTGGTTTTCGGTACCTGCTTTCAGATTCAGATATACCTGGCTTACAAAAAGAAATGAAGATGCACTCTGAAAATCATGCCGCTTTCAGGCTTTCAGCAAAACCAAAGGCATCTGCAGCCAACAACTGGTCCACGAAACACAGCGCTGGGGAATTTTGCCACTGCTGACGAGGGACACGAGATCAAGGCCAGAGCAAGCACATGTGACCTACAATCCCTTCGGTACCTGGCACCGAGCAGGTAACCGCACACAGGACAGCAGTAAAGGACTGTTTGCACTGAGAGGCACGTATCGGAGACAATTCAGAAAACAGGGATATGTCTAAAACTCAGTAGTCATTTGAAGATAGAAGGCAAAGAGATTCAGAAAGGTCTTTGCTGCCCTGCCATAACTGGAAGGAAAACCTCTGTATTTTTCCTTTGCTGTTCAGAAATTATTTAGATTGAGTTTTGTTTCTGTTCAGAAGATTTGGGCAAGATAGGGGAAGAAATCAGACATTCAGAAAGGTCACAGAAGGTCTCATAAACTGAAACTTCAATTTTTGCAGGCTGTAGCTGAAGGAAGAAAGGCTGTTGAGTCCTACTAAGTTTTGTTCCTTCCGTATTTCCAGCTGAATTCTTTAATGACCTCACCGGACTCCTCCAGCAATGACAAGCAGGCAAAACCACAGTATTCCCAGCACTTGGGATCTCGCTGCCCCAGAGGGTGCCTGCTGTCGGGGCCCCAAGTGCACCAACTGGCCTTACTAGCCCTGGTGAGCCTCACCCGGAGCCTCCCCCCACACCCTTGCCCAGCGGCCCAGAACCTCATTTAAGCTCTGGCTTCAGCATTTTTTACTCCTTTTGAACGATGTTGGAGGAGTCCTTGTCTCTGGTTCAGCCTCGGCTTTGCCTGGCCATAGACTGCAGTGATCCAGACCCCTGACCAGTCACTTGACTTTCGGGCTTGACCTTGGATGCGCCTCATTGCCACGAGCTTGCCTGGTGATGTGTGCTCTTGGTGGGACCTGGCTGGGATGTCTGGGCCTCCTGGGTCACCGTGCTGGGGAGTGTGGGAGATCCCTGCCCTGCCTGCTGGGTTACGGTGCTTGGCTCCCCGTCCCACAGGCAGCAGCTACTCCTTGCTGGACCCTGATGCCCACCTGATGGTAACTTGCCCACTTGCTATAAGCCTGAGCACTGACTCCTGATAGGATTTTCTGCTTGCTCTCTCATTCAAGATATAAAAAATTATGTTGATATTAATTGGAAGTAAATTTGGAACTATTTAAATGTTGGGATTCAAGTAACAGCAAGGGAGGCACTTTGCTTTGTAATCTGTGTTTAAATAAAGATGCTTTCAAATGGATTCTGTGAATTGATTTCTGGTGTAAGTAACAATATTCTCAGTCAGTACCCTCCTATAACATCCCCTTCGTACTGCTGTCTACTCACATAATGCTTCATCTCAGGCTTTTTGAAGTGAAATATTCCCATGGACTCTAATGGCCATTAAATGATAGGATATGTTCACCTGTTTCACACCTTCTGAAACAGAACCACTAAAGCTCTGAATTCAAAAGACTGGTCAACTATGCACATGGGAAAGGAATCTGAGGTTGTAGAAATGGCAGTGGTGGTGGGACTCAATGTGTTTGATGCCCAGCGGCCTGGTGTTTGCCCTGTATCGCATACCAGAAGAAAATCTTGGTAGATTTCTCACTTAAGCGATCTTGTTAGGGCATGTGAGATGGGGGAAAAAAATACCAGATTGCACAAGTGGAAAGTGTGATAGCGAAATCACCTCGGTGACTTCAGGGGGGTGAATAAGACCCTTGCAATCCCCAACAATGTATTAGGTCAAATAATGCAAAGGCGAAATAAATCATGCAAATTCTAGAGTAGAAGTGTGACCCGCGTCAGCTCCTGGCAGGAAGTTCAGCTTTCAACTCCTGTCAATAACTGGCACCACCATGAAAACAAACCAGGTTGCACTGAAAAGCAGTGCGTCACCTGGAGCTGAATTGCCTGGCTCTAAGGCGTGGAGCAAAACCATAATCCAGCTCAAATGCTTTTTTCTGTGTTAGTTTATTTGTTTATGAAATGTGAGGAGGGTGAAATATATCGCTTGAATCCTTTCAGGAGGATTAGAAGGTAGATTTATTTCAGAAAGGAAGAAAGCAAGCCTCCATTTTTCTCAGTTGCAGATTCTGTTTCCATTTTAAAAGATCGAAGGGCTTGAAGTGTTAAAGGTAAGCTCATACCTGTAATTTGCATCTTTTCACGCAAAATACACAAAATGAAGGTGATGTTTCTTTCAAAGGTCTTCTAAATCCATACTTTAAAGTATACTCGGTAACTCACAAATCCTACTTTTGCAAAAAGATAACCTGGTTTCACTTACGTTGTCTGAGGTCTGTACTTGTGCCAACAGTTTATTTAATCATGTAACCCATGGCAACCCTCTGCTCCTGTTTTTTAAAGTGTATGTATTCTTTAAAAAAATAAAAATGTTAATCACCTGGTTTTCAAGGCCTTTAAACTAAGTTTCCTCCATGCTGTATACTTTAGAGTGTTTCTTTTTCTGAACCTCTAGAAAGGAGGCATGGTAACTCAAACACATCTCCTGGGAGACAGGCAGCTCCAATCTATGCAGCTATGTAATTTTATAGAGGAGAAGTCAGGCACAAAGAAATAAAACTTCAGTCTTCAGAAGTAATTAATTTGCTCTGGAATGACCTTTGAGGACGACAGCCTCATCTTTGATGAGATCTTTGCAGCTCCTGGCCTAATCAGCTACTCCGGAGTCATAAAACTCCGCACCGAAGCCAAGAGCTGGACTGAAATCTCCGGAGTTCCAGGTTCATGCTTCAGGCATGTGATTGTCTTCTCTGAGTGTATCAATTTTCCACATCATGTACCTGCAATGAATCTAATCTGCTTGCTGATTTTGTCCTGGGTTGTCCGTATATTTTTCTTTCACAAGGGACTTGCCCTAAGCTGAAAATTCCTAATGGGTCCATATACTCACATGGGCACTTCTAAAGTAAGATACTGGAGTTGTCTTGATTATTGGCCTCACAGATACCCAGCAACTTCAACAGCAGTTACAAACGTGAAAATCAGGCCGCTTATTTAAGTATCCACATGCAGATTCAAGGGCACAACTTTAACTGTCAAAGGCCATGCTGTTAACTTGCCTGCAGAATGTCAACGTCACATCCCATGCCAGAGAACACTTCCTAGAAAACCTGCACATCTACGTTTTCTCACAAAGTGATTTCGTATCCTTGGCGTGAGCCTTAGACAAAATTTCTGTGCTCGCATACCCCCACGAGAATGGGAACTTCAGATCCAGCTTCTGCTCTCAGCTTTGTGATTCTCCCCTGCTTGGGACAAAAGCGAGTAGCTGCTGGTTGTGCAAGAGCAGTGCAGGGTGTGGAAAGGCTCCGTCCGATTTCAAAGAGCTGAGGCTCAGCGCCGGGGCAGCGTGGGGAGCACCTCGGGGCTGAGTCACCCCTACTGGTATTCATTTTTGCTGAGACACTGTGCAAAAGCTCGGCTTTGGTAAGTAGACCATTATTCTAGATACTCTTCAAAAATAGGAAAATGGGATGCTTGCTGTGCTGGACTCTTACAACCTGCTGCAAGCCCTGCACCAATGCTGTAAGAGGCCATCTGGTAAGGCTGCAAGTGCTGCTAGAACCCCTGTATATGCTCCCTGCCGTTCCTGACTCCTGTAAGTGTATGCTGTCTGCTGGGTTTATGCCGAAAGAGAGGATCTAATGCATCCGCTTACCCATCCTCTTACAGGGACAGATGATTATTCTGAACCCACTGATGAGCTACACCAGGAACTTAGGCTGAGCGGTGGTGAAACGCTGCCTGCTCGGAGCAGAAGCATTCTCCGTTAGCAGAAATGATAAAATGCTGATTGCCGCGCCTGGGCAGGAAGCTGCCCCCTGTCCTTAAAGAGGGACCACGCTGCTCTTTCAAAATGACAGTGCCCTTGCTTGCGTGCCACTAGTGGAGAAGTGACTTCTTACACAGGGCTCCCAGGATGACACTGGACGTGCAACACACTGAGATTGCAACACGACGCGGGTATGATTTTATTGTCTTGCTGGAACTCATTAGCAAGTTCCTGCCTCCAAGAAAAAGAGTGACATGAAAATGGCCTTTGGATGTCCCCGTGATGAATGATTCATTTTGAAACGAGTGATGGCTGGTACACAGGCTTGAGGATGGGGCCCAGAAAAACAGCGAAGATGCAATGTACCGACATGGCCTTTTGCAGATCAACAGCACGGGGAGACATTTCACAGTCTGAAAGACACGAGGCCTGTCTGTGAGCAATTCACCTTAGGCACCAACTGCTCTTCTGCCTCCAGCCCACTTGTTCTCCCTTTATACCATTGCACTCACACGCAACACAATGCTCTGGCTGTAATGCTATCGTTGTGACAGTAGCTCTAACTAGAAATAATACCAGTATGGTCTGACTGCTTCCTGAGCAGCACCGAGCACCCGATACCCTCGCTGGCTGCTGTCGAGGTTAAGGGATTCAGCGCATTATTAGAGATATCCAACACCTCCTTCATTCACACCCACCACTGCTAGGAGGAAGGGCCCACATGACTGAACTTGCCACAAAATGAAGTAACCTATATGTTAGTAAGGCTTCGTAAAGACAGCTTCCATTCTGTGATAAAATGTCATCAAGTCTTGTAATTCCATTGTGTTGTCTAACTTAATGTGATGGCGCCTTAGTTCTTTTAAGGCTTTAGAGCAATCCTTCAGCTATTATCTGCCAGCTAATACAGCATGTCTGATGCTTCATGCAGTGGATCGCAGTAAATCATTTTCTAGGCTATGTTGTTACAACTAAGGATGTAGTTTGAAACACACAGCTTTGGGGAAGCTGGCCTGAGAAGCTCCTGTGCCTTCCTCAGCCCTGGCCTCTTCCTCCCACCTCTGCGGAGCGGCTTTTGCACCCTCCCTTCTGTTATTTCACTACCACTATCACAGAGCCAGAGTATAAAATGGGACCCCCTCAAATAAACAAGGAAGAACCACCCTACAAATAAAATGACCAGCACTGGAGTTAAAAAGCCATGTCTGTAATAGCAAGCACCTCAGAAATCTCGGACCATTCCTACTCCCAGATCTCAAAATAAGTCCCAAAAGTCTTCCACTGAAACTCTGATTTGACTGCATGTTTTCCTTTCTGGATGAATCTGTCCAAAACACGGTAAAACAGCAGAGTAACTGTTGGTTATTGGGAAATACCTCTGATTCAGAAAGGAAATAAGGAGTGGCCAATAAAGGAGGACTCCAAGGGGCTCACCATGGTGCAACACAACTTGTCTTAATGTTCTGGTTAAAGAGTAAAATGTAATTTTTAGTATCTTCAGAAGGGAAGCAATTCATTCGTTGTCTGAACTCAGTGCCTATGAACTTCTTACTGTCAACAACTCACAGAAGTACTCAAAAAATATGTAAGAAAATCAAACTTTGCTCTTATGCCTTCTGCTACAGACAGATGCTTTGCATCTGGAACTTCTTTTGGTAAATGATTACCATAATGTCTGGCATTTCCTTTCAGAGTGGATTGTGAAGAGTAGGACACGCACTGGCTTATATGGAATTACAAGAATTCTTTTCAGAATGCACTATGGTGAGTTAAAGATATGACACATCATTTTTAATTGGTAACTTCTTAAACGAGTATCACAAAACACCAATGAAAAAACTACGTGATGGAAACTACCACTGTGATAAAAAGCTTCGGAGGGGATCTTCTTGTCTATGATGGCAGGAGTGTTTACACCAGAGCAGCAAAGAATACGTCATATATATTTCAGTAGACAGTGCTTCAATGGGTGATGATAAACTGAGCTCTATCTTGGAACTGGGAATAAAAATTTCAACGAGGCTGCACAAATATACTCCAGCACTCATTTTTTCTCTTCCTGTCCAATTCTATACCTTGAAACTATAACCTTATTACTTAAAGATTATATAGGAAAGGCCATGAGTTCAAGTGTAATCTGTAGCTCTCCCCTCTCCCCCACTTCTGTGGCGTACTACATATATGCTCATGAGAAAGGTGAACGGAGTGACGTTCAAGTCAACAAATGCACATCCTGCTCATTTTGCAACATTAGCTGGAAGGAAATTGTTTTCACACTCTGGTTTAGTAACCATTCCCTGATCAAAAATACTGTTACATCTCCCTCGCTAAAGCACAAGCAAAATCCTTGTGAACTAATAACTGCACAGTGCTTTACAACTAACCACCACCGGTACAGAATGAGATAAAGCACTTGAGGCCCTGTCACTGCCCCTGGTACCAGAACTGGATGGTTTTATTATCTGCAGTACTTTCCAAAGTGACTTTCCTTTCACAAAAAAAGCATTTATAAATTCCAGAAACAGAGCAGAGAGGTGCAATGTGGTTGCAGGACCTTTGCAGTTCCACGTGTGTAACTTAAAGCTTTCACCAAAGATGGCCCCAAGTTACCCCAGTTGTAGGTAAGTACGTACATACTCAGGCTGGACAGTCAAATGCTTTCAATATGGCACTTGGGAATTCCTCTTTAAGGAACTATTGCCTGAAAATTGTTTATGTCCCAACTGTCTTAGCTTGCTAGGCCTTCTGTGTTCATGAAGACTTTAGTCACTCTTGAAACACTCATCACGCTCCACCTGCCACCAGTACCAAATGTGCAGTCAACACAAAAGTAACAATAAAGCTCCTGTACAGTAGGAGGAGCGCTAGAGCAGCCATGCTCACGTGCTCCGAGATCTTGTAAGATTCAAGGTTGGACACAAGGTTCAAACTCTGAATGCCATACGCTGCCAAAGTAACTGTTATCACCTAACTGCTCCGCCAGGATTCATGAATCACCTGTGCTCACAGGTGACACTAAGTCACAGAGTCACGTTCTGGCAAAACCTACAGTTTTTGTACTGGTGTTCCTTGCTGGTCTGAGAAGTGCCACTCTCCTGTTACCACCCCAAAATGATTAGGTTATTAGCATAAATCATACTGGGGCTGCAGTACCCTCAGTGGTAGAGTTCAGGATCCTGAAAGGAGGGGGCAAGGCAAAAACCAAGATCACAGCTGTAGACCTCAGGAGAGCAGACTTTGGGATCTTCAGGGATCTGCTCAGAAGAATCCCATGGGAGACTGTCCTGGAGAGCAGAGTGGTCCAGGAGCGTCCTGTGATCCTCAGGTATCACCTCCCCACCAAGCTCAAGAGTGGTCTCCCAGCAAGCAGGAAATCAAGCAAAGGCAGCAGAAGGCCCACGTGGATGAACAAGGAGCTCCTGACAAAACTCTAACGCAAAACAAAAGCGTACAGACGTTTTGAAGTCTCCATCCTTAGAGATATTCAAAACTCGACAAGGTCCTGAGCAACCTGCTCTAGTTGACCCTTCTTTGAACAAGTAGGACGTGTGTGTGTGTGTGTGTGTGTGTGTGTATGTGTTTGTGGGTGTTCTCCAGAGGGCTCTTCCAGCCTTGTTCTTTCACGTCTTTCTGTGAAACTGTGACTCTCCGTCTGGCTCAGGAAGAGGTAGTGATGTCTGGTTACATGATACCTGCAGTGCCATTGGGCTTCAGTATTTCCAATCCAGAGTGTTCATGCAGTGATTTGTCGAGGAGATTGTCTGAAATAGGGAGTGAGAAATCTCTGAAGTCAGACATGGCACATGTGAATCCAAATAAACCTGAAAGATAGCTTTGGGGGATATAGGGAATAGGGGTCTTTTTCCAAACCAAAATGAAGCCTACATTCTAAGGGCTACATTTTTGAGATGGCAGACAGCGAACCTCAGAGTAACACGGTTTTGTCCACATCAGCTTCAGAGAAAGGGAAAACATTTCTAGTTGTGGTCAGAGATTTGATGCTAGTACCAGAAAAAGGTGAACTGGGGAAGTTCTTGCTTACAGGGCTGTGTTACAAATCAGACAGTGAATGGTGAGCTTACAGTGTTGCTCCCTGTATTTCCTACCAGCTCTGAGGAATACCTAGTCTCTAAGGTTTGGTCCATCAGACCTCCTGGGTAGTGGGAAAGTCAGAGCTGCTTTTGGACCATCTCAAAGATTGCTAGGAAGGACACACTAAGCATGGAGGAGAAAAAAAGTGTCTCAAAATACCTCAAGTCCTTTGAGACTAGCAAATCCTTAGTGGGTTTGGTGGAATAGAACTTGGCCAAATGCTCAAGTAGAACAGTAAAACTAGAATACAGGACTATTATCTTTTCCGGACAGAACGTTTTAAACCTCATCAAAGCCATTTTGTCCTCCAAAACTGCAGAAATCGTGAAGGTTTTGCAGAAGCAATGGAAATCTTTTCTGAAGAATATATGTGATTGACAGGATCAACCTTAAGGATCAATCATAAGACAGGATCTTATGAAAGACTGCCAGCCAGCGTGCAGTCATGCATGCCGCCTCAGAAATGAAAATGAAAATAGATATGCTGGAATCAGAGCTTATAATGACTATTAACAGTTCCCAAGCTCTCCTGTCGTTATTACACCGAAGGAGAATGGGGAAGTGTTATTGTTTTGTGTGGGTGGTTAAACATTCAGCTCGGTGCCTAGCCCCCGTGCATACGTGGGTTAGTGCCTAGCCCCCTTATGCTCATAATGGATGGTTTCCTGGTTAAGTGTACTGGGACTGGATACCTCAATAGGTTGGACTTAACAAACAGGTATTGGCAGACCTTCAGGAAAAAAGTGCTGGGGAAAATCATACTCCTTGCTGTAGGTTTATATCCTTGATCTACATTAAAGAATCAGGCTTTTGGGTTTGGCATCGACCAGTAATGGTCTGTGTCAACACAGCTGTTTATGCTGAATTCAAGTGGGTAAATTCCCGTATTCTGATTACATTACTTTTTATAACAGTAAATTAGCTCTGGGCTGGAAATAAGAGAAATTGATATGTAGGAGCAATTTTCACATCTTTCATTGAATCCCAATGACAAATACTTTTCCTACAAGAAATAGGAGAAGATGCCTTTTATTCAAAGAGAATCCAAGCCCAGAAAGGACAAACACTGAAGCATAATACGGAAGAGAGGGCAGGGTGGGAATGGCAGAGGGAGATGAGGGCTTTCAGAAGTTCAGGACACACCGGAGGAATTGCTAAAGGTGACTGTCAAGTCACTTTGCTTTGAAGAGTTAAAGAAGAGTTTCATCACTTTCCCCAAAACACCAGGATGAACTGCAAATGCACTAGATGTGAGGGGATATGATTCAGAGTACAACTACCAAGGTGGTTGGACATAGATTTACACTGCTAAATAATGGTATTTTTAATTTCAAGTTCACAAAATCTGAGAAACTTTACACGTAAATAGAGTTGCATTCCAACAGTGCTATAATACTGCGGGCAATCTGTGGAGGCTTAACGAATATAAATTCTGTCTTTGTATCACTGGGCTTTTAAAAATCTAGAGAGCTACTTGTTAGTGCTTAGAAAGAAAAAAAAAAAAAGGTGCAAATTCACAAACTCTCTCTGTCACACAAGTATTCTGGTTTGCTATTACATATCTAGGAATGGGAGAAGGCAAAACAGGTCATACTGAAAGCATTTGTTTGATCTGCTGCCTTTTATCAGTGTTACAAAATCCACTGGAGTTAAAGGAAGTTCTCTATAGCAGGAGTTGCCAAGAAGTCAGAATAATGTAAATTATTCCCTGGGGTTTTCAGTTTGATGTAGGAACAGAATTACAACATGAAGGCAAGAAGAGGGAAAGCCAGTGGCAAGAAAAAGAAGTCTGGTTCCCCTGAAAACCATTGCCTTTCAGCACAGTGTTACCAGTCAGAAAAAGTGTACGCTGGAGATGCTGCCTTTGCTCTTTTTTCTTGAGGAGCAGCACTGGGTGGGAAGAGACAGGACCTGGGGTCTGTTCCCATCTCAGCTGACTTTCCTGACTTCTGCCCAGCATCTCTAACAACTGCAGGAGGACGCGGAATGCCCAGGTGCAACTGCAACGCAAATCCTTATTTGTACCTACCAAGAGGGAAAACCAATCTCTTCCACAGCAAATATTCAAAATCGTAATACCACAGGGCAGAACAAACACAAATTGTTAATCTGCAAAAATCGATGCCACGCACTCAGCAGGGCAAATATTTGACCTGTAAATAAACCGGCAGAAATGAATTCTCGGGGAAGAGTTACCTGCCTGTAGCCAGCTCATGTTTTTGCAGTGTCTGACCAGCAGGACTGCACCCGAAGCAGATTCCCTAGGACGTGTTTGTTGCAGTTTGGCCTCCAGGTTGGCACTTATCAGGAGCATTTTCCCTCAGCTCCAGTGTCAGAGGTCTTTGTTGAGGAGCTAAAAACTCTGTCTTGGTTTCATGCCATGTAAACATACATACATTCTGCTCAAGGATCAGTCCCACGAGGATCCAGCTTCCCACACAATGGGGATGGTCCCTCCTGGGTGAAATGCAGACTGCCGTTCCCTTCCTCGCCAAGTTCTTCTGTCTTCACCCTTTGTTCTCTCAGCTGCAGGCAAGAAGCATACACGTAAGCTCTCTCTCTCTATCTCCAGTTCAAACTGATTTTTCCTCCGTACGGCTGAAACTTTGAAAATAAAAAATGCCTGCATAATTTACACAGAGGAATTTGAGGCCAATGCACCCTCTTCTGTCTCCTAGTAGCTGTTGTGCTTCACATCATCTCACTGCCTCTGAGTTCAGGACCTTGTTCTCTTCAGATTTAAGTCCAGTGCTGAAGCATGACTTCACCGATTTTCATTTACTCCGGATTGACACCAGTAGGCGGATGATTAGAATTGCAATACCCATGTAGCACAGGGTTGTTAATTCAGCTTTGCTTTGTTTTGCAATAGACTTGCAAATACAATAACTTTGGGAAAACTGTCATTCGTTTATCCTCCCCCCTCAAGAAGATTAAGGCTACCTAGAAAACAAATGTCTAGTTTTGCACACCTGAGGGGACAGACGCTTGCAAAGGGGAGGCCAGGGAGCAAGGGAGGGAGCGGGAGCAAGCGCCGCTCCTGAGGATCTTCTCCAGTCCTTTCCTTCTTCTCAACTACTCTTTCTGCTCAGTCCTGGAAGTCTTGGCCTTGTCGCATTAGATAAAATACTTGTTTGAGTAACTCTTTGGTTCATGTGTTGTAATTGGCTTTCAGTTACTTACGATGATTAATGAATAAAGGTATTTATTTAATAGGAAAGACAACACGTGGTGATACCAGCTGAAATACTGGAAAGTCCCTGAGTAATCCTATTGAGATTTTTTTTTTTCCTTAAAGATGCAACTACTGCAGTTAAACCAAAGTGGTCACTTTTTCTTTAAAAAGTTGCTGCATGTTGATAGCATGAACATCCTGATCATGCTTCAGGCTGCATCCTGTCCATTTTCTTTCTTCTTCTTTTTTTTTTTTTTTTAATTTTTCCCAATACTACTTCCCTTTCTGGAGATGACTTCATTTCCTATGCAGTTACTACATATGTGGGGAAACCCCAGGAATATGCAAAGGCAGATATTTTCCATCAAACCCAATCAGTAAATGGCTTTTGATTGTATTGTGAATGGGCCAAAGGGCACAGAAAGGAAGGACTGCAATTTTGTATTCTTCCAAACTGCTGAAAAGTGTGGATAAAGTTCAGAGTCAACCATAGTTGTTCTGCTTGAGGCTCAGGGGCTTTGCTGAAGCAATGCTCAAGAGCGCCATTGATGAATTTTAGAAGTCCAGCTGCAAGGGTGGAGTATCACTCCAGTCTTCAAAAAAGGCAAGAAGGAGGATCTGGGGAACTACAGGCCGGTCAGCCTCACCTCCATCCCTGGAAAGATGATGGAACAGCTCATTCTGGGCGTCATCTCAAGGCATGTGGAGGAAAAGAAAGCTATCAGAAGTACTCAACGTGGATTCACCAAGGGGAAATCATGTCTGACTAATCTGATAGCCTTCTATGATGGCATGGCTGGGTGGATAGATGAGGGGAGGGCAGTGGATATGGCCTACCTTGACTTCAGCAAGGCTTTCGACACGGTCTCCCACAGCATCCTCATAGGGAAGCTTAGGAAGGGTGGGCTTGATGAATGGACAGTAAGGTGGATAGATAACTGGTTGAAAGACAGAGCTCAGAGGGTGGTGATTAGGGGCACAGAGTCTAGTTGGAGGTCAGTGGCGAGTGGTGTTCCCCAGGGGTCAGCACTGGGCCCAGTCCTCTTCAATATATTCATCAGTGACCTGGATGGGGGGATAGAGTGCACCCTCAGCAGGTTTGCTGATGACACAAAGCTGGGGCGGGTGGCTGACACACCGGAAGGCTGTGCCGCCATACAGAGAGACCTGGACAGGTTGGAGAGTTGGGCAGAGAGGAACCTTATGAAATTCAATAAGGGCAAGTGTAGGGTGCTGCACCTGGGGAGGAATAACCCCCTGCACCAGGACAGGTTGGGGGTGACCTGCTGGAGAGCAGCTCAGCTGAAAGAGAGCTGGGAGTCCTGGGGGGCAACAGGATGCCCATGAGCCAGCAAAGGGACCTTGTGGCCAAAAGGGCCAATGGCATCCTGGGGTGCATCAAGAAGAGTGTGGCCAGCAGGTCGAGGGAGGTCATCATCCTCCTCTGCTCGGCCTTGGTGAGGCTGCACCTGGAGCGTTGTGTCCAGTTCTGGGCTCCCCGGTTCAAGAGGGACAGGGAACTGCTGGAGAGGGGACAGCAAAGGGCTACCAAGATGCTGAGGGGACTGGAACATCTTTCTTATGAAGCAAGGCTGAGGGATTTGGGTCTCTTCAGTCTGGAAAAAAGACGTCTGAGGGGGGGATCTTATCAACGCTTATAAATACTGAAAGGGTGGGTGTCAGGAGGATGGGGCCAGGCTCTTTTCGGTGGTGCCCGGGGACAGGACAAGAGGTAACAGGCACAAACTTGAGCATAGGAAGTTCCACCTAAACATGAGGAGGGACTTCTTTCCTGTGAGGGTGGCAGAGCCCTGGCACAGGCTGCCCAGAGAGGTGGTGGAGTCTCCAACTCTGGAGACATTCAAACCCGCCTGGACGCGTTCCTGTGCCACCTGCTCTGGGTGACCCTGCTCTGGCAGGGGGTTGGACTGGGTGATCTCCAGAGGCCCCTTCCAACCCTATGATTCTATGATTCTATGATTAAATGCATAGCACTAGGATCCAGAACAGCTAGCAAGAAGAACAAAGGCAAATTAAGCCGGCTAACAGAAAAATCAGCAGAGGGAGAAAGAAGTGGTAGCGATGGTTTTAGACGTGTTATAGTAGTGTGTATTGCTGGCGCGCTTGCTTGTGCTGCAGGGAGATCCATGTGCCACAAGCTCTTGAGACAGAACTCGAAGGTGCTTCTCCTGCCTCTAAACCAGAGATTTCATCAGCAGTGGAGGTGGAAAAAAATATTCACCAGCATAGGTGTTGCAATTGTTCTTCTCTGCAGCAAGAATCACGGGCCGCACGGAAGATACAGGAACAGGGATCATCATCTCCTGCGCTGGGAGGAAGTAGCAGTGTGGTACAGCAGAACTCCAGCTCTCGTCCTTGTTCTCAGAAGACTTTTGCAACCTTATGACTAATTGATAGTCCTTTGTTAAAGCACTTGCACACTGACCTTTGTAACACCTGCCCAATAGAGGATGGATCCAGAAAATAAACTTCATGTTCAGCACTTCTAGAAACAAACGAATGCAATTTCCATTCTCATTAATGGTGGTAGATGTCAAGTATAAACAGCTTCAGGAAGAGGGGCAGAGACGAGCACATGAATTCCAGTGCGCCTTTCCTGAGAAGGGCTCATCAAAATGAGTTAGGCTTTCAGAATTGCATATTAACTAAACAAAAGAGAACAAGTATTTTTGTAGAGGGCTGGCCCAGACACTGCTGAAGCAGATCAGGAAGATTGGTACTAAACATGTATCTCATGGTTCCATTTCTATTTACAGCCCTTTATTCCATACCTTTCATATAAACGTCATTCACTGTGACAGCCGGCAAACTTAAAATCTTGCGGGTTTTGTTGCTATCTAATTAAGAAAGAGGGAGAAAAGACATATACTTATGGGATTAGTAACTGTAAGCAATTTCTGTGTTTGGCCCTCTCAAGTCAGTCAGGTTGCCTCAGGTAAGGTTCACAGCAGAGGCTGTCTCGCCTCCAAAATACACATGACACTAGGCACCCAGACTGACAGACAAAGATGCAAAGAAGTTGAGACATTTTCCCTTTGCAGATCAAAAGTATGCACGGGTTTTGCAGAGAGGGTCACAGAAGTATAAGAAAATAAGAGAAAGAATTTGCCTGAAGGAAATCTAAAGCTCAAGCAGGACTACCCTTTTCCGCTGAACCTGGTATTCTTTAAAAAAAAAAAAACAACAGGAGTTGTCACAGTCACTGAGTCAGCTGCTCAGCTATTTCTAAATGATCTTTTGCATGTTTGGATCTAAAATTCCAGGCATGAGGCAGGATTTCTAAAGATACCAGTGAGCAATTGTTGACAGAGGTGAGGACAGAGCAGTGCCAGGGGTTTCCTAGGGGAAAAAAATTCCCCACTGCTCACGGGAGCATAAGGAAATGTAAAGTTCAGGGTCACTCACAAGTCAGGGAAAGTTGGGGAGAAGCATACCGAAAACGATCCGAGAAACTCCAATTTTTTCACACTCGGGTACCTCAAGCTCTCTCTTGCGCTTTGCTATGCCATAGCATAACTCGTGTGGAAGCCTTGATTAGTGGAATTAGTGAATGTCATGCCTGTGGTGGCACCTACAGATCGATCTGAACTAATCTAGCACGTACCAGTTTGCCATGTGGTTGGGACAGGGACTTCTGCACCACACATGAATGTCAAAAGCTGGACGCAGGAGAGTCTGCATTCCTGTGTGTCATATATTGCTGATAAGCCCACCGTTTCTCAGAAACCTTATCACTTGGTAGGTATTAAGGCACTCCTATGTCAAGAAAACGGAAGCTTCTCAATAGCTGTATTTGTGACCCTTATGACAAAACCAGTATTTATTCAGCTGGAGGCTACCAGATATTGTTTACAATGCTCATGCTTAAGGCTTATACTCTTCAGTCAGAGACTGTATGCATTAGAAATTCAGCAGCTTTTAATTCACCCACCTCACGTCTCCAAAACTAGGTCCTTGTACATAAACTGAAACAGCGGCTCCTCAATTTCGCCCAAATCACAAGAGTTTACAATAAAACATGTGATCTTTTCATTCACGGTTCATCTTTTCTGACTTCTCTCTGTAGCCACAAAAAGAATTTTATCTTTGTTGACTGTGGGTTTTTTGCAGGCCAAGTCTTCCGCTCACTACTTCTTAAATTACAAGTCAAAACACGGGCTCCAGAACCCTACTCAGTTGTTCCCATTGCTCCATATCAAGATGCGTTATACTGTAATCATTACGTCATATATGATAACTGTAAAACACTGAAGCCCTTTCTTTATACTTGAATAACATACAATAGGCACAAACATCTTATCCGTCTGGATCCAGAATGCAGAAACAGCACTTCCTTAAAACAAAACAGACAGTAGGTTTTATGCAAAGAAGACAGTAACACCTCCGTTGCATATACAGTACAGAAGCAATAATTTTATCTTTGCTTTAATAAAAATCATTAATGAAATTGAAGACAACAGTTTCTCGGGTTTATTTAGAGAAGAGGTCTACACTCCTCTGATAGTGCAATGTATACTTCCATTTTCTCCTCGTATGCAGGCCCGAAGACATTTCCATTGATACTCTAATTTTCATTTCTATGAACAGTTTGCTGTGCATGGAAATAGCATGTTGGGGGAACTAAAAAGTCCAGAGATAGGAATGAACAACCCAGTCTGTGCTGCTATCGGCAACAGAACAACATTATGTAAAAAGAGATCCCCTGGAGATGTGATAAAGGTCTATAGAATTATGAAGGAGATGGAAATCAGGGATAAGGATCAACATCTAACTCTTGTTTTCCCATAGAAGAATCAGGAGGCATCAAACGAAGACAGGCTCAGAGTGGGAGACTGTTAGGGGTAAGTCTCAAACACATGTGGTCTTTTCTTACACAATCCCAGCCGTCTGCTGAGGGCCGTGGTTGAAGAGAGGATACTCGCTAGGCCAACCTCCGGTTTAACACATAAGGGCTGTAATCAAGAGCTTATGTGCTCACATTAGCTAATCCAGCTATGTTCACTGCACGCTGAACATTTACTGGAAAAACAGGTGCTTAATCCCGTATCTACACATCTTACTAAGCTACTACACATCCTCTAAGACTATTTGTAAACAATGGTGTAAAACTACAGACACTGATATATAGGGGAATATTAAGTGACTTTCAGTCTGGCATACATAAATCTCTGTCCTCCATGATGAGTCACAGACCAATGAACCTATATTCATTCATATCTGGTCCTTTGATGGTCTCCATTACCTGGCAGAAGAACAGTAACGGGATTCCTTCATGTTTAACTCCCCAAAAGTACACTTGTATTTTAGTATTATTTTCTATTGTTAATAAAAATGGTTGTACGTCTCCGACTTCATCTGAATAATCCTGTTCATGATCTCATCTTCACTTTTCCTTTCATTCTACCATAATCAGAAGAAATCTCCTCTTTACAGGGTCAAATTTAAATTTGCAAAAGAGCCTCAATTTATTTCAGAAGCAGAACCCTGCAGTAGCTTTTAGCATCTTCCTCTGCCCATATTCAAAGCAGCAAACAGTTAAGAAGTTTTGGCTTCAGAAGAAGCAGTTCATCCTCCAAAAAAATCCACCTGATTAGGCAAAGCAATTCATCATACCATAATACTACATTCCATACGTTCTCAATAGTGCAACAAAGTCAGCCTGGATTCTGTTGCTTGTTTCAGCGGTGCTAGGTTTTAATGTACCAAAAAGTATTGTAAGTATTTCTGCAGAAGTTATCTCAGCACATAAAGAAAGATTTTTTAAGATGCAATTGCACAGAAGGACAAGGGGAGCTAACTAAAATCCAGTTCTAGTACCTATCCTTTCTACGAAGTATTATCTCCTACTTCTGTCATGTCTTAACATAAAAAAAACCCAAAGCCCAAAGACACACAGATGAAAAATCACAGATCAGATGTCTTCCACCAGAAGTGCAAATTTACAAAGAATAACATAGTAATAACAGCAAAAGTAGGAAGGTTCAGATGAAACTAATCACAAGAAATAGAGCATTACAGAAACCCTACGGATCCCACAAAGCTAAGTACAGGGCAATTTTGCACATATTCTGTTTTTGTATTTCTTTAATCAATACAGTGTTTCCTGATAATGAAAAGCAATTTTGTGGCCATCTAGGGAAAGGGGCTTGCCCATTTACCTGTGACTCATTTTGCAGAGGCATCTCACCGGTTCGGAGTTTCCCCTGGTGTGACCCAGGCGTGATGCTGGCATGCGGGGGGAGCCCGGGCGCTATATAGACACGGCAGGTCCCAGAGCACAGGCACTGGCCACCCCGGGGGCTTCAGGAGATCACCTCACCACGGAACCGGGCGACACGAGGAAGAAACACTCCTGCATCATGACCGGCAAGGCTGCGGCTGCTGTCCTGACTCTTCTCCTGATCTCAGCTGTTGGAACAAAAGGTAAAGAAATCCTTCCTAAAGCTCTCATAACTAATAGCGAGTGTAAATGCTGATGGGGGAGCTACTATGCTGTCTTACAAATAACTCTTCAAATACCGTAAGCAAAAAGAACATGTTGTGCTTCCTGTGGGAAGAGTGAAACAGCCCACCCTTTTTTTTTTCTTCTTGTTTTACAGGTGAGGCCGTGCCACGCTCAGCCATTGAACTGCGGTGCCAGTGCGTAGGCACCCATTCCAAGTTCATCCATCCCAAGTTCATTCAAAACGTGAACCTCACCCCCAGTGGACCTCACTGCAAGAACGTTGAAGTCATGTAAGTGCTTTTGCAAAATCCTCCCGATTACTTAACAAGAAGGAAACAGATTTTACATTAAGGCTGATGTAAGCATTCTCCAAAAGATGTGAGAAGCCAGCAGGCGCGGCTTCTCAAAATGCAGAACAGCGGCGCTCATTGCTCTCACAAACAATATGCTCCGTGATACGAGTTGCGTGTTGGTTTTGCCAGTCTCTACTTTTTAAACAACCCCTGCAATATTTCAACCTAAACCCGCAGTCATCAGACAATAAATAACTTTCTGGAAGTCTGAATTCCACCAGCATATGAGAAGAGTCATGCTGAGCAAGTGATCAAAACATGAACTTTAATGGCTAGGTCAAAAATACGATCACACTTCTACTTAAGTCAATGAAAAAACTGCTATTAGCAGACAAATCATAAAATCTGGTCACAGTTCCGTAACTCCTACTGTAACAAAATTCCTATGGACTGGGCAGTACAGTTTCTGAATCAAGACGGAAAGATTTAGCCCTTCAGATAAGCACCATCACAAATAGAAAGCAAGCCGGGGAAAAAAGAGAAGCAATTTTGAAAAGAGTGAGAGTCCTGCAAATGATTCATTGCATTCAAACAAACAGATATGCGAAGATATGAAACCATTTAAAACAAAACAACTTTATGTTAGGCCACAGCCTCAGCTGATGCAGCCTAAAGCAAAGGAGAGGATGTAAGCGTACGCCTAGAATGATGTTATGAGAGAAAAGAGAAATTGTGTTGGAATTCACTCAGTAGACCTTTTCCCTTCCTTTTTTCTCTGTTGCAGAGCCACCCTGCGCGACGGCAGAGAGGTGTGCCTGGAGCCCACTGCTCCCTGGGTGAAGCTCATCATCAAGGCCATTCTAGACAAGTGAGTCATTTGTTCTCAATGAGCACGGCTTATCAAAAAACTATTTGAAGTGAGCCAGCAAACAGGTACTGCGCAAGGTGTTAAAAAATTGTCTCCTCAGGCAGGTGCCAGAGTTTGTGTTCACTAAGTGGGGCAAACACTGTGATTGCTTTGAGCTTTACTTACAGCGTTAGGTTCAATCCCTTGCTGTGCCACACACCCCATGTGAGTGGTAGCTCCAGCTCTCGTAAAGCACGAGCGTATTGAAAACCTGCAGCTCAAGCGCTCAGCAAATCCAGGCGTTAACTGACTGTTTTTCTCTTGCTTGCAATGGTAGAAAGCAACAGTCAGTTTTTCAAAACCAATGTCGTTTAGATGAGTGGGGGAAAAATGAGGCATCAAGCTATGGAAGCTCACAGTTACTGAGTCCTTGTGAAAAGCTCACAATGTCCCAGTGTCCCTCGGGTTCGGCACCAGCTTTTAAGGGCCTTGGACACAGAAGCACAAACCCTTAGTGGTGGGTCCCATCTGATTCCAGCGAGTGATACCCATTCCGTGGACAAGTTCTCATTGTCTCTTTTCCATTTTCTTTCTTTCTAGGGCAAATGCCAAACCTGCGACAGTGTCCTAAGATGAAGAAGAAAAATGTCCAAACTCTTCCAGGATGGCAAAAATGGGAGAGACGCTCATCCAGCTTCTGGCAGCTCACCTCCTCCTGCCTCCTACACTCACACTTCTAACAGCATCTAGAGACTATGGGTTCCCTGGTTTTGTAGTTAGTGGACAACAGTCCTTTAAGTCTTTTAAAGAGGTGCCTTTATATAGGAGAGAAACGACTAATAAAAGAACAAGCAGGCAGAAAAACTGGCTTGTGGAAGGAGACGGAGACAATTCTGGAGTTGTTTTTGCTGGATCGGTGCAGTGCGCTCTCAGCAGAGCTTTCACTAAATGACACCTTCCCGTTTCGCTAACAGTTTAGGAAAAGACGAGGGAGGGTTCTCTCCAGGACAGCTTGGACGGGCAGCATCAGTTGTACCCAGGTCACTGCTTGTAATATTAGGAAGCCAAAATTCCAAGACATCAGGTTTTGTGCCATTGTTTTCAAGATACTATTTCTTGTCAATTAGTGTTGTGAAGCTATAAACATATATTTTAATGGCATCTTTCAGTTAGAAAAAAGCACTTTATTTATTTATATAATTATTGATATTTATTTACTTTTGCATATTTATTTGCTTTTGTATAAGAATGCAGTTGTTCTTCGATATTTATTTATTTATTTATTTATGGGAAATATTTATGTTTATGTGCCTAATAAATGCTTCTTGAAATGTTTTCACTTCAGTATTGTGTGTTATTATTTTCCTTATTGAAATACAGAACTGAAAAAGAGGATGCATTTTCTTTCATTTTGTATCATGTACTGGTTTCTCAGAAGGGCAGGCGGTGGCTGAGTTGTGAGAGGTGGCTAATTACAACGGCACATTCCTGCCTCTTGTGAGTGCAGATGGTTTCCTATAGGAGGAATTATAAAAACGATCTTTTTTCCTCTTTTCTTGCCAGACTTGGTGTTTTCAGAGGTCTGGGTGATAAAAGTCACAGATAGAAAGCAATGTACAAATACTGGTTAGTCACAGAAATTCCAGGGCCGTAGCAGCGGCGGTGCTCAGACAGCACGTCAGCTGCGGATCTGGCACTGAACAAAGTTTTGCGTTATCTTAAATAAGCAGGGAAACCTGATAAACATTAAGGAAGTCACTGAGCATCCTCCCTAATTCCAGTGAGGAGGGAGGACTACATCAGGAGAAATCCTAAGAAATAGAGCTCCGGTTGTATGGCCACTCGTCTGCCTGTACACAGCGATTTACAGAGCAATGGCTAGAATACAAGCAGCAAACGCTCGAGAAAATGGGAAAGTTGAGCAAATGTTCTGATATTTGTTTTTCTTTGGTCTTTTCCAACCAGGAGCTGCACAAACAGCTCCTGTTTGCTCACGGTGCAAGATAAAAAGGGAGTTTCTGGTCCTATTTGAGGAAGCTCTTGTGCAAGATGACAACCATTCCAACCTCGCTTTGCTCCCTCTCCCCATCTCCGCTCCGTCCGCAGGGCTGCATCGCGCAGCCTGCCAGACCTCATCCTCGGAATGTGGAGGAGACAAAGTGTCTCAAGGGGACAGGTTTTGTTCAGACACGTCTTACCACACTAAGCCTTCCGGTTTTCCGAGTGACGTTGACAAGCTGGCTTCTTTCAGAAATCAAATTTGGAGATAAGCACGTTAGAAATATCAGCCAGGAATGGGGAGAGGTGGGGAAGAACGACTTTATATGCACACCCATAAAAGTATGTGCGTATCCTAAAGGACTGGCACTGGGTTTAGTGCAATGCAGATATTTACAGTAAGCGTGTAACCTTTGTCACCGGCAAAATCCCAATCGAATTACTGGAAGCTGAATCATGACCAAGCAAGGGCTCTTCTCATTAATTCTTCTGTCCAAAACGTCAGCGATGGCTGTACTCCCAGGACCCCAGGGAAGGCATCTGCACAGCAGCTGAACCGTATCCCTCCTTTCTCCACAGGTTATTGCTCATTGGTGAGACATGACAGGCTGGCTAGAAATGATATACTGCATTTCGTTCCTGTGTGCACTCACAAGACGCCTTTCTTCATAACACAACATCAACCCTCACACTGCCAAAAATATGTTTCAGCGACCGCAGCTCTTTTGACTTGGTGACTGCCTTTGTCAGACGTGGGCTGGGCTGTGTTGTTTCTGCTTTGCTGATCCCGTCTCTCCGAAGCAAACTCGGACTCCATGAAATTACTAATTCTCCTGGTAAAATATTTTCACGCTGAGACACTAGTTATGAACTAGTTAACAATCCCAAAATGTTGTCCTGCTCCCCAGTGCCAGAGACTGTGTATGTCCAGGATAAACTGCCATCTCCCCTACGTACAGTACCCAGGCATATGTGAATGGCAGGCTCCTTCTTTTCAAAACCCAATTGCTTTCTCAATTTTAGCAAAGTACTTGAATTCCCTTGGACAACATATTCTACCAGATCACAATTTGGCCCACCGTCTTTCCTTGAGACCACCTTTTCTTCCCCTCACAAAAATAAGAATATCCGGTATGCCAATGACTAAACCGCACACGCTCTAGAAAGGGATTCCTGAGGAATACTTCAGAGATTTCACTTATGAGATGTTTTAAACACCTATGATTAATTCTAGATGCATGAGCTTAGAAAGAAAGACAAATAACTTCCTAAGTGCTTGTTTTAATCAGGTGTTATCACGGCTCTCATTGTCAGATACTTTCTCTTCTCCTATTCTAAACAAATGAAATTTTCCGAAGAGCTTAAGTGACTTAGGTGACAATGCCTCAGTCATTTTAAGCTCACCATTTCCTGTTCAGCGACTAGCGAAGCTTTTCAGTACAGAATTAAGCATCTAAATCCTTTTAGCCGAACTGATAAAGACAAATTCCTTTCAGAGAACAATAGAGACTACTTATATCTTGCCTTCACTTTGGAGTCATACCAAAATATAGTCCAAAAGACTGGGATGAAAAGTTTCCATAATTATATTGGGTAAAAGTTTTTGCACAAGGCATTTAAACTCAATGCAAAGAGCTGAACAGAAATTCTACATTCAGAGAGGGGGGAAGAAAGTCTCTTTATTTCAGGTTGGGGGGATGCCTGTTAATGCTGTGTTGATTTCCAAGCTTAAAACTGCTTAAAACTAACGTCCCATAAAGAAGTGCAAACAGAAAGTAATGGATAATAATCACAATTTAATGAAATCATTAAAAATATACAGCAGCAGAAGTAATTCAGGGAATTCTGAAGTGCCACTGAACGGCCTGTGCCAAGATGTGGATTTATTATGCGACACTGTCATGTATTGGGAAACCAGTGTGTACAGACCCCCACGTTGTGCTGGAGAGCACTTGTTGAGCAATGAGGCTGCTGGGAACGCACCTTTCCAGGATAAAACATGGTGGGAAAGAGAACCAGCGCAAGATGCCTGTCAACAGGAAAACTTCTGCGCAGCAATGGATGGCAAATCTCTGGCTGTTGCTTTGGTTCTCTATCTGGTCTTAATGACGGAGTCAGAAGGTGAGAAAATGATTTCTTAAAACTCACATAACCAATGAATAAATGTAATATATTTATCTATCTATTATATTATATAATAAATACGCAAATGCAAGTGGGCTTATGCTCTGTTCCTGTTGACTTTTTTCAGGCGATGTGCATCTTCATTAAACTGTCATTCAGAAATAAAAAGCTTCATTTGTATTTGCATCTGTTAGGATGTTGTGGCTGTTTCTGGGGGTGAAATACATTTCTGTCAGGAAATCGGTTTATTCTTATGCCGTAATACATGCCGTACCCCAGATTTTAAGACATGTCTCAGTTAAGACAGGACCTTTTTTTCTAAACGTGTCCATACATCTCTTCTTTTCCAAATGACAAGTTTCTCCTCTTTGTACTTTAATTCTTGGTAGGCGGGTTGATGGTAGTGCTTCCTCAAAGCAAGAATTATGCAATTTGCAGAAGAAAATAAAGAATCTGGGCAGATGATCATGGCAGAAACTAGTAAACAATATGTGGACATAGTTAATGACGTTAACCTACTTTGTTCAAGTGATGCAATTTAGGCGTAGAATGTGGCCAGGCACAAATGCACAATGACAACATCTAGGTATTTTCACTTAGAAATATACAAGTTTAACTTCAAATGCATCTGTATACCAAGAGCTCTGAAAATGCACCTGCTGCTGTTGTGCAGATGCAGTTGATTTTATCTCAAAGTCTTCAGGAAATCAGAGCGTCTGAGTAACAACAATAAGGCTGACAGAAGGGAATACTCTTTCCTTCAAAGAAGCAAATAATGAGATTGTTCATCTACCTAGATATAACGTATTGTTGTTCTACAGGCAGGGCCCTGGCGAAGACAGAGCCAAAAGGCTTCCAGTGCCTGTGCAGAAGCAGATGCACTCATTCCAAGTTCATCCCTCCCAAGACTATTCAGATGTGACATTAAGCCAAAGAGCACCTTGCTGCAAAAATGTGGAAATCATGTGCGCACTTTTGCAAAATAGCATCTTGCTTTCAGTAGGAGGAAGTGACTTGGCTTTTCACACCCTAGTTACTTATTTACTTTGGGTGGAACTACAGATCCCTCGCAAAGCCTCATCAACACTACATATAAGGTATTAGGCCTTCTATCCAAAGCAATGAGCTGATTCCCAAGCCCCTTCCAGAGGGTATTTTAAAAGTCTCTCTATGCTAATATCCTAATGATGACCACCATCAGAGGACAGAATTAGATCCCCATACGCATTCAGGGCATGATTAATAATTTAGACAATGAAGAATCAATCAGAGACAAAATCTTGATTCCATTGAAATGAATTAAAACGGTTTCCACTAACTTGGTCTGTGTGTGGCCAAGTTTGAAACGCTGCAAGTTATTCCCTACGTCAGAATTGTGTACGGAGCATTTCCCTGCGCGAGGAGTGTGGAACTTAAATGGTAAATTCCATGTGAGTGCAAAGAAAAAAGACAAGGTAAGCTTCGGTTAAAATCGCATCAGGAACTACCCACATGAATTGGATCAATGCACTCATGTAAACAGAAGGGAGCCTTCAGGTTTTTTATACTTTCCCTGTGGTTTCATAAGCCAATAATACCTGTATTGCCATACCCTCGGTGCAGCATTGCGTGCCATTCAGTTCCACCTCACTAGTAATTGGTAATTTCAACCAGGCTTGAGATTAAAAAAAAAAAGTTTCCAAGATAATTAAGTTCCTGAAAGATCTGCTAAACTATGACCAGATAGAGAACAGAAACCAAATAGAAAATTTATCAGGCTCATTAAAAAGATTGCATCATAAGCACCTATATTGACACCATTCATTAAAAAAAACCCCAAACTTAAATGCCCTAGTATAGAAAAAGTATAGGAAACTCATTTTCCCAAGTTCTCTCAGAAATTCTAGCTGGAAAATATCAAACAAGTTTAATAAGCAAAAGCACGTACCACGGCCTCCGGTTACTGAATTGACGAATAGCTAAGCTAAATGTCAAATCATTAGGAGAGTGGGAGGGATGCCCCGGTCTTAACTTCTCTGTGTGGTTCTCGGCAGAGCTACGCTGAAAGGTGGCAGACAAGTGTGTCTGCAACCCACTGCTCCCTGGGTCCGGCTCACTCTACAGGCTATTTGGGCCAGGTAAGTTACTGTCTTTACTACAACAGCTTCAGCTGAAAGCTGTTTTCAGAAGGCATGCTTTAATTTCTTGGCATGAAAACCACCCTCTTCTGGCATCAGTAATTCTTTCCAGCAGTTCTCTCTAAATCTATACTTCTAAATGCCCGAGGACCAAAATCGTTTCCTAGCTTTGATGCCACCCATGACCCATAGCCACCCGAAAGGCCACAGCTATGATGCACCTAAACATCTGCCGAGAGACAGCATGATCGTGCGGCATGTCTGACACTCCGAAAATCTAGCTCTAAAAGACTCACCTCCTCTTTCTGGGTATAATTCAGATGTACAGCTGGCATGTCTAAGCTTATTAGCTTTCAATTCTGTAAATGGGGACAATCATGTCCCTGCTTCGCACAATTTGGACACAGGCTTATGGAAATCCTTTCTGTTGGAGTAGTACTTGTGTAAACACAGGATTTTTTGTGTTTGCACATATGTCAACTGGTTGATACAATAAAAATAGGTCATTAACAACTTGTGAGTACCTACTGCTCTCCCTGTAGCTTGTATGAATGGTAATTGTTTCACTAATAGATTTCTGAATTCACTTTATACTTAATCTAATTACAGGGCCAGAGACAATATTGAGTCACCAATCAAAGAAAAGTCAAGGGAAAATACATGCTGGAGTTTTTCAAGGATATGAAATGACAGGAAACGCTGATGAGAATGTCAAAGAACAACACTTCTGCTACGTTACTACTTTTGATTATTTTTTTTTCCCTGAGGCGGTTGCTGATTCTACCTAGTTCCTTTGCTGTGTCTATCTCTAAAATTCTAGCTGTGATGAATCAAGGAGTTCAAGCTTAATGAACGAGTTTTAGTGCTGTACGGGCAAGAATAAACAAGAGGAAATGCATTACCCTTAAATGGCCTTACTTAAAATAGAAATAGAAGGGGTACTATTAGTAAGCAAGTGAATGAACATATAATAAGGAAAAGTCTGCGTAGCTTTGAAGAAAGTCTTCTCTCACACACTTGTTACAGTTCTTTGAAGGTGACAACGAGCCCACAGATGTGCCCCACAGGTATAGATAGTCAAATTGTCTTTCTGAAATCCTTTCACAACACTCAACAAACATTAGAAATAATGAGGCTAAGAAAGAAGCCTTGGAAACGGGAAATGGGTACATAACAGGTGAATACATAGAAAGGAAGGACAGAATGAAAAGGTCAGCTTTTTTTGGTAAAGGGACATCACCCATGGTTTCCTACACCAGCTTGCCCTATTTGGTGTGGCATACCCACAAGTGGTCTGGGAAGGTCTTTCTATGAGCTGAAGTATTCTGATGATGCTAAATGAGGAGTAGCAAAGACTAGGCTCAACTGTAAAGAACCACAGAAGGACCTTAGGAGACTCAGTCATTAGGCAATAAACTACCAGGTGAAACTCACTGCAGGAAGCAGCCAAAGCGATTGACATAGGAAAAAATAACAAAGCTCACAGAAAAATGAGGCATTCTAGGCTGACCAGTCCTCATTTAGTGGTGTTTATGGTGCTGTAGTTTCCACTTATAGATAGGAAGACGAAGGCAGAGAGACACACGTACATCTATATATATATATACACACACAAAAAGAAGTTTAGAACTCATGTTTCTGAAGAAAAGGACACATTGTTTATTTTAATATAATGGGAATTATTTTGCAAATTTTTTTCTCTCAAGTTTTGCTTTGCAAAAGGATTTTGCACCTCACATATTAATTAAGTTAAATGTTACTGCTCAAGGGTCCAGGAGACTCCTTATAAGACTAAACATTGGTTTAATGTGTTAATTCCCATTGCATTTATTGATAATTTCCTTCTACATTCAAAAAGGGTGTTAAAGATGTTTTCCATTAATGATTTGCTACACGTTGTTTATGCCTGGCAATATAAACCTAGTTTCTGAAGCTAGAAAGCGCTAAAGAGCAGATTCTAGCAGCAATCACCAGGGGTACGTGGTCAGAGCAATGGAGGACTGCAGGCAAAAATACCCCGCCTGCCCTGTGGAGCTGGGTGTTCCGAGCCCCAGGGTGGGAGGAGGAGGCTACCACCTGCCAAGCTGCGTTGGCTGTAGCTTAGGCAGACTGTAAGGCAACAGCAAGCGACATACTAAGAGTCGGAGAAGAATGCATGGCGTATATTATGTCTACTCATCGCTTCTAATTTAGTCAAAAGTTCCCGGCACGAACTTCGTAAAACTTACCATTTGTTTCCTCCCGCCACTTCCATATCTTACTTCCACAGTCAGAAAATGCTTCCTGCCAAACTCATGAAAGGGAACTGCAACTAAAGCAGTAAAGGCAGCTTTCACACAGCAGGTAAAACCCCAGCTGCTGGTCCCTAGCAGTTCTCTAGTTGGACTTAGTATCTCCTCTGTTAATACCAAGTAGATGGGTTTTATTTTTAATATGAATATTCGATGACATTTGCTAGTATTTTATGTTAATATTATAAAGAATATTAATGTATCATTTTCTAGTATTACTAGATACCTTATATTAATATTGTCAATGACTTTTCATATTGAATTGGATCAAATGAAACATTTCATTTAACCCACAACAATTTTTAACGGAAAGCTACAATACAGAATCAACTGTTTTCAAGCAGAGCTGAAACATCTATCATAAATAAATATGCCGTCACATAAATACATACTTATACTATTATATTTATAAATATATAAATTAAAAGGCCAATCAGCTACAAAGCTGTAGTGCTATTTGTGATTCCAGAGGGATTCAGGAAAGTCCGGCGCTTATCGTGATGTGACTAAGGGCGCATAACCATCTATATTTAGACACAAGTTTGAAAAAAAATCACAAAGTGACCTAAGTTTTTCTCCTTTCTTTGCTACCACTTCCTCATATAGCAAGTCAAAACCCAGAGGTTTAGCAGACATTCTGCTTTTTAGGCATCTGCCTCGCTGTAAATTCCACCAGTGTTTGCACAGCACTCTGCCCAGTTTCCGAGCAGCGGCAGCGATTATTTCCCAGCCCCTGTATTTGCCCCTTCTGCTCTCTGCGGGTCGAGTGGAACAGCAGGCGAGTGCTAAGCCCTCTGTGGGGAAAAGGAGGTGGTTTCAGAAGAGAGGGGGATTTTTTCCCTGGGGAACAAGAGTAGCTGGTAGAGAGGAGACAGGAGTTGCCAGAGCTCACCTTGCGCAGGCTGAACCCTCGTTCCAGCGAAGGCTTTGTCTCCTGGGCTTTTGGGGTCTTGTGTGCAGAACTTCTCGAGTGAGAGGTTTGAATTTGCCTAAAACAAGACGGATTCTTAATTTTCTTATAGAGAGTAACTTTATCAGCCCAGAGGCTGGAGTTTTCCTCTGGAATTGGGGTGACTCAAAACAGTAAGGGACTGGAGCTCAGCTCTCCCCCATCCCTCATGATGGTCTTGGTCACCAGAGAACACCTGAATCCCCCTCACCATGTCCCTTGTCTTTGGGGGTCCTTGGCTACACACAAAGACTCTACATGCAAAGACTCAGTCAAGATCCCAAAAGATTCCCTTTTGACTTTTGTGTTCGTTAGACACAGCAATGAGTCATGAAAAAGAAAAACCACTAGTTCCCATCCTGCAGCATGGAGAACACATCCTATACCCTGCCTTAAAACACAGGCAAGGGAGGGATTTACTTCCCTTTTCAGCAGTAATCAGACTATTGCATAACTGTTGGTTTGTTGGGTACAAGCGTGTTTTTAACTGGCTTAAGCATGGAAGGTCTCTGCTTGCAGCGGTATCGGCTCGCTCAGGGACGTTGCCCTTCAAAAGGACCTCAATTCCATTTGCACAAGTCATCTCTGACGGCTGGCAGGAAAACACACGCTGCCAACCTCGGATAATGGATTTGGAGTTGCCATCGGCAGGGGCTGGGACGAGATCCCGGGCAAAGTGATGAAGGGATGTAGGGAGAACTTGGGCAAAGCACGGCACTCCCAGGAACACAGGTAGGAGTGCCTAGCCTTTGGGCTTGATCTCATGTTTCAACCTTTTAACACCACTATCATCCCTATTACACCCCTTTCACACAGTCCCGATGAAACTGTGGCACATCAGAGAAAGAGTGCAGGTAGAGGAGATGCTTTAGCTCTCAGAAAACATAGTGGATTTCCCTTTCATTGCAAACATCCTGCTCTTTTAGACAGATACTTACTCTTGGCTCCGGGGCAGGGTTAATCACACAGGCAGAGAAAGCTTGTGGCTTCGCTTTTGACCCGGGGATTTCTGCAGATCCTTCACAGCCACACGCAGGAAACAGTTGAGTCTAGAAGGAAGGAGGACAAGCAGTCATTGGTTTTACTTGGGGATTTGAGGGGGAATTTTCCTTTTTTGCCTTGAACATTAATGACATTTCAGCGCGCACCAAAATGAGGTAATAAAGCGGCAAATAGTAATTAAGAAAAGTGGGATCCCTAATATAATTTCAGTTACCCTCTGTGTGTGCATACACATGCAGAGGCACAGAGAGAAAGAGAGAAAACCCAAAAGAAAAGAATGAGCAAAACCTCGTTCCAAGTAAACTGGTTAAAGCTCCAACATCTACAGTCTGACGCCAGTGAAACGCCTCTGTTAATTTAAGATAACATATACAACGTCAAAAACAACAAAACACAACCTTCAGTACCTGGTAAAATCCTCTTGTTTTTCATGCCTTCAGAGAACTAAACGTATGTTTCAGTAAAGCTCTCTAACACATACAGCTAAGGAGAAGCACCCTTAGGAGTCAGGCTCGGTATCTTTTGTTGACTTAACACTCCTAAGTGATAGGAGAGACAAACTCGGTGGTATCTTTTCTCAGGCCAGCTGACAGTGATGAGAAACAGATGAATTTTCATGACAAAGTTCCTTTTATCAAGTAAGTTAATGACAAATGGCACACAATAAACCATAATAAATTATGGGCAAATTATTAAATTATTACTAGAAATAACTCATAATGCTTTACAGGTTAAGCTAATTGAGTGTTTACTAACTCAGAGTTGGGCACAGATGACAGACACATGAAGCTCTGAGGTTGGAGATGAGAAGCAGCAAAAGTCATCATGGTTAAAAGGACAATGTCTTTATGGCACTGAAGCAGAATGGCTTCTCCTAATCATGTGCACTCCAGACAGGTTAAAAAAAGAAATTTTCATTTAAGCGACCCATAGGCATTTGAGCCCAAGTCTTCCCTTGAAATTGTCTCCCTCGCAAGGTAATAGCTCTACCAGCAACAAAAATAAACACTGAGCATTCGTGCAATGAGGTTCTTTAACAGAAACGTCTACAGCAGGGCCATAATACGTAATGTTATTTCCCTTTGCTAAGAGCTAGGGTTACGGTCAGTGAAAAAGATTACAGCAAAGACTTATTAAAACTATCTAGACACACAAAGGAAACAAAAGCAGTTGCGTTCGGCAGGTCATGCTATTTTGTTTGCATTCAATGGTTCCTCTCTTTATCATTCCTCAACACATGTGACATGAAAAATGATTTTCAAAGCCCTTCAGAATTTAGTATCTGCCTCCCACAGGAAGCTTTGATTAGCGCAGCCTCAATTCCTTTACTAACCGGTAGTATTAGAGGTGAATTTACTTTGTAAGATGCCCCTTGAACTGAAAAAAAGAAAAGAACAAAAAAATAAAATCATTAAGGTCAAAACAACGCTGAGGTAAAAATCCTCACCCCAGTGAAAAAAGCTTTTCAGTGGTTTCAGCACTGCCCGATTTCCACCGGTGTAAAATACGATAAGTAGAAGCTATCACCATAAATGGAGATAAGAAACTAAATATCTCAAGTCTAGATCTGGCATTCCTATGAAGAACAGTTATTACCCTGAAGAAAATAATAAAAACTTATAACATAAACGTAACTGAAACCATCATGAAGTTATATTACTAAATAAGGGTACGCATTAGAAAAAGCACAAAATTCACAAAAATCTACAAAAGAAATTGGAATGCGTGGCTATTATATCAATATTTTAATCAATTAATACATTATATCATTCTCAGCAGAATAATTCCTCGTCATCTAGGAAGGCGTTTCACAACAGTCATGTGACTCATTTTTACCCCATCTGGGAAATTCCTCTAACGCAATCCCCGTGCTCGCAGAGCACACAGGCTGGGCACAAAACCGTATATAAGCCCCGTGCATCGCCCGGACCAGGCATCCGCAATCCTCTGGGACAAGAGAGGTCACTGCTCCACAGAACCAGAGCTGAACCACCCAGCCAAAACCGCCTCCCTAATCATGAACGGCAAACTCGTGGCTGTCCTGGCTCTCCTCCTGATTTCAGCGGCTGTGTCTCAAGGCAAGTAAATCCCTCCCAAGCTCCTCACGGCTGCAGTATTGCCTAGGCATCTGCCCAGACGCTTGTCCTTGCAGAGAGGCAGCTTTATATTTGTTGCAGCAAATTAGTTTCTTTGCAGAGATTTTCAGCGTCTTCCAGGTAGCCCTTGTACTGCAGAGTTACTGACATCTTGTGGGAAAAATTTTAAGGATGCAACTGAAATTTGCTTTGTGTCTATGCGTCACTCGAAGCGTGTGCGGCACAGAGGGGATCTTCTTCTTGAGTGTTTGAATGTTTCTCCCCCTTCCCACACAAAGAACAGTTAATGATCTTTTATTTGTTACTTAACGATTGTACCGCCTCAAGCAAGTAATATACAGCTGGCAAGGGAGAACAAACAATATGAGCACAGGAGCACAGACAAGCCTCCAATTAATGAAAAAATCTAGGGCTCTGTCTTCTGGATAGTCGCCAGTTTGTCAATCCAGATATTAAAATGATGCAACTAACTGTACCGTGCGGTCAGTACAAGTAACCACAAAATATGTGGTTTTATTTCAAAAAGATGTGAATTCAGTTCTAAATGTGCGTTAGCTGCTCTGAGACCAATAAGCAACTGATCTCTACACCGTGAGGATTTAGGCAGCTTGGACAAATGCAGTATTTTAATTGCAAATATTGTTAAAATAGAGCTGTCGTGCTTTATGCTTGACACGGGGATGGTAGGACCGCCTCTCAAACCACGATCTGTCTTTTCTGCTCACAGGTCGGGCCCTGGCAAGGATGGGAACCGAGCTCCGGTGCCAGTGCATAGCCACTCATTCCAAGTTCATCCCTCCGAGATCCATTCAAGACGTGAAGCTGACCCAGAGCGGCCCCCACTGCAAGAACGTCGAAGTCATGTAAGTAGCTCTGCGAGAGCCTCCCTTTTTGTCACCGTCATCTGCTGCCGCCACAGGGGCTTTTATGCTTGATGACAAACATGACAGTTAGCAGGCTGATGTGATGTAGTCGGATTTGGGTATCCTTTTGAGAGATGGCTTTAAGTAATACACCACGTTTTTCATCGTCTCTGTGACCTTACGTATTCCTGAACTGATTGTTATTTACCTGTCATGGGATATATTAAATATTTCAGGCAGTAGAACATCAATTTCAAGGGCTGGTCAGTTCTTAATACGTAAGGTGATAACGTAGTTTAAATCCTGCATTCATTAGGCAGGCAAAACTCCCTTTAAAACAGTGTGCGTCAGTCTCGGAGAGGAAAATTAAGTTCCTGCAAGCAGGTTTAGGGAAACAATGAAACTAATCGGGTCTTGAATAGCATGGAGGAGGGACTAAAATGTTGAAATCCTTAAATTGATGAAACACCTTTTCACCACTGGAGGTTTCAATCGTAGCGTAAGAAAGCTCTACTAATGTAAACAAATTCAAACCAAGTACCTATATATACTGAGAAAGATTTTGGGGAACGTGTGACTGCTTTGAGAGCAGGCATGGGAACCCACGCAACTTCTGGGTGGTTTCAGTCTCCTCAGCTGTGGTACACATATAACAAAACGTCTAACCTAGAGCACTTGGGATGAATTTACACTAACTAATCTAAAAATGCAATATACATTCTGTGAGTAAAGCAAATCCCTGCAGTGGTTTCCTGACTTTTCTTTCTTCCCTGTTTTGCAGAGCTACTCTGAAGGACGGCAGAGAGGTGTGCTTGGAGCCCACTGCTACCTGGGTACAGATGATCGTAAAGGCAATTTTGGCCAAGTAAGTCCCATTCCCTCTCAATTTGGGCAGTTGAGTGGTAAACTTCCCAAAACAAGCCAATTTGTAGGTTTCTTAGTGATACTTTCCATTTCCTCTTAATCGGATTTAAAGAAGAAGGAAACTTGCTGCTTAATTATAGAATGAGTCTTAGTCTTTCTGACTCTGCTGCAGGGTCCTTGTTCAAGCCCATCCGTCGCCACTAAACCTTTGAGTATCGGCAACTCCGTCCGGAGGGAAAGCAACACAGAAGTGCTTGGCTCCCTTTGAAAAACGAGGCTTAATAAACCCCATCTTGCCCGTACTTATAGCAGGATATGTTAATGATCCATATTCCAAGTTAATGAGTTTCTTAATGGGAGTAAATGCAGAAACTCATGCTGCAGAAGTTTCCTAGCTGGGCTTCACTGGGATTTCAGTAATTGCTTTTGAAACGTCGACTTGACTCTCTCTGTGCCTCAAGATAGCATGTAGAGTTGGAAACAGACCGCTCATCCTTGACTGTTTGTGCCATGCTAAGCAATGATAACTGCTCTTGAACCACCTTTTAAATGATCCTCTTCCCTCACCTCTTCACAGGGCCCAACTCAATTCTGACTCACCACTCTAAGAAACGCCAAGACAGAAAAAACCTGGGAACTGCTCCCGCCCCTCCGTTGAGAGAAAGAGTCAGGAAAAGCATCGTTCAGGCAGTGTACCATCTTCCACCCCCTGCATCACTGCTACTATGTTCATTATGGACTGGTTTATTTATTTATTTATTTGCTTATTTATTTATTTAACTGCATCTATTTAAGAACGTCTTTCAAAGTGGCCAGCGTTGTCTGCGGGACACGCTGTTCATTGACAGTGAAGATGCTGAATAGGAAAAGTGGTTTGCTAAAGGAAATGAAGAACCCTTGGCAGCCATTTCAGCCAAACACAACTAGTTAAGTGCAATGCACTTACAGCACAGATTATTTACACTAAGCCTTACTGTTTTGCTATTACACCAGCAAACTGGTGATTCCTCCTGCTCCCCTGGAGTGCACTCGTATGTTGTGTCAACAACAGTTTCTTGAACCACAGTCAGCCTGTGGCTAGACTGTGAACTGTGATTTATGACTTCAAAAATCTAGCCTGCAGAATCTTTAAGACAGTGGGTTTGGTACTTATTTACTGTGATTTCCATGATATTTATAAATGTATTTATAGAGTTGTTTCTGTACAAGAGCTAAAATTATGATAATTTATTCAGTTTCTACTGGATTTTCCATTCCTACTATTAATTTCTTAAGAAATATTCACCATCTCATTGCTCTGTACAAGGAGTTGGTTGTATGTCTAATTAGCTACTCAATCAGCTAATGGAAAAAACTGCATCTTACATATATAGAATTTGCTTGTGAGTGTAATTATTCCTAACAATGTATCAATAAATGTTTTCTAAAAAAAAAAAAATCTGTTTGTTATCTGTTTGTTATTTTACATTTTCATTTACTTTATTTGGAAACAGTCTGCTTCATTTTTGCCAGCTCAGCCTGATTGCTGGAACTGAAATGTAAATTTTTAGTACGTGGTAGCATAACGCACCCTGCTATGGTAACCTGACATTACCGAATGCAACAGCAAACTCTTAGGGTAGGGGAAAATGCTCGCTCTCCTCTCTTCAGGCCATTCCCAGTCCTCGGGGACTGGTGGGCTGCAGGGAAAGGCTCCTGATTTAAGTACCTTGCAGACAAGCGAATTTTACCCTCAGATGCCTAAACACTGCCAGGCACCAGATCAGCCCCAGAGCTGTAAATCTTAACTACATCAAAAGGCCACTAATTGACAATCAAAATGGGAATTTGTGACCTTTACATTGGGTACCCAAATATCAAGCATTTGCCCTCGTGCAACAACTGCTTCCTATTCTGATTCCTGAAACGGAGACTGCCGAGTACACGACGCCTGCCTCTTTTAAAAGGCCTGGCTAGTCCTCCCCATCATGCAGAGACACGGGTGCTCGGCCCTCCGGCAGAGAGGCGCTCGTACTGTGCATGAACACTGAGGGAGGGTTCTGGCAGATAAACTGGGGTGCTTCACATTGTTACCAGCCCACCTCCTGTCCCACGGGGGCTCTCATGGGTGTAATGCATCTTCCCCTAGGAGTCCCAGTGCAGTTTGTAAGACCATTGTGCAAAACATCCATGCTTAACAGTTCTCTGAAATCATCAGCTCAAACCGCAACAGTGGCCTAATGAAAGCCAGCGGTGTGTTTGGCATCTTCAGGAAGATAAATGACCTTAAGAGAGAGAGAGGGCACAGGTTCCAAGCCTATTGCTTTAAACCAATGTATACCTCTTTATTTGAGGCATGCACACTTTCATTTCACTTTTACCTACATTCTAGATAGTCTTAAAACAACAGAAGGATTTCTGCCAGGTAACTTTGTGATCGTAAAATGAGAGCGCTATATTTGGCTTGCTGCTTCTTGGAGACCCTTCACAGTAAAATTGATGTCAGTCCTCTCCTCTATTTTGGCATCAGTTTGAGTCATTCAGCCATTTGAACTCTAAACAATGCGGCCTGTGGCCTTCCAGTTATAAGGCCATGCAGAAGCCACAGAAGAAAACTGCACCCTTTGAAACCATGTAGACTATTTTTTAAGTGCCTTTGTGCGTGTGTGTGTGTGTGTGTGTGCGTGTGAGCACATGCCTGTGTAACATACCAGAAAGCTGACCAAACGGTCAGAGTCAGGACATTTGCACCACAACTAAAGGAAAGACCCTGAGATTTCACTGGAGCTAACTACATGTCCTTGTCCATCTTCTCCTTTTCCCAATTTCTTGTAAGCTTCTGCTCCCCTTGGCCACATCATTTAGCAACTACAACCCTGTCGGAAGGTCACTCATTGCATGTTACAGCCGCCACGTGTTTTCATCTCCCTCCATTCGTTTCTCTACTGCCCTCCTTGCAATTAAATGTAGTGGAGGTGTTTACAGGTCCTTTCTGTCCTCAGCTCTTTTCTTGGTCCCTTACTTCATCTTCCTTCCAAACAGCTTTCACTTCTTTCTTTCACCAACAATTTCAGTTTGGGGGCAAGAGGACATTAGCAACAACCAACCAGCCAAGCAACAGCCTCCTGTCATTTCTTTATTCTCAAATGCCCTCTCTCATGCTTGGTTGCTCCAGTTCTGCTCTTGCATTGGCAGCCTTTTCAATCATGAACTGGAATTTATTCCCTCGAGTTTCAATGTTATTGTTCTTACAATACCAAAAGTGTATTTCTCTCCAATGTATACACACTGCAAATCATAAGGGAAGTCATTGAAAGAAATACTGGAAAGTCCCTCAAACATACTTTCAATTCTTCCTTAGAAGAATAGAGAATACAAATACTGGTTTGCTGGCCTCTACTCCTCTGTCTGTGCTGAATATTGGCTAATACAAACTTCCCGGTATGCATCAGGTGACAGATGCATTATCCGTGCTTTAATTGCTTTTGTTTATAGATTGCCTCCCATTCTGGAAATGACCGCATTTCTTATGTTGTTATCGCATAACATGGGAAAATCCAAGGAAAATTGCACGTAGCACCAGCTTGATACTGCAGACTTGTTCCAAGCGTTGCATTTATTCTTGTTTATAACAGGATATTAGGAGCGACTCCACAGGAAATGGATCCTTTGGAAATTATACAGACCGCCATGGAAACTTCTGGGTCAGCTAACAGGCATTTTGTTTCTGTATGCAGAAGTGAAACAAGAATTTTGGCACTTATAAAAATAAGCCTGAAATCTCTATTGTTGAAAACCATTGTCAAAATTTATTTTAATATTCCCTGCAGTTAATTATTTTTAATAATAAAAATTATTAGTGCCAGTCAGTACACGTATGACTTCACAATTTATGTGGATTTCTAGAAAGGAAGATACTATGCATGGAAGAATCTGGAAGGTACGCTGAGAATCTAAGCGCAATTTGGAAATTACAAAAGGAATAAGCTGTTTTCCTTTAGTCAGATCTAATGCTTAACAAGAGTTCAAGTGCAAACTGTACTAATACAGCTGCGTATCTGCAGTACTTACAATGCATTTTCTTCAAATCCATCATATTTTGGGCCTGTTCAGTATCTTGAGACAATGACTTCTACCGTTTAATCACACACTGTAGAAGTGCACACATTTGGTTGTTATGTATGTTATATATACATATATATATATAACAACACACATGTTATGTTGAAAGCAATATGATTTTCTCATATTTTCTCTTATTTTTCCCCATAATTCCATTCTAAATGCTTCCTAAAACTCTAGACATCTTTTTGACTGCCATAAGACATTGTACACAGTTCTATAAAAACATCAAACCTGTGACGCACAGATCTGTTTCCTCAGTGACAATAATTTACAATTATATGCCATCTGCAACCATCTCCATAGCTATAGATGGGATATTTGCCTTCTGCATTAGGAATCGCTGACAGCCCATCGTATTACCATAAACCATCCTTTATTTTGGATCTCATACCACTACACCAGGCTGAAAACTGCACTACCTCAGGAGCAGCCTGACAAGTGGATCCAGCGTCCGTACTTTGAGGGCGGGAGCCTTTTTCACAGCGTTAGGCGAGATTGCTGAGCAGATCCAACAGCTCAGGTTTGATTCCCTGTCCACAGGCTGCCAAGACACCCAGCCCCCTTATGTAGATAGGAAGTAGGTACCTAAGTACCTTGGATGATCTGTGTCCTGGAATATTTATTTTCAAAGAATGAAACTTCTTTTATGAGCAAGACTTGCTTGATTCCATGACACCTTGCTTCCATGCAGAACTAGCCTACAAGTATGTATTTACCTCCCCGAAACAAGCATGTTCTGTCATGTTTCCATCCTTAATGCTTCTTAAGAAAGACCAAGGCTGCATGCCTCTTTATAGCTGCTGCGTCAGTGTCTCTCACAACCGCTGTGGTTAGTCCTGCAAATGGCACAGAAACAACACATGAGAACTGACTCCTAAAAAACTTAGGTAATCGGCAAAGAGCTCTAAGTGAGCACGAGGATTTCTTCAGCACACACGACTTTATATCACTGGCTGCTTCATCCTGTACAGGCGTGTGATATCAACGTTAGAACTGGTTTGGACAGAGAACAAAGGGGAACGTCTGGGTGTGCATGCACCAGGAGGAATGGCAGAAGGACTGTAAGAATAGCATGGATGCATGGCATCAAGATGCCAGCACACCTCCATGTGGCTTCTGAGATACTGATTCAGAAGACTGTCATTTACAGTGAGTAAATACAGCATATACAGCATCACGGATTAAGGTTGAATCATACTGAAACTAATAATCACTGTTCTTCATTAGGAATAGTTTTTATGAACAAATAATATCTTTTCCAGATGAAAAAATTAGCAGCAAAACAAAAACCCATTTCACCATGCAAAACAAAGACCTATGAAAATCACACACAAGTAAACGGGTATTGCTGATTGACATAAACCAGACTGGGTAATACCCGTTCCCAGCAGCTCCATCTAGAATGATGGTTTTGAGAGCACTCTTAGAGCTGCACAAATGATCCAGCTGCTTCCCGACTCCCTCTCAGGACAACATCTGGTTTTTCATCATCCCGTCCCGTATCCTGATCTCCATGGGAAAGAAACCTGGACATGCAGGGAACAGGATCAGGCACCAGGCTGGAAAACATCTCTTTCCCATATACTGGGAAGACAAGGTTGGACATGGAAATGAAGCAGAATATAACCAAATATATACATTCAGCCAAGAAAAGCACTGAGAACGTGTTCCTCAGAAAACACTAGGGACACCCTGGGTAATTGCTGCTGGGAAAAAATAGTGTAAATAAATTCTTTGCTACAAGCATCCAGGCAAAAATGACTTTGTGCTTTCTTTGTAAGCAAAACCAATTTCATCCATGTAATATCTGACTCCAATGCAACTTTCTCCTGTTTCTTATATTTACCTCCCTGGACCCTGAACTTAGGTCTGTCACGTGGCACAAAACCAGGTGATGCTATTTGCAGGTCTCAACAGGTTAACCACAGGTTCTACAGTGAGCTATGAGGGGAAATTTGGCTTTTGGGGGGGGGGGAATACAAATAAGAACTTTTTCACTTGGCCCTGGAAGCCAGAAGCCTGAGCACATGGACTCATTGTCTGTGAAAGTGGGACAATTGGGCACCTCAAAATAAGGCCTAAAAGCAGGGACATTGTGAAAAACCTGCTTTTACATCAGACCCCTAGAAACCCCTCAGATCTGGTCCACCTACTTGATAAAAAAACCCCTAAACATTAAAGCAGTTTTATAAGTAACCATGTAAGTTTAGGACTGCAGGAGGAAGGCATTTTGAAAACAGAAACAAACTTTTTAAAAACTGATCTTTTGTTTTTCTGAGGTCCTGTAGGGTGAAAAGACGGAAGTTAAACACACCTGGCAGCATTGCTAGAGATCAAATATGGCACAAGGAAATACAGATTCCGGGTATTTATTTAAAAGTGGAATATTTGAGATCACTACAGATCTCATGAATGCATTCAGTTACGTTTTGCATCTGGGAGATGATAAGCCAATTTCTTTTTAATACCCTGCAACAGAGCAGACAGCCTTTAGTCCACGTCAAATACCATCTGCATCTAATTTTTATCTACTGAGACAGGAACATCTAAAACATGTGTTCATAAAATTTGTTAGAAAATGCAATTAGCTGCAGTTGTCACTGTCTTTCTGAAATGCTGTGAGCCCCATGAGATTTACCGTAATTCGTCTTCAGGCTACTGCTCCAGATGCCATGCTGCTGAGGGTTTGGCAGCTCTGTTTGTTTGTGCTTATCCATTATTTGTTTAAATAGCACTCAGTTTTCCAGCTATGAACTAAGCTGTTTAAAAACAAAAGCACAGTGAACTCTTCCTAGCAAGCCAGAGTTCACTGGAAGCTGATGGTATCTTAAGAGTTACAAATTTGGGGAATGCATCTGTTTGCTTCGAGTTTCACTGGTGCCTCGGGGTCTACCTGGTACGCAGTAAGAAATGCTGTGAAGATTTTGCAGGTGAGAAGTTAAAGTTTCTGGGCCGCTGGAATTGACTAAGCAGGGAAGCTGACCGCTTCTTGCTCTTACTTCTGCAGAGGCAGGCAGCTTTTTATTTTACGCATGTTAAGGGAACCTTTTATTAGCGTGTTCCCAAAAATGAAATCTGGAAAACATTTCATATTTGGAAGTCAATTCTCAAAGTCACCCTACGTCATCCAAGAAAAAGACGGGATCTGACTTTCAAGTAAAATATAGGTGAAATAGAGAAAGAATCAACAAAAGTGACACAAGACACAGGAGGGAGCCCTCACTAGCATTCAGTTACCTTTCTCTCAGTAATTATGCAAGAGAGATTGCATAGAACAAATGGTATTTTCAAACTCAGTGCATACCAAAAAATGAACTGTACAACTGATGAGGGGACAACCTCCAGAACAGAGGAGAATGTGCCACTGTAGCTTAAACACCACACAGCCCTTCACCCAGCAGCTTACCACTCCACCCTGTGCGCTGAACGCTCTGCTGAGGATGGTCTGTGAATCCCTCTGCGCCCCAACAGCTTTGCTATTACTGTGTCTTTGATGCAATGCAGGAAACCTCTCAGAGACTGCCTGCCTAAATGCAGCGTGTTGGCAAACAGATGCTTGGTTGGAGGGGTTTTGATTTGGTTTAACCGGTTTTCCCCATTGTCAGGAAAATCATGCCTACTAAAGAAAACGCACAGACAAGAGGCAGCAGTAGGTGGTGACAGCAAGACATTGTTCATTCTCCCCCAGAGGCAAACTGGTTGGAGTCTGACAGTCACATCGACAGTCACATCTCCAGGTTCGGGGTGGGAAGACCCGATAGCTCCAGACTATACAGGGCTCACAGTGTAATTATGTAAATAACAGGGTGATTACCATCTCTCACATTTTGTAAGCCAAATACAGGACACAAGAACACAGAAACACTCAGAAAATACCATCAGAAAGACAGGCTGAAAGACATGCCTCAAAGAACTGTTCTGTGGTTTAGATTAAGGTCAGGGCATTAAGACCAAAAAAAAAAAAAAAAAGTTATTTTAGGCCCATACAAACCTCCTGTGACTCAGCAAGAGTCTCTCCAGTGTTCTGTCGAAGTTGTGCAATGTGACATGCAGGCCACTCCACCATGCCCCAGTCAGGACCAGCCCCGCGGGCTGAACCCAGCTGTGTGGACAACAGCCACGGGAGCAGCTCAGACCTTGGCTTTGCCGGAGCCTGGGCATCGGTGGGAGAAAGGGAGCACATGGAAAAACCAGGGGGTGCAGAGGGGCTGGAAGAAAACAGATGAAAGGAATTAAAATCAGAAGAAAATGATACTATGAAATCCAAGAGATGGAGAAGGTTCAAAATAAGCTATGATGTTCTAAAACAGGGGCTGGAAGTCTTCCAAAAACCCCTGCAAGATGTGTGCAGTTAGAGGTGAAAACAGGCTTTTTTTTGGAATAGCAAACATTAAACTTCTGCTGTGAGGGGAAGGCTAGCTGTAGGCTTGCCAGTTCAGAACGGAACAGAAAGTAAGGAGGAGATAGGCAAACTGATCTTCCCCTCAAAAATGTGGGGGACAGTAAATTTTCATTAAGTCTAGAAATCTACAAGTCTCCAGAGAAGTCCAGAGGTGTAGTTTGACACGTTTCTCATCCTGTTATGCAAGACTTATTTTGGAATTGCATTTATTACAAAACTATTATACTAGGCAAGTGAACAAGGAAAGTGGTCAGCAGTTTCCTCGGTTTACTCAGCACTTTTACTGGCAAAAAGAGCTCCTGACTTGAATTGCCCATGTTTCCAAATTTCTGTCACGTCAGATATAGATGCTAATGCCTACAGTTAGGAACAGTCTTGTTCAATCTACAGATTGAACTGTCTAAAGCTCAAGTCTAAGGTTCCTCCACAAAATAATTTCACTCAGTAGAAGCTTCTAGAAACTATTAACCTTTTTGTGTACTTTTTGCATAGAAAAAAAAACCCATGTGGTCAGGATAAATCATACCTCCTTGCATCAAATTCCTGGGAAAACCTCCCAACGAGTCACAAACTGTAATGCTATGATCTCAGTATTATTCAGAAATCCAAGTAAAATCACGATAGTGCCAGTACCTGGCCTAACAGCACTGCTGTGCTAACTGCTGCACAAAATGGTCTGGTGTTGACCCTCCGAAAAGTTATATTGCCCTGCAAAGTAATTACATATTAAAATCTGAATACATCCTATATACTTCCACTTCCTTCTTGCCAAATCAGAACATACGTTCACAATATTTGCAAGTGGAACACCAGAGCCCAAATTTAATTTGCACCTCACTGTGCCACGTGGGGGCTGGGAGAGGTTTATAGATAGCACTCTGTAACTGGTAGTAGAAGGGCAAGCTTAAAGTCAAGCACAATCCACGATGTGGACACATAGCCTCTATTCACTTTCATTAAAAGGATCTGAACTATAGCCTGTACTTCCCCAGAACTTTTGGACCATCAACTTTCACAGTCTTTCCGTAAGTACTGTTACTGAAAAGTAAGAGTTGCCCATGCAGGTGTCAGATCTTTGTGTGAAAAGCCCTTAGTCACCCAGCACAAATAACGGAAGGCAAGTGACTTGTCAAGAAATGTGATGCTCTGAGAGCTTTATGTTTGAATTATCAATAACCGATAAACAAATGCACGGCAATGGGGGCAGGTTCATGGCTGACTAAGCCAGACATTTCCAGCAGCAGACCAGTGATCAAGCCAATAAAAACATGTTTGCTGATTCACTGAATTCCTGTTGTCAAAATTCTATCAACTCCTTGCTTTCTGCTAATTCCTTTTCCAGAAAGTTAAGCCAGGTGGAGTCCCCAGGTCCTTGGGCTCCTATTGTGAGAGGCTGAGTGCACGAGGCTGCACTAACTGCCACTTCTCTCTCGCTCCCCTCCGGGCTTTCTGTTTGGTACTTCACCTCTGACAGCAAAGACCGTCATTCTACAGAAGAGAAGCAATTTACGTAAGCCCTGCTCACCGTGAACACAATTTTAATAAAAACAGAGCCAAAGAAAACAGGCATTGTTGTAGCTGGGTCATAATGAACGCTGTAGCTTCACGCACTCCTAGTTAACACACAAAAAAAAAGTGGTTTTTGCATACCCAAATCTTTCACGGAACTCAGCAGGAGACGGGATTGAGTGAGAAACATGGGAAAGAGCTGTAAATCTGTCTGCACTGCTGGCAGGTCAAATGCTATAGAATAATTTCCTTGTTGAAGAATTCTCGTAGTATTATTCCTGCTTGGAGGAAAGGATGCAGGAGAGCGTGCAAACATCTTCTGGTACTAAAATGACTATTAAAAGAAACAGTTCGAGAAGCAAATGGGTGATGCTGGATCAATAAGGTCTACAAGAGTAAGTTCTCGGTGAGAAGTACTGAGTACAGTCTGTTTCAAATGATGTGCACCATGAAGACAAGCCAGGGCCGTCCAGATGGAAAGTGTGCCGACGGAACAGCGCTGCACTAGAAACACGAGGATTCAAACAAACTGAAAAACTTCACTAGGAAACAGTGATTTTGTCAAATACAAGTATCTATTCTAATGCCAATGGCAAACTGTTTACCTAAATCAAACTACTCTAATCTCACAGTAAAACAGTATTTGGACATACATGAAATGATTGAAATGAATGAATTGACCGAAAGGTCAATTTCCCAATCAATTTAATTTTATGGGAATCTTCACTATTTAGAAGATAACCCAAGATAAAAATTCTGAATTTCAAGCAAACCAGAAGTTGCTTTTTTCCATAGCCTAGTTTCTAAAGAGTCACTTTAGCTTGCTTACTCTTCTGCCCTCTCTGTGCACTCCTGACACCATCCCTCACTAGCAATTTTAAGAAAGAAAACATAGTGTGCTCACATTTGTCGCAGGCGGAGTGTATAACTTCACCCGTAAGAGAGAAGTAGTGAAATATTTATTAATATAAAACAGTGATTTAACAAAGTTAGTAGTGAATGCGACAGTGTTTCATGAGATTCGATGGCCAGGTACCCTTGATTATTTACTGCCTAGGGGCCAGGGTCAGACAAGCTGACAGGGAGACCCTCCCGTTGAGTCACGAGGCTCGGGAAGGACCCCCTTGCCTCCCAAACTCCTTCTCAGAGAGGAGCCTAGGTGCGGCTGGATCCAATCCTAGCCCCAGACTCTGTCAATGTTTTATGTCTAAAGGATTATATACGCGCAATCAATCCTTTATATCACTGAGCTAAGATTTCAAAGTTGAGCATGCTATTAGTGGCTTAGCGAGATTCTGTTGCAGGAAGGAATCTCTCAGTCTCGAGGAACAGAACCTTAAGCGAGTGTCCCCACTCAAGGGGAGATGGCGTGCAGATGCTGCCGTGCAGGAGAAGAGCTCAAAGGGCTCTTGGGCTGTCCAGTATTTAGAGAGTAAGATAATTGACCTATAGTCATATTTGCATGGGAACAAACTATCTAGGTCCCCACTCCAGACAGTGTTTTGACTGTTGCCAGCCATCTCCCAAAGTCCGGGTGCAACTTATCACAACTCCCACTGATGGTTGTGGCTTGAGCAGGAGCCAGGGCAGGGGGAGGAAGGGGGGGAGCACACCACCACAGCATTTGTTGGCATAATTTTTAGCATGCTCTGCTTTCATATTTCTCTACGCTGCGTGTATTGAGGCTCCTTGAAGTCAAACAATCTGAAAATTTAAAAAAGGAGGGAAAAAAGGAGAGAAATACAAGATAATGAGGAAGATAACTGCTGGTAGTAACCTCAGTAGTGATCACATTTATCAAAAGTGTTATCGATGTTTTTCCTCCAAACACCTCCTTCTCTAAACACCTCCCTCTAACAAGCTGAAATGAATACTTATTCCTCTTGCTGTTCTGTATGCTGTTTTGGATAATTCACTGAGAATTAAGCAAATTTATCAATATTATTTTTTCCTTCCTCTCAACTAAAGAACAGGCATTTTTTGTTGCAGGAAAAATGCAATTGATTTTACTAGAGAGTCCAAATATGCTGAAGAATAAACCTGCACGTAGCACTCAAAGTGCTTTAAGAAAGTATTCCCTGAGATGGCAGCTTTATGATCTCCTAGGCTGTAAGTCGAGTATGACTTCTTCGTGTTTCCTTCATTGCAACACAACCAATGAAAGTAACATGGAGGATTCAAGTGTGGGTGTCATAAGAGAAGACTTCAAAGATTTTGTGATGATTCCAACAAGCGTTCCCATTTTCACATGGTCACCAGTCTCGTGCCACTGCTTTCTCAACCGATGTCATCGCTTCAACCAAAAGACCACAACTATCCAAAGCACACCCTCAAAAATTATTCAGCTCCACTGAACCTGAAAACTTAAAAGGATTGAAATTGGCTTAACCAAGGTTTGGGGGGGGGTTGTTGTTTTGGGGTTGGGTTTTTTTAATCGGGTGAATAGTTCATTTTTTAAGAGACTCATATTTGCCTTACTTCCAACTATTTGCAGATGTAACAGATTTTTATGCATTTATTTTGAAACAACCCGTTTCCCAGTTAAGGGAAATCTTTTAGTATCAGACTTAAAAGTATAAGGATGGGAGGATTTTTTACAGCTTCTTTGAGGGGTCCCCTTGGGAAGCAAAACCTTTGTCTTAGTTAACAATGCCCTTAAATGAAACATGCATTTTACTGCTCATGAGCTGCTCAGCTTGAACTGAAAATACTCTTTAAGTTTTCAAACTGAAAAACCACCACTTTTTTTAAAATCCATCTTTTGATCACGCTCCCTGGGGAGCCCCATGTATTTCTACTCACCACTGCAAAATATTACTGCCTAGAAAGTATCAGCACAGTGGCAGCAAATTGCTGGCTCTGCATCCTTCCTCCCATGCTCAGATTAGACCACTGGAACAACTGCCAACTGTTACAGGACACGCGGTATCATGGCCAAGTCAGTCAATTTATGGGCTTTTTGGAATTGTCGTATGTCCAGGAGTCACACAAAGTAAGGTCACAGCGTGGCAGTAACTACAATCCCACTAGCTATCTCAAAAAAGGCGAGCTGGCACTTGAAACTGAAAAAGGATAAATGATTACCAAACGAACTCATGTCAAAGCCAACCCTTTATATTTGCTAAGGTAATGCCTGAGTAATACAAACACATTCCTTTGCAGCTATTAACTGTGTTGGTTCATGCTCTTATTGTCACCAATGAGCACAGGTCAAGGAGAATCTCGAACTCGGTTGAGGGGAAAAAGACAGACCTAAGGAATTAGAAGGTTAGAATTAGGCTCCAGAAGGTTAGAATTAGATGAAGATCCAGGAAGACAGGTAAGAAAATACTAACCATAATTTGCTATAGGTCATAATTTTAAAAGCAAATGTTAACATCTCAAAAGGTATGAAAGAAAAGAGTACACCACGGTGTGTGATGTGGGCCACGATGCAGTTGATAAAACTGAGTGAGCTCCTTCGTGACACAAGTTGAACAACGGGACACTTGTATTTCTTACATATTCAGGTATTATTTACAAGGGAATATGGACTGGAAACAGTTCCAAACTAGAGAAATACACAAGGAAATTCAAGGAAATAAAACACCTGATAGATATAAACCATATTTTGCACAAAATTGTAGCATGATATTGAAATTTGGCTACAACCTCCAGCAAATCTTCCCAGAGACTGAAAAGCCACAGCATTGGCTTTCTGAGAGCAGAGATGATTACATGTTTGTATCTCATGACAGAGCTGGATCCACGGGAGTCGTAAAAGGTGCTAGGGAAAAGCACCCTGTCACAGCTAGGGAATACTATGAAACATAGCATTGGTATAGAAAACAAGGTAACATATAATAAACATGATGGGATATCAGCAGTATGTACCCTCTGACTGTAGAGATGAGTAGGTAGCAGTGGACATTTTTCTAGCTCTCTCTTACAAATCAGAACATAATTCATTCCTAATCAAAGCACTGGAGGAAACACCTGATTTGTTAGGGAACACTCCTGCCCCTTCCGAGATTGCCCGTGTTAAACGGTTTCCAGGCAATGTTAAAAAGTTGACCCAAGACTTGTATCTGGGACATATCCTCCAAACTCATTTTTGTGCAGTTAGGAAAAGTCCTCACTTGTTGAAACGAAAAAGACGTTGTCTCCTGTTTAATTACCTTTTAGCTTTCCTGGGCCTGCTGCCAGGGAAGGCATGCTCTCACTACAGATGCCAAGCCAAATACCTGCTGTGGAAAGGCAGGCAGCCAACGCGTGCAACAAAGCAAGGGAATCACTTCCCGCATTTAATGAATTAACAACCGCCTAACATGAAGAAGATTGAGTCATGTGGCTAGTAATTCTCTGGATGCATTTCCTTAGGGCCTGCCTAAACTGGGACTATGCTCTGGTAACCCCGAGGTCCATGCTAAGGACATGGAGGGATTTCAGAGCATCTCCACACAGCAGCTCCTGCCAAAGAACCTAAGCAAGGTGGGTATCGTGAAGGAAAACTTCAATGAGGCAAATACAAATGCTTTGCTGAGTTCTGTCATAGCTACACTGACACCACCTCTCGTGATAACTAATTTAAACTCAAGCACATCTGTACCGCCTGCAGCCAATGCATGGCAGACTTACCTATAATGAAAGAGATATGGCAGCAGGCAGGGAAGAACTCAGCTTTCTAAATTCTGGCTGACGTGATGCTATCTGTTCCCTGTCTTTTCCTTATTTTCAAAAGGAAACACACCAAAGGCGGTGTGGGGAGCCAGAGGAAAGGGTAGAATCCAGAAGGGTTCATCTACAGCTCAGCCTTGTTGTAGCTGTCATCTGGATTGAAGACAGCCTGCATGGAAGGTAGCTAGAGGTGATCTGGAAGTCTGCAGGTACAAAGCCTTGCTCAGGCGGATGGTCTTGCCTTCTGAAATAATCACAGATACCCATTTCGCTTGTGCCGGGCCTCTGTGTGAGTACTGACTCACAGGCTCAAGCTCTGCAATGCCTACTGCATCTCAGCATGTTGGCGACCTCTCTGACTACTGCTCCTCTCTGCACATGCCTCTGCTGGAGAGCTGGCTGCCAAGCTTCACACATTGCAGCTCCGCATCCAGAACAGCCTCATGCTTCAGACCCCAGGAGACTTCTGCTGGAATTTCCTCAGCAGTAACCACTGTGGAATGAGTCTGACAGTTCAGATATTGTGAACAATCATCCAAGCATAAAACCGAACAGTGTCACGTAAACGGTCCTTACTCATGTGTACTGCCTGAGAGCAACACGTAATCTGTGTATGAGTGACAATTTCTTACTCAACAGATCTGCTCTGCACGTTTATTCAGAGCTGTATCTGCTAATGATAGTTTCAGTGACCTGCACTGTCCATCATCCTAACTGTTTATTGCCTCGGTTTGCTATGGCTGGGCAAGTCCTTTTTCCTGGTAATACAGCACAAGCTTCAGTTTTGCTGCTCAGATTGAGGGCTCTGTTTAGGAGAAAACTAGTTATGGACACACAGAGGTCGATGACGGTGGAATAGGGCACCTGATTCCCATAGACTGAAGTGACTCAAGTGTCTGTGTTCCTATCAAAATGGTAATGTACATATGCAAATAAAATCTGTGTTCACCAGTGTCATCCTGCAAAGAACATGGCACTTCTTGGGGCAGCCATACCGGGAACTCACAGTGCAATGCTGTGATGCTATAGTCTGGAGGCAACGCTGGCTCCATCCCTATGATCTCAAGGGATCCCAGGGAAGGCTTCTAACTTTTCTGCTCAGAGGTTGTCCCTAAGCACCTGTGGGCATTTTTCCATTCTTAACAGCTGTGTTTCTTATGGCGTTCTTAAGGAATCTCTCCAGTTTTCAAGGAAAGCATGCCCCTGCCTCTCCTTGGCTCCAACCTCTTCAGTTGCCACTCTACTGGCTTCAAAAAAGCCACACAACACTACTTATCAGGGTCTACTACTACTACTACTACTACTACTTAGAGGGGTGAGTCAGGCTGCAAAAATAAGAGCCTGGAAGAGTACCTCTGCTACACAGTTTTATCTTGAAGACAGAGGCCCAAGTTGCATAATGCATCAGCTTTATGCACAATTTCATATACACATCAGCAGAGAATTCATTTTCATTAAAAATAATTAATTAGTTTTCAACTAAAAACTCAACAGCAGCACTGGTTTGGCGCTCTCTCTCCATCCATCCAACATTGACTCTACACAAATTTGTACTGACTTGGTTGGTATCCCTTGATAGCCCTTTATCAAATCTTTCTGAAGTTGGCCAAATGATACAAACTTTACTGGAGGGGTGAAACTGAGGAGGGGGGGCATGACAGAGCAGGACAGAGAGTCGTCTTGGTCGTGTAATTTCCTTTTAAGACCAACCTACAAGCCAACAGCTTCCAAGGATGTCATTACCAAAGTGCAATTGGTAAGGGGCGCAAATTAGTCATTAGATATTTCCTGAATACATGGGACAATCGCCATTTGCTTATGACGTATCATCTTCCCGCACGGCTGATCTCCTGAGAGACTAAGCCAGCAGCCGTATGAACCAGCTGGTCCGTAGATGACAAAGCTCAGAAATGAGAGCCTCTGTGTACCACTAGGTTGCCACCTAATTAAGCTCCGCTAGGACTGATTCACATGCTACATCTTACCTGCTCTGAGCCCTCACTCAGCTTTGTTTTCATGCACCAGATCTTCTAATGGGATTACCGTACTGTGACTCTTGCAATTTCAAAAATCACCTTATTTTGCTTTCCATCTTGGTATCCCTGCCAGTACAGTTTTACTCACAGTTAACTCCTGTTCTGTTCTGTTAATGCCATTATAATAAAATGATTACTTGGCTTGTCTATAAAAAAAAAGTAAATATCTACTTCAGCTGCAAGAAGCTACCTCTGTGCTCACCGTCTTCTCATAAGGAAACAATGTCAATTTTCCCCTGAAAATCAAGTCAAGCCAGTTCAAAACAGTGACTATAACGTGCTTGGCTTCAAGTCATTCTAATAATGATTCATGAGCAGATCTCTTCTTCAAAAACCAGGAATGTTTTGCTGAAATCTGATTTTGCATTAGCGCTTAAAGTTTCAGATGTATATTCTACAGCAAATAAATATTTATTAAGCAAATAAACATTAGGAAGTTGCAGGGGGGACATGTGCATATGCAAGTGCATATCTTAAATTCCTGCATAGCCATAAACATATCATAAATCAAAGCAACACATAACAACACATGGTACAAAAAAATGACCTAGAAGCTTTAGGGATACACAGGGCGTCTGAGTTGCTGGGGCAAGACACATGGCAGCCTGATGCAGGAACAATTTGATTTGAACTCCACTCATGTTCTCAAGTACCTGTGGAAGAGAGCGAAATAAATGGCTGCAAGAAAAGAATGTGCAAAATCATATTTCCGAAACTAATTACAAAAGAAAGTGCTTTGACCATAACTGAACTAAACCTGTGTGTAAATAAAGCTCAGAAAAACTGCGTCTCATTTGCTTTAAAAGTTCCCAGAAAACTGGGGTTTTGCTGCTTTGTTACAAAAGTTAGCAAAATGCCTTGACAGTCATGAAGACAGAGTGACCCATCTGTGCAGAAGAGTGGAACAGAGGGCTTCAATTAGTTGAGTATAGGTATAGAAATTTTAGTGTCTCCTAGTTGCAGAAAAAACAGATTTGCAGTTTTCAAAAGGCAGGTGAACAAAGGGGAGCTCAGGGAAGCAACCCCCACGGGATGAGGGTCTGTAGTTGTACAGGATGAGACAGCAAGGCAAGCTCCAGAGCCGAAACCCTCCTTCGGCTCAGCACCCTGCACCGAGGCCGGCTGAAAACAATCCCAGATGCCCAAAAAAGAGCCTCACGTCCTTCCAGAGAACGGGGTGAGCCTCCTCGAGGTCGCGCTGAGCGATGCTCGGGTCTGTGCAGTGCCACGCTTCCCCCGGACCCCCCGCAGCGCCCGGAGCCTCTCGGCGCAGGGAGCAGCCCCCTTCTCCCCCTGCCCCGCTCCTTCAGCACCCGACAGCGGCGCTGGAAAGGGGCCACCGGCCGCCCCACCGCGGCAGAGGAGGTGGGAGCGGAGCCCAGCGAGGTATAGCCCCCGCCCGGCCCCAGTCGGCGCCCGGGAAATTCCCCGCCAGCTCCCGGCGGGAGATAAAAGCACCGGGGGACAACGGGGCGGCACAACCGGCTCCCGCCGCAACCACCAGCCATGAGCCCGCACCTCCGCCTCCTCCTCCTCCTCCTCCTCCTCCTGGCCGCCGCCGCCGCTCTCTGCCGGGGTAAGCGCGGCCGGCTCCCGGCGGGCGGGGCGGGTCGGGGCGGGTCGGGTCGGGCCGGGCCGGGGGGCGGCGGGGGGTCCCGGGCCGGGGCTCAGCGGTCTCCTGCCGCCCTGCAGGCGCGCCGCTGGCCGGGGAGCTGCGCTGCCGCTGCCCGCGGGCCGTGTCCGAGGTGATCTCGCCGCGCCGCCTGGCCCGCGTGGAGCTCGTCGCCGAGGGGCCGCACTGCGCCGTGCCCGAGGTCATGTAAGTGCCCGGCCCCGCTCCCCGTCCCGGCTCCGGCTCCGGCTCCGGTCCCGTCGCGGTGCCGGTGCCGACCTCAGCCCCTCCTCACCCGCAGCGCCACGACGAAGCAGGGACAGACGATCTGCCTGAACCCCTCCGCGCCCTGGGTCAAGCTCATCCTCACCAGGATTCTCAAGAGGTACCCGCCGGGGTGTCCCCGTCCCGTCCCGGGCAGGAGCGGGGCGGCGGCGGCCCCGGAGGCAGCACGGGCACCCAAAGCCCCCGGCAAAGCGGGGGGAGCCTCTGTCACCGCCCCCGTACCCCGCTTCCGAGCCCGCTGAAGGCCGGCGGGCGATGGCAGGCAGCGCTGATCTCTGTCTCCTTGGGTTTTTGCTTTCAGCTCAACACGGGAGAACTGACCGGGGAGAGAACCTCACTGGAGAAGACACTCAGCCTGGGGCTTCGGGGCTTTCTCCTCTTGAAATGCACTGCGTCTCAGCTCAGCCTATTTATTATTAAATATTACATATTTAATGTAATGATACCTGATTGTATTTATTTAAATATTGCGAGTACTGCATAGGATGTATCTTCAATTTGGACATTGTCTGAAAAGCACAATTCTAAGGGCCGTACTAATTTACTGCCTTTAAAACCTTGCTTTCAGTGTGTTGTGCAGGAGAAAAAATACAGGGAATACCCTGAATTCTTTCACAGGAAAAAATTGCCTGGGCTCCAGCATCAGCAAACAACTGATGAGGCCTCAGCGTCAGCATGAAGTGTATTGCCATGCTGCACGCCTTTGTAAGGACTCGAGTAACTCGTATAGAAACACTTAGTCTACGTAGCAGCTCGGAGTAAAGAAGGGAACTGCTGCCTCCCAAAACACGTCTTTGGCTTGTCTTACACATCGTATAGCTACGTGCCTGGAAAAAGCCTTTCCAAGGAAAAGCCGTGCTGCCTGCTGTGTCAGAGCCAAAGGTTCGCACTGCAATGCAAGTTCACCAGAACTTCTGGTTCCCCTCCCCTGCCAGAAGCCCCGCTGTGCACAGCACTGCTCACCTTGTGCGTCTGCATTTTCAGGGAGCCAGTGGGTTTTGCTCCTTGCAACCTTAGACATGTGATGTCTTTTTTTGTATGGCATAATGTCATCATTTATATAAAGTTGTATGTAAGTGAACGTGCTGTTGTGCTGATGGATGTTTATTTGTTCTAGTCCAAATTCCTTTTGGAATTGTATATATGCTGTTTCCTCTGCTCTTCATAGGTCTGTCCAGCAGAACATTAAAAAGAAAGGGGATCTAAACTACTTTTAAATACTAATATTTAAATGTCATCATGGTGAGACCATATGATTTCTATTCATCTACTCATTTTCCAAAATGTTGAAGAAACCCTCATCATTATATATGTACAATTATTGCGTAGAGGTATCGTACATCCAAAATAACTGTAATAAGGTCCTGTAAATAAAATGGAACATTTTTTTCTAATGTTTTTATTACTGTATGTGTTTCATAATTAAGAATTTTTCCCTTATTCCTTACAGTTTTGCTTTGTAAAAAAAAATATTTAGTTACGCTTGCCGGGTGTCTGTTTCCATGTGTTAACATAAAAGACAGATCTTACAAAGTCAAATCTTGTTGGCTTAGTTAATGGCTAGTATAAGCTGTGCCCATCAAGCCACTTTCGCCATTCCAAAACTACAATCCTCAGCGTTCCTTTGCCTTAGTGGGAGTTCTGGACTGAGAGCAGTAGGACTGAGCCTCTTCTGTTTGGTCCCATTGTAAGAAAATGAAATTATTTGGGAAGCTGATGTGAAAAGCACCAGGACTCCATTTTCCTCCCTTCCATCTCACCGCAGTCACCCAGAAGTTGAAAACTGGGATAGAGACAACAGGACATGGAGCAACGAAATCCCTCTTTCCCACACATATCCCCAAAATATTTGTGCCCAGTTTCTGGATCCTTGTGAAATGAGGAAAAGGACAGGTTTCATATGGCCAAACGGTGCAGACCTTAGCAAGGTTACGAGAAAACTGTTCCTCAGGCAAACTCTCTCCTAAGTACATTCTGGTCACGCTGACATTTGTGATGGCTTCAAAAAGGTAATTCTCGGCCTCCGTCAAAAACATGACCAGGCTGGACCTTATCCTTAATAAGAGGGAAATTGTTGAGAACCTGGAATTTAAAGCGACTACAGAACTTGCAAATTGCCTGGTTGTTCCAGTAAGAAATGCACCCTGCAGCCGTGCAGTCGGAGTTGTGTGGATGTACTACAGTACCTGTTGTTTGCAACACCTGACATTGCCCTGAGGCTCCTGTCCCTCTTTAGGACACACATGCACTTCTTTAACAAAAATCTCTTAGCGAGGCCATTGCTCCAAGCAAATTCTGCTGCTGCAATGGGAAGGAAGGCACGCTCCTCCCTTCCTCATATTTACATTGGTCAAAAAGGCTGGAGATAGAAAATTCACAACAGAGAAGCAAAGTGGGCAGATTTCCAAAGCTGTCTGGTGGAGCAAAGAGGAGATGCAGCCGCCCCAGCACTCCCTGTGTGACCTTTGGAATCCTCTGACTACCGGGGCACTTCTAAGTGGCCAGGGGAGACTGTGAGGGAGACAAACTAAGGGAGAGCCCAAGCTTGACGGTGATTCTCAACTCGCTTTGAGAGAGGCAGCAGGATTTCAGCGTTCTTGTCCTCATCTGAGTATCTTTCTTTCCACATCCCCACGTGTCCCCCCCATCTCCTCAGTACACACATATTTAAGCAGGTCTGGGATGGTTGGATATCCTTTTCACACTACCCCTGCCAGCTGTCTGTAGGTGCCACAGACAACATGGGGATTTTCTGTCTGCACAGCTATTTTGCAAATATGATTACTTTACTTGGATGACCGCCTAGGAGTGAAACAGAACTGAAAGCCAGTTCCACATCTGTTTGGCAGCATCTAGCCTGGTTTTCTTAGTAAATAAAGTCTATGATGTGATGAAGTTGCCTTGATTGTTCTGTATTCCTCTGTTCCCCTGGCAACTTTTGAGTCTTGGACATTTTCAAAGTATTACAATCAAAGATATTAACTTCATAGATGTTGTCTGAAAGTCTGCGGGTAGCTGTAGAAATTGCCATTGAACTCACGCTGAGGAAAAGACTGCAGCATAAGACATGACACACTTTCATAACACACTAGAGAACTTAAGGTAGAGGGAGAAAGAGAAGTTATGAATACCTTAATTGGAGGAAGTTCCTTGGTTGGATTCTGTACCTAATTAGACATCAGAGAATCCAATCGCAAAACTCAAGTCCATTCAAAATCAGTTTTGTCAGTTCTGCTACTTGTTTGCTCAAAGCACCTTAATCATGCATTGCAATAATCCTCACCTAGTGGGAGCAAGGGTCAGGTCTACCATATCAGTGTCAAGGAGAGGTTAATGTTACTGGGTGTTCCTTCAATTTCCTAAAAATATCGTCCATGCAGAGTGGCAGGATGAGCTGTGCAAATTGCACATATTCGTTACGTTACAACACGCGTTCTTTTTCTCTTTGTCATCAGATAGACCTCTTGACACACTAACCTCATCACAGGTAAATGCTTTTAAAGTTACTCCTCCTCCTTGGGCTTCCCTGTCATAATCACTGGTATAAGAAAATTACCCGATCTGCCTCTCTTTCTTATCCCTAATTCCAGGAGGAACCAGTGCAAGAGGAGAGCATACCTACGGCCTTGCATCACGCTAACTGGCAGTGGACCACTCAGCCTCTCTTATCTCTCACCGGTAACTAATGACCAAGCGTGGCCAACTGGTTGTGTCAATTAGAGAAGGGAGGGGAATCTCCCTGTAGCCGGAAAAGTCTGGCCAGGAGGTAGGGCTGATCCTGTTTGCAAAATTCAGCTATTTGCCCAGGGCATAACCCTTGAACAAGTTCGTTCCTTTGGGATAATCCTGAATTACTTTCCTCTTAACTTTGTTGAGTGTCTATCTAAAAGCGACAGCGTGGATCACATATTCATAATTTCAACTGCCTCCTAGTCACAGGCTTCATTAAAGATTATTGTATTGGCTGCAACACAAAGGAATAGTTGCAGGATATTGTGAGCACCGGTGCGAACAGCACAAAGTGTTCTTGTTTCACAGGGACAGAGACAGAATCAATGATGCCCATCTGACTTTTTATTGCCTTTTCTTCTAAGACATGGTCCTGTAGTACTGCTTTGAGTGCAACCTGACGGAGCCAGATGTGTAGGGTTAGCCTAGGGCAGCTTAAAGGGAAGTGATGAGACATTTTCTCAAGTTTCCTCTCATTCTATTGGTATGGCGGGTATTTGCACAAGACTTTCCCCAAACTCCAGCCTGGGCTATAGGTCAGTTGAGGAGTTTGATATGTCAGAGAATGAAGACATTCTAGACCATCAATAAATATTCTTGGGAACGTCAAACAAAATGGTTAATTACATCACAGGAAAATGACTGAGCAAATAAGCTTCTTCATAAGCGCTACAGATGTTACACATTTGTCAACGAGCCACGTTTGCTGACTGAAGAGTATTTCCTTTTTGGCACGGTGAAGCAATCTCAGACCTTCTTCACCTCTTTCTGCAGTGAGTTTCTGCTTCCCTGATGCATCATTATTTCATAGTTATGAGCCGCTCAATGCTCAGATGTCCCTTTAAGAGCAATATACCCTAAGAAGCTTATCTGTTGAATGAATGCTGAATCATGTTGTAATTCACATCAAGACCAGTCAGTGGCAAATGAATATATGTGAATGAATTTTTCCTAGTTGAAGAATAATAAAACAGATTGCTCTCAAATGCTGTATCGGCACAGGGAGGGGGTGCTAGGCCCAGGAGAACACGGGCGCATTGTCCAGTTGATTTTATGAGCCCTGAACAGATTAAGTTCCAAATCCCACAAACACTTGTCCTCCAGATTTTGAACATGACTGTTCTACCAAAAAGATGGAAACTTTTCCAGTTCACAAGAAGTATAGCTTCACTTGAAGGTAGCTTGGGTTTTTTTAAGGCCCTCTCGATTCTTTGTTCTGAAATCTCCCACTGGAGACAAGAAAGACTGGGAAGCAGCTTTTCAGAGGCTTGAGAAAGGCAAAGGAAAGGAATTTAATTTAAGATCCTGTTGCTGGAGTTGATAGTGTGAACCCACAGGACAGAAGGCCCATTGAAAAGTTTCTCACTGTATGGGGAGTTTGTCACTGCTGTTTTACCAACTGCCTAACTAATTTAATCATTGATACTGCTATGTATTTCATTTAGCTCAGTCTATTCCTGGACATACATTCATCCTAAGAGATTTGGATAAGACCAAAGTAGTTACTCTAACTAAATATGCTCTGTTAATGCAGATTTCTGCATGACACAAGGCATTGGCTACTCTCTAACAGAGAAATCCTTTTCCTCCATGAGACGGGCCCTCAACGTACCATCGATAGCAATTTTCTAAGAGCTCAGACACTGCTGCCCTCCATGAATTGCTCAAAAAAGGGGAAAAATGCAGGTCAGCATGATTTGTTCTTCTATACCTGATCTACTTAAAGTGACAACTGAAGTCAGCGATGAAAAGCCAGCCTCATCTACGTTGCCATTGACGTCAGTGCGATGAGGGCTTCACGCAACAAGCAAAGCCTTTACCATGAAATCCAAGACGGCTGCTATTGAGCTGGTGCCTTCCAAAGCAGAAGGCCTGTTTGCACAGAACATTGCCACAAAAAGAAAAACAAACTGATAGCATAGGAAAGATTTTCCCAAATAAACAAAAGCCAGCATATAATGCCATATCTTATAAACAGCCACAAGCCAGGAAACGTTAGTTTATATAGAGGCAGGGGGGTGGGGGGAACCTGAAATATGGGGAGAAAAAAGTCAGAAAAGAGTTCACAGAAACTGTCACATTTTAAAGCTAGTCAGTGTCTTTAAGATCCCTTTGAATCCAGCACACCTCGCATATCACTTCAGGTTCTACTCTGAATATTTTTGCATTGGAGAAACAGGATTCTCAGCATGACAATGTCATTTTTCCCTTGGCACCTTGTAAGGAAATTGCACAACAATAGGCAGGGTTGTAGCTGAGTTTTGGTGTTATGGAGCAAGGACTAGCACCCAGGCCAGCATTTGATAGTTGGTGCTTACCTATTGTGCTAGAACCTGTAGCTCTTTCAGGAAACTCATGAGCAAGGCAGAAGGAATTACAGATGGGTAGGAATTAGGTATTTGCTCCCTACCCTTTGGCAGACTGAGCATGATGAGAGGCGGGAATTTTGGAGAGAAATACAAAGCCCGACTGCTCTGAGATCTTCCCCTCCTGGTTACTTTAGTACTTCCATAACTTCCTGCAGGGTGTCAAAAGAGAAATAGTCAAGTGCCCCAAGGCTTGCAGATCTGACAGACCTAGAGCCACAGAGACTGCTTTGGAGATGCCCAAATCAGTGAATTCACACCTAGCTCCAAGAGGAGAAAAGTCAGCTCATTATTGGCAAGGCAGTCAAATTGGTCAGCGTGCAGGGAAATACCTGACAGACTAATTGTGATCACAAAGTTATCTCTGTTCTCAGCTTCCCTCTTCCCGGAAATACTTTGTAATTAAGCAGAGAGTTGATTTACAAGCTTGCAGACACTGCACTAATAAATTAGTCTGTGTTGTCATGCACCCCTGCCTAAGTTAAAAGAAATGAGGTGCCCATTGCCTAATAACAAATTGGCTCTTTCGCTGCCCAGACCAAGGAAAATAAATTAACACAATTATTACATCTTTGAAAAGATCTTAGGGGAAAAATTTTATTCACTCTTCGCTGCCCCAGAAAGCACAACAGCAGTCCAAAGAAAAGCTGGAGGGCTGAAAAAAAGCAATGCATGATCTCCAGCGACTGGGAAGAAAGGGTGGGACGGCTGTGGCACCTCCAGACTGCACCAGCTGCTCAGAGGCACTCCTAGATCCTCTGGCAGACATATGCCTTGACATCTTTCCAGACCGCTGGAGAGGGTGCCTACCACTCACTGCTTTGCATAACATTTGCATAACTCTTTGCTTTTCAGCTGACAACTAAATTCACAGTTAAGTTACTGGGTGCTTGGCAGAGAAACCCAGGTGATAAAATTAAACGTGAACTTATCCCTCGATGCAGAAGACAAGGGATTTTAAGTCTCAGTTTCCACTAGCATCTTTCAGTCTTACAAACTTCAAGCAAACTTGGGCTGGGCTAAATTCAGCCTCCAAATTCTGGTGTCTAAACGACAGTCCTCTCCTGCATGAGTTCCCACCGCTGGCTCCCTGGCACAGCTGGGTAAGCGGAGCAGGCTGCACAGACACCTCCATGCAGATGCGGCGGGGCCGGGAGACTGGCCGGGGCACGGAACCGGGCCCCGCAGCCCGTTCACGCACCCTGCAGGCTGCCGGGCGGTGCCGTGCCGAGCTGGCGGGTGACAGGCAGGGATGAAGGCCAGGAGCAGCCGCTCGGGGATGTGCAGGGAGGAGAGAAAGATGCGTGACAGCGTCTGAATCACGTTTCTCCTGCCCTCCAGCTCCCGGCGGGAGATAAAAGCACCGGGGGACAACGGGGCGGCACAACCGGCTCCCGCCGCAACCACCAGCCATGAGCCCGCACCTCCGCCTCCTCCTCCTCCTCCTCCTCCTCCTGGCCGCCGCCGCCGCTCTCTGCCGGGGTAAGCGCGGCCGGCTCCCGGCGGGCGGGGCGGGTCGGGGCGGGTCGGGTCGGGCCGGGCCGGGGGGCGGCGGGGGGTCCCGGGCCGGGGCTCAGCGGTCTCCTGCCGCCCTGCAGGCGCGCCGCTGGCCGGGGAGCTGCGCTGCCGCTGCCCGCGGGCCGTGTCCGAGGTGATCTCGCCGCGCCGCCTGGCCCGCGTGGAGCTCGTCGCCGAGGGGCCGCACTGCGCCGTGCCCGAGGTCATGTAAGTGCCCGGCCCCGCTCCCCGTCCCGGCTCCGGCTCCGGCTCCGGTCCCGTCGCGGTGCCGGTGCCGACCTCAGCCCCTCCTCACCCGCAGCGCCACGACGAAGCAGGGACAGACGATCTGCCTGAACCCCTCCGCGCCCTGGGTCAAGCTCATCCTCACCAGGATCCTCAAGAGGTACCACTGCGTTGTGTGCGGGGATGGGATGCGGGACGCGTGGCAGCTGAGACTAATGCAGCCCCTTTGGAGGCCAAGCGTAGCTTTGGCTGGGTTTGAAACCAGTGTGGGCGTGCGGGAGGAACAAGCCACCTTCTGCCGTTGACTTCTTTGGGGAAATCTGTTTTGTTATGCCACAAACTTATCCAAGAAGTGGCTTCTTTGCTGGGAAAAGAAAACCCTGCAGGTCAGGTAAAGTATCCACAGCAAATGCAAATGTAGCCGTAGTACAGGGTCAGTGTGGTCCACCATCACACATCTTTTCAGAAGACACAGCTCCTATGGGGCTATCTGAGGCATGCATTAAGTCTTAAGGAAAGATTTCCTGACTGGCTTTATAATTTGAATTCTGCCTGTTGCAGTTCACGTAACCAGCTCTGAGGGAAGAAACATCTCCATACGAAGCTACCTGTGTGTGCCAGAAGATACTGGGAAATGGATGCTGGAAGAAGATAATAGCCCGACTGTCTAGTTGTGATGAGTTTGTAGACCAGTTGGTTTAAGTTCAAACCCTCTAAGACTCTCCCCTCCCATTTCTTCCTACGTATGTATTTATTGGCTGAGCTGAAGTGACTGAATCCGTTTGATAAGGCAGCACAGGCTTTGCTAGGTGCCTCTCGGTGACCTTGCTGCAGTTCTCACAATTCGAGTAGCCCCACCTTTGTGCAACCTCCTTCTCTCCAAATACTATTTGCCAACAAGTTCTTATAATTAGCACTAACATCCAAAAAGAAGGCGGGTCCATCGTGAAGAGCATTGTGCCAACGTCTGCAGACAGCCTGCCATACCGAGGTCTGGGTGGGTAGTGTTGGTGATAGAGGGTAATCCATGCATTAGGAATAACAGGATCACCGAGTCCGAGCGCTGCCTGGCACAGCACCTTAGTGCCCATTCAGGATGACATGGGAATAAAAGCTGGTTGAAGCAAGCGCAGCACTGTGCTGCCGTGCTCAATCTGCTGCCTCCGGTGCCTAAGTGAGCCTCGAGCTCACAATGTTTTGCTATATCTTTTTCCCCGCTATAACTTACTAGCATTTGCTGTAGAATGCCAAGGATCCTTTTGCACAAGGGACTGTACAATGAAATTACAGAAAGCTTGCTCAAGTCTCACTCTGTTCAATACTTAGGACAGTTTAAGAATTTCCATGAAATTATGGGGTTTCATGCCGAATTTGTTTTGGTTTCTAACAAGATAATGTTGGGGTTGGTTGGTTGGTTTGTTTGGAAATGAGTTTACATTTAATTATTTGGTATTTATACAGAAGATGTAAAGGAAGAGTAAATGTTCTGAAGAGGCTTAGATATTTTACATCTACTTGTATGACATACTGTCATAATTCATGTAGAATAAGTAATTTTCCTTATTCTGCTTTGGAAAAATTTATGCAAAAAGGTGGATTTATCATGAAATGATAATGTAATTAAATATAACACAATAAAAATATTTTCTTGTTGAAAAATACACTGTGGGGTTTTTTTTGCTGGGTGGGAAGGAGCAACGGTGTCTGCTGCAGTAAGAAACCGTGACAGCTCACAACAGTAAATTTGTTTCCAGAAAAAGAAATTGTTCCGGTCCCAGCTGTAACAAGGAGCACTGACACCTTTTAAAGCAAAGAATCTCCACCTCTGGATTCTTTTTTAGTGCGCATTTCTAGTGCAAACAATATCCCCAATCACTAGGTACATAGTACTTATTTAGTGACAGGAAAATCAATTGCTGTTTGCTCATGAAATTGGACAGAACCTTATCTGAATGTATAAGCATATCCTGCCCTTGTTGACATGACTAATAGAGGGATAGAGTGTTCTCCTGTGACACCTGCAGAAAGCTGGCTCATCCTCGGAACACACTCCGAGGTGTTTTTCTTTGAGAGAAATCATTGGAAAGCAAATTCATACGAACAAGGATTGTCCTTGTTCCTCATTTCTTCCTCTTTACCTAGCACGTAACTGGATGTTACATTTTCAAGTTGAGAACATAGGGAAAAACCTTACTGAATTTTGATAACTTCTTGATGTATAAAATAGCTTTTCCCTCTGTAATTCTAGAATTTTGAAGTCCAATATTTAGCCTGTTGTGGTTGGGAGAAAGTGTTACATCACTCAGAAAAGGAGAAAATATTACCCTTTTTTTTTAGTGATACCATATACCTACTGTTGCTCTTCAAGGGAAAAAGTCTTACTGTATTAAAAACCTTTCTAGTGAAAAGAATTTGTTTTGCCTGACTTATCCATCAGATGAATGCAGAAATTTAGAGTAGTAAAGGGCTAAAAAGATGTCTCGCATCTGAGAAAAAAACATGAATCCAATTATGCAATTTTGCAAACATTAAAGAGAGAAAAAATTAGGGGAGAGTGTAAGCTGGACAAAGCTACATGTCAAAAAGCACCAGAGAATGGGCGGGGTTAATTACATATATGTATAAATAAATAAAATAGCTATCAAAGGGTGGATTTTACAATATGACAACTATGTATAGGGAGATATATATACACGCACACATCTCCTTAAATCAACCACATATTATGAAATCACAAAATGACTCGAATGACAGATATTTTACCTACAACTGGCTATTCCACCGGGTCATAATGGGAACTACCTGGAAGCTGAAGGTATTTAAATGACTGGTGTTACTGTTTCAGCCGTATGGTGAAATCCAGCTGCAAGGAAAACCAGCAGCTTCCAAATGACCACAATACTACTTGTATTTATATATTCAGTGTTTTCCCCCATAGTCCACATCACTAAGTGAGCAGCTCTGCAGCTGACACCTGCTGGGAACGCAAAACCACATGCCTCCACATTATTTACAGAGGACTGAAGTCAAACTCTGCAAATTCACATACGGACCGAAGCTGAAAGGTTATTTTGCAGGAAATGTCAGCAACTTCTCAGAAAGACATATATACAGATAGACATAGAAAAATTCTTTTACCCCGGTCTCCACAGTAACCAATGATACTTTTCTATTGTGAACTATTCACTTTCCAAAAACTCTAAAGTTTTCCATCGCTTTATGAAATAACCTCAGACATCAAAATAATCTTAGAACCGTAGAGTGGCAAGCTTTTCTGGTTTTGAAAGCAAATGCTTTTCTAAATACATACTTTAGAAAAAAACATTCTTACTTGTACTTTTAATAATCCACAATATTGTGATTAGGTACTTCTTAACATTTTTACGTATTTTTTCAGTCATTTTCTAAAATTACCAACATTTTAGTCATTTCATGAAATGAGCAATTTCACAATATGCAAATACACACACAAACCCACAAATATCTCTTCATTTTGTGAGCTACCACTCACTTGCATAACAACGGAAAACAGTTCTGCATCGTTGACTGGATGGAATTCAGTGCCTCAGTTTCAGGACTCCTTTCTGAATACAATATTTTAGGTATATGAAAATCATCAGGAATTCTTTACAAGAGAAGGCAGGGCTGGAGTGGGATGGAAAGCAGCCTGCAGTGTGCATGTCTGGTCATAGGCCAGGGGACAGTGACCAGCGGTGTGGCAAATGCATCCTTTTTTTTAACTGTATAACTGAATTTTCCTCTCAGGACAGATACCTAAGAAGAAGTGGGAAGAAGAAATCTGAAAAAAGAGATGTATTCAATAGGGTTAAATGCAAAAGCATAATAAGAGGCAGCCCCTTTGTGCTTGCAAATCTGAAGGGACTTGCAAGAAGCAATCAAATTGTCCTTGACCGAGGAGAACAGAGAAAAACCAGAGGGCTAAGGGCATAGAAGGGAGCATGAGGAGATGGTGGCTGTTCCCGGCATTTCCACAGCTGGGGTTTTTTGTGTGTGTTGTGTTGTACAAGTAACTCAAATCCTCATTAAAGAAAATTGTGAACCACACATTATCAGTTCCCTTTTAAAGGAATGGGAGCTGGAATGACAACGTTAAAGCTTTAAGTGCTTTCTGAAACACCACCTAATACTCAGGGGTGTTGAAAACTCAAACGTTCTTAAAATCCTTATTTTTATTTTTATATGGTATGAATAAAAGCAAGAGGTCAGGAGCTGTTTTCTGGACACCAGAGCATGTGGCATGGCATATCTCGTCTGTATAGCCCATAGACAGAGAAGTGTGTTCTCAGCCACAGGATGACTCCCTGGTCTGTTCTGCCCCATGAATTTGCTGGGCATTATATGGGACAGTGGATAAGCCTATGTAAGAGATTCTTAAAAGATCATTATCATAATGTGATAATGCTCTGACTTCCTCAACCTATCCAAATAACAGAATTACCTAGACTTTTGCCAATGCTCTATTATTAAATTGATTCTGTCTTGTCTTTCAGCACCGAGAGAAAATTGAGCAAGTACTGAGCTAGAAATGATGACAACTAATGAAGATTAATACCTCTCTCACTGTTTTAACGAGCATGTTGTTCTCTCTTAGTATTTTACTGTTTTCTTGGAATTAAGAAGGAATGAGAGCAAGCAGAGTGGCTCCAACTTACTGCTCAGTTTCAGGTGTGTTAGCACAAGCTGTTTCATCTCAGAGGTTCCCACTACTTGTTCTGGCTGTGGCAAAAGGCAGGAGCGAGAGCAATTCTATCTGTATGGACATGTAAAGCAAATCCTGGAGTATAACAGTGTCAGCGGTCCCATGTGGGTCTGAAGACACAGCAGAGTTTGTTTTCAGTTCACCAGAAGAAGGCACAGAGAGCAGTCATGGATAGCAAGACTCTAATCTCCCTCCTGATTCTCTCTTTTACGGGCAACTTTCCTGGTAAGAAAATTCAATTTATTTTCCTTTGTATTACAATTCTTCTGTAATACGGTTTAGCTACACAGAATGTTTTCAAGGTGTGTAGGATTTCCATACTCACGCTGTCTTTGAGGTAGCAGGTCACGAAAAACATATTCATGGACTGTGGGAGCAGGGCTATTTCTTGTCTCCTATTCTTTTTCTGCTAGTGGAGATTCACTGACACTGGTGAACTTGTCCTTTCAATATTCTGAGAAAAACGAGATTACAACCAGGCCCTGAGAAGTGATAGCCTGTAACAACTGTGTTGCATATTGCCTCGCCATCACTTTTCATGCTGCTTTGATCATTAATAGGCCCTGAGATGAAAGCTTGGAATATTCAGCTTCGTTTGAGTCAATCTATTTCTAATCAATAGACATCTGTTAGAGCTCTTCACTGAGAAGCATGAGGGTAAAAAATAAACAAACTCTGCTGGGAAAGTCCAAAAAGTATTTTGTGGGCAGAAAGTATGCCAAGTTTAGGGGTCTGGAATGCTTCCAAGCTTCAGCACCATGTGGATGCTTGCTCCTACTGTGTCTTGGATTCACGTTGGGATGACACACGTCTGCAGCGTCTTCTGAGCCAGAACACAGCTGGATGTGGCCAACCTCCAGGCTGGACAACTGGCTAACAGGATGGCTCTATCATTACACACGCCTGCAGTGAAGCCCTGGCACTGCCTTTGGGACTCTCCTTTTCTTCTCTTGAGCCTGCAGATAGGATGTTGCTGCTCTGCTGTGATGGTCTGTGCTTCCCAATTCCTGACTTTCAAGTCCCTTTATTTCTGCTTTCTGTCAGGTAGGTACAGAGGTGTCAGTCAGCCAAAAGAAGGACTGGCAGATTCATCTGGGCAGAAAAGAAGGGAAATAGGTGGATGACCATATCAAGATACAAGAACTAGCACAGGGTTAGGGAAAGGGGTTTGCTGTTTGGTCTTAAGGGATGTCCAGACTACCCATAGGAAGAGAGGACTGAGATTTCGGCTCCTGCAGCCTTACTCATCTCAGTAAGAGTGTCTGTGTGCCCCACATCCATTTCTTTGGAGCTTGTCTTTGCTTCTTCTTGATACTGCCCTCAAAGTACCGAACCTCCTCTTTCAAATATGTTCCACACTTCAACTGTCAGGAATTTCAAGCTGAAGAGGCAGCTTGCCTTAGCAGGAAAAACAGACAAATGTAAGAGTTGTGATTGTGTTTTTTAACTGTGATACCTGACTTGAAAACAGGGAGATATCCCAGTGTCTGCAGTGGGTGGAGCTGGGAAAGCCCTGGGCTTCATGGCTTGTGATCTTGGGTGACTTCCGTCACCTCTCTGGTACTCTGTGGTCAATCCATAAAGCTGGGATAACGTTTTTTTTGGGTTTTTTTCTTCACTAGGACAACATGGGTCTGGAAGGACTGTCAGGTGACAGCAAATTCAGTCCACGGACTTGGGCGCTGTACAATGTGTGGCATAATTTAATCAAATTCCATCCCAAAGCTTGTTGGGCTTCTTGCTCCTAGTACTTACCACGAGTTGCTTCCTCAGAGGGTCCCACACCTTTTCTAGCATCTCGATTAAGCTTCTAAGCTGAATATTTTCATGGCTTTTTCACATCAGGTATGAGTGTAGAATTTTAGCCCAAACAGGTTTCACATCCAGGCTGTATTCATGGGCAGTAGCTGTCTGCCTCTTTGGGTTGCTTTTTCTTCCTCTTGTAAGACAGGAGCCCCACATTTCCAGTAGCCCTTCATTGCACTTGATGTTGTGGGATGCCAAAATAATTGCAGTAGTAAGAGGAACTTACAAATTGTTACCTTACAAAGTCTACAGCTCTCAAATGCCCTGTTCTTGCTCAGTGAACATACTACCTTAAACCCATGAATAGCAATGCATTTATACCTTGAGGCATGAACATTTTATCCGTTCTGCTTTCTCTAATTAATATTTTCATTGTTAGTTTGAGGTTCAGTTGCAGACATTATAAGTTTCCCTTTCCTTTCCTCACAGAGATGATGCTGGCAGCAGAGCTGCGGTGTCAGTGCATCCAGACTGCCACAGGATTAACGCTGCCAAAGCAACTGGCCAACGTAGAAATCATTCCTGAGGGCCCACACTGCAACACTGTGGAAATCATGTAAGTAAAGTCAGCAGGCAAGAGAAGTTATGGCTTTACAAATGCTAAAGAGCTGGCTGCCCTTAAGCTTACAGTCCTCAGCCTTGTCTGCGTCCTCCTCTGACCTCCTCAGGTGCCAATATTAACCAAAATGAAATGTTCATTCCAATGCAGAGCAACACTGAAGAACAGCCAGCAAATCTGTTTAGATCCCCAGGCCAAATGGGTGAAGATCGTAATTAACAGGATTCTACAAAGGTAACTGCCAGGATTACCTTTTAACTGGAATTATTCCACCAAAGGGCATATTTTCACCAGTATAAACATCAACGTGTGTGCAATCTTCAACGCTCTTCTCTGAGACCCATTTGAATAGCGCAGGGCTAGGAATACAGGAGACTAGATTTAGTTGATCTTTGGACTAGGCAGAAGCAAGGCCTACCTGACATCTCAGTAATTTAAAACAAACAAATGAACTGTTACATGTCACACTTTTCAAACAAGTACATCGATCCAGGGTTCCTCAGGGCTGTGTGTTCAGCTCCACATCGCCAAGGGTAACGTTTGGGCTTTCTGGAGGAACTGCCTTGGAAGCAATAGAGAAGTGTTGTTTAGCACTGCCCTGTGCCAACTGGTCTGCCCAAGAGACAGGATGGTCATTTGGACAAGCTTCTCCGGTGTGTGTGGGTGGATGTATCTCCTCAGAGATAAATTAAACACAATAGCCTTCCAGGCAAACTTATTCTAGAATAGTTTCGAGTGGTCCCTCAGCACAAGAAGGACATGGACCTGTTGCAGCGAGTCCAGTGGAGGGTCACAAAGATGACCCGAGGTCTGGAGCACCTCTCCTATGAAGACAGGCTGAGAGAGTTGGGGTTGTTCAGCCTGGAGAAAAGAAGGCTCCGGGGAGACCTTATAGCGGCCTTCGAGTACCTGAAGGGGGCCTACAGGAAAGCCAGGGAGGGACTGTTTGCAAGGGCACGCAGCGATAGGACGAGGGACAATGGTTTTAAACTAGAGCAGGGCAGGTTTAGATTAGACATTAGGAAGAAGTTCTTTACAATGAGGGTGGTGAAACACTGGAACAGGTTGCCCAGAGGTGGTGGAGGCCCCATCCCTGGAGACATTCAAGGCCAGGCTTGATGAGGCTCTGAGCAACCTGATCTAGTTGAAGATGTCCGTGCTTACTGCAGGAGGGTTGGACTAGATGAGCTTTAAAGGACCCTTCCAACCCAACACATCCTATGATTCTATGACTTCCCCCTAGTGCAAATTAAACAAACATTCAACTAAAAGGAAACAGAAAATAATTCTTTAATTTTCCACTAAAAGCGAATCTGGTTTTGTCTGGTTTTGATGTTTGTAAATTAATCTCACTGTTTTGTGCATGCTGTAATTCATTACAATATCTGTATTACAGTTCATCCAAGAAACGGCGTCAGTAACGGAACCAGAGGTCTCTCGGCAAGCAAGAGAAAGCTGCACAGAAAAGTCATTAGCCTTTAAGTGTCTCCAGGGTCAGCGTATTCATCATTTCACTCTAGCTTTTTTTTATCCTCACTGGTCTCCGTGCACAAACTGTTCATCTGCAAAAGGAAACTGCTGGGCTCAATAGGCTGTCACATTAGCAGACTCTCGTGTTTTATGGCAAAATTTTACACGGTGCTTAACTGCAGAGGCATTTAAAGCAATATCCTAACCAAACCCTAGCCTTGCGTTGGTCAGCTGGAAACACCTGCACAGTTTTAGCATTCACTGAGCTGGGAGTTATACCACAGCATCGCTCAGCTCCATTCTGAAGGACTATGAAGTACAGTTTTGGATAGTTTAAGAGGGTTGTAGTTTTCAAAGTAAAGAAATAGTAAGCAAAGGAGATTCTTACTGAAAGAAAAAAAAACAAGAAAGGGAAAAAAAGAAATTCCCCGATATCAATAAAAACCTTGTTTAGAAGCAATTTCGGTGTTTAAAAATTGGGGTTTTTTTGGTCTTATGCAAATTAAATATACCTCTCACCTTAAAACAGTGGAGTCATAGTAACTCTGTTTTTGTCACCAAGCTATCAATGTCACAAGGACTCTTCCATAAAAAAAAAAGTTTTTAGAAGCCATTGGTTCAACTTTTCATAAATGAAATGTGAAAAAAATGTGTGTGAAGTATCTTTAATGTTTTCAAACCTGCACAGAGTTTTGCCACCTGCAAACCATTGTTAGGGTTTATTCATAGTGCACCAGGGGCTGAAAAGTAAATAAAAATTTACAATAAGTACAACAAACGAAATTTGCCATTAAGACCTTACACTTACAGAAAACTGAAAAAGTGTTTTCTGCCAGAAGAGTTTTCTTCCAAATATATTGAAAGATGCTGATCTAGTCAATTAATTAGAAACAAAACTGTTGATCTTTTTATCAGTGTTTCTTTCAGTTTTTACTGAAATAAGGTAGCTTTTTTGACCAGTTTGTTTGGCCAAGAGCACACTCATACCAAGTTGGTACTGGGAGTGCATATGCACATTGCAGCAGGAGTTGATAACGAAAAATGCCTGACAAATGCAGTTTTGCTCTCTATGCTAAACCCAAAATTGCTATCTCAGATTCAGATTTTTGTCTCTGCAGACAGATGGTGACTGCACTGACACAGGGGACTAATACAACGTAAATACAATGCGGAGACACAGCAAATAAATCTCTTTCCAAGCCTCTAGGAAACAAAAACGCACCCCTTAGCCAAATGTCACCGCCCCTCTCCGGGACATCAGCTTTAAAAAGACTTAAGATTCCCGCCCTCACATCTGCCATTGCAAAAATTCTTGCAGGAACATTACTCCTCAAATACTTTAAAACTTCTTCTAACTTCCAATCTACTTTGCCCAGAAATAAATCTATGTCTTTCCACTGCAATCCCTCTGCCTATATAGGTCTTTCCTTCCTGCCTTCCCCAATAACATACCTGTAAAAAGCCCCTATGATTCTATTCAACAGTGTAAACCCCTTTTATCTCTTTGCAGAATATAAATACCTCAGTCTTCTAATCGCTCTCAGTTCTCTCTGATCCAATCTAATCTTTCTCAAACAGAAATAATAATATTTCAGGTAAAATAATGAGCTTGTCATGAAATGATGCTACCTAATTTAAAAAAAAAACCCACAGATTTCTATGGTTCCTCACACGGCAGTTTAATCGCACTGCAAGCGCTCATTCAGACATAAGAGTAAATTTCAGCAAAGGCAATATTGATGGCACTTTTATCATCAGGCAGGTATCTCATTACAAATGAGAGAAGGTACAAGCTGATCCACGCAAATAGTTTTGAGGTGTCCAGGTTTCAAAGGATATGGGAGGTGATCCAGCTAATTATGGGAGGAGGAAGGACATCTGTACCGTAGAATGAGATAAAGTTCAGAGGCAAACAACAGGGATAGTAAGAGTTATGGGATGAGAAACCCGTAAGCAGAATAGGTCTTTTCAGCCTGGAAAAGAGATGACAGAGGGAATGTGACAAAATTCTGTAATGCTGCAAATGGCATGCATAAGGAGAACAAGGAATAAGGTCACTGATTCCCATCTAAAAGAAAAACAGGACAAAAATTGAAGGTAGCAGCTGGCAGGTTCAGCAGAACCTGAAGGAATGTGCTCTTCTTACAACAAATAGTTAAGCTGCGGGTGTCTTCGCTACAGCTATTAGTGAACATTAAATGCTTCCAGGGGTTCAGGCAGTGAGTAGCCAAATTAATGAGGGAAAATCCTGTAAGGCCTATTCAACACAAAGATGCCGTCTTTGGCTCAAGAAGTCCCTTAACTTCAAATTCCCAGCATCTGGAAAAACACAGAGGAAAAGTAATAGTTCAAAGTATCTTTGTATGTTTTTCCCTACCCTTTCTCAAGAATTCTTTATTGGTCCCTATGAGTACCAAAATACTGGATGAACCTGTAATGAGACATGACACCACTGCTGTTATGCTCTTTTGTCCTAAGGCCCTGAAATGTCATGGCGTTTCCAGGATGCAAAACAAGGCCTCTGTTGGCTTGCGTTTTGTGAGCAGCTGAAGAAATCTCCCCTATACACCAAATGAAATGAAAGAGGCAATAAAACAGAGCAGGATTTTTCACAAAGTATGCTGAGTCAATCTTCTGATCATCACGCTGCTGATTTCATATCCTAGGCTGACCATAGGAATAGCAATGTCAGCATGAAAAAAGGATGTGGAAGGATGATTTAGAAACTTCACAGCATGATGAGGAAGAGCAACTATAGTCTTGGATTACACCATTACTGCGTACCAGAACCATGCTAGAACTGGTGCATAAATTCTGCTTGAATTAATCATGCTCGGTAAACTACAGAAAACATACCATTTCAGAAACTTCTTCCACTGATTTGAATTGGATTTCCCTGTTCCTTGAACCACCACCCAAGTTACTATGATTTATCTGATTAACACATGCATTTATTAGTGTTAATTTATCAGTGAATGAGGACTCAGCACTTGATGGCTTTGCCCATCTTGACACAAGTTTCTGTTGAATTTTAACCTCTCACGAAGCATTTTCTTGATCCAGGGTTATAAAAAGGCAATGATAAATAGGAAACACATTGTCCGCACCATCTCAGTGAATCTTTTCCATCTGCACATTCTGAGTAATGTAATAATGTTGTCACTCAGCTGAAACCACCAAAAAACATGGCCAAGTTATGAGATAATATTGATGCCGAGTAAATTGGTGTGTTGAATGAAAAGAATTAGCCACAGCTCCTCAGACACTTGCTAACACAGATGCTAAATGGTGACAAAATAAAAACATTCATTATGCCACGCTGCCAACGGGGCTGTTTAGGAGCCTGAAATATAGCGTCATACTGCCACAATTTTTTACAGGGACATAGCCACAGAGCCTGAATTCTGCATTTCTTGCCCCAGCATTTTTCTTCTTGTTCCTAATGCCAAGTTTTCGTAAGACTGGCCACCACACTGAGCATTGCTGCGGGAACACGCCAATGAGTGCATAGCACCAGGCTGAGATCACATTCAGACCGGGCAAGCTGAAAGGTGCTTTGTAGAGCCACATTCAGGATGCTCCACCCTTATTGGTGTTGCACTCCATGCCTTCTTTGGCTATCTTGAGGTTTTAATAAGGTGAGCTGCTTTATGATTCTTTCTCAGTTAATTACGGGAGAAATTGTTGCATGAAAAACAAGAGTAAGTGGTCACTAGAAGAATTCTACATCCAAAGGCTGTGTGGTCTCTGCAATGGTTGTGAGCTATCTGCGAAGGAATCGGGTCAGTGCTCTGAAATGGATCCAGTTAATGAGAATGAAAGCAACAGTAATTCTGCATTAAAAGCATTTGCACAAGTCTTTAGATCAAAATCCCAAAAAATTTAATTGTAGACTTCTTACCTCCTTCCACAGGCTTCACATGAGGCCTCTAACTCTAGGGCGTTCTACTTCCCAGCTCCATGTTACTTCCCAGCTCAGATAATACAGTTCCACAGAAAGAGCTGATACGAATAGTTTCTTAGAGCAGCTGAGCAGGAGATGAACAAGAAAAACTGATCCCAAGGGGAAAGCAGTTGGACAAGTCCAGACCAAAAGGAAGAGAAAGAAGGATGAGGAAACAAAAAGGAAATATGGAAAATAATGAAATAGTAAACATTCCTTGGAGGGTGTGGAATCTTCCTGCTTCTATCTGCACTGGCCTGACTCATTACAGCCTTAGTTTTGGCACTCTAAATTATTACCCTTGTCACCATACGTCAGAAGGAAATGTGCCATTCCGATGCCAGATGTAGGAAATTATGTGGGAAATACTGATTCACCGCAAGGAAAATAGTACATCCATAAAAACTCACCCATGCGGCTTGTGGCACACTAAATAAAAATAGCGTGCTTTCAGTATTAAATTAAAATGGTGAATATGCATGTAATTCTTCAGTCATATGCAGTCAAAATCAGAAAAGAAATATAAAAAATTTTAGCCATTTTGATATTTTGAATACCAGCACTTGGGGTTTGAAACGGCCACTTCTGTCCAGTGGCTCATTCTAATCCACAAGGGAGCAGGTGTCCGTTGGCCAGCAAGACAAGGTTTTTTGGTAATGATAATACCTTTGTTAGAGTTATCGGTAATGATAATAGCTTCATTAGACCAACTACTTTCTGTTGGAGAAATAAGTGTATGGATCACAAAGCCTTCATCATGACACTTTTGTATTTCCTTATATAGTGAAAATACCTGGGTTATTTAACTGCCCAGTAGAGTTTTGTATTTTTTTTGCCATAAAGCTCAGGATGTACTTCAAGAATAACACTCAAATCACCATGTACTGCAAGCCACATTTCACTGTCACATTAGTACAATGATGGAGTTCCTCGTGGACGTGTATGAGAACAAATATTTCTCTTAACTTTAGAGCCTTCTTCAGTGAGGAAATGAGTCTCTGCTCTACAGGAGGTATTGACCTACTATCACCCCCGGCTTAACGATGGGGAAACTGAAGTCATAAATATCCCAGAACTCCCTTCTAAAGCCATACAATGCCGAAGGGTTGTCCTCCCAGCAGAACACCACATTCAGGAATCTTTCCTACAGACACAAAAATGTCCTGCAGACACAAATTCTCTTGTCAACAAAACAGAACATTGTGGTAATATGATTAGAAAATTTTACAGGCAAACATGTGCTCTTTACCAATTCTTTCAGTCTAAATGGAAGACAAAACTCTTCCATTGTATTTTTTCACACCGCCCAGCAGGGAGAAATGGTAAAAACCAATTCTTATTGAGAAATACAATAAAGCATGTAACAAGATGTACATTTATACCGAACATCTGTTCTCATTTATTTTTATTCTTACTCTGTTTGACAAACAAGATTTTCTAGTAGAAGGATTGCATCTGGGTTGCACTATAGCAAAGCCTTGCACTTTTTTTTTGTGCTGGTACTGTAGCTTAGCCCTTTTTTCTATACAAAATAGCAATGGGCCTTTGCTGGTTTGAACAAGCTTTTCTACAGTATTAGCCCGTTTTCAAACCCTGTGAAGGAAGGTTTGGTAGTTAAAGGCTGGGCGTCTGATGCTAACAAGAAAGACTTCCCTAGAGCTCTTCTTCAGTAGGTGTGCTATGGCAAAGATCGCAAGTTCAGATTCCTTAAATCAGATTCCTTAAATTTTGATTCTTCCCATGATCTAAAAGTACTTGTCCTGTGGATGAACTCATTAGTATTTACTATGAATAGCTTACTGAACTATGGAACGTACCAGTTCTCTCTACTTCTGTGCAATAGCAATTTTTAATTTCAGGGTTTTTCCAAAGGCACACCCTATTTACTAGTCATCGTTTCTTAACTATTAGCAACATTTTCCTTCCATGGCACATGAATAATAGCATATTGCAATGGTAGGAAGCCATTATATACCTTAAACTCACTACTGGGCAGGAACTGAGTAGCACATTATGATCGAGGTTGACTGTGATCTCTCCTTAAATTCTACTTTTCTGTGGGAGTGCTCTTAGACAAATTATTTTTGAGTTGAAATTGTCCCCATGCTCATTCTGGAATATTTTTATGTACGGAAAGTTTTAGTCACATCTTTTCAATGACAGATGAGTTGTTTTATCCAAAATTACAAGTACCCCCCCTGCCTCATAAACGTATCCCCCTGGTAATGCAATGGTTAGATGAAAAATGAGAAAGATTGAAATGAACAATATCAGAGTGGACACATCTTAAAAATCTACTTAAAAAAAACCCCAACCAAGCAAGGAGATGGATTGGGGAATGAAGGCAAGAAATTATTGTGATTTCAGATACACATTTCCTAGAGTAAACGCTGTTTTCAGAAGTGATGTAAGCATAGAATCATAGAATTGTTGAGGTTGGAAGGGACCTTTAAGATCATCGAGTCCAACCTTTAGCCTACCCTGACAAGAGCCACTTCTAAACCATGTCCCTAAGTGCCCCATCTACCCTTTTTTTAAACACCTCCAGCGATGGTGAATCCACCACCTCCCTGGGCAGCCTATTCCAATGTTTAATAACCCTTTCAGTGAAAAAATGTCTCCTAATATCTAATCTAAACCTCCCCTGACGTAACTTGAACCCGTTTCCCCTCGTCCTATCACTTGTCACCAGGGAGAAGAGGTCAGCCCCCATCTCTCTACAACCTCCTTTCAGGTAGTTGTAGAGGGTGATAAGGTCTCCCCTCAGCCTCCTCTTCTCCAAGCTAAACAACCCCAGCTCCCTCAGTCGTTCTTCGGTTCATGTCAATGCCGAAGTCAGCCTGAAAGCCAGTAGAATCTATGTGGCTAAGTGAGCTCACAGGTTATGAATTTAAGATATGAGTAGCATGTAAATGTGCCTGTTCATTATTTTTTTTATGCAAACTTATTGACCATTATGAATATTAATTCCACTGAGTTTAGTTAATCTACCCCAACATACAACCTTGCCTCAAATTTACCATTACAGTTCCTACTTCTAAGTGTTGTTGGGCCTCAGTTCTGAAAAGCCCAGCACTTTATATTTAAGCCCACATGGTTGACCTTAATAGTACAGATAACTATTTTCCTGTATGGCAGGAGCAGACTTAAGGAGTTCAGCCAGTCTCAAATTCCCACCCATGCAAGCCAGTAACCACAGACAGCAAAATAAAAGATTCACATAACTGCTTACATCCAAATACAGTCAAATAATTTGTCAACATCCCTTGTAATAAAAAAAAAAAAATCCAAAATTCTGTTTTCCACCTCACACCAAGACTCAAACTTAGAAAACAGAACATGCCAACATGAATTATGTTCCTAACTTTTGCCTCAACAACCATCTTTATCCTTGACATTCATCCTTTATAAGTTTGTAGCAGCAACAAAATATCCTGGCATAATTTTTATGCATTGTCTCACAAATCTTTCTTCATACACAGGCAGTAGTTAAGTCAATAGCACTCACTGTACATATGAAAAATGTACACTGTTCATATATTTCAATATCAGCTGTCTATTAAATGGCATCTAATAATAACATTGTCAGATTACTGGCTGCCATTGATTAGAAAATCATTATTTAAACTAAAACCACGGCTGTATATATTCAGAACCACAGCTTTATTACCCTTTCTGCTCCGCCTGCACCTACAACACTGAGGTGAGGACAGAAGTATAGTCGCAAATTACAAAACTGGGTCCTATGAAAAACACCAATGTTTTCCAGAGAGCTGAGCATCCATCAGTTCTTTCCAAAGTCACAAGAATCGCATGAGAGCTAGCATTCAGGCATGTCACTTCAAACCTTAGCTGAAACGACAAACTCTCTTTCAAATTTAACAGGCCCACTGCATTTTGAACGTACATCAGAGACAAAATCAGGACTGGAGGCGCATTAAGGAAAGTTCCTCGTGCTGAACAGCTTGAAGAACTACATCACAGTTCATTCAAAATCAGCCTTTCCTCAATCCAGGTGCAGCACACGTGAACGACGCTGGTGTCAGAGAATATGCTTAAGACTACCCTTCTAACAGCATCTGCACTGGACAAAAACACTTCCACAGTAAAAAGGAAGAAACTGCTTCCTCGGCATATTAATATTTGAACATTATTGCATAGAAATAGAATCAGATTACTTTTTTATAATGTTAACAGGGTCAGTTCCCTATTCTGTCCCATTTGTCTGCTACAAAGAGGATGTGGTTCCTGCACAAAACATAGCTGTCACACCAAGCGCACACACCCTAGTTTAAGCAGACATAATAAAATAGAACGGGCTACATTACTCTACCTGATCAGTGCCAGTTGCATCATTACTACATCCACTGAATCCTGATATGTTCATGTATGCTGTTATGTGGTTATGACAAATACAGCAATACAGAAACAATTATGAAATAAAATATATCCTCCTACTCTTTGGGTATCCTGCTATTTACTTATTTATTATTTGGTTTGCCCTTGAGTGGTTTGCTTGAAAGTATTTGGAGTGTAATATGGATAAATTTTTCCACATGGATTTCCTATGACAGGGGCTCCACAGGGCATGCCAGAGGTGTGAATGTGCTCTTGGTTTATCACGTGAGGGGCAGAAAGGCCCAAAATCCAGCCCTTTAGGTTAGAGTGACAAATAAGGCTCTCCTGGGAGAGAGGTTGGAGAAGAGACCGGAGAAAGAAGTGCATCCTATTTAGAGCAATGCTATATGAAGATATTTATACTGAAAAGCCACTATACCCAGTGACCCACATTTAACATCTTGTGTGTTAATGCCTCAGGATTGCACACACGTAGTCAGCTGCCTGATTGCAGCGAACAGGCTGGAAAGCAAAGGAAGGTGATTAATCATGTAACTTGTAGTTAAGTCATAGTAAAGAATGTTGTAAATATTAGGAACTTACAAGAGTCTTCTATGGATAATGTGCAGACATATGGCAAAAAATCCAATGACTGTTGCCTACGTCAGACAGTCCATGAAACACAAATCATTGGCAGTACAGGAGCAATTCTGGGAAACTGCTGCCACGTGCCTGGTCTGCTCTTGTCTTTTTTCCTAGAAGTAAGTTTTTGGCTTCAAGGACAGGAAGCTGGGCTAGATGGATCCTCATTCTCGTCCAGAGTGGCTGTTCATAGGAAAGTCACAGGTACTTCACTCTGCAGTCTACCGCTATTAGAAGTTGGATTTATCCCTTACCCTCCTCATCTCACTTGTAGAAAACAGACACATGGATAGGTGGTGTCTTACTGCATCGCAATGACAAAGCACTCTGAATTTTGATGAACCAGAACAGAGCAAGCTGTGGTATATGAAAAAGCGTCTCCTTCACCGGCACTATGGAATTGCTGTAGGTAAGCAACCTCCATCCCCGACCTTGGCAGTGACAAAACACACCCATGGATAGATGAAACATGTTCTTTCCTACCCCCCCCCCAACCATTCCCTTCCTGCCATTTACAGGTGATCTGAAATACTGCTCCCTCTCCACAACCTCGAGAAAGTCCTTCCTGCACTGGCCACCCCTCAACAGACTTCAGTGCATCTCCACACATAATGGTTCTCCTCCGGGGCATGGTGTCTACCAGAAACCATTGTCAGCACATTGTCCTGTTGCAACATGTCTGTCTCGTGAATAGCATGGATTCCAGGGAGAGCTACATCTGGCTTCACTTGACCGGAGCAGCAGATATTTGCAAAATCCCACATCTCCAAGGCAGAATTTTCACCTTCACTGCCCGGCTCACACCAAAGACTGGGACTAAAACATTGACAACAACCAGTTTTCCTCAAGAGCCAAAAGACATACTATATCTCCTGGAATAGACGCCTGTTTTATATGTTGTTTTTGAAAACTGTGCATCAGTGAAGACTGCTACAATTCTTCCGTCCTGCTCTATGTCATGTTTTTCTTCAGATGCAAGCTAATCTACTAAAACAGCAATGGAAATACCTTCTTGTGCAACTCTGGAGTTTTGCCTCCCACCCAATTTTCAGCATGGAAGTATATTGCCCAACAAGTAACACTAGTAAAACAAGACACATCAAAAGCCTCTCATTTTTTTAAAGTCCTCATGGAACTTAGGACTTTTTGTCATCAGTTCTGTGAAATTATCAAAACACTAAGCATGAAGAAAGTTAAGCTTGACAGCACCCTACAAGCTTCAGATAAATGCCTATAGATAGTTAAATGTACACAGTCACATTAAGCCTACCATTGCAACTTAAAACTGGATTTAACCCTTGCAACTATTTTTCTTGGCATAAAAAATGGAACTGGAAAGAGAGTTTCCGTATAAAGTTCCAGCTTTGAATGATTAGCATGATAGCCTTTGTGCTGTATTGTAATAAACATGATGAACTGAAAACATTTATATTTAGAGGAATGGCTAGGAAATTGCTTTGTACCTCCATAGCTGCAGGATGTGGCAGCAGAATGCTTTCACGGAGAAATTAGAAACTGCTTAGTCTACAGATGTACTCAAAGATGATGACTATTACCGCCTGCATAACATGTCAGTTGTTTGCAATGACCTCTGTGGGAAGCCAGGAAAAATTCTTGAAAAGTATACTCCATTTAGCATTAAAAATAGAGGAACACCTGCTTCAGCAAAGACACAGCCAAGCGTCTTGCTCCATGGATACAAGTTCACTATCCTATTCCAGAAAGGAGTGCACTCAGAAACTCATTTGGCAAACTAGCAACAATTATTATAGGGCTTGGGTTGGGGTTTTTTTGCCACTACTATTTGAATAAAGTAGCTAAACACATTTTCAGTGAAGGCGCTGTATTTCAAGAAGTTTCCACAGTCAGGCTAAATAAAAAGCAGGTCCTTATGCCCTGCGCAGAAATGGCTTTGCACAAAAAAGAAATAGCGTTCCACAGTCAGGCTAAATAAAAAGCAAGTTCTTATGCCCTGCGCAGAAATGGCTTTGCACAAAAAAGAAATAGCATACAGGTTTTCTGTGTGAAACATCTGGTATCATAAGTAAAGTTCACATACTGACTTAGGAGATTTATCCTAAGGATAAATTTGTCCTTATCATTCCTGACTCGCATGTCAGCATAAATCTCAGCATAAATCTAAGACTTTTCGCCTAAGCTCAGAATTTTCTTCGTACTCTTACCTGCTAGCAGCACAGCTTCATTTCTGATACCCACGCTAAATATGTCATCTCAGTTAAGATGCTGTACTCGGTAACTACACTTGATCCTTATCTTCAATGGATTCTTGGTATCCCTGATATCTATTTTTAGAATGTCTTGCATATATACCTCTATAACTTCTATTATATTAGTGACCTTTCAATAAAGTGCTGAATTTCCTGGCAGTTTATAGAATAACACTCTTTCTGTAATATCCAGACAATAAATATAATACACCCCATAGCAATTATTTTTATTTCAACAAGCTTGCTAGTCCTCTTTTCCTCATTCAGTATTACCTTCAATTTCCATCTATAATTAAATTGAAATTAAATTCACAAAGTGACCAGTTTGCACAGCAAGGAAAATATATTATGTTAATTCAGTTTTAAGAAACTACAGGGAAAGCAAACGAATTCAGATCCAGAGAAATGCATTGAACATGGGCTTGCTGTGTTCGTGTAACATAGCAGATTTTTCTAACTTTTACTTGCACTTTCATTTTGACCAGGATCTTCTGCTTTCCAACAGCACTGCACTCCTCATCACTGGGGTATTAAACTAGATTTGTACTACTACACCATCATGTAAAATGGACCCTTTTTCTTTCTACAGTTAAATCAAACTAGATCATTTAGAGACATTTCTTTGTAAGTTTTCTCCCATGCCCTTTTTGCCAAGAGGCAAGACCCAAGATCAACTACACATTTTCATAGGTTCATTTAAGCATTTTTTCTGTAATTCTCCTGCCGATGCTAAGACAGCTGCGAGCACACAGGCTCTCCAACAGTGACACACCTAAATCCCTTAGACCCTGGATACCAATTTACCAACCCTCACCAGCACATAAAGGCGTCTTACAAAAAGAAGAGTGCTGAGAGCAACCTAACGCAAATCTACCTCGGTCCTTCCCCAACCCCAGCCCACCACGGTATCTGCAGGCTTTCCCCCGGTGACAGTTAGCTCTTTACAGCCCTGCTCATAATGTTCAATCAGCTGCTCATCTCAGCCATAAACGCCAGTATTCCACCATTGGCTCAGAACGAAACACCTCAAAACTTGTGTAGGAACCATCAGTCCTTGCCTGAAAGAAAAAACAGAGAACAAAAAGTCAACAATGGAAAGGCAGAGAATTTCAACCGTCTATTGGAAAGAAAGTTTGTGCCATAAAAAAACGAAATCAGATATGAAGAGACGGGAACTTCGCACCAGTGGCACATGAGCACTGCTGTCTCTAAATCCCCACAAAGCAGGATGGTGAAATTGTGAAGATATATAAGGGATATGTGAAGATATATAAGGCAACTGTAATATGTAGACAACAGCTATTTTGGAATCTACATAATTTTCATGAAGATTTGGGACAATACACATTTTCAATAAAATGTCACAAGCTTAGAGAGTCTCATATAGATAACCTTGGCAATACAACATCCTTTCTGAATTTTTAACATGAAAACTGTATTGGCTATCACGGCCTGACTTTCTATCATTTCCAGTTTTTTTTAGTTATGTGAATGAACTGGAGATAGTTACTTTCTGGGACTGTCTACAAATGAGCATTTTAACAAAAAATTTAGTCATCGAGTGAGTGGATCTATCAAAAACAAAGACAGCTGAAGAACGGTTTGGCAAGTGATAAGAATGAAGGTAATTAGTATGGGTTTGCTGGGAACTTCAGTGTGGATTTACTTTATTTTAAACTCATAAAGACATCTTCTGTTGACTTCAGTAGCAATGCTAATTGTATCTGCATTTCGAAGTAAAAGCAACATAAAATGCTGGTTTTATGTTTTGCTGATGTATGTTTTCAGAAAAATAATTTTCACTCGTGGTTTTCTTTTTTAATAGAATAAGCTTTAACGTAAGATCCACGGGAAGATTCCTTTATCAGACATAATTTGTAATGTGTGGTTAAATTACATGCCAGAAGTCTTGGCAATGTTTATAATTCTTAATGATTATTTTAGAATAACCTAAAAGAGAATACAAATGCAATTAAGATACGTCAATCAGGCTTAAGAGAAGCTCCCCAAGGCTGAAAATCCATGTTCTCTGCTGTTGTACTCATAGCTAAGAGTTCAAGCACCAACTAGATACCTCATTCCCACTTGTGCGGAATTCTGAGTCACAGTATTCAAAAAGAGTCATGGCAGAGCAAATACATGTGGCTATTATAAATTTAACTGGTCTAAATTTAACTGGGAAATGACACAGTTTGAGTAGAATCTGCTTAAATTCAGAGCAGAACATTTTACATACCTTGCAATCCAAACAGACTACTTGGTTTGCTTGACTAATAATGGAAAACAACGAAAAGAAGTCAAAACGTTATATACTTACGCAAATACATTACAGAATTTGGAGCTTGTTACTATTTTGGAATAGATTTTACTGTTAATAATAGTAATAGTCATTACTGTCTACCAATAATTTTGTAATAACACAAAATGTCATTTCATTTAAAATCGAATCAAAATAATTTCCTTGTTTCTCCATGAAAACACTTATTTAAAGGATCCAATAATATTTGTGAAAGGCATTATAAATGTTTATTGCTCTGGTTAGTGATTCTGATTAATGAACCTTTGCTCCAAATTTGATCCCACACCAAATGCTAGAATTTTCCTTTTTCACGTAAAAAGGTACTTTTTATTGTTTCCACTGTAAAGTTCTTCAGACAGGGTGCAGAGAAAAGGAAAAAATTTATTTCAATCGTGCTAGAGAAAGCTGAGAAAAACCCCACATTGATTATGTAGGAGCTCTGTAGAAATACAGTGCACTGTTACTGAATGACACAATCTACCTAACTCACATCAGTGCTTCCAACACCACACTCACTTAAGAAGACATTTCAGAGTCAGACCATGCCAGACAATAAATGCTAGTTATTAATCAAAAATGCATCTACCCATAAGTGTCAGCACTCTGCGAGCATTGATTTAATGCCTTGACACCTGTAGAGAGGGATGCCAAAAAAACTAAGATCAAAAACTCTCATTAAAACAGACTTGGCCAGGTATTTATTTCTTCAGTTTGCGCCTTAAAACTGCGTATTTGAGCCAGGATTTTTCTAAACATACAGTGTTGACTGGTAGCCCGAGGACTCCCAATAGTTACATGAAACTATTTTTAAAATAGTTTTTAAAAGTTTGCCTGTGCTTTGATGTCTATATGTCTCTTCAAGATCCTAAATATGAATTTCCATCTTGAATCTAGTTCTCTTTCCTTTCCTACAGAACAATTTAATACCTGTTTTCTATTTCAGCTGACAGCTACGGTGAAGAGAACTTGTGCCCCTGTTTGACTCTGTTTCCCTGCCACCATCATCCAAGAGCAGGTCCTAAGAGAAAATGAGATGTTTAAACAAGTGAAGTGACTGGAGGATCTTATTTCACGCTGCAGAATATCGACTACGCAGCAATAGATGCAGTTAAGGCCGTCACTAACGATCGTCCTGCCATTCAAACCGAACTTTGGCTGCCCAATTAGTACAAGACGCAGCAGGGGGAAATCAGTGTGAGGCCAGCCTAACGTGTGGCATGAGTGCCTCCTGGTGGCTAGTTTTCCATGTGGCATGGCAAACCCGGGATGGCAAACGCTTGCCTTTGTAATTATCCTAATGCAGTCACAGACTTTCTCTATAAACAGAAGGCGAAGGCACAATCCGGATTATTGATGCGCGCTTTAAGACAGCCACAGCGCGTAGTAACACACATGCACACACAGACACAATCCAGAGCGTTCTGATGAAGGAAAACCCTTCAGGCTTCAAGTGATGTTCAGTGCTGCCTTCTTTTCCCCCCTTGTCCGAACAGAAGTTGCAGGATGTTGGACCAAAGTGCAAAATATGCATTTGTTAAGTAAATTGGTCACACATCCTTTTCATTTAGTATCTCTTCCTGCTCCAGCAATAGCTGTGACTCTCACTTTTGTTCATATTCCAAAAATGCCTGGTATTCTGCTGTCAGGGCCCAGGTTTTATACACAGTTTGTTGCTGTACGAAGCAGAAAGCTGAAAGTGCCAGATGGTGGGATCTTGAGCAGGGTTTCTTAAAATACAGTAACATGTTCGACCCCAATACTATGTTCGTCCCCAATACTAGTATCCAAAAATAGAGGCTGTGGTAGGACTGCTAGAAAGTAAAAGGCCAGCAAATAAATTCTATTAAAATGCAAAGCTTCCCAAGGGTAACAATTTTTTTTCTTAAACTAAATGTTTCTCAAACTAAATTTTTCTCAAAGTACTTTTTCCCCCTAAATTAAGATTCGTTATTTCCTTAAACTAAGTCTGCAAAATACGGGGTCGTCGCCTCTCTTCTCAACCTCTTTGTCTCATACAAATGTATACCCTCCAGCAGCTGGGAAGGCAAAACAGGGAAGAAAAAGTGGAAATGTGGACAGAAAGACATAATATTCTCCCAGGATATAAAAAAAATTGCTCATAAAATTTTTTGCAAAGCAACATTTCCTGATAGAGATTTTCACAAGATGAGAGAACCACGCTTCTTACTGAACACTTCTTACTAAACAACTGTGTTTGACTTCCCCTTCACACACAAATAATTATTAAGAGATAATTTTAAGTTGATGGTGTTGTTAGTGCCCAAGACAGTATTTTTTAACTATAGTCCTTTATTGTATGCACATAAAAATACTTCAACAGTAATAGACTCTGAAACAACCTGTTAAGAATACCCACCTTCTTCCCAAATGTCAGTGCCTAACTCTGCTTTAACTGTCACGCAAACCAAATTGCGTATTTTCAGCTTTGTCCTTTGTACCAATTTCATCACTGCATTTTTGTGGATCATATGCATACTGTTATTTATTATTTATAATATATGCAGCAGATTTTGAGCAATAGTAATGTGGTCACTTTTTGTAGGCTATGCTCTGCAAACTGTTAATTATAAATATTGTCACCATAGCAATGATGAGCTTTCAGGCATTTTTTTTTCAGGAATGATATGAAAAGGCAGTATATTATTTTGGTGTGAATGACTGATATTAGTGGCATTTTTTTATATGTACATTACTATACGCAGCTTCAAGGTCAAACCTGAGGTTGCCAGTATGGTGCAATTTGATTGGTGTGAAAGTTAATTTAAAATGTTGTGCTGTTTTGTTTGTTGTTTTTTTAAAAGTTGTGATATTTAAGTACCAAACTTGAATGGGATCTAAAACCCAAGCAGTTAACTCAGGTCAAGAAAAAAATGTTTCATCCTCATATTACTGAAAACCTATTTTTATTTGTTTGTAGGCATCAGTATGAATAGCAGGAATCCAACTGGTACAAAAGGGGAATCTGCATAAAAGATAACAGGCAACTTTTTGTGTGTGTGTGTTTAGCATCACTAACTGAAAGAGTATGCTTGCCTACATTTGTCAAACATTTTGTAACTGATGTACTTTTGACGTAAAGCAGTTCTCCAGTCACAATTTGTATGGCAAATTTTATCAAAAGCATTTATAATACAACTGCTTTTTCTAGTGTAATAATTTGGTAGAAAAATATGTGGTGGATGTTCTGTTTGTGGAAAATTTTAACAACAGCAATTCAAAGTTTTATAGTCAAGTATACAAACCTTAGATAAAAAAAAAAAAATGAGTGGACATCCTTTTCCATCCTAGACAAAAGGAAACTTTTGAAAGAATTCTCTTCCCTGTAATAACAATTTTTAGGACCACTGATATTTTTTTCCCTTTCCCCATCCTGTTTTCTGTTACCCTCATCTGCTTTTCTTTCTTTTAATATCTTACCCTTTCTTTGTGATACACATATATACCTCCTTGAAGTAACCAACTCCTTTTTTTAGGATTACTTGCAATCCCTTTTCCCACCACCACATAAGGTATCGATCTATCGGTACTTGAACATCTCTGTTCTTACGGAACTGTTGATATGACAGTCCTAAAAAAAAAGCAGCATTCAAAAAATGTCTAGATTTTATATAAATGAGCTTAAATATTCAATTTACATTCGTTATCTTAATTTCTTTAGAAGATTAATAGGATAGATTAGCATTTGAAGATCTTTGTTCTACCCTAAAGGATCTACTCTCTGTTCAGGACTGTAAATTTCCACAAGACTTCCTATAATCCTCACGTTCATTTTTCTGCAAACACGATAGTAACAAGAAATAATCATAGGAGTAAAGGACAGCATATATAACGGTGTCAATGAATCTTTTCCTTTTTTAAAAAAGCTTTATAATTAATGCAATATGTACATGCTAGATGGTGTGTAAAGTTTGGTGTCACTCCTTTGTTATAAGGTAAGAGATAGCAACCTAAAGGGGAAGATTTACATAATATCTACAATACTGGATGAGAAGATTCTACGAGGATGTGAAAAATAGTGAAGGTATTGTTGGCTTTCGCCATAATAACAAGGCTATAAATCTTTGATTTATAAGGATAACTAACCTTTAGTAAATTAGGAAACATGAGAAACCTCAAAGATAACAATTAACAGCAACTATGAAGAAAAACATCATGAAGAAAAACATCCGAGAGAAACAAAAGAGAACTTCTCCAAAAGACTCCACAAGTGATTAACAGAAGGAAACAGATGCATAGGAGAAGGGAGCTGATGATAATCCATCCTACCAGAAGGAAACACGTGCATGGGAAAAGGGAGCTGATCCTACCAGACGGAAACAGATGCATGGGAAAAGGCAACTGAAGATCATCGATCCTCAGAAACAATTCAGAAGGAAACACACAAATAGAAGAGAAAAAGGACTAATAATAATCAATAATTATAAACAATTACTCTGTCTAAAATAGTGAATACGTATGCAATATTGAATGTATATAAGACATGGTTGAAGTGTTAGCTGGTGTGCCTCTGACTTGAGTCATGCACCCAGCGCTGTGCTTTTGCTTTATTGACTTTGTCGCTGTAATAAAATAAGTGCCATTTCTGTTTAAGGGATCTGGCTACTTATTACAGAGGACAAATCATTAAAAAACAATATGCACATTGTCTGTGGAAACACCTGAGCCACTTTCCTTACACAAACACCTAACTTATCAAATAAGCTGCCAGTACCATAGCAGAAACCGTAGCCTCAGTAACCCGTCGCATCTTTTCAAAGCTTTTGCCGGCTTCATAAAGGAATGTTTCAACTGCCAGGAGGTGCAGTATTGTACGTAAGGTTGACGCTATTATTTTGGCACGCTTGGTCTATGCTACTTCAGATCTCCATTTGTTTTCTTCATCCCCTCTACAGAAGATTTTTTGCACGCATTTTAGCAAAAAATCTGCCACAAAACATGACAGAAAGCACTAATGATGAACAGCAAGACGGCCCAAATGACTGGGAAAAAACCAGGGTGCAGCTGAGAATTACCAAGGGCCTCGCTGTTGTCTGGGTGGCTCTGACTCGGTGTCGGCTTTGCCCACACCACATTTTGGCGGGAAGAGACGTTCGTAGGAGCCAAAGGACGCAAATGAAGACCTCTTTTTTTCACCGTCATCTGCAGGGGTTCCCGCCTCAAGACCCCGAAGCCCTGAGGGGAGGCACGGCCTGGGAAGGTGTGCGGAGGGGAGGCTGTGCCGCTCGCCCTCTCACCACACAGACGCGCAGGGGTTGCTAGCCCCGGGCGCTGTTTGCTAGCCCCGGGCGCGGTACGCCCTGTGATGTCCTGCCCGCAGGTGAGCCTTCACTGGCGGCGCTGCCGCTGGGCACCCGGGCGGTGCACCCCCCTCGCCCCTCAGGCCCGCTCTCTCTGTCACGGCAGCCGGGCGCTCCACCCTCCCCTCAACACCACGCCAGGCCCGGGGCCCGCTACTTGCCCTAGCTCCTCCCCTCGTCGCTCGGTTGCGGCGGCGTTTCCGTCCGTCGGGACCGACATGGCGGCGGCGGCGGCGGCCGCCGTCTTCTCCTCCTCGGTGCTGCGCCCGGGCTTGGCGCCGCTGAGGCCATGGCGAGCCCTCTCTCACGGTGCCCTCCGGCCCGCCTACAGCACCAGCAGCTCCCCTCGCAGCGCCGCCAGGTACGCCGCACCGCTCGGGGGCATCTTCATCCCTCATCTTCCCTCCTCATCCTCCTGCCGGGGAGTGCTGTGGGGAACGGCGGGCCGGGCGCCGCCGCCGTTTAACGGTCGCACTGGGCGCGCGGCGGGCTGAGGGGAGCCTGAGGGAGGACGGGGCCCGCTGGGCGCCATCCGCCGTCGCCTGGGGCGGGGCTGACCCCCCGCGTCCCGGCCGGGTCGCCGTTCTCCCCCCTGCGAAAAGGGGGCTCCGCGGCGTCCGAGCCAGCATGCAGAGGTACCGGGAGGGAGGAAGGGCTGCGGCACGGGCGGCGCTCGTCCCGTGGGGATTTACGGGGTGCAGGGGAACGCGGGAGCCTCGGTGGCCTTCCTGCCCCCTCCCCAAGGCGGGTCTGGCGATTAAATATTTCTTTGCCGCCGGTGCCTTAACGGCCCTCTCACTTAATTTACACAGAATTACTCTGAATGTTAATTTTTTTACATCTGTGATTATTTTCCCTGATGGGTTGCAGCGAGTGTTTTAATCTTTGCTGGAGAATATTACTGTCTGCATGAAGGGACCTGTGATGGTGACAGCCCATCCCATTGCCTCTCCCTGCCCTCAGCTAGGCAGGTGGTGTGACACCGTGACGCTCCTTTTTTTCCTGGAAAAAGAAGTAAATTAAAACAATACACATTTTTAAAATAAAAATATTACTAATATAAATAAGTAAATAAAGCCCACGTGGTCTCGCTGTGTCGCAGGTAGCACTGCTGGTGTTAGCGGAAAGCCTGGGTCCATGGGCGAGCAGGATGTGCTCCGATGCAGCGAGGACCAGTCTCCTGACGTTGTCACCCACTTTGTTTGGTTTAATGTGCTGGGTGGTTTGGTTTAATATGTGGTGGGAGGGTTTTGCCTGAGCTCTTTTTTCATTTATACTGGAGTTGTCTTAAATACTGACCTGAAAGTTGCTCAGTTCCGCAGGTCACAAATAGCCTATGCTGAAAACATTATCTTTGCTCTGTGTTTTTAAGCGTCAACAGATTAGTAAGCTGTACTGTGACAACTGAAATAAGTGTCTGACTTCCTAGGTATCTGATATGTCCTGTATAAACAGAGGTTTTGATTCTGCCGGGTTTGGCACAAGTAGATGTATTTCTGGAACAGTGCATGCCTACTTCTGTTCTTTGCTGCTACTAACTGTTTTTGCCAGTTCTTTGAAAAGTAGATGCTCATATAGTAATGATTTTACGGAGTTTTTAATGTGGTATGTATGGGACTGAGAAGGTCCCATTGTGATTTTAGTGTACAGGTTGATCTAAAATAGCAGCTGGCATCTTTGTTTCTGTAATGTCCTGCAAGTCACTGGATGCAGTAACAAGAAAATTAAAGTGTGTTAATTGTTCTGTCCTAAACTCACAAGGGTTCAGAATAAGAGCATCCATGAGTGTAATCACAGCCGGTCAAGTTTATCATGTGTATAAAATTTAAAATAATAATTCACTTTTTAATTTCAGTGTCTTGAATAGCTTGCTGCAGTGTAACCTTCTTGTACAGCTGATGCTTTACTTTTTCATGTAGTTCTTGCATAATATTTCCATCAAAGGACTTAAACTATCTAGATTCTAAACCTCAGAAGCATCAATATAGTATAATACTTGCTATTTTTATATTTGATGGTTGTGAAAAATTTTCTTTACTTCAGAAAGTTGTATACGCAGTCTTTTTAATAAGTAAGTAAAAGGCTTTCAAGAGCATTACAGTGCAACTAAGGAGAGTGGCAAGGTGCTGGTAGTTTCTCTTTAGCTATATATTTAAAGCCTGTTTTTTTATTTTCTCCTGTGAGAGTTAATTTTATAACTGGGTCGTTTTGCTGAGTCAGAGTTCTGAAGGTCCAAGTAACAAATGGAATAGTATTTACTTAGTTGTAGTAAAATATTCTTCTTGATACTTATTTCACATATGAAATTACTATTTGATGTATAGAAGGCAAATGACTGTTGAATTCAGGAAGTCACAGATGTTTTCAAGGTGACCTTGTTTTAATTAAACAGGTTGCTCAGAAGGTTGCTAGAATTGGCACGTGGGCTGAATTTAAGCATATTTTGTGCAGCACGTTGTATGTGTTATGCTAGTGCTTCATCTTTCCCTGATAAACTATCAGCACCATATGCATTGCATCTGGAGAAACACTCAAAGCTTTAATGGTTGTTGAGTAAATTCAGAGAATTTTAAAATGTGGTTTGAAGAGATGGTGACTGTGTAGCAGAACGTAGGTTCTTGATGAAATGTACTTCATAAAAATAAATCAATAAAAATAAATCAGCTGTGTTACATAAAAAGTGATGTTAGTGCAACTGTTTTCTTACTTTTGGGAAGGTGATTTCTGGAGTCATGAAGGACAGAGAATAATCTTGGAAGGAGGAGAAACTTCTCCGTTTGGAATGGTAAATGACAATGCACTGCCACCTGACGTGTTTCCTTTTTGGTATTTGCATCTAAACCCAGGAATTATGTCTGCTTTTTAGGCCCTGGCATTTAAACAAGTTTCTTTTAGTACCTTGGTGGGTAGCAGCAAGAAGACTGTGGTGGTGTTTTGGGTGCAGTTAAAATGCGTAGACAGTTGGTTTCTTTTCCAGAAGTGCGGGCAGCAGCTGTCCATTTCCAAATGTGATCTTACTTAAGCAAAGAGTTCTTTTCAAAAAATGGATGATGTTATGGGTGGGATGATGCTTCTGGCATTTTGCTTGTGCTTCTAGTGTTATTATTATTTTTCCATCTTGAAGAGAAAGGAAGTTGTTTCAGAACTCATCACTACGCATTTCTTCCATATGCTGTTAGGATAATATTTTGAAATCCTTAATGTTTTACCATCCATGTGTCTATAAAGTTTAAACAAATATCTCTGGATAAATATGCTATCTGCTGGCTTTTAGATATTTTCCCTGTGTGTTGAATTGTTAAACAATTCTCATGTTTGAGTATGGTGATAAACAGACAAATGTGCATCTTGTTAATATAACAAAACATTAATCATATGTTGTTTTGCTCCAGTTGTGTAGTTTCTTATAGTAGAGACAGACTGCAAAACTAGTTTTAGACCATCTCAGAAAGCGTGGCGGGTTGTTTTTGTTTTGGTTTGGTTTTTTTTTTTCCTGAATGTTATTCTAGGTGCGGACTTGTTCATCCCACAGAATAATGTACAGAAAAAAACCCAACTGATCAGACTTGCAGCACTCTGAAAACCAGTCCGATTCTAACGTAAGCCCAGAATGCTTTATTGTTTTTGCAAATGACTTTGAACTACTTTCATCATGGCAAATTAACTCAACATACATTAAACATTGATGTTAGACGTGTTTGTGTAGAGATGTGCGTTAAACTTCAAGCATATGTACTTGCAGAGGGTGTGTTGTAGCGTTTCAGTTCTGGAGGTTGAGGGTAGTCAGGCAAAGAAAAAGATTACGGTGGAAAGATGTCAAGCTTTTATTCTTTTAATACCTAAACAAACATCTTTTTAATCTACTGGGTTGGGATTTTTGCTTGTTGTTGTTTTTTTTTTCTTACACAATACATAATGCATGTTTTATATATATATAATGTATTGAATTTGTACCCTTGCCTTAAAATTCTAGATGAAAGTGTAAACCCACTAGAACTAATAATGATCAAGACAAATAATAAATACTGTTGTCTTCCTAGAAAATAGAGGTAAAATGCCATCACATGTTTTGCTTGTTTTATGTGTCAAGCAAAGTTCAAGCAACAAAACTTGAAGTAGCCAAACACTAGGTGGAGGAATGAAGTAATTCATTAGGGTGATTAAATGTAATTTATTAAAATCAGTATCTTGTCTTGCTGTAATGATTACCAGCTGAGATAAATCATCATCAAGAGGGACATAATTAGTTTTAGGACATTTCTAGATAGTCTTCACCTGTACAAACTATTGAGTGTTGAGATTTCAATTTGCATAAGTGAAATATGTATGGTTAAGAGCAAACACTAATTACTTATGTTCTTAGTTAGTTAGTTAATAAAGCAGACTGGTGGAATGGTAATGCATGAATAGTTGCTAATTGTGGAATGTACAACCATGTAAAAGAACACAATAATCTTTATGTTCTCAGTACTGTAATGTTTGTTTTACTCTTGGTTTTGGCCTTGGGATTGTAAAAATTTAGGTGCTGACTGATTTAGGGCAAAACCATTTGCTATGTATGAAGGTGACATAAGCTTTAAAATCTGTTTGAAAACTTCTGCTAGGAAATGTATAAGGAAATGATGAACACATCAACCTAAGTGGTGGTTCTTGCAGTAGCAATATTTACAGCTTGGTTACAGTGATGGCATTTTTCAATGCAGTGTTAACCTAGAGGATACGTGGAGTGCTTTTAATAGCTTGGGACTCGTGACAACTGGGATGCTTAGTTTCTGAACCATTATAAAAATTGTTAGCTGAATTCCAAAAAAGATTTGCATTAGTGACATTGTACTGATTTTGGTAAACTATGGGTGGTTGATCGTGGTCATCAGCTATGAGAAGATGATGGGGGGGGGGGAAGCTTTCTTGCCTTAAACAAATGGTGAAATTTAGAGGGGGCCGGGGGGGAATCAAGAGAGTCACAAGATGTGCTGGTTTTTCCTTCCTTACGAGCGAGAACGTTGCATCTGTAACTTGACAGGCTCTGCATCTGTAACTCTAAGATGCAAAGCTAACCTTTCACACTCCATTTTCCAATTATTTGGTCATTTCAGTTGCTTTGTCGTTTGTCGTCAATCTCCAAAGCAAAGGCTGAAAGTTTTATCTAAAGATTTCTTTTCTCTGTATTTTGGCTTTATTGAGGTTCTCCTGTCCTGTGTGGTGGTGGTGTTGCTGCTGCTGTTCCCCTCCTACCTTCCTTCTTCCACACCCTTATGCATTTAGATTGTTTGGTCATGAAGATTTGGTAATAATGATTGAAACTGCACAAAATTCTGAAATAAATAAAATGCATCTTATTCTTTTTGGCTGCTTAAAATTGTGGTTTTGAATCTTACAGAATACCATGTTTTAAACCAGGCCAGTGATAAAATTTCTTGCTCTATAGCTTTCTATCTCTTCCTGCTTTCTCTCCTCTAAGCACCACCAGCACCAAGCAATGAAGTCACTATAAAGGCTGCTTATCTGATACAAAAGGAATTAACATCTTAGCATATGAAAGTTACACATGCTGGAGGTTTCTTATTTGTTGCAGGTTGGTGGAGTGTGTGTGTGGAGTTCCACATCCTTGGTTGGGGTGATGATCACACCAATGACAGAGGGAAAGAGGAGGGCTGAGGAGTTCTGGTACAAGTTCATGGCACAAAACTTTTTCAGTTTTCCTGAAGGGGTAGGGCAATGGTTGTGGGCCCTTCTCCTAAGGCGGGTGTTTGTCTGCTGTAGTGCTGGTTAAGGGCAGAGTGAGGTTACTGGAAGGATGGGGAATTGAAAATACAAAAGTGGGGAGGGCATGACAGAAGCTCCCGAGGCAGTCACCACTGGCTTATGTGAGTTAAATCCTAAAAAAACTGAGAAAGAGTATCACCTAGGCTTGTACAAAAGAATAGTGTGAATAATCCCACGTCAAATAGGTTTTTCAAGGAAATTTGGGAAGGCAGGTGGGTAAAAATGTGCTGGAGCGTGTCCAGAGGAGAGCTACCAGGCTGGTGGGGGGTCTGGAGACCAGGTCATATGAGGAGAGGCTGAGGGAGCTGGGCATGTTTAGCTTGGAGAAGAGGAGGCTGAGGGGAGACCTCATTGCCCTCTACAACTCCCTGAAAGGAGGTTGGAGAGAGGTGGGTGTTGGCCTCTTCTCCCAGGTGAATAATGACAGGACTAGAGGAAATGGTCTGAAGTTGTGGCAGGGGAGGTTTAGATTAGATATTAGGAAGAATTACTTTACTGAAAGAGTGGTCAGGCACTGCGACAGCCTGCCCAGGGAGGTGGCTGAGTCGCCATCCCTAGAGGTGTTCAAGAAACGTCTAGATGTGGCACTTCAGGGCATGCTCTAGTGGCAGAGATTGTATGTTGTTTGGTTGGACTCGATGATCTCAAAGGTCCTTTCCAACCATAAAGATTCTATGATTCTGTGAAAAATTCCTTAAAACAGAAAAACTTAAAGGCGTAAGAATATTCTCATGTTCTGTTCCCAAATGCAAGAGTTCATAGATACGTTCAACCTGGCTGGCTGCATGTGTTGGGAAGGTGGGGCAAGGCAGGTGAGCTCCTCTTCTGTGTACACTGATGACACATTCCTGCTCTTCCAACAAGTGGGGAAACACTTCTTTACCTGGGTGGATTTGTAGTGCGTTAGTGTTTTCAGTAATCAAAGCATTTGCAAGTATTTAACACGGTAGACCACATACTTCAAAGTGTCTTGTTTATGAAATTTTAGACCTAAATATCATGTATCTTTTTTGTCTTTATAGTGATGAAGCAACCATTATCTCAGGGACAAAGCTTGCTAAACAAGTTTTGAAAGAAGTTCAAAGGGACGTAGAATCGTGGATATCCTTTGGAAACAGGAGACCTCATCTCACTGTCATATTAGTAGGAGACAATCCAGCTAGTCATATCTATGTCAGAAACAAGATAAAAGCAGCTGCAGCTGTAGGTATGTGTTTTGTAATATGAATAATCCTATGGTAAGCACAAGATACTGTTATTTAAAATTTAAAAAGCAGGGGGAACCCCCTTTGTATCTTTATTCAATTTGGACTGTTTTCTTCCTCATCATCTCTGATTAACCTAAAGAAAAGAAGTTGGATTGACGTGTGAATGAAGTAGTTTTAATGGCACATGAATGGTAGCCATAGGTTCAGTTCTGTATCTTAAAATGTTGTTAGGAAACAGTTTGCATCCTTACCGTTAGAAACTGGAAGCTAAAGGAGAGCACTGGGGAAGTTTTTTGACAGTTAAAGGTCTGAACTGGCTTTGAGAAGCTTGGAGAATAAAGATAATCAGAGAGAAATTATGTCATTTTTTAGTTGTTTCTGCAAGACACTCTAATTGTTTTTGAATATGAAATGCTTGCTTAAGAACTTGCCTCCTTAGTGCATGTTAGATTCCTCCTTTTATATGTGGATTTTTCAGCTTGCCTCCAACTGTGGTAGTAAACCTTACTACCCCAGAATTGATGGGAATAGTGTTTAAGTAACCAGTTTCAAATGAAGATATTGAGAAGACAGTTTTTCTTCATACTGTCAATCTTCTTGTATATTTCCTGTATCTCATGTCTGTCTCTCATTCCTGTATCTCATCATCCGTCCTGTTGAATGCTTTAGGTCCACAGTAGAGCCAGGCAAGTCAATCCAAAACCAAGGCTTCACAGCTCTGAATATAAAGGGCAAGCTTTCAGACACAATGAAAGCAGAGTAAAGCAAAGTGGCTGATTACACAGGATAAAGCCCAGTCGCTGCAACATCTCTTCTCCAAGTGAAAGAGTATCATAGCCTAAACAAGGAACTTGAATGTTGTTCCTGTCAGAGAAATTGCAATCCTGTGAAGTAACCTCAAAAATTTTCTTTTCTAATATTGAGTTTTGTCCCACAGAAGTAGAAGGTATCAGATAAAATGCCAGTAATGCTAGTGTAGCTTTAGCTGTTCGGTTTTAGTTGTAATTCTCAAGAGCACGTTTGTAGAGAAGTTAAATGCTTTATTTTCCAAATATTTCTAAACTGTTGATTAATTTTGGAGCTACTATGTACAACTGTAGATTTATAACCTTTTTTCTGTATTTTTCATTATAAGATTGTACTTGACATCTAGATATACAGCATTAAAGAGCAGACAGCAAAAGCAAAAATTTTAGCAAGTCCTTCATGGTTATCTAAGACAGTTGTTAAGCATCAGATGGATTTTTACACAAAATTACTAAGCTGTCCATAGGTAAGTCTCCTGATACTAATATGTGTCTTCTGTTTTTGGTTTTTATCAGGCATTTCTAGTGAGATCATACTGAGGCCTAAAGACATTTCTCAGGAGGAACTCTTAGATATGACGGTAAAACTCAACAAGGATTCAAGAGTTAGTGGTTTATTAGTTCAGCTACCTCTCCCAGGTAGGTGACATCTTTTGTCCCGCTCCTCATATACAGTCTAAGAGAAAAGAATTCTACAGTTTTGGGTTGCAAGCGTATCTTAGCTCTTGAAAGAGAGCGTGCATAATGAAGGATTAGTTGAGAAGTTAATTTTTTTTGTTATATACTAACCTGCAGTTCATTTTAAACAAAAAAGCAAATTAAATGGAGAGAGTCATTTCATATTATCAACCTTGCCTTTTTTGAAGTTCAGACAAAATTCTATTCCAAGGAGTTTCCCTCCACGCACGTACTTTATCCATTTTATTTCTCTTTTTTTTGTTGTTGTTTGCTCTTTAATGTATTGCACTGTTTTGCCTTGAACTCCAAGACCTTTAACGTAGTTTCATCCCCTGTATCATGCCAAGTTATGCTACCTAGCTGATGATGCTACGGCCTTTCTCACAGTAATTCCAGGTTTTGTTTTAAACATTCATTTGTGTTTTCTGTGCTGTCCCTAATGTCCTGGATAAGCTTTGTGCTCAAGTCCTAAAAGCCTCTACTATGTTCTTTTTTTTTGTATTTACCTTCTCCTAATTTGTAATAAAATCTCACTAAAATATCACTTGGCAGTAGCTGACAAAATGGTGTTTTGGCAGTGTTAAAACTTGCGGTTTCCATGTAAATCTGTATAAGTCAACTTAAATAAACCACTGTGTGCTTCCTAATGGAGAGGTACCTAAATTACTGGAGTCATTGTAAGAAATTGACTGGCGTGTTGGTTTTCCCCTGTCTCTGTGTTTACAAGTGTTGTCTTTTATCATACCTTTATACTGTATGCTGTGAAGGGGAGGAGCTCTCCTTTTGGCATGTATAGGCATGATTTCTAGCACTAGCTGGGACTCCAGGGGTTACTGTTTACAAGTATCTCTGACGATGGTGAAGTTGAAGCTTTGTTTCTAGGTAAACTCTTAACTTCTACTTTTATTCCTAGTCTTGGTCTTCACTTGCAGACGGTTCTCACTGCCTTTATTTCATATCCACGAAACAGCAAAAATTAGGGTAGATGCTGAACATTATAGAGAAAGAGGAGCTTTGCTTGTATTTCTAATAAACATAAGCATTCGTGAAAAGGAAGTTTTGTGCTTTGTGTTATTTGAAAGCTAACTGAAATTGGCCACTTGTTGAAATAAGTTGGCCACAAGGTGGAAGTATATCACAACTAAGGAGATTGATCTTGGATCCAAGTAAGGAACTCTGAGAGCTGATGGAGTGTGGTCGGTTTACTTTGAACAAACATCTTTCCCGCTAAGAACAGATTAGGGGAAATGGGTAATGTAACAAATTTTAATTTCAGTAGTGAGAACTCATGCAAAAAATGGAGCACTGACAGCTTAGGGATCAAAATCTTTCTGTGCGAAGCATGTAAGCAAAGGAAACAGACTCTCCACTGGCCTCCCAGTGCACTGTTGTGTTCCCCTGAACTGGGAGGTGTCATGTGTCGCTTGTCTTACTTGTGTGGGTACTCAGTAAAATTGTTAGGTACCTCTTGCAGAAATGCATTTATTTTTTTTTATGGGGGGGATATCTGTCATTACAGTATGCATACAGTATCGATCTGTCTGCCTTCATCGATACATAGTTCAGCAACAGCTTTAAGTCTTGAAACTTGGTGAATTTAAACCTGTTCAACATTTGAAAACATAAACCCCCTGAAGATAACCGTAGTTGTGGGAATTCAAATGTCTGATGCTAGTACACTTAAATGTTTAAGCCCTAAAGTAATTGGTTGAAGATTCTTTTCAAGAACTATGGTTACAGTAACCACATGAAGACTAATTAACCTTCCTCTACCCTATAAAACTTGCTAGTTTGAGGCCTGGCTGTTGCCTGCCTTAGTGAAAATCTTAAAGTAATTTAATCAACAGAAGAACTTTTTCAATATTGCATTGTCTGTGTAATGAGGTTTAATGCGCACGTTATCATGAACTGAAAACGTTCAGGAGGTTCTTTGCATAACTGATGTCAGATATAACTGATTACTGAATTATTTTTTTTCTCCTAAAAGAACTTCAAAAACGGAAGGGCAGAAAGCTACATTAGCTCATTTTCCAAAAGTCTTCTGCATTGGGTTGTAATGGAAGGAGACAAAGCCTAGGTGTTGTGAAAACTTTATCAGTGAAGGCTGCTTATTCCAGAATTGAGGTGGTTGTGTGGGGTTTTGGTTTTTTTTTGCAGTAAACCACACGCAGGTGTGGCTTTTGATCAACATGGGGATAAAAATAGAAGCAGAAAATAGCTTTGTTCTCTTTCACTTTTGGGAGCTGGAGCAACTTAACTTTGAGGATTGTCATCTTTGCCTGAGGAAAACTTCCTTTCTGCGCACCTTTTGAGTGCGTTACCTCTGATGTGGTAATGGTTTTGTGAAGAGTTTCCTGTATCTTTTAAATTGCCTAGAAGATGCTATGAAATGTTAGATGTCTATTTGAGATAGAATGTGAAAAACTCAAAGTTTACTTCGTGGTAAGCAGCAAAGAACTATGAAACAAATGAGTACAAACACGATGTCCCTCTTGTGAAAGACTGTGCCAGCCAAAGTGCGGCCTGCTTTGGTGGGACTGAGTGTGAAAGTGGTAGCTGCGTCTCAGTATAGCTTCTCAAAATTATTTCCGGGGAGCTCATTGCTGCTGTTGAACAGCTTCCTCCTTGTTCCCCGTTCCTTGATCGTATGGTATGTTTTTGAATCCCTTTTGTGCTGTGTTTTTATTTGCATCAGTCTTCCCTTTTGAAAACCAGTCTTTACTTTTTGTATGTCAACATTAGAGGCACGTGTTGTTTATTGTGTAAATAAGAGTTTCTCTGTGCGTGCCAGAGTAACTGGGCAAGTGATGCCCGGTGTCGCCTGGCAAATTCGGTTAAGAAGTGAAAGGGTGAGTGCGGAGAGGATCTTGGCATGGAGAGTAGCTTGAAATGACAGCAAGTAAGTCTGTATGAATATCAGTTGAGAGGAAGCGAAGTATGTTCTATGAGACCGGCAGTAACTTAAGCAATTATTTTGTTCCTCTGGAAATGAGTGAGGCTATCTGCAGTCAACTGGAAACAAACCAGGAAAATAAGTTTCTAGAGGCAAATAGAATCTACCGATTAAGTAACATATAACAAACTATACAGTTTTAATTGGTTTTGTGTGTTTTTTTGGGGGATGGCCCACCCAAGATAGTGCTTTAGAAGTGTATCTGATGAAGGAGGGAAGGTGTCCGCATCCTCTCTTCAGGCCAGTGTCAGCCTATATGTCGCCAGCTATGCAGCTGCATTTCTTCCCAGTACTACGTACCCTTTTCTGAAATTCTGCAAACCAGTTTTGGGCTATATGCTTGGGTTTGTAGCTCCGCAGAGGTAGGGCTGGCTAACGCGGTTTTTTTTTCCTGATTGGTACCGATGCATGTATATATGCAGTATAAGCTTTAAGCAGTTGCAGACCTATCTCATATCAATAGTGCGTATAAAAAATGTTCGTTACAAATAGATATGAATAATAGATTAGGTGCAGATATTGTCATTTAAGGCATACTTACAGTTTCGAGCTCATCAATATCGAACAATTTTATGTGTTCTCACAGTTTTTCAGTGAAGTAGGATACATTTTAGTCCTGCGGATTAGCAAATTACTAAAAACAGTTGTATTGTTGTGAAATGGAAAATGAGAGCTAGACCTGCAAAGGTATTTCAGCTTAGGGTTTCCGTACATGTATTTAAAACTTAGGTCGTGTATCCTTTGTGATCTTAGAGACAGGTAGCATGCGCAATAACTTTTCTCCTGTGATTTTTTTTTTTTGAGGCACTTGATAATTAACACTTCCAGAATACAGAAGTGGCTCTGAAGTGTCTTGCTTAAGTGTTTATTTTTATAGTTACTAAGTCATCATTCTCAGCTGTGTATCAGCCTCTCGTATTTTGATTTTTATCTGTTGTACTAGCAGCGTCTCAAACTGAATCATTTAATTTTCAGTAGATGACTTTAAAAGGTGAAGTTACAACTGCTGCCTTTAGGGGGAGAGTGTAGTTTATTCATAATTAATAATAATAATTAGCCTAGCTAGACCAAACTTGCGTGGTTTTCTGTGTAATGATTTCAGATAGTATTGATGACACCTGACAAGTGAAAGAACTGTAATTTGAAAGCAATGTGTTTCCTAGATCACATAGATGAACGAACAGTTTGTAACGCTGTCGCACCTGAAAAGGATGTGGATGGATTTCATATTATGAATATTGGACGTCTGTGTCTTGATCAGCCTTCTATAATACCTGCCACTGCTGCCGCTGTGTGGGAAATTATAAAACGGACAGGTAAGAAACTCAATTATATTGAAACTCTTTTTATCTCAGAAGATGAATGAAGGATAAAGTCAGGTGTGAGTTAAAAGGTGTAGGTTATCTACATGGATTGGGCCGATTGAAGAGCAAACATTTAGAGGATTAATCTAAATAATAAGGAGATGCCAAATAGATGAGATCTTTTGCCAGTAGCAAAACTATTAATTAAGTGGAGATAGTAGTCTGCATGGAATACTTGGTGCAACACTGCAGTAACTTATTTTTTGCATTTTATAATGTTGCAAGGAACTTTTTATGATATTGCTGACCTCCTAATTATTTGTTGAATAGAAGATTTGAATGCATAAACTCCTGTGGGGGAAGGGGAAGAAGCAAGAACAAAACCATGAACGTTTAATTTAGTGCTAGGAGGGGAAAAGAATGCGTATGTATTCAATATCTTGAATTCAGTTTTATAATCAATTCAATTTTATACGTGTAATAAGAGCTTCCATTTCCCTTGGTTGTCAGACAAGAGAAATTAAGTCTCTCCAAAGGGTGATTCGGATAACCTGAATGAGTTGCCAGCTTTGTTTCTCTGCGGTGAAAGCTGAAAGTTGTGTTGTGGATTCATCCCTCAGGATCAGCCGTGTGGATATTTCAAGTCATGTTTATGTCATCGGTCCACAACAGCAAATAATTATATCTTGGGGATTAAGAAGAAGGGTTTAGGTATATCAAAATGGTGGAATACAATTTTTTGAAAGTGTTTTTTTTCTTTTTGTTTTGTGTTGTTTTTTTTCCCAATAAGGAATACAAACATTTGGAAAAAATGTTGTTGTAGTGGGAAGATCTAAGAACGTTGGAATGCCTATTTCAATGCTTTTGCATACTGATGGAGAGCATGAAAGGCCTGGAGGTAAGTCCATGAGTGTTGTTCTAATGTATCCGTTTGTGAAATCATTAAAATAAAGCTGACCAGAGGATTTGGATAAAAAGAGAAAGCTTGTCTCTTGTTCAACCACAGCAAGGAAATAAATTTGCTAGTGTATTTCCCGACATATTCGCTGGAGAGCAGTTTCTGGACTTTTCCTGGTGTTATGTCATGATTTTGTCCTTCGTTTGAGACAGCTACTGCTTAAACCTGGTTAGCACTGAAGGATATTACCTGGTATAGTTGAGGGTATTACCTGGTGGTGTGGCCTTAAAAAAACTACAGAGGTTCATGTGATGTTTATACAAAGTAATACAGCTTTATGCCTTATCCTCGTGCTTATGTAATACTAATCTCAAGTTTTTCATACACATACGTGTGCACACATATATATACACATACACACATATATATATTAAAAAATATGTGACATGTGTCCTGTGTTGTGCTATGTTAGTTAGGTGGTTATGATGAAAATATGTAAATGACCAAGAACTTTTCCATATGACCTCTATGATATTACACGTTGGCCTGGGGGATTTTTCTGCAGCGCAGTTTATATCCCCATGGAAATTGGGGGTTGTAATGGAAATATTTTTAAGTAATTCTCATTACAGAAGCATGCATGTGCTCCTATAATTGTGCTGCAGAAAGAAAAACAAATATAATTTGAATAGAATACTGTCCTTTTGCAGCTTCATTTTGATGTTAGAAACTGCGAAGGTGGTGTGCGCAAATGAGGTAAACATGAATGTTTAATCCCAGGCATATTTAATAGGAGTGGAGTGAAATCTGTTATTAATATAATAAAACAGTAAAAGCTTCTTACTAATCATGGAGTTGGCTTCTCCATTCAGCCTCTGTGGGAAAGTTGCTATTTGAAACTTCTCTCAGTGTTTGAATTTTAATTACCATCAGTGCATAGTTCTGGTCTCATCCCCATTCCCATGAAAATTAGTGGCATTTCTGACATTTGCTGCAAATATTGGGTTATATATATTACTGGCAGTGTAGTTCGGTTTTTGAAATAGGCTTTAAACAACAGTTATGTTGCAAACTACTTGCATGTTTCTCAGTTGGAAATGAGGAGACTTAGTGACCTGTGATTCTTTCAGCAACTTGTTATAAAACTCAGTGGTTGCATGGAAGTTTTTTAGCTGTACCTAAATACTGTTTTGTAGCTTTCAGCTTTTGAGTTAGTTGGATCCATGTCCCCATTTTTTGTTGACTTGATTCTTGGGTTTGTAGCTCTTATTTGACTGGTAGTATGACTTGTTTTGGGGGGCTAGTCTGTGAGTTTGCTGGCCTATGAAAGAACTTTGTTGTGCTTCAGGGTCATCTGCCAACGTTCCGATTCCTGGCATAATACACGTTACTTCACTGGCAGCCCTATTTACTGGCGTTGTCATTGATGCCATGTATGTCAAGTGTTCTGTGCAGGGACACAAAAACATTCAGATATTCTCTTACTGACAGTGATGCTGGAATCTAGAAGTAGAAAGAGTTAAGTCATTGAATAAATTGATTTATTTTTAAGGTAGTTTTTATTTTATTTCCAGCCTGCCAAGTGGTAGTATACAGTATAAAGCAGCCGGCAATGGGAAAACAAAGGAACATTTGTTCTTCTTTCACAACAAATTAGCATTAAGTATGTGTTTGTCATGTACATGGTGATAAATACTTCAGTAGTTGGGGTAGGCTAGTGTAGTTTTCGTTCCAGATTCACAGATCAGGCTGTCCTTGAACGTCTGGTTGGTTTTCTGCAGTTAGCTTTCTTTTCTGCTTAGAGAAACAAGAGGCTAGCCCGGATGGCGTGTGGGGTGGGAGGCAGGCTAGATGGTGGTTTCAGCTTTACCCCAGTGGTTATCAAAATTTGCGGATATATCGTGACAGAGAAGGAGCTGCAGGCAGTTGAGAGTTGCATAAAGCAAAAGTATAGTGAGATAGAGGAGGTGGAGCTAAAGATAAAATTGGAAATGTGAATGTAATAAAAATTATAGTTTGGACGGAATAATCTTTTCCACCTCTTTCTTAGCAGCTATAGTGGGGCAAAATTTGTGCATTATGATCGGAGACGCGTCAGGATACAAGATGAGGTAGCTTTAGCAAGTCTGTTAACTTTCTAGATGAAGTGAGTTTTGCAGTTGAAAATTACACGTCGGAGTTGCTAATTTTATTTCTTACCAAACAAAAGCAGGCTTTCTTCTTAAGTGCGTGTTTAGAACAATTTAAACCTGTTAATAGAAATGAAGTAGAAGCTTTTTTATTCTTTCTTTTTTATTATTCAGGGGGATGGGGACCAGACAAGACCAACAGTTAAGTAGTGGAAAAAAACCCCGTATCCTGACTGGTAACCTGAGAAAGTTCTGTTGGCAATTGGGCTGATTTGATTAAATAATTGTCATGGTTTAGCCTCAGAAGGAACCAGGACAACAATTTTTAATGAGAAGTGATGCAAGGAAGGGGACTGGGGGATGTGTTACTATATTTTTTCTTTGTTTTTATTGTAGGTTTTAGTTGTTATTTTTTTACAGACTGTGAAGGAAACTGAAAAGCAGGGATCTGTCTTCATCTGTGATGTTTTGCATGTAGAAACTGTCATGTCCTGCAGGTGGCAATATCTGATCAGATCGGAAAGCTATCTAACTCTACAAAACAAATTGTGTTTTGTGTAGGCAGGTCAAGCAACTGTCTATTTTATAAGCTAGTGAATTGGCTCAGTGGTATCATGCGAAATCTTAATTGCGAGGTATATTCCTCTTTCGGAACAAATAGCAGTGTAAAAATAGTTGTTTATTTTCCGTTTTGGCGTGATCACAAATAAATGGAAAACCTACCCTTTCCAAGGTGTCTCTAAGCTTCTGGACTGCTATTCTGAAGGTAGGGGGTTTGGGTTGGTTTGGTTTTTTTCCCCTTCTTTTTTCTCCTCTTCTTTTTGGTAGCGAGAGCAATCACTTGTTTTCAAGAGCTGACTACAGACACATTCCTTGCTAAAATCTTGATGGGAAAGTAGCACAGATTTTATTTCTTATAAGGTGTGAATATTTGTAACTTGGGATTTTATCCATTGGTTTTTCTCAGCCTCTCTGCTGAGTACGGGATAAGAAGTTGAAAGAGTCTTGTTATGTATATGTCTTTGGAAGTAATAATTGTGGGTTTGGGCAAGGCAAATTTTGCACTTAAATTCACGGGAAGTTATAGAAAGTTGGTGAGAGATTTCTAACTGCTGGCAATTCCCCTTATTTCATGGAATTGCTTATGCACATGTGTGCTTTTCTGTTCTCATTATCTGAAACTGTCTTGATCTGCTTCTCTTTGAGGAGATGATATGCACTATAGAGACTGAAGGAGAAGAGGGATCAAAGATGAGGGGAAGCAGCAGAGAAGTCAGAGCACAGACAAGTTGAAGATGAGATGCTTAAGGGAAGAGCGTTAATGAGATTGGAGGCACAGATTAGATCAGTCAGACACATTCCAGAGCAAGTAGATGTGGTGGTAACATCTGAGACCGTAAAAACTTTAGTTTAATGGTTCGTAATGTGGCTTAGGAGTCTGTGATGAGTGGAACGTGGAGATGAGGGGATGTAACACCTGAACACTTGTGCGGTACAAATAGTTGACAGGGAGAGAGCTGCCAGGATTCTCCTTTGATAGCTGTTATCTTTGCTGTTTTCTTGGGCAGTCTGTGAGGGATCACCATGCTTGCTGTTGGATGCAGTATGAGACTTCAGTCCTTATCCCCGTGATGATTCATTTTGTGTTTAGTGGCCTATCCTCAGTGTCTCCATGAAACAGGACAAGGCTTTTTATGTTTTATTAGGAGGGTTTGTTCGTAGCTTCTTGCCAAGCAATATGGATACATGCAGGAGCAGGCCCCATGTCTTTTGAGTTTGCCCGAAAGGATGTGTGCTTCTGTTTGTGATAACTTCAAACTCTTCTCACTCTGGTGTGAAGTAAGGGTTCATCCGTTTTTCTTTTATCAGGAGATGCAAGAGATGGTAGGACACCTGCAAAAATTTGAGCACCTTTTTGTCCAGTCTTTTCCATTGCTGTTGTTGTGCTTGAGCTTCCATAAAATGATGACTTGGAATGCTCTGAGTGTGTGGAAAAATATAAGCATTGGATGTATCGATCCCCTAAGGGGTTATGGTGATAAACCTTTTCAGATCCATCTAATTGGAATTTTGTAAATACTGATGCTGAGCTCGATTGTGTTTGAGAATGCCTCTCCTTGATGAGAGCTGGTACTGTTCCAGTCAAGAGAGGGATTTTGCTGTCTGACCCTTGCATGCTGTTACTGGTCGGCAGGGTTTCTAAGCAAAGAGCCTTGGCCCAGGAGCATCCTTGTTATCATAGGTACTAGACTCATTCCCTACGCAATCAGGCCCTACAAAGAGAAGAGCCTCAGTTGTCAGCTCCTGTTGCTGGCCAGATTATCAACCGTGTTAATTCTTGAGAGGGGGAATGTCAGTAAGAAATGGTGCCACTTCGCTGAACTTGAATTACCAATTATTCCTTGAGCAATCAAAATCTGTCAAAAACACAGGCCAAAGACTAAACTTTGTCTCGAAGGAGACGCTGTTATGAAGTTAGGTTGCAGGTACAAGGAAGACTGTGGTCTTCCTTCCTGCATGTACAACAGAATGTCAAGGGAAGCATCTAGAGAGCTTCAGGACAGGTGAATGACAAACATGGTTGAGGACAGAGATCCGAACATGGTGATCTTGTATGTGAAGCTTGAGTTTGCGAGAAACAACTGAGTCTTGTGGCACATTTTATAAATTGTGCTTAATAAGCTAGACACCGGATTCCATGCTGGGTTGCTCTGTGTAATTTCGCTAAGGGTAATGAAGCTGATTAAGGAATAAGTTAGTCCACAGTGTATAAATGAATTCATCCTGTGAGAATTTTTAAGAATAAGCTTTTTTTTTTTCATATATGTGAACAGCAAGTGTTGTGAGCCTTCTGCTATGCTGAAATTAGCGATGCATCCCAAGACAAATCTGATCATGATCTGTACTACTGTTAATGTACCAAAGTAAGTCATTTGCACCTCAGGGTAAATGCTATACAAGCATTTTATATGTGACAATTAATTGATAATCTCATTTCAGGTGATGCTACAGTGACCATTACTCACAGATACACACCAAAAGAGCAGCTCAAGATCCATACGCAACTCGCTGACATTGTAATAGTAGCTGCAGGTAATATTAGTTGTTGTTCATACTCCAATCACAGCATTTAAAACCTAAAAAGTAAACTTCATTGTCTGTGTTGGTGGCACTACTAGCTATTTTACATTTCACCAAATAATTGGTGCTCGCACTTGCTGGAGGTGTTGCAGTAGGATTTCTTGTTGTAAGAAGGGCAAGTGATTTGACTCTTTGTTCTTGCCCTTGACATTTGCAGAGTCATAAACTGTTTCTCGTCACATGTGACACCTTTCCCTTAGGGAGACTTTAGAGTGAACTCAAGATTGGGAACCAGTGCATAGTTTATACAGGTATAATTATGTAAATTAAAACGTTCTCTCTGCAGTGCAAAAATTGTGAGTCATTTAAATTTTGACAGAAGGGTTTCTGTAAATCAGCTGGAGGCTGCATTTGTCAAACAATGGTATCTTTCCCTTGCTCTTAGAATTAAGAGCAACCTTGCCAAATAACTGGTAGTTTTGGTAACTTATGTTATTAACGGCCAAATTTTTATTTTATTTTTTTCTTTTACAATTATCATATAAAGATGAAGAGAATGGTAATTGCCTAGAGGAAAGGGTCTGAAAGATCAGTGTCTGTACTCTTAAAGCAACGTTGAGTGAAATCCTTGCAGTTTGACTAGTCTAGAACAAATAAACAAGCAGAACTCTGCTTCTGAGTAACCTCTGGTTTTTGATTACGGGGATTATGAATTAATTTTAAAAAAACCCAAAACAATTCAACTTACTAGAAACTTGGTAAAATTCTGTGTCCCCTCGCAGCTCAGGATGCTTTCCTTCTCTCATACCATTTTGGAGGAGTACAAGAGAATTGTGTCTCTCCTCTTTTCTGCTCCCTTCCTCCCTCTTCCTCACCCTCAAGACTGAAGTCTTGCTTACTTATTTTCTAGATGAAGACAGATCACTTCCTGTTGAAGCGAGATGTCCTTTGCTTCAGGGCTTAACTGCACTATCTCTTTCTCATGCCAGGTCAGCAACAAGAAACAGCTCAGTTGTCCCACGTGTGATTACTCAACTGTGGGCCTGACCAGAATTCACGCGCTGTGAATGAAAATCGTATAATAATGTGTGTGCTAATTGAAAATAAACTAGTAACTTTTCATCCAAATTCACTGCTTCCAATTTAATCATTGCTTCTGATTTTTATGCTGAACAAGGTTTGTCATCAGTTATGCTTGTAGTTAAATGGTTCAGTAGCAATTCAGCCGTGTTTGTTCTTCACATTATTTTCCTCCTGTCATTTGTAACAGGAGCATGATACAACACTCATTACACAACATGAGATATACTTGGAATGATGAAAAAACCTAGGGCTAGATTGTGCAAACAGTATGCGGCCCTGCCCCAGCGGATGCTCTGGGGAAGATTACACTTCAGAAAGGTGGAATCCCTCCAAGGTTCCCCTTGTTACTTGAGAACTGTGCACACTGTACCTTTGGGATCACACGTTCCCCAGAAACGTGCGACCTGTTCAGTGAGTGTTGCAAAAATGGTAACTTCTGCCTTGCCAGATAGAAACGGCTGCTGTCATAAGCCACTGTGCAAGATGTGCAAATGGAAAACAGCTTCTTGTGTGTGTCTGCATGTGGGAGCAAGATCCCTATTCTCATTCTCCTCTTCCCATGTAATACTTTTAGAAGAGCATCTGCATTCTGGGTCCTGGTCTGGTGGCGTGTTGCGGTGTGTCTGTTCATTCTGATGCGGTACTCTGTTTCTGAGGAGTTTTCTGTTCACTTGCATTTATGACTTTTGTAGTGCTTCAAATCGGGTGCTTCTGTTTTTACTCTTGAGTTTGAGAATACCTGTTTTCACATGGTTTCTCTCTTTTGCCCCCAGCCTCGGGACCCCAGTTTTCCAGCTTACTTTGATTGTAACTGTCCGTGCAGTTTAGTCCTTCCCTCTCTTTCCCTCCCAACTCCTTGCATCATAAGTTCCAACAATGCTGCTTTTGTCCAGCCTACCCCTCCCTAAAATCGGTGTCTCTGCTTCCAGGTGGAGCTTCCTAAACTCTTTCAGTACCACACAGCTTTTGCGTTTCTAGGCAAAGCATAATGTTTCGTGTTACGGAAGCAGAACAGTACATGTGCAGCACTTTGCATCCCACTGTAGCCTTTCCAGTCTTAGCCCACTGTCCCTGCTTATACAGATATCCCATGGAGTCTGTTCGTTCTGCCATGGGCCCAGACCCGTAGTAGAACAATAAGTGCAGCTTTACCTGTGGTGCTCGTATGGCCACCACAGTATTCCCAGGGCGGTGATGGAGGCCGTAGGCAGTCTTTGACTAGTTAACCTGCTGCTTCTGCTGTTTTGGCTTTCCAGTCTGCCTTGAGAGAGACAAGTCATCTGCCTGCAAGGTTTGGAGAGGGGGTAAAGAGGAGAAGGAGTGGGGATGCCAAATGCCAGGTGAAATTCTGCTAGGACTACTTGTGCTGCCCCTCGGGGCATGATCTGTGGTCCTCTTGTATAGGAATTGCTGATTTGTCAGACCCCTTAATTCAAATAGTGGCTGGTTAGCTTTCTCAGGAGTTAGTTACTTTACAGTCCTTGTACCTAAGCTGGGATTAGGTAGGGCTTTGTTTCTCTTTTGTTTAAGAAGTGATTCATCGTTTTCTACAAAAATTACCGATGAAAGATTTTCCCACATTCTTCAGTCAGTGCATTTTAGGAATAGCTGCTCTAACGCTTATCTCTTCTACTTGGTATGTAAAGCAGGCTTAAGTAAATAGATCTGCTCATTTGGTTTGGGGGTTAGTTTATTTGTTGCTATTAAGTATTTGGCCTATTATCAAACCATTTTACAAAGGGTGTAACTGTGCAGCTTCCGTTAATATGCTTCCATGCCTATCACACACAGATCATTTACCCCCATAAGGCTGAGGCATTATCCAATTACGAGCCGGCTTGCAATTGATTGCATAAGAGTGTGATGAAGTAGACGCAGCCAGATGTTATCAGATGGCATTGGAAGGAATTTGAGGTCTTGGCTTGCTCAACATCAGAAGCAGAGTTTCAAGCTTGTGTGCTATGGGGGAGTGAGAAATGGAGAGCAAAGAAGGTTCTTGTATTGCCTCTATCTAAAGGATTAATTGGCTGTGATCCAGCACTTTAAATGAAGCCAAAGCCATTGTATACCAGAGCTCGCCTCCAATAAAACTACAGTCTCAAACCATGTGGATTTGCTTTTTTTTTCCTTCTTTTCTTTTTTTTTTTTTCCTTCTCTGCACCTGAGAAAAAGCTGCTTTGGTGGGGAGAGGGGAGCTTAGACTCCCCCTTTAGAGATACTCTGTTACTGGGATGAGCATTCCTCACAGTACTGAGGGAGAAGCAGCAAGGTGAATTGTAACTCTAAAGTTGGAATGTCCCGTCACTCAAAGTTGGAGGTTGCATTGTAGGAAACAAATTTAGGAAGTCATTTAAAATTAATACAGAGAAGAGACTGCTGCTGTTGCAATTAATGTATGATAGGCTAATGCGGATGATGTATAAGGACTTGATATTCTTGGCTCTCTGATAGCATGCAGTGACTTTGGTCTCAGATGCTGCTTTGCCTTAACATTCCAGGAGGTGCTTCGTTTGTTGTGATTGTCCAGGCATAAACTTTCAGATGTCTGGTCATAGATGATGCTGCTGTTTGTAAAGCAGTGCTAGTATGTTTGTTCTAAGATGGCCTTTCTTGTAATTAAAACTGCTCTCTGCAAAGCGGGATCCTACTGAACTGCTGTTCTTGAAAGGGAGGTCTTTTCAGTGCATCAAGTGGAGCTGTTGGCATGCCATAGAAGTCTTGCCTCTAGCTTCAGCAGACTGGGGAGGCTGGGTAAGATTGATCTTCTCAAAGTACACGTGGTGCTACCTGCAGTTAGAAATCCCATGCAGCAGTGATCTTTACAAAGTGGAAGACATTCACTGTCCGGTATTACTCCTTAGAAAGTGTGGTGTTTTGCCCCCATCTCCTTTGGTAGGACCCAGGTCAGATTTTACATGTAATTCAGTTGTCATTTTTGTACTTCAGTTCTTTCGATACCTAAATAACTGTTTTGGTGTCTCTTGCTGTGTATATAGATAGCTCAGCTGTGCTGACTGGAAACATACAGCCATTGACTCAGCTCCTAATCTGGAACCTGAAGTGACCTTTTAGGTTTTCTCAGTCCTGACTGTTGAACATCTTTGTGATGAATATCAAGATGCTTTACATTTAAATGTGCTGAAGAAATACGGTGCATATGAAAGAGATGAGACGGCTTGTTGCAGCACTCGGTCTTAGCTGCAGTTTCTTAATAGCAAAAAAATCATACTCTAGGACACTGAGGCCAGGCCCTCTTTGGTCAAGCGGGGAGATGGCCCAATTTGCTATAAATAGCAGGACATGGTGTTTTGTAGAAGTCCCCTGTGAGAGGTCAGTGTCAGACACTGTGTGTGTCGTGCAGTAGCATGGTTGTGTCTGTGTTCAGTTCATCTAATCTCAAAATTCTTTTTCTGAAAAATTACTGCCTAACCAGTTGTTTGCTGTCTCTTGCCTTTGTGAGGTGTAATTATTTGTATGTAAATGTGGTGTCTTGCCTTCCTCTCTGTTCGATGTCAAATGATTTTAGATGCTTTGTTCCTTGTTTCCAGTGGCACTTGAAATCTAAGCTAATCTCTTTAAAGTTCTTTCCAGCTTCGTGTCATCTGCACCTTATGCCCCTAATAGATAATAAGCAATCTCTGCCATCGCGCTAGTGACATTATAAACAAACACCTGGTCTTTGTGGTACTTCTTCTGCACACGCTTTCATTTTCATAAAGTACCATTGCAGCCTCTTACATGGATACGATTACCCACCTGATTTTCTGTCTAGTATGTTTTTCTTGCTTGCTTATGAGAAGATCAGGTGGAGAAAGCTTTGCTTAAAAGGCAGTTGTTTCTCTCCTACAAATTGAGCTGCTGCTGTTTATTATAGCTAAATCTGAGCTGGCCATTCTGTTTTTCCTTGTTGTCCAACTGTTGCTTATAAATGACAGGAATCAAAAATAAGAAGGCAGGGTAGATCAGATTCTATTTCTGTGCTAGCGTATCTCTCTCTATATATATATATTTTTATTTTTTTTATAGCAGTGGTATTTCACTATGATTTCATGTAGTTCTTGTTCATTATTTAAGTAACTGCTTGAAATGTCATGCAGCTAACAAGTGAAGTATATGAGAAATCAGAGGAGTCGGGAGTAACACAAATGCAATACAGATATTAAAAAAGTAAAGATTAAATAAAATGCTGTTGAGGTTAACATACACAGCTTGCTTCAGCAGTTGACAACACATCTCTATCAGCAGACCTCTGACAATACTAACAGTTTCTGGTGGCTCGCAGAGCATCTTTATCGCCTAGCTTTTCTTTGGAAATGCTATGAAATGGACTTATTACCACAGACCAGCAAGTACTTCCATCGTTGAGGTCATGTTGACTATGTTTGTGACTGCAGGTTTAGCTGAGAATATTAAGTCAAAATGAACAAATTCACCTGTTCTTCTTATGATTACAAACTGTGTGAAACTGGGGAATAATTGTTTTCTGTGTGATGTATCAACAAAAAATCAAGTGAAAGACTTACCTTCTTTTCTGTGCATACATACACATGCATGTACACCCCTTGATATAATTTGAAACTGATGACCTAAGACTACCTGGCCATATTAATCAAATCTATCTTGATTCCAGGTATCCCGAAGTTGATTACAACTGATATGGTGAAAGAAGGTGCAGCTGTGATTGATGTAGGCATCAACCATATCCACGATCTTCTTACGGGAAAGACCAAATTAGTTGGGGATGTGGACTTTGAAGGTCAGCAAAACACTCTTTATACGAACCTGTTGGATAAATACGTTAAGTTTGAGGATTCATTCATGATAAATACTTGGAATAGCCAGTGTCTCAAATGAGATAAGACTTGCAGGAATTTTTTCTAATTTACTTAAATAAGAAGAAAAACTATATGTTTGTATATCTGCTCTCAAGAAATGGTATGTTATTTAAGAGAGGAAGTGTTACTTTCAATTACGCATACCAGCAACCTTTAAGAGATGCAGATGAGCTGTTACAGCAATGAGGTGGCAGAAGACGCTTGTCTCCCGGTTTCTTTAATCCTTTGTGAGTCTGTGAAGCGTTTCAAGAGTAAGCAATAAAAACAGTTTCTGCTCTTTCACAAGTATAGGGTCTCCCACTGTTTATAGCAAAGATTATTATACCACAGCTTCTCAAGCCTCCTTTTCTGCTCTCACTCTACACTCGTATGTGAAAATCTTACTTCTGCTTTACAAGTATACTTTATGCTAAGGTTTAATGTGGGTTCGTTTTAAGCTCGGTCCAGGCAAGCCTAACAGATAAAAATTTGTATTACATATTGATCTTTTTATGTTTAATGTGTTGCAGAGCAAGTTCACAATTTAACTTGATTAAATATCTCTGCTCTGGAGGAGCTCCAGACTGGAATAGCAGGATTGTTGCAGTTGAAAATTAAAGCTTATTGGCAGAGTTGACTGTGGGAAGCTTAGACAGCATTTCCCCACATTATTAATGGTTCTCAACAGTTCCTTATTTTGATAAGTATGAAAATCACCCACAGGTTTTTTTCACGGTTATTAACATCTTGGCTGGCATAATGTCTCAAAGCTTAATTATATTCAAAATGTTTCTAGCCAGCTGTATATATTTGTCATTACATCACTCCCTTAGTTCCTGCTTCTTTTACTTATCGTACACGATACCTGTCTGTTAAAGTCAGTGAAATTACTTGCACGAGTGTAGCTAAGCGATTGTCTCGGCAGGCATTTGGAAATGTATAACTGTACGTGTACAATAGAGCTCCAGTAGAAAAATACTTGGAGTGCAACTCAGATTTTTTTTGGTTTGTTATCCTGCTTATACTATCACAAGTAAAAGGTTATCTTTCTGTTTTCAGAACCGAACTAAAGTACAGAGAGTTTTCAGGAGTTTTTGTTTGCTTTAGCAGCTGTGGGAGGAAAAAAAGCTTTAAGTTTGGGAAACATGAAATAGTATCCTTTTTGTTTGTTTTTCTTTAAATGCGAGACCTTCTGAATGTATTATAGGTGTAGATTCAATGGCAAGGCCATGATTCAGAGTTTCAGCAATGCACTGTATATGTCTCGTCATGTCTGCTGTGGGTTGTTCTCAGGATTTTACCTGGGGGGAGGGAAGATCCAAAAAAGAGGGAGGAACTTCAACTTGGATTATGCCACTACAGTTGCAAATAGCATTTCACTGTACATTGCCAAAGGGAGATTGTTGTTGGTTCGTTGGTATCGGTGAAAGTTTCACTAAATCTCTAACAACAAAAAAGAACCATCCCAGTGTATACAGTTCTAAATACTAAAAAGTCAATCACCCTTGCGGAGTATTTGGTTTGGCAGTTAGGAAATGGAACAAGCTAGTGTATTCAGGTAGCAAATAATTTTATCCTTTGACTCCCTTTGATCACTCGACTGAATTTATATTTAAGCTTCAATGAAAATGATTTTTGCAGGTCAAGGCTAGGTATGTAAATGGCTAGCATGACATGCAGCACCTCTTTAACATCGTGTAGCCCACCAGTACCTACTGTCTCATCAGCTGCTTTTTTAAGTAGGAAAATGTGGCCATAGGGAGAGCAGAGATTTAACTGGGCAATCAGAGGTTAAATTTGATTTGTAAGAAATAGATGGAAAGGGCTTATTTCACCAGGTCATCTGACTGAAAATCTCCCGTAGTGGAAATTAAGTTTATTAGATGGGTGGAAACTGTTTTGATTCAGTTGTCATATCCTAGCAATACTTGGATGCTATACTCTAATCTCTAGGGGGTAGGTTAAACACTAACGTTTATTTTTATCTCTTTAACAACAAAAGGATGACATTTCAAAATTTTGTAATGTTGTTCATTATTGAATTCAATGTAAGAAGTGCCTAAAGGAAAATATTCCTACCACATTCCTACCACAGGCCAAGAGAATTTGATAGCTGCTCAAAAAAAGAGTTTTGAAATCCATTCTGAAATCTGCATTTGTTTGAGTCATGCCCGCTTCTGCTGTAGGCAACAGGGTTGCATGCAGTCACCCACAGCCAGAGACCTTGCCCTTGACAGCGCTTCCCACAGTGGGCTGAGGACTGACCTCTGCCATATGTGTGTGTACACACTCTCAAGCCAAGGAACACACTTTGGCTGTCCTTTAAACTCAGCAGATGAGGAGGAGCAACAAGATTATTTAGTTGACTTAAAAAAAATTTAATGGTATCAGACTTGTGCGTATCACTACTACAGCTGCTATAATGGCTGGCTTGGTAGCGATGGCATCAGGGTACCTCTGTGCTTGTCAGACTTAAACATTTATTTTGGGCAAAAATCACAGGCTGTGTTATGGAATGTCTTTAAACAGTATTTGTGATTTCCCCCATCCCATATGTCCTCTTTATTTTGAGACTCCAAACAGTGTCCACATCAAAGGAAGAGATTTTTTTTTTTTTTTTTTTTTTTTTGTCCAGAATAGCTTACTGAGCAGTTCCAAGGTATCTGAAAGAACATGAGTGGAAAACGCAGTGCACATGGGGGTCAGCTGTGAAGCGCTGAGGTACCCAGTCTGATATTGCTAGGACATCTTAAAGTGCGTGTGCACCTCTCCATATATAAGCAGCACAGCACATTCCATGTACCCTTATATATGTTAAGAATTTGTCGAAATATATGGTCCAGGGAGAGAAACTTTTGTAGCTTCTGGGAACCACAAGAGGGAGAGTGAGGTGACAGGGAGGAGGAGAAGCAGTGGCATCCTGAGATTATTGCTGGTGCCATTTTTGCTTTTGCGCAGTGAGTTTCAGGCACAGAAAGGGAGACATATTTCTATGAACAGGGTAGTGCATGTGTGGGTGTACTTGGCCCTGTTTTATAGGGCTTTTGTTGCCACAGCAGTAATGCTAAGGGGGGAGGAGGGCTATGAGGACCAGGAATATGAAGTAAAGCAACAACTTAAAAAGAGCATTTAGCTGGAACAGCTTTTTTGGGTGGAGCACCGTTTCCAGGAGTGACTGGTAGAGCAGGGTAGTTACACGTCAATGTAGTAGCTAACCTTTGAAACTGGAACTGGAAATGCCCGTGAAACCAAAGTGTAGAGAACTCAAATGATTCTTCCCATATCTCTGACAAGCAGATGGTAATGCTGGTTAGAGTCTTTATTGGATAGGTGATATAGTTGCTATATCAGTGGAGGGCTTTATAAATGAGAATTGCTCTCCCCACTCGTCTGTCTTGCACAGCCTAGGGGATGTAAAAGAGATTCTGGAAAATGGGTGCCACCAGGAGTAAAGAGGGGTTCCCATTGCTGAATAGCAGAAAAGACTGCCTCAACAAGTGATGGATATGGTAAAGGGTGATGGGTATATAGTATGAATTTGCTTAGAGTAAGGATATTTGTACATAGTAAACACAGGGGAAACAGGGAAATGGTACATTGAGTATTATTAAGGTGGAGAATGGACCAGATTGACATACTGCTTCTGGATAGACCAAGTGTACCAAAAAGAATCAGTTGAGTGAAAACCAGGGAAGCGTATCCTGTCCTCATCAGCTACAGGACCAATGCCTACCAAATAATTGGGCAAGCTGACAAGTTTCTTGAAATTTCTTCATGTAGTTTAAGAGATTTACCAGGATGGTCTTCGAATCCTATTTCTTAATGGACATAGCGTATCAACTACAGTTGGTGGAAAACCCAGGCTTTGTGACATCAGTCGCTTCTGACGGTTGTTTGCTGATGCTTTGCATTTGTTGCGTTACCTTCCAGGCTGCAGGCTTCTCTTCAGATTATTGAATCTTTTTCAAATTATCTCTCTGTGCAGCTTTTTCAAATGCTGGTTGTGAAACTAGAAGGTGGATGTTCTCGCTGCTTTTGCTATGGCATTTTTTAGTTAATTTCTCGGTTGATTTTGAAGACCTGGCAATAAAAATCCAGTCTATGCAAGCTTGTCACCATATTGCTGCTCTGCAAAAATCGTCGAAAGCGTTGCCTGTTGTGATGCTCTGCTGGTGCAAGAAATAAATAAAAAGGTTAGCATTAGGCTATGACCGCCAGGACGCTGGATTGACTGAGTGCTGATGGCTGGCAGTAAGTTGCTGGATGGCCAAGTCTAGGTACTCTTCCCAAGGCTACAGCGATATCCTATCCGCTGCTGATTAGCTGAATGCAAAGAAGTTTGTGTGCATAATTACACACTGGATTTTTCTGCCCCAGATGCCTCTGTTGCTTGGCTTTTAGAGGTACTGGGGGAGGAAAGATCTATGTATGCAGTACGAGAATTACAGTACTGGGCCGTAATTCCTTGGTTTTCCTTTATATTGCTGTTAAAATAGCTGCGGTAAGGGAAACAGAGGTAACACCAAAAAGAAGGAGCTGTGCGAAAAGGGGTAGATGCTTGCTGGTCGGAATCCCACAGTGCTTAGTGGGAGGAATCCTAGGATTTGTAGAGTAGAACGTGGGATATCTGCTGTGATTGCTGAGCACGTGATTCACACTTATGCAGTGCTGCAGGGATGCAGTGATCCAGAGTAGCTTTACAGGGACTAATAAAGCTGTGTGGAAACAGTGCTTAGGCAGGAGTTACTCTGCATCACTTAATGCAGATTCACAAGACCCAGAACTGCCTTCAGGTTGAGACTTGCCCGTGGTTTGTGTGATTAACCCTATTAGGTGTCTGATGTCCTTAGCTTTAAAGGAACCTAGGAATGAAGGGCTGTTTCCAAAGCAGTGGGTCCTGTTTTTCAAGGAAACAATCTACATTTCATTTCTTCTGAAGAATCAAAGGAAGATTTTAAGGTTCGACAGAAACTGCAAAATAGCAGCTCCTCCCCCATAGGCACCTAATTTGTATACCAACGTGTACCAGATTGGCAGAGAGATGAGCATGCATCTCGAGAAAGCAGGGTTAAAGCTAGGGACAAAGTTATACTGTTGCTGAGAAGCAGAAACAAGACCTTCTGGAGGAACCGACCACGCAGCACCTTACTTGCTGACGTGAGATCGGTCACACTGAAGTGCCGTCTTGGAACTGTGCTTTGGCCTAGTACACTTCACGAGGAAAGGAAAATCTATTTACATTTTTGAGGGCCAGGTTACTTTTCCCCCTTTGGTCGCTGGTATTCATCTTGGAAAATGGCATTCACCATATCTGTATTTACGCTCACAGATGGAAACTTATCAGATGGTAGTTTCCCCAACATAGACACCTGTTCTGCATTTAAAAGTCTGGACCGGCTTTTGTGAATAAGCTATCTGGGTGGTTTTATGCTAACTGATACAAAATACATCTTCTGCCGCGCTGACCCACGAGGATTTCCATAATGATAGAGTATGGGAGAGAAATTCCCCAACAACTTGTGAAAACAGTGTGCTGCTGCGTGTTTAGTGCTGAGTACAGTTACTAAGACTAGAGGCAATGAATGTTGTACGTGATATTCATTAGAAGGCTTTCTTTAGGTAAGGCATGGTCCAGTTGTGGGTTGTACCTCTTTGTAAGTAAGATAGGAGTAGTTTGAATAATACCACAAAAAGAGGTATGTAACATTGCCTTGGAAACAAGCTTATTTCAATTTAAAATGCCTAAAATATTTTCTATGGTAATTACTGTGTTTACTTCAGATGTGGGTATATTTCAATAATTATAACATTAATTTTGGAAATTTGTAGTAACTGTATTAACCGTAAACACCAATCTCAAACGGTAGGTAGTTCAGAATAGTATAACTATTAAAAAGACAAATTATTTGTGTTTGAGAATATGAAGAATAACTGTCATATGAGATCTTAATTCATTTGTTACAATTTACATGTAAAAAAATGCATTGCAATATGTCTACCTTTACAAATATTTTAGCAGTATGTCTGGTGGTACCAGTCAACTGAGTGATTAAAACCTTCCCAGTTGTTATTGCCATCTGTCCTCAATGAGGTTTAATCTTCTGTTCTTCAGCGAGATACTCGCCGTTAACTTCTGCGAATGCTCTTGTTAGGTCCATGCCTTGGGGAGTTCAGACAGGGGATTTTTTATTTCATTTACTCCCCCTTAAAATCTAGCAAATGAGCTTTCAGAAAAAAACCAATATCCTTTCAAGTTCGCCTTTAATATATCTTTTTGAGAGACCTTGTTATTCTCATCAGTAAAGCACCGCATATATTCAAGATAACATACCGCTGCTTTAAGTGTATTCATCTTGTTTGTTCCAAAATCAAGGCGCTTTTTCTCATAGCCAGGTATAGGTTCTGTTCTGCGGTGACTTCAGTGGAAATGTATGTGCTTGTGTAAGAGTTATGCTTGCTCAGTTTTCTCCTGTGTATGTATGTCTGCCTTTTTAAAAACAACGCTTTTAAAAGTGGGGAGTGAGTTTTCAAGGAATTATTTCTAAGCAAGCAAAAAAACCCCAAACTAACAAACAAAAAAACCTCTCATGGTGGCACTTGAGAAAAAAAAAAACCTCTGTAGTAATCAGGTTAGTAATGTGCCATTTGGACTAACCATTATTAGCAAATAACTGCTCATTACAGTTTGTCATGCAACAAGTTCCCAGCCAGTTGCATGTAATTCCTTCGCAAGTAACCTGCAATTCCAGTTGATTGCATTTTGCAACAGTAGATAAGAATATCAAGTTAGGATTTATTGCTGCGTTATATTAATTGCTTGTACAAAGAGGTTAACTTGACAGGTGTTCACTTAAGTGCTTAGAAAAAAAATCTGCACATATTTACCGCTTAACACAAGCATTCAAGGTGTATACTGACTTTGGATAGTCTGACATGGTTTGTGGTTGGAGCTAATTCAGCTGTAAGAGTTTCCTTTCTGTTTGAGTCTTCGGGAAGATCTGCGCCTCCAAATCCTAGTTCAGTATAGGCACCACAGTAACACTGGGTTGGGGGAGCGGGGGAGTCTTCTTTGCTTCTCTGGAGGAGCTGAGTGTTTATTGCTGAGGTTGCAATGGGAATTTTGCCACGAGGATCTGTTTTACCTTGAAGACAGCTCTTGTTTTTGTTCTTTGTCTGTATTGTGAAGCAGAAAAACAAATCAACCAGGAAACTGTACTTTCTCCCTCTGTGGTTTTCTTAAGTTCCCTTTTCTGATTGTAGAGTATCTTTGTTAGAAGCAGCAAGCTAGAGCCGGGGAAGGAGGCCGAATGGGTGACTTAACTGCTGCTGGTGCTCTGCTGTGGATTTTGACGGTTCCAGCAGGCTTCTGCTCTGTGTGCCTCACCTCAGGAACACACACCATTTGGGGAGTCATCTCTTTACTTGCAGAATGAGATCCCCAGCTTCCATAGCTCTCCTGGGTATTGAAGGTGCCGTATCACAGTTGGCAGCTGGTGATGCAAGTCTGTGCTGCTCTCCTGGGGTCGTCCTGCCCTCATGTCACCCAGGCGTTCCTGAGCCAGCTGGTCAGCCAGGTCAAACAGTCGAAAACTGCCCCTTAACAAAAAAAAAATTGCCAGGATCAACCTCGCATCTGTCTGACCACAGGCTGTTTGAATGCATGTCGCTCCCATGAGGAAAGGGCAGCCTGCTGCGGGTAGATCAGCTCAAACAGGTTGTGAAACCGTGCCCCAGAACTAGCCCCTGGGTAATAATATTCAGATGAAGAAAACTACCTTGCAGCCCCGGTCCTGACTGTATCCTGTCACTGCCATGGCTGTAGGAAGACTTCTGCCTTAACTTTTCCCATATTCTCCGGTGCTTGCCAAGTCGCAGTCCTTTATGCTCATTGCCAGTTAGGCGTGTGTGGGCAACTGAAGAAAAAAAGCCAATGTTTTTGAAAACATTCTTAGTCAATACCTTTTTCTCTTTTCTCTTAGAAGTGAAGAAGAAGGCTGGCTTTATCACTCCAGTGCCAGGAGGGGTAGGACCTATGACTGTTGCAATGCTTCTGAAGAACACACTCATAGTTGCTAAAAAGCTCATTTACTAGAGCAAGCAGGCTACCTTGGAAGAAGAATCCAAGTTGTTCTATTTATTGATACACAAAACATTTATTTTTTACTACAAAGATATTTATTTCTACATTGTATTTATTTTTTCATGTCAAGTATGCTAAACCTGATGGTTTACAAAATGTTAAGATACTTTGTGTTACCTCCTACTGACTTATTGTGAGCAAAAATGAATTGGAGAATGCAGCCTATGCAGATACGTTGGTGGTGGTCAATTATGTGTGTGAAAATGAAGAATGAAGCATGAATAAAAAATACCTGTGTATCTGGGGACGGGGTGCAGTTATCGAGACCTTTTAAGCACATCTTTCAAACAGTATGAAAAATAAGTTTCAACACGCTAAGTATCTTTTAAAAATATGGTTTGCGTTCTGAGGTCGTGAAGCACGCTGTGTGTAGTTTGAAGTCTTGAATTTATTTTTTTAAAACAGAGATAGCAACAGAAATGTTGATTCTGGAAGGAGTGAAAGCCTGAAATTTTTGTTTCACCTGCCAGGCAGTAATGCTGTCATGAAGGCAAATGTTCATACCTGTTTTAAAATAGTCACATAAACTTGAACACTGGTGAAATTTTGACTTGAAACATATGCAAGAGGTATGCATGAACGAGTAGCTAGAATTAAAGCCAGAATTCTTTTCTTCCCATGTCTGGATTTCTTTGACAAAATGTTTTGGTGCATAATACCCTCATCCCACAAATAACCTTGAATAGATGACTGGGCTGGATTGGACTTTATTAGGCAGAATGTAGGTAAATCTACAAGGTGTGTTGGAATTTTATTTTCCGTAAGTGCATGAAGAGTTGTTTTTCAGTACGTGATGTAAGGCTCAGCCCCGTGAATCCTTGGCTATGATGTTTTGCTGCTTAGAGAGGACTATATGGGATAATAAGATTGGTATATTTCTATTCCCAAAACTTTTAGTTACAAAGATGGATCTAGAATAGTCTCATGCAATGTAAAAGTTGGAGGAAGTTACTGCTGAGATGCCAGTTGAACTGAGTGTCTGCACTATTGACATGAAGAGCCTACCCTGATTCCCACTGAAGCCAGTGGGAGCCAGTTTGGACTTTTTTCTTCATGTTTTTATCTCAGTTGCACTAACTTTGATTTTTTTTTTTTCCATTGAGAGCCGTAGGTGTTTGCTAGTAGACTCTAATAACTTGAAATGGGAAGAAAAAGAATTGTGGCTAAATATTACTGCTCTTAAACAAACAAATGCACTTACGGTAATAAAAGAAACAAGACAGAGCACCACTTCTCTGCTGATTGTTCTTGTGGTTAACTTTCTGAGAGCTTTGTTTAATGCGGCGTTTGCAAAAGAGGTTGACAGAATCATTACTAAATATATGGTGCCAACAGTGCAGACACTTGCTTATCTGTTTATGTTTAAGCCGTACTATGAACGTTAAGAGGATGAAGGTGCCTATGCAGATAATGCTTAGACTGGTCAACCCGTCAGTGATTCAGGTGGAATAAAGCTTGTTCACTGTTATGTTAGTCTTGGTGAAAAATTTTAATACAGTTTGGGGGGTGGTTATACGTTTTCTTTTTTTATCTGTGTGTGAAGGGTGGAGCAAATGGAGGTCTTCTGCATGTTCAGTCATTACTTTGTTTCATCTGTTTACATTGCTGTTCTAGATTCATGTTTGTTTTCTTTGATTTAACTAAAAACATATCTGCATTTTTTTGTCGGAATCACAAATTATGCCTTTTGCTTACACCACTTCAGCGAGTCTGCCTCTTTCATGTCCTGCAAGCAGTTTATTGTGCATCTTAAGCTTTTTCTCTTTTTCACCTGTGGTGGATAGGTTAGCATTACACAAAAGCCAGTGAGACTGAGGTTTCACTCAACGACGTGCTATTTTCAGAGCTGCCAGACACATCTGTGAGAGTGTTCTCTACTGGGAGAACATCCCAGAAGGAGCATCCAGAGGGAAGGGCCTGTTACCAACCCAAAAAGCACGCTCGTGTGCCAGTCCTGGTCAGGTCCGGTCCAAGCATGCACTCCCTGTGGCGGACAGAGGCACGGCCTTATCCACTGAAGCCTTCTCCCAGGCCTACCGCACCCAGCTGCATTGCCTAATGACGAAGCCACCGCTCAGATTCAAGCTGGATTAAGCTCCCATTGTGTAGATGTGTGTTGAAAGCAAGGCTCGTGAGACTTACCCCGCTTGGGACTGATGGCAGAGGTTATCCAGGTAGGTACAAACACTCCTGTCGATCTGGGGAGTGCGCAAGCTGCACTCGATCAGTGTGCAGGCATGCAGCAATTCTGGATAGCGAAGGAAGGGAAAAGCCTCCTGGAATGCAGTCCGTAATTAAAATGTGCATAACTAGCTTGTGTTTTTCCCTTAACATGTGAAGTGGTTAGATCTAATCCTACAGGTCACTGAGGACAGGGCAGCGTAGAGGGAGAACTTCAGCTGACCGGAGTTATTAGAGCATTTATCAGAAGATTTTTGGTTTTAGATTGTAACAATTGTGAAATTTTTTTTTTTTTTTTTTTTTTTTTTTTGCTTGGAGCTCACAGTTGAGAAAAAGCGTAAGTTGTTGCTGGGGTTAAGCGTGTAGCTCTCCTTTGGTGAGAGTCGGGTTGTTGATGTGTGTGTGCGTTATTGAACTGGGCCTTTCTGATGATCTGCTCTCATATGTCTGGCTCTGTAAGTACCCTTCAGAGAGACCAGTCCTACTTGTTCCAAGCTGCCTGTGACCAAGGGAGTTGGACAGTGTTTGGGCCTGTGGAGGGTGGTTTAGTATAAGAAATACGGAGGACAGGTATGTCTTAGAGACCTACAAACACTTTATGTCACAAGTATGATTGTTCTCATTAATGCATACCCACTTCCTTGAAAAGGTATAGATGGGCTTTTATGTCAATATAGTGGCGGGACTAATGAAGGGATCACTTAATATAGGAGGCGACAGCTTACCTGCTCTTTCAGTCTGTGTTTTCTCAGTGCTGTGCTTTGCCGGCCCTCGCCTTCTGCCCTGCACAGTCGGGTGTAGCTCCAGCCAGCGATGCCAGGCCTTGCACAGGGCTGGTGGCCTGCCTTGCTGCAGAGAGTTGTGCACATGGGAAGGCAGAGTGAAAAGTGATTAGCATGCCCCTCGGGCTCGCCGGAGCCTGTGATCAAAGGCCTCTTGCTGGCAGCCACAGATGGAGAACATCATCCATTATCTTCATGTCTGATCACTTCCTAATCTTGGCACTAGCTGTTCTCGAAGTTCCTCTTCTGGATGGCAGGGAACTGAGGTACAGGGAAGGAATACGAGCAAAGCAGAAGCTGATCCCCGGACCCCGAACCCCAGAGTAGCATCCTGAATGCGGACTGTCCTCCTGGAGTTAACACAAGACCTACATTGCTAGGGGAAAGAAAGATCACGTTTTTCACAATACGTCATCTTTCATTTTGCTCACCTCTGTTTTGCTGTATTTTGTTGATCTGCTCTGGCATATACCAGGTCTCTCTTTAAAACTGTATCTTTGCATGCACAATTATGCCCACAGGTAATAGGAAACCAGGGTTTCAAAAGAAAACCTGATCCCATTGCTAGATAATAGCAGTTTCCTAAATAAATGTGTGGTTGCCCCGGGGGCTGAGGTTGCTGCCAGATGCACCTTTTTTTGATTGGTGAGAACAGCAGGTGACGCTTCCTGGCATATAAGTGCAAGAGAAAACACAGGAGCACAGATAAGCAGAGCAAGCGAGCCATCTGGAAAGAAGAGTGGAGAAGGTGTTAAAGCAGCTGCTTGCCATGGCATTTGGAATGCTAATCTATATTTTGCTGAAAGGTAGGTTTGGAGGGGGCTTTTCAAGGTACAAGGCTTTGTTGAACGGTAGTTAGGTCTTTCTGAAAAAAGTGGTAGGGGTGGGAAGCATGCGAAGACGTTGCGAAGCAGAATTATTTTAGCAGTTTTAAATCTGGATGGAATTTTAACTGATAGGGTATAATTTAAACTCTGGAAAGAAGCTACTTAGACTGGTAAATAGGTGTAACATTGTAGTGTATTACATGTATCTGTCATAAATTGCAAAAGATAATAGAATGGAGAACAGAATGGATATGTGTTTTGGAAATTTGCGAACAATAGTTTGTTTCCTCGCGATCATAATTATGCTGTGGCACAAGTAAGTTGGAGGCAAGAATGTTTTAAAGGAATTATTATATTGCTGTATCGTATCAGAATTCTATTAAGTGGGTACATGTTTTCTGGATGAAATGAACCTTGAATAGATATACTGAGTTTTTCTGTTACAGTAAACATCTATTTGCATTACACAGCAATGGGGGCAATGAGTGAAGAGTCAGCTATTACTGTTTCTTCCCTCAGCACAGACTTATGGAATAATTGGACAAAAAACAACGCTGAAGGTATTTCTTTTTTTTGTTCTGTTTGTCTCTATTAATCTGTTATTTAAAACAAAAACAAACGAAACAAAAAAACCCAATAAAATCTGTTATGATAATAGCTGCTAAAACGTTCCTGTCACTTGGACACTATTGAATTTTTTGCGTTTTATTTGTGAGATGAGCTGCTTTTTTCATGGAGACTTAAAAACCTCTCTGAAGCAGTAGCTGCCACTCAGTTGGGGTAGGCTCAGTGTTTAACAGCTACAGGATCATTTATCCATTCAGTTATAATTCGAAGAAGATACTTTCAGGCTAATTGGGATAGATTATCTGCATTTCTGATGGCCATTTCTGTTACTTTTAACTGGTGCTTGGTTTCTAGCAGTCTTCAGTGTGAATCTTTATGCACACAAGTGAGAACGCGGCAAGCGTAACTTCAAGTGATGCCTCTCATTACTGTTAACTCAGTAGTTTCTTTCTTTGTTGCAGTTTTGCTTTCGGCTATCGCAGCTTCCACAGCCCTCTTCAGAGTGCTAGCGCTCTCTTTTCTTTCTTTTTCTTTTCTGACTGAAATGTGAACTCAAGCTATTTACCTGCCAACATCTGAGGCCAGAACGCTGTGTTTATCCTGCAAGCTGCATTCTTGATGTTACTTCAGGTGCTAATGATGTCATTACTTTTGGAGAACTGTGCGATCTGGAACTCTGAGGTTTTGGCAGGTCAGTAAAGGAGGAAAGGATTTTAACTGTGATACTTATTAATGTCTTTGTACTTTAAAAAGAACATAAACATGCATACAAATCATCTTCTCTTAATTTTAAGTCATCACAGGGTGTCTTACAAGCTTTTTATTTCTCTCATAACAAGTCAAACTCTTTTTTTTGACCGAACTTCTCATTGTGGTACAGAGTTGTTTTTATATATATATATATATATATATATATGTATGTATATACACACACACACATTCATACATACATATACTATATATGTGGGTTTCATACATATATATGTAAAATACATATATATATGCACACACACATATGTACGTGAAGTCAAGAAAATGTTGATTTTTGGACTGTATTAGTCTGATTTATCAGTGCAGCACTGTGGTCTGATGTAGTGGATTTGTCTGTGACACGATTCTTCCAGAGTTCTATACAGAAAACAGGAGTATGATGAGGTAGAAATATGTAGTGACTTGATGAGTACCCTGTTTGCATTATTGATAGAAAGCAGGAGTTATGGGTCATGTTTTAACAAATAAGAGGCTTATTTACAGGGACACAGCCATGCTTGTAGTTGTCCCATGTACCTTTACGCTAGCTGTGGCTCTGCACGTCAACTAGATACCAGCGCTTTTAGTTCAGAGTGTGTTTCCCCTCAAAGATAGAAGCAAATTCACAAACATACAAACACAAATTATATGGGTAATTAAAAGTAATGGACCTTTTATGAAGCCACTGAAAACTTAGAAAACAGCATTTCCAGAAGTAAGATTGAGTTAGGCTTGGTGGTCAGCCGAGAGGGAAAAGGTAATGGAGAGGACTGGGCATTCTGACCCCGTTTGGGCTAAAGGGGAGCCTTGGTAGCAAAATGGGCAGGTTGGAGCAGGGAAGGGCTTGGTTTTACTGGGGAAAAAATGAGATCCTTTCATTGCCATGAGCTGCTGCTTCCGTGCAGCCTGTAAGGGAGGCCCTGAACCTGGGGCTGACCCCTTCCCTCCCTCCCTGCCTCCCCTTTCTGACTTCCCCGTTCCTCCCCGACGCACCATACTTGAAGGCTGAGCTGTCGTGGTCTCAGTGGCTGACTCTTTTTGTTGCCTGTCTGTCGGTTTTGGCATGCCCAGGCTTCCAAGTACCTGTAGTTTTGATTTCATGTCAGATCTTGCCAAGTGTATCTGTTTGAGTGACTCAGTTGTAGGCAACTGTCAAGTGCTTACACAGCATACTTTTCTTTCCTCACGTGACATGAAAGGGCACATGGATGTGTTTATTCAACAGCTTATTTAGTATCTAGGTGGATAATATGATATGAATTAGCATAATGCTCTGGGATGGGTTAGAAAATCATTCTTTTTGTTTTCAAGACTCATCATTCTTTCAGAGATAATTTGTACTTTCGCAGTGTCGAAATAATTAGCGCTTAGAATTTTTGTGTCTACATTTAAGATCTGATCTTGCAGCTCAAAACGGACAAAGCTCTTGCTCCTGACACCGAGGGAGGAATGTATTGTTCATTTGTCGCCTGCGCAGCGAGATATTTGGAGCGCTTTCTAGGCAGGCTTCTGCTCTAGGCTGACCTTTGCTTCTAATGACAGTACTAACTTGCAGGCAGTCGGGGGAAGAGGTTTCTCGTACCTGCGCCAAGGGAGGTTTCTTCCGGACGGTGGTAGATGGGAGGCTGCCACCTCTCGGCAGCGGTGGGGTAAAGGAGGAGGGATGTTCTGGCTGCCTGAATCCATCTGGTGGAAGTTCGAGCGGAGGTGGCTGGGGATTTTGTGCCTCTGGCATGTAGATTTGTACCTTCCTCGTTTTTTGTTTGGTTTGGTTTGGTTTTGTTTTTTAATCCTGTATAGCTGAGATGCAAGTGAAATATTAAACCTGTGCAGCAGACGTCTTCTCAGGGCCTGGAAGAAGAGTAGGACTTTGGGCCACAGGAAACACACATTAAAGGGTCCTGTTGAGTGGTTGTTTAGCGGTTTCATAGTGCGCTGTTCAGCCCCCTTTTTTGAATCCCCATTTCAACACACAGTTGGTGCCTAAGTGTTTGAGGAGAGGTAGGGGGGAAAATGACTGTGCCGTTGCCTGTTTTCTGAAACTTTTTCCCACAGAGCTGTGGCCTAAGTGAAAATGGGCTTTTGCAGGTCTCCTGCATCCTGGCTCTCCTTGGCGCACTGAGCCCTGCAGCCATGTTTACCATGTGCTTTGTTTTCTGTTGCGCTTTCCCCAGCAGTGAGCATCATACAGTCCTCCTGTACGGAAAATAGCACCATCTATCCCTTGTCATAAAACCTGTCTTTTCTTCCTGAAATCTGTCCTTTATTAAGTTGTTATTCTCTTCCTTAGATCTGTTGCTCCAAGGTCTGGTCCTGTGCTGATCGTGTTCTCAGCCAACAAGCCTGTCCCCGGAGCTTGTTGGCAGAATTCTTGGAGCCATCCAGAAAAGAGCCAGAGCTTGATACTAGAGCTTGCTTGTAACCAGCACCAGCTTCTTCCCTTGCAGAGTGTGTGGTTCAGGGCTATGGGTAGATTTGGTTTTAGTCTCTACAGCCCAAAGAAGTTAATTTTAAAGCAAGACACGGTTTGTCCACCTCTGAACCTTTTCCTGAGAAAGTGTAATAAAACATGTTCTTTTTCAAGCAGACTTGAATTGTTACTTGTTCTATCTTAATCTTTTGATAAGCTGGAAGTCTGATTACTCTGTCAGGTTTTAGAGAGCACTATTTTCAAAGTAGTGTTGTTTGATCTGAGTAACAGTGATAGCATCATGCCTCTTAGGTGTCCAAACCACATGATTCAAAACTGAAGTTGTGAATTGCTCTAACATGCAGGCGTAGAGTAGAACAGCTTTTTACCACCGCTTGTCATCTTTGTGATGAAGCTGCATAAAGGACAAAGAAAAAAATCACTTAGTTGAGTGCATAGGGGGGGTTTCTTGCTGTTAAATGGCTCAAACTGGAATTTGATCGGGAGTTTAGGGGGTTGGTGGTGTTACTCCTGTAAAATGCGTCGTGGGATCTCGAGTTGCTCACAGGACAGCTGGAGGCTTATGACAAGGGTTCCATCAGTGTCATATCTCCAGACCGCGATTCAGCACTTAGTCAGAAAGGAAGGTTTCTGCTTGCTGTACCATTGTTTAGTCACTCTGAGCAGACGTTGTCACCTTCCTGCATGGTCTTATTTTTCTTGTGGTCATAACTGAAAGCTGGTGTTGACATGTGCTCGATTAGGAAATCACCTTCAGCCATCACTAAAACAGTCCCTGAGATAGTGTGACATTGCTTGGACACCCCACCCCATCAGCGATTCCTGTAACTGAGTAAAGAGACCAGTTCAAACAGATACTTGCTTTGATGGTGAAGCTTTTGAGCTTTCTCTTCACTTGCCGCACCCCTGCTCCCGCGTTACAGATGCATGCCGGCCTCTGCACTCCTTCTACTCAGCAGGGTGCCTTGCTCCTGGGATCAGTCGCTCTTCTATCGGTATGTAGCATTGATATAAGAATCCCCAAGGACAGTTTTGTCATCGTCTTTGTTCCCGTTTGACCTGCCATGGTTGGGAATAAGGTAGTAATTTTATGTGCTTTCAAAGCAGAAGCATGCTTACTGGCCTGGATGCATATAATTTTGTGCAAATTCAGAAACTTAGTAGTCGTGGACCATCCTTTTGCGCAGGAAGACATCCAGGCAGTCTTGGGTGCTTACAAGCGTAATCGGGCACTCTGCGAACATTAGACCATGGAGAATGGATGGAGGGAGCAATCCCGCCATTCCTGTGTCACTTGTAGCTGCAGAGCTGGCAGGCAGGAGTGTTAGAAATGCAGTAGTTTGTCTTGTGATGGGGAAAAGAAAAAAGAAATTAGCTTCTTATTTTAATTCGTAATGGGAAGCATCCTGAGAATAATTCAGTGCTCTCATTGTGTCTTAAACTCGTGATATTTCTGGGATGGTTTATCTGATTGGATTGCAGGTTGGATAGTGCTGATGTTACCCTGGATGAATCTCCCATACTCACTTTCATACACGCTTCTCAAGAGCGAGTAATTTATTTACAGTTTGTGCTTTCTCTAAAGCTATGCTGGAACATCTTAGAAGCTTGCTCTGCTTAGCAGTGTTTGAATCTGCTCATGAGACATATCACAGTAAATCTGTTTATTAAGTGTCTTCTGCAGGCAATATCTGTTCAACTTGAGTTGTGAAAATATACTCAAATTATGTTTGTTTCCTAAATGTAACGTGACTTTTTCCCCTTTCTCAGTAGACTACACAGAGCAGCCAAAGCTCTTGAAGCTCATGCAGACCTGCCTTGAAGAACACCACAGCTATTGTATCAACGGGCTCTGTGCTTTCCACAGCGAACTGAGGAAACCCATATGCAAGTAAAGAATACTGCTCATAAGTATCCTTGTTAGAAAATAACAACAGTAGCATTGTTTCTTTGTCTGCTACATGTTGTTACTGTAGTGTGGGTAATTTGCAGCGGAGCACAGCTTTCCAGTGACGGTCAGGTATTTGCAGGCTGAGAGTTTGGCACAGGCTTGAGTGCTGTGGCGGCTCAGGACTGTTAATGAGGCAGTAGTGCTGTGCTAGGGTTATACTAAGGAGGGGAGAGGGAAAATTCACAGCTTGGTAGGTCACTGCCATGATGGCATATCAAATCACAACTGCTGCTAGAGTGAGTAGTAGAGGAATAAGTGAATTTTCACTCTGGGCACAATGAAGGGGGAAGGATCTTCCAAGATGTCAGCTGCAGCTCCTTTATTCCACAACTACTTACACACCAATTGGGACTATGGTGCCCTTAAAATTTTTTAGGGTTCATGTTGGGCAGCTTTGGCCTTTGGAGGCATTATAGCAGCTAAGGATCAGCAGAGCACAGTGCTCTTCATCCACACCCTCCGCGATGAGGGTATGTTTAGGCTGCATTTGCCGCTGTGGCTGCAGTACTTGAGCTAGCTTTAAACGAGATGAACTGGGGCAACTGGTAGTCTTGGTGGAGCGAAGAGGTACTGACCTAACACTGGATTCAGTCCATCCTCATTTAGGTTTGTTTTAAATTGGTTAAAAATGATGAAAACTGATGTGTTTCTGAAACTGAAATACAAAGCGTAAGAAGCTGTGAATAATTTTTGCACGGTGTATATTTATTTTGTAGGTGCCTTGCAGGTTACAATGGAGAGAGGTGTGAACATTTAACCCTAAATTCATATGCACATAATTCTTATGAACGCTACATTGCTGTGGGAATTGGTGTGGGAATACTGACAAGTGGGATACTTGCTATCATCTACTGCTACGTAAGAAAGAGGTATGGGAGATACGTAACCTTCTGATTACATTCGTCTGAATTAAAGCAGGCAGGAAGAAATTATGCAGAGTTGTGAGGGTACCGGGAGCGTTGCTCTTGCTTCGTACTGATCTGCGGTGTGATCTTAAAGGAGCTGACGCTCTATAGCTCTGCTTTGTGATCTGCCAGTCACGTGAAACAGTGCGATTGTCTGGAACAAGGGTTTCATTGGAGCTGCCTAAAGCAGTTAGGCGATGAGATTTAGGTTCTCTTGAGACTGCTGTGGTTTTAGATTTGTCTGATTAAAATGACTTGTTGTCCATTTTAGATGCAGGAAATGGAAATCACCCTACAAAATCTGCATGGGCGAGACGGCGTTGTGAAGATGTGGCATTGGGACACTTACCAGTTCGCCTGTAAATGAGAGGAAGTTCTGCTGGGAAGGCCACCCCGCTACATCTGGCAGGTACCCCAGCCTCGCTGATGAGGTGAAATAAAGGGAATGACAGAGCGAGTACATGAAAGGAACTCCTGCAGGACTGACGGGCTCCATTCACTTTTGAAGAAAGACTTCCTCTTTTTAGTAAAGGTTGCTAGATGAGCAGGTCCAAACAGCTAAGGATACTTGCAGCCCTCTCAATGCTCTCCTGTGGTTGGTATTTGCGGAGGGGAGGACTGGTTGGTTTTAGCTGTTTTCAGTCATTTCAAGCCCTAATACAGTGTTCTGCTCTGGTCTTTTCTGTCTTTTTTTTTTTTTTCTTTTTTCTCCTCTGGAGGAAAAGCACAACCTATCTCACAATGCGGTTTTATTCTGAACATCACGTGCTGACAAGAAACCATTTGGGTTCTAATTTCAGTGTCTGCTGCCTATGTGTGTGGATAAACAGCCCTCTTCCAACACAGCAGTTATCTTCAGTGTGCTAAGCAAAGCATAGGCTTCTGTTGCAATAAAGGACAAAATCATAAAATGCTTTGGACTGAGGAAAATGGATGGCTCTCAAAAGCTTACTTAAACTTAGGAATAGAGAGTAAGCAATTCCTGGAAAATTAGACCATGACACCTCTGGGCGTGGCAAGTTCTTACTATTTCCATAAGCAAAGGAATCGGACATCTTTCTCAAAATGGATTATTGAGTGGGCTCATGACAAAGAACTCTACTCTTCCCTGACATCGGGTAACGGCTCATGAGATTGACGGAACTTCAGGCAGAACGTTACCTTGCTGCGCTGTGATTTCAGCACAAGACTTCAGTTGCTACCGAAGCTGGAATTGTTATGAAACTTCAGTATAGCTTTGCCCAGGAAACGGGACTGTCTTTATTCTGTTCTCACATTATGTGCGTGATGCGACCACTCAAATAAGAAAGAAATGACCATAGGGATTTTGTTGCACCCTGGACAAACACATTACATATAAGATGCTTGTTTTTCTTCATCTTGTCTATGAAGAATCATAAAGGTAAAAAGATTTTTGTTCAAGGAAAAGGGAAGAAAAATGGTTCTGAAGACGGTGGCACTAACTGTGACTTCTCACTGACAGTTGGAGCGTTTGCCAGTGCTGATGAGACTGGAGATGGCTCTAAGAGATTTTCATTTCATGCTGTTGCACGTCGTAGATGCATCTGCTATGCACAGTCATCTACGAGAAACAGGCAGTTAGGTACTTGATGGGGTGATATAGGCTCCTAAATTTAGGTGCCCTGGTGGAAAGCTCAGTTTCTTTATGTGAATCAGTTTTCACAACAGAATACATGTCATTTGTTGAAAAAATCCTGTGTATTTGTGAGACTACAATAATAATACTGAAATGTATATGAAAGAGTGGGTTTTGAAAAGGTAAATGTACATTTGGGACTCGAGTGGTCTGAAGTTCAGTGGGCTTCTGGCACAGGGGCATGCTGGTCAGTAGCTGAGTCATCTTGGCTCTCCATTTGATACCAATAAATAAAACGTCACATGCTGTTTGGTTGGAGTCCCCATGGAGCACACTGGAGCAAGCGACACATGCATACACCGAGAAAGGATTGTTGGTGAGGAGCTGGACGGAGACAGAAACCAGTCCTTTCCTCTATGCATTGACATGAGCGTTTTGTAAGAGGCACCGAGCTGATTTTCCAACTCTCGGCCTTTTTGTTTTCTTCATTTCAAGTTAAATCTTCAGAGCTCTGTATTTTTAGCTCCTTTCCATTCTTCTGACCTTTCCGTAGTACCCACTGAGAGACAACTGCTGCTCTTCACAATTTCCAAGTTAGCTTTCGGTAGTTGCCCTAATGTTTTCTGTGTCCCACGTATGTAGTGAGAGTGCAGTTAGATGTTAATTACAGTCTGCGCACCCACACACAGACATATAAAAAACACCCCTCGCACACGCTGGACAGACTGAATGGAAATACCTATTAGAAACATGCATGTCATCAGGAAAACAAGGGTGAGAGATCTTTCTCCTCGATCTTGAAGAAAACTTTAGAGCTACGTAGGCCAAAGGATGAAAAGCTTCAAAGCTTTTGTCATGTGAGTGAATTTCTTTCTCCGCAGTGAGTTGACTCTTCCTGCATGCGCATTGCGAGCGCTGCATTCACTTGTAGAGGACCAACCCTTCTGTCTTGTGGAGGCTGCACCTTCGAGCAGACACGCACAGTAACCTAATTTGCTCAGGCTATACGTGCAGTTGTTGAAGGGGTTCTAAGGGCAGGAGTTTAAACAACTGGACTTTCACTTGTCCAAAGATAGCTGTCGGGGAGAGATGGATTTTGTTTGGTTTTAACCATTTGCATCTCCTTTTACTAGCCTTTTTGGTACCCTTTACGTACCAGTGGCCTGGCTTGCAGGATATGCAAGTGCTGCTTCAAAAATATTACTCTTTGCAGTGAGACATCTGTACCTATAGAAACAGACAGTGACTTCCTCTTTTCTTAATGTTTGGTTAACCATAACTTGAAAGGAAGGTTTATTTCAAAACCACAATTTTACAGAAGACTAAATAGCAAAAATATTTTTGTCTAGTTTGCTGTGTGGTCCAAGGCAGCTTTGAGAGGGCCGCCAGTCAAAGTTTGCTGAGATTTTTCTCCTGGTGAGAGAAAAGCTCAAGACCGAAACACCAGCAGAATCTGTGCCATGCAAAATGAGACTTTGTAGGGGCAGAGTGAGAATAAAATGGAAGACAAAGATGGGAAGAGGGAAGGCAAAGGAGGGCTTTGCTTTATTTTAGTTTTTTTTTTCCAAGTGGTATTGAGGCTTCCAGAAATGGGTTACTTGCCACCTGGGTGCTGAGGTACAACCTCGGAGCAGGCTACCAGCTTCTTAGACGTCCAAGGCTGGTGGCATCAACACAGATGACAGCTTTCTCTGTCAGTCTCAGTGTTTACAGGCTGTAGCCCGTGTGGGAGAAGAGTGTTGTCATTGCAGTTTTAAGGGATTTCATCAGGCCCCAGCTGTGTTTGAGGCATCACTGCATGAATGAATCACTCTGCTGTTTGATGCAGTGACCCGGCTGAGGAAGTCTGCGTTGCCTCAGATTGCTTCGTGGAGTCAGCCGTGCTGAGCCCTGCCTTGATAAGTGGCAGATGCTACTGGGCTAGTATGGTATGTTGCTGCTTACAGTGCTGAATTTCCTGCAGAACTGGCTTGTCAGAGGATCAGGATCATCTTTCCTGGCTCATTTATCAGGCTCAGACTCCTTCTGTAATGGCATAATTAAGAGTCGTAAGCTTCTGCTTCCTATTAGCTGCACGTGCCAAAAACTGTCATTTCCAGAGGAGATCCTGTGCTTGTGCAGCTTTTAGGCAGTCCTGCATCAGCTTTGTTGGGGCACAAGCTCAGCATGGCCAGGGGAGAGACGTTAAAGTCTGGGACCTGCCTTTGCAAAGGACAGAGCACTTGCCCTGTGTGTGATCCCGGATGGTGGAACCACACTGGCTTTTCCTGCAGCACATCTCTCAAGCCTAGTTGCCCTTAAGCCACCCAGCCCTCTACCCGCTTCCCTGGCATCTGCAGTCACCATGCAGGTGTCCTTTGACACCCATTTTCGATTGAAGTGCGTGGGTGGCCTGCAGTTTACCTGATCCCAGCAAGGTCTGTTTAAAATGGCGAGATGCAAACCTGTGGAAAAGATGACTGTCCTTTCAAAATACTACTTTTAATCTTGGAAGGAAGTGTAAGGAAGTGTATCGATGGCTGATGTTCGGAGTACACAGCGTCCCTGTCCTGCCTGCCTGCCAGCCTGATCGGGGTGTACTGGTGATGAACAGCAGTGCCCTGGATGGCACACAGCTGATTCAGCAATCTGAGCTACAAGGGCACAGGAGCAGCCAAGCCACTGGCCCATCTATTCCGATAGCCAGCCAGCGACTGCAGACAGTGCCAGAGGCTTCTGGAGAAGGTCTTAGAGATCTGGTGGCAGGCAGGTAGGTAGGAGGCAGTTTGCCATCAGAGGAGGCTTTCTCTTATTCTCAGTAACCAAGAGTATGTTTTGCATAATGACACAGCAGGGTTTGTGGCTCTTCCCACTTACTATGGCAGCCTAGCTTCTTCTACTGTGTATTAAAAGTAAAAAAACTATTTGTGCTCATGTGGCTAGCACAAGGCTAACTAGCATGTGGTCTGAGTGTAAGTGCTGGGATGTGTTTTAAGAACTAGTTGTGAAACTAGTTACTTGCTAGTGACTGGATTTTATGCAAAAAAAAAAAACCCCAAACAAAAAAATCCAACCCCAAAAAAATCATATGGCTCTCAGCAAAATTTTATAGCTTGGTCATTCTTTACACCCATTATATGTTTTATGTAATTTCTGGTCCATGAAATACACTGTAGTTGGAAAAGCATCCCACAGAGGGAAGGCTAATGTGGCAAAGTAATGGATTTAATAATTAAGTTCAGGATAGCTCCCATGACCCCTGAAGCTTGCAGTCCTTAATGGGTTTGCCTTTAGAGCATCCCTATGAAGCAAGACAGTGCTTTGGGGAGGATGTGCTGTGCAGAACTAAGACAGGGAGGGATAAAAGTCACATGAAGGAGAGGCATCAAACTTTCCAAATCTGCTGGTAGTGCTGTAGGGAACAGGTGATTCTTCTGCTCCTTTGAGTTCTTTTAAGAAATGGTTCTGTAGTAGATCAGTAATACATTAGCAGTTTTGAGCGAGTTGGGAAAAAGTGATCGGTCTTGGTAAAATGAAAGTTTGATGACAAACAGCGAGAGTTTCTTTTTGAATATTCATTTCAGCTCTCTATCTTGTATGACAGGAATGCAGGTTTTCTGTATTTTAACTTTTGGAGCTATTCAGAAAAGTATCGTGACAAAATAGAAATGCTTGAAATAAGACAATTTGCATGATGCAGATAAATAATCTGAAGACTGTATTCAGTCAACTCCAGACCATCATAGGTAGGGTCTTCAATAGCCCTGCTCGTTTCAGTACCTCCTGGCGTGGAACCGAACAGCTTCCTGGCAGTGGGGTAGCCGAATCCAGCCTCTAGAACAAAAGCATGAAAAACGAGGAGTTGGGAAAAATGTACTGGTTATTGCTTGTATTTCAAGGTGTCACTTTGGTGGCCCGAAGGTACCAGTGAGCAACTTGACCTGCTGCCTGAGAGACTGAAAGTGCTGTCTGCGCAGCTCAGGGCTCTGTGGTCTCTCTACGTTGCAGAGCTGTGGTGGCGTCTGCAGTGATGCGTGGCTGCTCGTACAAGTCCTGTCGTTAGCCTTGCTCCGAAGAGGGAAACACCTCTAGAGGTCCCTGTTGTACTATAAATCCAGGAAATCATTTGGGACTCCTTCTTTACAACCAGTTAACAAACAAACAAAAAGAAGTGCAGGTATTCATTAAAATCTCAGTGTAAGTAGTCATTAATTATCACGACAGCAATAAAATCTTGTACTATGACTAGACCTTGGGCTGCTCCTACTCTCGCTGAATCGAATGGGAGCAAGAGCAGGCTCTGTAAGAAGCAGCCCTTAGCAAGCTGAAGGAGGCGTGACAGCACAGCCCACACCATTGCTTTGTGCAGAGGAGGAAAACGTTTATTGTACTGTTGCTGAGAGCACTGTTAGTGCCAGGTCCCTTTTGCTTGTTACTGCGCAGATGGGAAGAGCAGGCTCTCCCGGGGCTGCTGGGGCACAGAGTGGTTTTGGTTGAGAGCAGAGTTTGACTCCGTCTGTGAGCCCATTGCCTCTGTGGGCCAGCAGATCCCTAAATGAGAGGTTAGATAACTGCAGGGAGATGAGGTGAATGCCTGTCTTCTAGGAGGCCGGATGAAATCATACGGGAGGAAATAGGAGCACAGAAAAGGGCGAGTTGCTTTATCTAAGTTGGCATAGACCCTGGGCCTTTGGCCTACCCATCCAGGATCTAGGCGAGCTTTCTCCTGTTTGCAGACCAACATTTTGCCTTTATATTTAAGGGAAACAGCAGAGGCCTGACGCCTAAGGCCTGGAAAGAGAGCCAAGGTGTTGTTTGCTAGGCTTGGTGGACATCTTGTTAGTGGAAGGATAGGAGTTGTTAGCACCAAAGTCTAAATTTAATTTTTGTCCATCTTGCTGGGCCTTCAAATTGATAAATGTTCGTATAGAAAAGGAAGTCAAAATGTAGCTCTGGACTCAGTTTTCCAACTCATCAAAAGGTCAGAGGTACTCAAATGAGAGGTTTTGATTCCATGTCTAACGTTGAGTCACTTATACACTAATTTTTAATGAAAACTTCAGGTTGAATTTATCTGGTGAATGTCAGTGAACAAGTTTCCATGTAAAGATTTCCTAGTGACATTTCTTTTTAACGGTCTTATGTCCTCTAATAAGCAAAAATACTGTTTGCTGTATTTTGAATATTCAGATGTCAAGCTGTGGTTCCTGGTCATGACTGACCAAAGTGCAGCATGGCGGCATTGCCGTTGACTGATTAGAGACAGGCTGATGGGGACGCAGCGCGGGAGGACTTCCTCGGCAGGGTCCGTCTGTGAGCCTGGAGCTGAGTGCCGGTACCTGCTCCTCCGACCTACATTGCTCCTGAAAGCCCAGTCTTTGGAGTAGCCATTGCTGTTTGCAAATTGATCTGCCATCCCCGTCAGCTTCCCAAGGCAAGGAGCCACGTTGTGATCCAGGGACAGGAGTGTTAGAGCTTTGTCACTGTCACTCTGTGAAATACGTTATGTTCTTTGATTTTTTTGGCATTGCTGTTTGGGGTCTTTTTACTGGGGAGGAATGCAAGAACCCTTCCTCTGTCTTCCATGTGCCAGACTGGTGTGCAAAAATGCCTCTCCGTAGCTCCGTCTGACAAGCAGCACAGCCAGGGCTGAGACATGAGAGGACAGGGCCGTGCTTTGCAAGAGCGTCTGACTAACCCGGGCAAAGCTAATTTGTTTGACATCATTTCTGTACGTAAGACTAAGTCTGTTTGTGTCCCATTGTTATGGCAAATCCCATGATGAACTGCATTTTATTGACTACTTCTGGCCATATGACAGAGCCCAGCAGCAGATTTGAATATGAGCACTGTTGCAGGAAGCTGTCTTAATAGATACTAATTCAGAATGTAAAGGTTGCGGGGCAACAGATCGGCCTCGCAGGTAGCTGTGACAGCTTTACGTAACAGGGAGGACCTGGACACTTGGGTGCATCCCTGCTTTGCAAGCTGGGCAGCCCGGCAGCCACCCATGGGGTGGGTGAAGCAGGCTGAGATGAGTCAGTGGCAGGCAGGGACAGCAAGGGGGGACCTTGAGTTACAGGCCATGCCATTATGCAGTAACATGCAGTGTTTAGCTAATAGATTTGTGCCTTTTTTTTCCTTTTTTCAAGGCTACAGCATCACTCATTGATGTGTGTTTATTGGAGGGATGCTGTTCAGGAAGAGAAACACAAGGAGGCCCCCAAGTGGCCTTATCTGCGTTTGTGATTTTTGGAAACTCTTAGCATCTAAAGTGTTGGTTTGTTGGGTACAAGTCTTTGAAGCTCTGCCACAACACTTTGTAGACTTTAGCAGCTTAATCTGCCTTCTGTCTCTAGCAGTGCAAGCACTGAAGCTTGACAAGCTGGGATTTATCATCGTTGTAGATGTAGGCAGGGGAGGGAGAGGAGCTGCTGGCAAGGGTGGAAGATGCTGCAGCTGGACTTCTGAACGGGAACGTTGTGCCTGTCCTGTCCAGATGAACAGGACATAGGTATGTGTCGGTCCCGATCTTGGCTGCTTTCAGTGAATGCAGCCTTACTGATGCTGGCGGTGTTGGTGTTGATCTGTGAGTGCTGAGGATTTCCCTTACAATGGATAATGCGGGTCTAGCCGGCCTGTCTTTATACTCTTATTTTATCTTAATTGAATGCACTGTTTCCATTTGATTAGGCTATGGGGCCTCGTCTTTCTGTTTGACTTGAGATCAGACCAGGGTCCGCACAGAGGATCAAATGCTTTGATACCTGGTGGCTGTAACAGAGTGGTGGCTGTGAAAACCTTCAAGCAGGAGTTAGCGCTAATTTCTCTCGATGCCTTATTCTCAGGGGGATGGTGAATTGCAGAACCATAAATTTCAAGATAAGCGTGAACAAGAAGACGAAGGCAAGTTGAGCCTGGCGGAAGGCGCTGTGCTTAATGAACCTGTAAAATCAGTCACTTCCAACCTCATCCTGTCAAACAAGTCAAAAGAAACTGAGTATTTCAAAGCAAAACAAAGTTCAAGATCCAGAACTACATTTGGGGACAGCTGAGTAGTTCCAGTAATGGCAGAGTAAGATCTGTGGAATGTCACGGGAGATGCTTATCTCACAGCAGCAGCCCCTGGTTCAGCTGTGTTCTGGTCTCCTGCTTATGCTTTTACAGCTGAACATCTTGTAGCCCCTGCGTGAGCATGTGCAGCTCGGCTTACGTAGCCTAAACGAACAGCTCTCAACGTTCCCTACTGGATGTGCGAACCCCGGTTAAGTGAACGCAGGTCCCAGCAGTAGAGCTGGCTTTGGTGGCTGTGTTGCAAACCCCTTTTCAGTAGTTCATGGGCTGGTGGTGCAAAAGATGTGATAGAGCAAAGGCACATCTGATTTTGCTCTGGTCACCAAGCAGGCCGAAAGTTAGCCCTCTTACAGCAGTGCCCGTGGCTCTCATAATTGGGAATCACTTGCATGAGCTCCCATATGTATCCAGCAGCTAGATGTTAAAGCACGATGTCTTCTCATTTTCCAGCTATAGGTGATTTTGTAGCTCTTAACTGCCCATGGATGAGTTCTGTGGTGTCTGCTGCTGCTCTTGAAGCAGTGCCCTTTCAGGTGTCCGGGTTTACCGGAGTGAACCGGCACACTGAGATGCAGGCAGGATTCCCTAGTTGCTGAAAGACAGGAAATTCTCTTGCCCTTTCCCCTTGCCTTGTTAATACTTCTCTTGACTTTTTGGATGGCATGTTCACGGCTTCTCATGTGCAAATACGTTTGAAAGTTCTTCTCCCTCAGGCATCTCCTGAATTCCTTCCTCCATCACTAACTGCTTTTTCCATCAAGATTACAGCAGCAAAAAAATGTTCTCTATGGACTAGGTGCTCCCCTGTGCATGAAAAATGTGTGCAGGAGCCAAGAAACAGCAGGAGTTTCTCCCTGATTGTTTCCAAGAAGAATGGGGAGTGACGCAGGCAAAGGACATGACCTTACACCGACACACACGTGCTCTGAGGCCTGCATAGAGGTGGCCGTGACCTCAGCGAAACCATGAGTTCAGGGGTAGTCGGACCGAGTGTGTGGCCCCTCACATTCCTCTCTGACCTTCGCCTTCTGGTCCAGCGTGGTTCCTTTCAGGTTTGTCTTTCCTGGCCTGCCCAAAGCAGGTGTCCCCTCTTCCCACCAAGAGCAAGTGCCTCGATGCGGAAGGGAAACATGTAGGTTTGCTCTGTGTGGAGATCGTTCCCTTGAACTGGGTACAGGGGAGACCTGCAAAGGTGCATTTTAACCCCGGTCCTGAGCTCTGCCAAGGGCTGAGCTGACGCCCCTGAGAAGAAACTGCAAGAAGTCTCGTGGAGCTGGGAGGAAAGGTGGAGCAGGTCCTTGCTTTACTCTCCTGGTGCTCAGGGCACATTTGCACTGGTTTGACCTCCTCAGTTCATTTAGGCAGAGGGAAGATAGGCCTGTGTGGGGTACCACTATAAACTTGTCCAGTGCCCTCTTGTAATTCAGGTGCCATATTCAAACTGCAGCCTGGAAGGTCTTTAAGGGGTATTTATGGTAGTGTGATTGCTTTTAAATCATTAAGTATTTGTGAAATGTAGCAATTGAATGCCTCCACTGAAGGCTTTTCAAGAGAATTAATCATAAAGTTGGAAACTGTGATTTTCCCAATTAGCTCTGGCCTAACTCCAAGCCCTGCTGCAGGCTATAGTAAAGCATCTGTTGACTGCAGTGGATGCAGAATTGGGCTCCTTGCACCATCTGAGTCCATGGGTATTAAGGCATTTGTCTTTTAAATGCCATGGGATTCTTAAAAGTTCCCGTTGGTGATGTTTTCTTTAGTGAGAAGTCCCCTGATATAAGAAGAGCAAGGGAAGAGAAGCTAATATGCTAGTCAGCAAGAGCAACTCATAAATGTAAACGTGCTTTGAATATTACTAGAAGGTGGAGGCATCCTCCCTGGGCAGAGGAGAAAACTTGGGAGCACTTGACTATGTATGAGCACAGCTTGGATAGAGCCGGTTGAAATCCTGGGCATTTTTCCATGAACTTCATTAGGCTTTGGAGCAGACCGCAAGTGGCTCGTGATTCCTGTGACACAGGAGAATCTGGGGGTGTCAGTCGCGTCTGGGCCCCCGCCTCTCCTGTGCATGCAGATGAAGGTGTAGCAGGATTAACATTGTCAATTTTGAGCAGTGACTTGTGAAGTAACACCTGACAGCAGCAGGAATTAGGCTTTGTGTGTTTTCATAGGATTTTTATATCAGCTGGATTTTTATATCCGTTCTTCATGCCTACCACAGGACTTCTGGAGACTGTGTACATTATCCGTAATTTAAGTGAATTAAAGTGAGAGTGCTTCTCTCCTTCAATGCAAATACTTGTATCTATTTGTTTTGAAAGAAAACATGACATAGATATGAGCCAAATTCCCTTTGTCTTCAAAACATTTGAATACACTTGTTTAGGAATGTTCATTGCTTTGTTATTTGCTCCTTCTTCCTTCAGCACTTTAGCTGTGTGCTGCCACGCGCAGGATTTGTTATGCCAAACGATATTTTCTGTGACCAGTGTCTAGTTGACGTGGAAATATATAGCCAAATATTGACAAAGGTGCCCTGTGTGTATGATAGAAAATCTCTGACTTTAATGTGCATACCATACCTTGTGCTGATAGAGACCTGAGGCTCTGACTTAGATTTCAGGTGTTTGGTAATGTTGAACAGCAAGTTTGTCTTTTATTTCTCATAAAAATAATTGTTGTTAACCTAGAACTCGGGTTCATGAAGATCACTACATGTGCAGAAAGCTCTGCAGAAAACATCCCGCTATTCTTGAAAGAACTCAGTTAGGAATAAAACACCCCAAACCCAAAACCCAGCAGTGCAGGGGTGAGTTGGATCCCATGTGCCCACTGCCGTGCCCCTCCTGAGCCCCATATAGGTGTTTGGAGAGAGGGGCTCTGCCGTGGCAAATCTGGATGCAGAAAGATACAGATCAGGGCTTGCTTTAGTCCAGTCCTTTCCCCATGTTAAATTCCCCCAAGGTTTATGGTCCTATGCAGAATGCAAAAATCGTAATTAATAGAAACAATACCAAATCACAATTCCATATGATTTAATGCAAGTCACTGCCAAAGAAATCCAAGCAAGGGTTTCCACATATCACGAGGAATTAGATGGTACAAAAGAAGCTTGCGTCTGCTTCAGGGGGCCTGGTATTTCAGAAGCTTGAGCTCAAACACGGGTCCATCTCATGCTGTAGACCTAAATCTCTCTCTCTTGTAAAGCAGCAGGGTACCTGGGTACAAGATATGAGCTAAAAGTTTAGTCCTTACCCTTAGACATATGCTAAAGGTGAGGAAGCAGCAAAGGGGAAAAGCATGGACTGATTGCCTAAGACCACCATGCACAGCATGTGACGTGTCCCAACTTGCCGAGTAAATGGGCCCAAGGGACCAAGTGCCCTTGACATTTGAATGTAATGACCTGACAGTTTTGCCACTCATAAATCTCTCTCTTTTAAATTTCATTCGGTCAGCTTTAAATTTTCATTCTCCCACAGCATGGATTGGGGCTGTAGCATCAGGAAAGGGAGTCTGGGAGAGAGCCAGTGCTACTCCAGCTCACCATCCCCGGAGGACGCGATCTGTGAGAAGAGCAGGAGTCAGGATCACGGGAGACTCAGTTACAAGGCTCTGTCTCCGCATGTGCATTTGGTAAGTTGCAGATGCTGTGCGTGCCTCCGTGCTACCATCAGAGAAGTATCAAAATAGCTACAGGGATGCCATGGGGATGAAAGTATTACAGACTGTGAAGGTAGTTGGTAGGTGCTGGGGCATGGTAAACCAATACTTAGTCCTTAAGTAACACTTGGCATCTGTAGATTGAAAACCGGTCTCGCCCTCAGCATTCACCGTGGGGGAAGCAAGCAGCAGCCAGCTGAAATTATACAGAGCCTTCGCTGGCCCGTCACACTGCAGAGCAAGTGGAGGCTTCTCTGCCTCTTGCTTTCGCTGCTTGGCCTCCTTCAGCCCTGCCATCCATAAACAACTGGGGGTAGTTTCGGGTGTTGCTAATTTTAATAAAGTGGTTTTAGGAATGTTTTGCCTCTCTGGAGCTTTCATAACATATACTAATGGAGGCTTTTGGCAAGAACAGTAAAGCAAATTGCTCCCACCCTCTCTTAGCATGCGGTAAGCAGTGTCTGTCCCAGCAGCCACGTGACTGAAAGTCTGAATGCAGCACAGCACCTGGTAAGCTGGGAATGCCCTTGTGAAACACCCAGGCTCTGTGTCCAGCAGAGAAGCGCCAGCCTCTGCCCTCCCACGCTCGCTTTGACCGTGATCTCTGCCAAGTCGTGCAGTTCTCGGGAGATGCTCATTTTTGATGGGGAATGTTCTGTCATTGGGGTTGCACATCCTTGCCACCGTGGTTGCCTCTAAGCCTTTATTTCCTTTGCTTTTGAGGGCTTGCATCAGACTTTCAGGCACTGTTGAACAGAGACGAGACATTTGTGTTTATCTGCTTACCTGGGAAGGGAAAGGTAAGCAATTTTTATGCTTTAAATGCCTCTCATATCTCCCCAAGGGCATTTAGTTATCTCGTTCCTTAGCTGTAGGTACACTTGTAGTGGGTGTAAGTCACAGTTTCCTCCTGCTTTATCTGCAAAGCAATCTGAGGCCCAGCTGAGTTCATAGTGCAATACACAGTGATTTACCTTACAACAAGTAGCGTCAGGACTTCACACCGCTGCCTTTTCCTCATTGTTTTAAATTAAAGAAAAAGTTTATGGTCATTTCGTTTACAGCGAATACCTTTTTCAGATGCGGATGTCTGTGTTCAGGTGGTGCTAGTGATGGGTTAGAGGTGTGAAAAACAGGCCCAACATTTCCCACTTGTGGTGGCAGCGGGAATGACACCAGAGGAGTCTGGGCCCCCACATGGGTACCGCCGAGGCAGCTCTTGCAGCCGGAGCAAAGGCTGCTCTCAGTGGCTCAGAGTATGTCAGGAGCGGTCCCTCCTACCCTCCGGTTCCTTTCACCCGAGTGACTGGCAAAGGAGGAGAGGAGAAGAAAACGGGGTCCTGTCTGAGAAGATTTTGGTGACGCCAACCCCGCTGAGGTTATTCTGGGAATCAGACTGAAATGAGACACGTTCTGGTTTTTTCTTGCTTGTGACACAGCTTATGACTCATGTCCTTTTTACCAAAGTCTGGGGGAAGCGTGTGTGCAGGGGGGAGGAGAGGCAGAACGGGAAGGGCATGAAACGTAGGAAAGCTTATCTCGATGTCCCTGGAGTTTTGCGCAGGATGAACAAGACATGCAAGTCCAGTGCCTTTTTCTGGTATATACCGAGGACTGTTGGGAAGAAAAATCACCGCAAGACCACCAGATGCCAGTGTGTATTTTGGGCCAGGCAATCTTGGCCTTGTGCGCTACCATTCTGCCCAGTTGCTGTTCAGGATTGTAATCAGACAAAGCAGCAAATGAGGGTGATGGCTGGAGGGCATTGGAACTGGGAGGTGGGAGAGGATGGAGATGTGCTGGTGACAGAGAAGACGTGGCTGGGAGATGGTCTGTGCAGCATCCAACTGGGAGCAAGGGGAAGAGAAAGGCTGGGTTTTAGAGTGGGCCCAGCTAGTAGCAAGCGAGGATATGCCGCTAGAGGAATAGGACTGCTTTGTGCAAGGAGAGCCTGCAAGGCAAGGGGAATGCAATGCAGCCACAATTCAGGGACAGAGACGTAGCTAAGGGTCTGTCGTGGCCAGGCCAGGGTAGTAAGCTGTGCCCTCTTTACCTTCAGAACTATCTTCAGCAAGGACAGTAACTTGGACTGGCTCGGACAGACAGCTTTTACTGCAGTGCACGGCTTGTCTGAGTATCTCTGTGTGGGAGATAGCATCTTGGATGGGAGCCTGTATATGTTTTCTGGTCAAGGGTACATCAGAGATAGGGATGTGGGTGCTGGGGGACACCAGCTTGACTCAGAGAAGCACTAAAGTCTATGGGGACAGTGTTAGGATTTGTGTAATGTCCAGACCTCAGGGGTTTGGTAAGAAATAGCTGTTAACTTCAAAGGGCACCAGGTAGCTGCAGCAAGATTTCTTTTAGGTGCAACGTGTTTGGAGACAGCAACAATATGCATACTTCGAGGACTCCCTCACCTGCCCAAATAGTATTTAAGGTTAGGTCAACTATTATTTCTTGAATGCTTTACTAGCATCTGACTTTATGCTAGCACAGTTGTAGCCTGGAGTTATCATTCTTTAAGGCACTTGTTTTGGATCTAAGGACATACTGTCACGCTGCTTTGTATCACTGCTCCCAGTAGTGGGTTATTCCCATATGGATTAGGAGTGACACAGCCTGGTACTTCTATTTCTCCCGTGCCGAGGGTTCTTATTGTTGTTCTTCTGTTACCTTCCAAGCTGGAGCTTCCCTCTGCGTGAAGGCAAGTCCGCTATCCCCCGGAGCTAGCTACCTGGTCAGTTAAATATGTGCCCACCGGTGTAGCTGTACATTGCTTTTAATACAGGATTTAGCTGAGAAGGAAATTTCGGCCTCTCTCTAACTCCGCTGAGAGTCCTGAGGTGGACTGCTAAAACATGAGAGGTTAGTCTTATGACTTCTTTTTGAAAGATATTTTTAGACTTACTGCAGAAAATTTGCAGGATTATGGACAGGTATCTAATTATTGACCATGAAAACACCCTATTTCGCAACGCCAAAGGAATTCCCAAGAGAATTTTAGATTTTTCTGTGAGCGTGTGTCTGTGTGTACATGTGTATGTCACTGTCTTTGTTCAGCTGGAGTGGAAGGTTATATGAAAGGGAAAAAAAAAACCCTGCCTCTAGGTAAGATGCAGCAACAAATCTTCTGCGCTAACAACAAATCAGTTGAAAGAGGCCTGGGAGTTCTGGTGGACAACAGGATGACCATGAGCCAGCAATGTGCCCTGGTTGCCAAAAAGGCCAATGGCATCCTGTGGTGCATCAAGAAGAGTGTGGCCAGCAGGTCGAGGGAGGTCATCCTCCCCCTCTACTCTGCCTTGGTGAGGCTGCACTTGGAGTACTGTGTCCAGTTCTGGGCTCCCTGGTTCAAGAATCATAGAATCTTCGTGGTTGGAAAGGACCTTTGAGATCATCGAGTCCAACCAAACAACCTACAATCTCAGAAGGACAGGGAACTGCTGGAGAGGGTGCAGCAAAGAGCTACCAAGATGCTGAGGGGACTGGAACACCTCTCTTATGAAGCAAGGCTGAGGGATTTGGGTCTCTTCAGTCTGGAAAAAAGACAGCTGAGGGGGGACCTTATCAACACTTATAAATACTGAAAGGGTGGGTGTCAGGAGGATGGGGCCAGGCTCTTTTCAGTGGTGCCTGGGGACAGGACAAGAGGTAACGGGCACAAACTTGAGCATAGGAAGTTCCACCTAAACATGAGGAGGGACTTCTTTGCTGTGAGGGTGGCAGAGCCCTGGCACAGGCTGCCCAGAGAGGTGGTGGAGTCTCCAACTCTGGAGACATTCCAAACCTGCCTGGACGCGTTCCTGCTCTGGGTGACCCTGCTCTGGCAGGGGGTTGGACTAGATGATCTCCAGAGGTCCCTTCCAACCCTATGATTCCATGATTCTATGAACAAGAATTCAGAGCAGTGTAATTCCCTTGCTTTCTCTACTTGAATGAGAACACAGCATAAGCCTATGGAAAATGACGACAACAATAATGTATTATTTCTTTAATTTATATTTCCCAAGCAAATGCTCCGAAGATGTATCAACTCCACAAACAATTTGTAGGAGTCGTGAAGTAGAAGCATCGGTACGTACGATTAGAGGCAATTGTTGTGGTCACTTACAGTTGTGCAATGTTTCCAGTGAAGTTTTGGTAGAGAGACACTTACGGCGGATGGGCATGTATCAAACTAACTGGTCTATTGTGAGCTTGCAAATACAGCTGAGGGATTTCCAACAGGATATTTACAAATTGTTAATGTCCTGTTTATGAAAACCGTGTAAACAATCGAAGGCCATTGCCCAAAGGCTCCGATGTTATTTAGATCTACGTAAAAGACAATTCCAACATTTGCAATGCAGTCGGCAACTCTGATGATATGTGACATGGTAATCAAAGTTGTCCCAATGTAATCAAATGCATGCAGCAGTGCGCAGCGCGTTGCATAAGAATGCTGTAGGAGAGAGGGGAAAGAGACTTTAGTATAGAAACCTCTTTTTTAGTTTAGTTAACCTATGCGCCCTTTAAAGTGGTTGATTTGGAAAGATGGTAATTAGCTTTGCTTACAGCAGATCCTTCCTGGAAATCTCTCTCCTGCTTCACAAAAGGGAATGTTACAAGAACAAAACAGGGGGAAAGGTTGAGAAGCAGGGATGGAGGCAAAAGAGCGAGGCCATGTTCTGCACGGGCTCTCGCATCTGGCACATTTCACCCCAACCAGGCCATCTTCTGTGCTAACTCAATGGTCTGGTTTGGCTGATATGGGCCTGCTTGTGTGCTTGGTTTGGGCAGGGTAGGTTAATCTGGGCGTGGAGCTGGAACATGAGTGTGTTATGTACGAAGGGGTGACCTCTGCTGTAGGCATGCTGCAAGTCAGTGGCCAAAGGTGTCTCATCCTGAGCATCTAATGTGCAGGTTCTATTCGGACTCTTACAAAAAAGTCGTTTTCAGGGATGCCTGTTTTCTTTGAAAGTCCTGTGGAGGGACTGTTGTTATTGAGGAGTTTGACTAGATTGAAAGACCTAACTTGTGTTTGCCAGCTTTGGCTAATTGACCCTTATCCATAGTCCTTTCTTTTCCTTTCTTTCATGTATAAAGGACAAAGACCCCAACTGCAGGAGCATTCATCCAAGAACTGCCAGCCCTAGCTTAGTGCTGTTCTTAGTTTAATAACTGACACCAATCTAATTAAGCCCGGCCGTAGCCTTTGTCCTGTCCCACTTGATTTACACGCATGCGCTCTGAGTGTCATAAAGGAAATCTCATGCATCTCTTAAATAACATCAAGCTGCAGGAAAAAGGACGAAGAGGTGGATGTGTAGATACTATGCAGAGGTGTTATCCATGGAAGTGTCACGGTCAGCCGACTGGCTGCTGACACCTCTCCCCCAGGACATCCAGGTGCAGATCGCACTCCTCGTTCCATCTCCCATGCACACAGCAGGCGACCAGCACCCTCCATACGCATGGGTGGAGAGGTAGCGACGAGTTCACGGGGGAGTGCGTCTAGGCCTTTGCCTCCCCTCGGCCCTCAAGCAAACCCACAGCTCTGTGCTGAGAGAGCAGAGAAACATGCAGGGTCTGAACACGTTTTATTTTGCTTTTTAGTCAGGGAGGAATGTAGGCTGCACTCCTGAGACGGGTTGGGGAGCAAGCAGCTCTGACCAGAAAACTGGGGTCTTGTCTCCTTCCCCGGTGGCTGATAGCAGCCAGACCTGCATATGTGGGAGGAAAAATCAGCGTTGCAGGCAGATGGTTACCACCTGTACTGGAGCTATCTCTGTCCTTCTCAGCCCCAGAGAGGCCTACAGTCTTTCCCTGGGGCTCCCCATTTGTACCCAGTCTGTGGCTAAGCTGGCTAATCCATGTCTTCAGCCTGTGACCTAGCGACAGTGTCTAGGGAGGCTTGGATACCTGAGGTGACGTTCAGACCATGGATGGGAGGAGAAGGTGACTGGAAGATGATTTCACATAGTCTGGGTCATCCCCAAACCAAACCCCAGAGGTTCCTGCGTACCATGTGACTCACGGTTGGCTCTCAGGGGTTGGTGGTACTAAATTCACCAGAGATCAAAGAACATGGAGTTTTATAGCAGGCTGGGCCCACACAGGGAAAAAACAGAATGGGAACGTCTTGTTGAGTGGTGCAACCCCAAAGTATTCCCCATCGGCTGCTTTCCCTTCTAGCCGCATCTCAGCAGAGAGCAAGATACGAACAGGCCGGCTCCAAGCTGATGCGAGCCAGGGGGAGCGCCGTGGCTTTTTTTAGCTGGAGTTGTAGGAGAGCTTCATGGTGGACCACAGTGTCCTAGTTTGAAATATGAGTGTGGTGATGAATTGGGCAGCCGTGTTTATAGGTTCCCTGGGGCAGGCTGTCTCATCACCTCTGCATGACAACAGCCAGCACAATAAAGGCCTGATCCTGAGAGCCTTTTTTTTTTTTTTGGTCGCTTCAGTAATAGTAATGATTACCAGTAATTATCAGAACAGTAATGGGAGTGTCCCATAATGCCAGTGGATGGGGGATTTCCACTAAGTGCATCTGCTCCCATGCCTAGCACTAGTTACAGGCCAAACAAATACACTGTGGACCTGTGCCTCTTTCCTAGATTTGGTTTCTGGAACATATGCTGGCTAAGCTGGTTTCAGGTGAATTGCTGTTTACTCCATCATCCCTAATGACACATTCCTTGTGGAGGGTGCTCCAGCTCCCCGTGCGCATGGCTGGCGTGCAGGTGACAGTCACCGCTGAGTTGCAGTCAAAATGTGGAGTCTGTGGATGGGTGAAGTCCCAGTGGCAGTGCAGGGCCTGGAGCACAGGGCAAGTCACAGCCCGGTGCTGCTGCTTCCGATTCAGCAGGCCAAGCACAGGAACTCTGAGGCTGGGAAACAGCCATCAAGTCACCCTTTTCTCTGCCCTTGCCTTGCTTTTATCTCCTCACCCCCTGTGGCAGTGAAAGGGGTGAAATACACTTGCCAAAGAGATTGAAGCCACTGTGGCTGAGGCCTGCGTAACGGCTCAGCTGATTGCCAAGGTTCCCAAATGGAGCAGGGGGGAGGCAGGGGGCTCTGCTGATCACCTGCGTTGGTCATGTATTGTTTTGGCTTTAGCGCAGGCCTTAGAGTCTAGCCCTGCTCCAGTCCAAGGCAGGTCTTTCCTTCCCTCTGACACTGGCACTCGTATGCAGAGTGTATTCCTCTTGTCTTCCCCAGGCTAGCGCCAGCTGTCCAGATGGAGGACAGGGTAAGGGGGATGGAAGGTAGCGGTGGAGAGCCCATAGCTGGGGCTGAGTGCTGTGGTGAAAGCCTGACGGGAGCCGGTGAGTGCCTGTTGAGTCACATCAATCCCCACGGTGGTGGTTCTTGGTGTTGTTTCACTGGCCGACATGGATGTTGCTCTCACGGCAGAGCTATCGAGCGGATGTGCCACATGGTCAGCCACCAGGAACAAGCTTTCACATAACGATTTCAGTTATATTTGCCACTGGTCAGGGGTCTAAATGCTGCACCCGTGTGTACGGATGGTGAACCATCAGAGAGGGCAGTCTTCCTATTTACATGTATTCTATCTCACAGTGATGAACATTCGTCTTCCGGGAGAACGAAAAATACTGTGGAACAGGACTTTATGTACTTGAAAGAGGTGCTGATGGACACAACAACACACAAAACCGATGGGAAAGGGGCTGGTGTTCTTTGCCCAGCTTGCCTGCAACCTGCTGTGTGCTCTGGGGAGAACCACTTTCCTTCCACCTTGGTCCTTCTCATATGCTTAACAAGTCACTTGGAGCAAGGAGAAACAGTTACTAGATAGATGGGCAGTGATATGGGAGGGACTTGGTTTGATAACACCCTGTACAAGGGTACAAATAAAATGCTTGCACAGATTGGTTTAGCAGTGAGTAGAAGCAGAAGCCGTGAAAAGACTCCACAAGTGAAAAAACCTACAAACCCCTTGGAGGCTAAGAAATCACTGAGCATGGAGCACTGAGCTGTAATTAGGGAAGGGAAAACACCAGCTGAGCATTATGAAGTTCTTCCTGCCAGTGAGATGTGTTGAGCCATTCAGGAGTTGCCCAGGGGAGAGTAATGGAAATGTCGTACAAGCCAGAAGAATGAAGGTTTAAAAATTGCCCTGTAGGGAGCAATCCAGCATGGACTGGCAGATCTGCTGCCTTTTCATCTCCATCTTCTGAAACACGTTGAGATGGATGGGAATTAGCTGTTTGGGTTTTTTTTCTTTCTTTTTATCAATTGCTAGTTAATGCTGACCTGGGAAGTTGGCTAAGAAATCAGGGAATTTGGGGGGTTGTTTTTGGTTTTGTTTTTTTTTAAACAGCAGAACATCTGTGTTGTGCAGTAGCTTTGACCTCACCCTGCATTAACAGGAAGAGGCATCAGCCACTTTCGGCCTTGGGGGCAGCATTTTCAACTCTCATAGTTTATAGGAAAGCTTGGTTGTTTAAGAACATTTGACCTAATTCATCCCTCACATACATGGCAGATTTGAAACTGACCTTTAGATGGACTAAGTTTGGCTCAGGGTTTTTCCTTACTCCCATTTCCTCCAGACTGCCTCATCTATGTATCCCACTTTAATCTATTCCCTTCTTAGGGCATTTGTGCTCACATGTGAGCCCCCTGCTTTTTACCACTTACGATTTTCACACTTAGTATTAATTTTCTGTAGTTCAAATGAAAATGCCGCATTCAAGTGAGCTGCACTCCAGTTAACCGTCTGATCTTTTGAGAGTGTTTTTTGAGGATCTCTTATGTTGTGCAGGGAAAGCTTGCTGGATATAAAAATTTGTCTTAACACACATAATGATGGTTGTACTCATACTGTTTTCAAAAATGCTGGCCTATTTTCACAAGAATTTATGAAAATGCTAGGTTTTCTTACTCTGTGTGTGTAAGAGTGCAAGGCTAGGAATGATTTTCTTCCAGTTTCAAGAATGCTTACTAATAAAATATATTGGTTTTGCAAATAGGTCTGACTCTCGACAGACAAAAACAATGCAGATCATCCCCACAACGGCAATGCATAAAACTGGATGCAAGTCCAACAGAGAGCAGCTAGAGTAAGTAGTATAGTCACTTGCTATGTATGGTTTTAGATATGTAAAAACATATACATAAAGCGGTAGTTCCTTGCTATGAACATGTGTATTCTACAGCAAATCACCATGAGGAAAAGTATTTTCAAGCACAGAAAAATGTACGTTTCACCTATATTTTTTTCGCTCTAAGTTGAAAAGGGTATGTTGTTCATCGAAAATCCTCTGTGTCATCAATGACACATAAACTCATAGACAAAGCTCAATCCATACCCTTGAAATAATCACTGCTATGAATCTGCTGCTCTGTCCAAAAAAAAAAAAAAGAGATGAATACCTGTGACGTTGAAAGAAGATTAAGCATAACACGGACTTCATCGAATCATAAGATGGCTTGGGTGGGAAGGGACCTTAAAGACTGTCTAGTTCTTACCTGCCTGCCCTGGGCAGGGACACCTCCCACCAGCCCAGGTTGCTCCAAGCCCCATCCAGCCTGGCCTTGAACCCCTCCAGGGATGGGGCAGCCACAGCTTCTCTGGGCAACCTGGGCCAGGGGCTCACCACCCTCACAGCAAAGAATTTCTTCCTAATATCCGATCTGTATCTACCCTTCTTCAGTTTAAAGCCATTAGCCCTCGTCCTATCACTACATGCCTTTGTAAAAAGTCCCTCTCCAGCTTTCTTGTAGGCCGCCTTTAGGTACTGGAAGGCTCCTCTGTCACTTGGAGAAGGGCATTATCACCAATGCATTCCAGAAACCTCCTGAATTGCTTATGTCCTGCTGTGTTGTCCCTCCAACAGATATTGGGGTGGTTGAAGTCCCCCATGAGGACCAGGGCTTGTAAACGTCAGACTGCTCCTGTCTATAGAGGGCCTCATCTGCTCGGTCTTCCTGGTCGGATGGCCTGTGCAGACACCCACCGTAATGTCACCTGTCCCTGCCCTCCCTTTAATACTAACCTATAAGCGCTCAGTCAGCTCCTCGTCCATCCCCAGGTGGAGCTCCATGCACTCCAGCTGGTCACTGACATGGAGGGCAACACCCCCTCGTCCTGTTGTGCCTGTCCTTCCTAAAGAGCCTGTGTCCTTCCAGTCGGATGCTCCGGTCGCAGGAGCCATCCCACTTGAGCTCAACTTGAGTTGAGCCTATGGACTTTGTAAATAGCAGTTTTCTTTAAAGATGGTGATTAAGCCATTGCAAGGTAATAAAAGCAAGTAAGTCTTTTGCACAAGGTCTTAAGGTATTTCCTCCTATACTTGTTACACTTTGTAAAGAAGATGATCCTGAAATGTCAAAGCATTCTGGGGGCTACTCGCTGGTCTGATGCCAAGTGCCATGAATCCATCATTGGCTTGACTTGGGTGTGACAGTTCACCCCAGCTGAAATTGAGGCCACCAGCCGAAATGTGCCCGGGATGCCGTGTTGCCCAATCAGTGCCACCTCTCGGCATTGTACAGGCATGTCGCTCTGTACGCAGGTCTGTGGGATGCGATGAATCTGCCTTAGAGTCAACCTACGGGTGCAGGGAGGCACTGCTCGGGGTGAACAGCCTCTTGGAAAATTGGCTCTTAAGGTGTGTATTGGCATTATTGAAAGAGGCGGCCTCCGCGTGGAGGAGAGGATGGTGAAAGCCTCCAGCAGGGATGCGGGATCACATACCGTGAGACAAAGGACATTGCAGAAAGATGAAATGAAGACGCCTGTATGATACTTGTTTTCCATACATTCAAATCTGAAAGAGGAAATTCCAATGAATTGCTCCAATTGTGTCAGTTACTTGGTATCTGGATACCGGTACAAGACTATAATTAAATGCTCTCTTTCAGAGGATAAATCATGCAGGAATTTAAGGGTGAAATTAATTATAAAGTGGAAGTTCTGCAGTGATGGTGCTTTTTAAGGCATCTGTGTGCCCACACACAGAAATGCTTTACTAATTGTTGCAGTTTCTTCCTTTACCCATTATGATCCCTGAAAGACCAGACAATAAAATCCTTAATAAGGGGGATCAGCCCCAGCTAAAGAAGCAACGAAAAGAGTCGTGTGGCATCAAAAAAAGCTACCATCTGCTAATCTTAAAGTGGTGTACTGATTGTATGGGGGGAAGCCATGACCCTAATGCTTGAGGGGGGAAAAAGGCGACTTAGAGAAAGATTCCGGCTTTAACATGTCCCACTTACCTGTGGAGGATGAACTAAATATATAAATGGTATAAATAATAATATAAATGCTACTTTTGCACTGATCTTTATTACGTGTATCTTGCTAACTCTCATACCATTTGGATAATTAATAGATGTTGCTGATACACAATTTTATAGTAACATATCTCCTTTTTTTCATTTCAGGTTCTCCACACATCTGTAGACCTAAGAAAATGCTCCCAAAACAAGGAGGAGTATGATTTGTAAGTACCAGATCTATTCCATCTCCCTGAATGAATGTGTTTGTTCCCTATAATTGCAGTCTGAACGCGGAGGGTGTAGTGTATCGTATTCTGCAGTATCTTCTACAATTAACTCTCTTGTATCAATAACCACTTAGAAAATGGAAAAACTATGGATACTTGAGTCATCAGCTGCTGAACTGCACCTCACTATCAGTACTCGGATTCCTTACTGTGAGATAGGCTTATCGGTTCTGCAGTAATTGGGTATCACCTTGCCTTTTTTGACAATGGAAAGTGGTAAGGCAGAGGAAGAAGGTTTTTTGCTTTAAAAGGAAAATAAATAACCACCATTGCTGAGCAGCTTGTTTAGATAAAAGCACACTTCATGTTTCAGGAAGACGTGTACAGTAGGGATCTTGGTGTGGTGTATCCCACAGCTATCCGATGATGGGATGTGAGTGCCAGACGAGGCCTCATCTAACTGAGAACAGAGCGCGTGGGCTCCGACAAGATGCTTGAAAGGAAATGTTTTAAAAGTAGCCATATTTAGTCAACTGGTGTCTAAGTAACTGAAAGATACATTGCTGCCAGGAACTGCCCGTGCCACAGGGCTGCGAGGAGGCTAAGGGCTGGAGGGGCAATGCGGGGTGAGCACCCACGGACCTAGAGACCGTGGTGGCCGGGTCTGGGTGCTGGTGAGGTGTTGGCATTCCTGTGGCCTGTGCTGTAACTTAATGGACCATTTCTGCCCCCAGCTCCCTGGCAGCAGCACGTGTGCGCCGAGGGTCATTCCAGAAATGCCAGGAGGTGGGAGGTTAGGGAACGCAGCCGGTTTCTGGCTGCCTGCCCTGAGGTGTTTTCCAAAACCTTGGTTTATGCATGGGCAGCGTTCATGGCAGGGCAATGGTCCTCCCTGTGCAGGCAGAGCCCCCCCGGGCAGCGGTCGGCTCTGGGTCCACGCTTGCACCGGCAGAGAATCACACCGTTACGCCTCGCACGGACGAACGGGGGGCACGCAGAAGGCAGTGTGGTGGTCAGCCGTGGGCACCCATCGCCCCGGCAGGTCCCGGCCATCGCTGCCTTGGCCACGTTGCTAGGAGGGGACAGGTGACTTATAACCACGCATAACGCTTGCTAAAACAGGGGAAACCACGCGTACCCGGACAGCGGCCGCGCGTCCGGCCGGCCCGGGGTGCACCCTGCCGCTGCCCCCGGGGCAGGGGGCCGGGGCGGGCGCCCGGGGCGGCCCGTCCCAGCCCGGGGGCGGCACCTGCCCCGGGCCCGGCCGGGTTTCATCACCGGCCGGCGGCGCCCCGCCTCTCCCGCCTGCCCATAAAGGTGCGGGGCGGCGCGGCCGGCACCCAGACCGCTCCCGCCGCCGCCGCCTCCCGCTCCTCCGCCGCTCCCCAGGGACGCCAGGGCGATGGACGCCGGCTGTCTGCGGGCCCGCAGCCTGCTTCTCTTCCTCGGTGAGTGCCGCCGCCGGGCCGGGCCGAGCCGCTGGGCACCGCTCCGGCGGCTGCTGTGTCCCCCCGGGCAGGGGCTGGCGGGGCCGGGAGGCGACCGGGCGCCGAGTCGCGGGGCTGGGGAGTTCTTTAGGCGCTGGAAAAACTCCGGCAAAACGTAAAGGTCAGCTTGCCTTTAGGTGCAGCCGATGTGTTTGTTTTCCCGAGATGAAGTCTCAGGCAGGATGGGTGTACCGGGGTGGCTGTGTGAGCCGAGGAGCAGAGCAGGGGGTCTTACTCTCTGCTGGGCTGCCGTGGGACATCTCGTTGCTTGTGCGATGCCCAGGTGTGTCGTCTGACCGAGCGAAGGTGAATGTTCGTTCCCCTTCTCCCCCTGCAGCACGGTCTGCTCAAAGCAATGCAATCTGTTCTCCGTCACCTTGTCCTGTTTGCATTCTGCTGCCTTCACCCAGGCCACACTATGGGTGAGCTCATCAGGTGAATCCCCATGACAGCAGACACTTCCTTATGGTAACAAAACAGGTTGTGGCCTCCCTCTTCTTGACACTTCTCCACCTCCTCACTGGGAGCGTGTTACTCTATTGCATGACACAAGCTACCTGAAAGGCCAGAGTGAACACGTGTATCTAAGAGAGTCCTGGAGCCTGGGTGCGCTGGTGAAGCAACAGCTGATCCTTGCCACACACCTCTGCTGGGCACTGGCAGGGGCAGGCAGTGGCTGCTGAGAGCTGACCCTGTGAGGTGACTTGAACTGTGTGGGCAGCAATCATTGGAGGCAGGACGGAGACATGGCGCACTCGCAGGCTGTTTTAACGGCAAAGCAAACTCTCACACTTGTGATGCTGGGCTCAGAGTCGCAGTCGATGGGGAAGCTCAGTTCCCAAGGCTTCTCTTTAGGGGCAGATGTTCCCATATCTGCTAAGCCCACTGCAGCATCTGTCTTTCATCTTGGCCAGGTATTTCCATAATAGCTTATGGATCAGCTGCAGCACAGCATCTTACTTGCCAGGACAGCGGGCTAAACATCTTGTAGTCTGTGACTCAGCCATACTTTGCACAAAACTGGCACTGGAAGGAACTGGTATGTCTTCATGGATTTGTGTATGGATTTATTTATTTCCGGGGCAGGCACAAAATCTAATAGTAAGGGGTAGGTTAGTCATAGCTTGATGGCATCATAACAAGTGGTAGGAGCACTTTACTGCCTTTCCCTCCCAGGTCACTAGTGTAAGCAGAACTCGGTGCCACTGGCAGAAGCTGGGATGACTGTCTGTAGCTGGCATTACACCAGACGTTAAGAGGTTCCCTGCTGAAGCCTAACCGAAGTGACAGTCATTGTCAGCTTCATACCCTGGCTATCGTGGGCTTGGCGACTGCGCAGCAGAAAGGCAGTGGTGGGAGAGCTGACCACCCCTGGGGAGCCACGGTGCTATCCCAGCCACGCGACGGCATAGCCAAGCCCAAGCCCTGCCTTTCCTGTGAGTTTACTGCAGGAGACTTGGCACAGGCCTCCTTGCAGTCACTGTGAGCCCGCTCAGTGGGGAAGGCAGGCCTCGGATCTCCAGGCTCACTGGACAGTTTCAGGAGCTGCTGACCTTATGTTTTCCTGCATCTCTTTTTCTGGCTTTCAGCAAATGGGCTAAACATGCAGGTCATTGACTCTGGAGATGTGGAACGTGTCAATGGCTGATGTGTCTGGCTGGAAGCAGTAATGGATTTCTGCTGCTTCTGTGGTGCAGGGACCTCTGCCCCCACACATAGTGGTGGAAAGCAGAGTGGCCCAGGCACAGGGGGAGCGTGTGAATGAGATCCCTGGTGTGTAGGTCTCCACAGGGCTGGAAGCAGTACTGAGATGACTGGGTGCACATAATACGTAATTATTTACATGATCTCTGCTTAAGGGTAGGTCCTGGCACAGTGCTGAAGATGATCATGTGGGCCTGTAGCCCGCATGGAGTGATAGCCTTCCCATACAGGCTGGTGTTTCCAGGGCTGCCTTAGAGCTGCTCTGGGCATCTGACTGAATTGGCAGTTCTGAAGTCACAGGTATAAAACGTGAGATGGGGAAACCTGGATGTTACTTACCAGAAAAATGCGTAGACGCTTCTGTCCAGTTGCCCTGGGTAATTTATTTGAGCCTACCTCTCTCAGTACCATCACATCTGGTGCCTCTCTTTAGACAAAAGGCCAAACATATGTAGACAGCAGGGGGGTGAGGGATGAAAAGAGCTGATAGCATCTCCTTTCACATGGGTGAGAAGAGCAACTGTACATCTTGTGTGTCTCATCTCAGGAAGAGGGGAGTTGGGCACCTGCCTTGATGGCCATGGTCAGGCAACTAGGCACCAGGTACATCTACCCAAAACAGCAAGAAGAAACCAGCTGAGGTCTCCTGAGTGCAAGGGAGGTCTGCTCTGTCTGAGGTGGTTAAAATGTCTCGAATGACCACTTCTCCTTCCCCAGGAAAAAATCCCCGGTCTTCGGGGGTAACCTGAACTCTAGAGGTGCTGTGGTTGATGTAAGCAAGGGGTATAGTTGAATCTTGAATAAGACTGAGCTGTTTGCAAGGCTTTCCTGGCTAACTCTACATTTCCATGATCCTCATCTAAAATACAACCATTCACCTAGCCTTTATTGCCAGAGGTGCTTGTGTTGTCTGAGATGGCCTGCAAACTTCTGTGGCTAGCTAGGGAGGTTAGCAGCAGAGAGACACGGAAGGTGGTGCACTGGGGTTAAACAGTAGTAGCAGTGATGCTCACAAAGCCAGTAGGGCAGACTGGCTAACTTCCATGTTTCCTGCTTAGTCTACACAAAGAAGGCCTCAGAGAGTCAGACATGCTCTGGGTGTCCAAAATCAGGTGACAAGGGTCCACCTTGATCTGTCTCTAGAGCTAAAATGGGCTGAGATCCTCCAGGTGTGAGTCATCTGGACATCTCTGCGCTTGGCGTTGCTTTGGAAGTGCAACCCACGCAAAAAGCGTAGGTGCTGCCTCTGGCAGAGAGACCACAGAGGTGCCGAATGTGAAGTAGTATCATGGGGTCTTCTTCAGATGAACTAGTATAAGACTAGTGATCTTGGTGACCGGCAAAGCCAACTCAAATGATGATTGACCTCTCCAAAACCTGACAACTCCCCTTTAAAATGGGTGTAAGTCTTGCAAAGAGACTAGTTCTCAGTTATGTGTATCCTGTATGTGCATCCTTAACAGTCATCCTGTAACTGGAAACTATAGCTGGCTTTCAGTGGATGGACTGATAATTAGCCCTTGCATGTCATCTCTGCGGAAGGCTGCAGGAAGCGAAGGCAGCCAGTCTCTGTCCCTCATTTTCCTTTCATCCTTCATGGAAGGACGAGTAAACAGCAGTGTTATGCCTGTTCCAGAAACAGCCGCTGCTGTCAGTGGTAACCTTACAGGAATACCTGCAACACCAGAAGGTATTGCGTGTGCACGCTGGTGGTGTAGCACTAAGTGTAGCACTCGCATTCCTGGGAGGCACACAGGAATATCCACCATCTCATTACTGTTATCTTGTACCTTGTAGAGTATTTGCTTAGTGAACAGCAGAGGAATAAAAATATAACTACCTCTCCCAGGTCCTATGCTTGGTATATATCGTCTGATAATTATTCTGGGAAAGGCTCTCCTTTGCCTTTGCGGTCTGTGGATCCCTCACGTTCCCGTAGGATCCCCCTCCCATTGATGTCAGAGGAGAAATATGTGCATGGGGGAAAGGGCAAAATATAGCAGTGCAGAGCAGAAAGAACTTTGCCCGAACGCAGAAAATACTGCTGGGTGTCAGCAAATATCCACGCCTGCGCTCCAGCCTTTCCGGCCTGTGTGGCTGCGGTCAGGCGGAGGAGGCTATCGGTTGTTGCGCACGTCTGGAATGGGCCAAGCCTTTGTTCGGTGCTGTAGCAGGAGGTGTATTTTAATTTGTCCCTCACAGGTGTCTGAGTTTTGGGCTTTCCTCTAGCTGGAAAGTGGTGCCGCCTCCTGAAGCCAAGAGAAGAGCTGACCTCTTGCACGTACCCAGGTTTGAGTTTCTCAAATGCAAAACCCGGGTTCTCAAACTGGGAACTTTAGATTAAAAAGCAGCCACTCAGATGATGCTCAGATCAAGGAAGTATGCAAGCTGAAACAGAAATGTCTGAGCTAAAAGAGATGGTCAGCTGGCTTAATCCCTCTACTTAACTAAGTACGATAGAAGTGGGTATCTCAGATACTTCTAGCATATTTTGCCTAGGCTTAGATTCATTACTGTCAGGTGGCCCCAGACCGAGTCTTGCCATAGCACGTCACACAGAGACAGTAGCAGCAGTACGTGGGGAAGAGGAGGGAGCCTCAGGTCACTAACTCTCGCTAGTCTCAGGATTTCAGCATCCCTCCTTGCAATGACATGGTGCACACTTAGTGGGACAGAGCTGTCCTCCCTGCCGAGGGAGCAGCGTAGTCCTCGGAGCACTTCTGAAATGTCCCGCTAGTTCATGGGAATAAGGACTGACTCGGTAAATCTTCTGTTCCCAGCATCATTTGGGACACCAGGTCCAAAGCCTGCTGTTCTAGCGGTAACTGAGCTGCCACCGTCCATCAGCTGCTGGCCTCATCCTTCACACGCTTTAACTTTCTGTCGTGGCGACTCGTGCTCTCCTTACAGAAGTGTTAAACTGCTCCCGATGATGAAATCTTAGTGAGCACAGTGCTATTTAAAAAACAAAATAAAAAAATCCCACCCTGAAAGTAAACTTGCTGGTCCTGCCCCATTGGAGTGAAAGGCAGGTCCTGCTGAGTCACACTAGCATCGCAGGTGTCTCCCGCTTAGGCTCCTGTACCAGTCAAGATGCCGGCATCACTGGTTTTTGTTACCGTGGCTCTCGCTTTGGCAGACTTAGTCTTTGTCTTTTCTTCTAAAGCTCGGTGTAAACCTGGCTTACTAGCTTTGCAAGGAATGCGGTGGAGAGGGAGGTAAGAATTTTCAAAGAAACAGAAAACACACAAAAACCTCCCGTCCCTCTAAGATGGATATTCCTGCTGTTCTTGTATCTAGCTGGAATAAAGCTTAAAGGAAGCCTGCTAATCACCCAGAAGTAGATGGGCTGCAGGAAATCCATAAATGACTACTAGATTTAACTCGGAGAGGTAATGAAACTTTCTAATAACCAGAGTTGAATTAGAGTGATCAAGAAATTATGAGGGCACACTCCCTCCATTAGACATGCATGACCTGACAAGTTAATAGAGGCAAACAGCCCAAAGACACAAATTACAGACTTCTGTGGAATGGGGCTGATGACTAAGCAGTTCATGAGCAGGTTAGTTTGTGACCACAGCAGGAGTGTGAGCCAAGTGGATTTCATGGCCGGCTGGGGCAAACATTGACTATTCCTCTTGGGCTAGCTGGGAAGCTAGTTGGCCTTCAAATCCTGTTCGGAATTGTTTGTTGAACTACTAGAATACCTGGAAGCTGTGTCTGCGCAGCACTATCCAGCCCACATGGTGCAGTCTCCTGTTCTGTCTGGTACCCACGTCGCACCTGCCGAGCTGCAGTTTTCTTCAGTGTGGATGGTGAAGGAAGGACAGAAACGTACACGTTTCCTTCTGGGGTTCTGCTGAGATAAGTAACACTGGCCCAGGATCTGTGAAGCGGTCAGTAACCTCTCCAACCCAGTGACCAGGTGAAGAGGGCTTGGCGTATCGTGTTAGCTGTCTTTGCCAGAGGGCTTTTAACTGAAAAGCTCCAGAGTGGGTGTTAGCGCAGGAATTGTCCAGCCTTTCCAGCTGGCCACAGCAAGCAGAGGGCTGAGGAAGCTCTGTGCTGCTCAGGAGCAGCTGTTGTGCTAAGCCTACCTGGAGCAGTATGTGGTCTCTGAAGCCAGCGGTGGGGCGCCGAGCCTGGCTCAGCCCTGACCTGGCGTCCTGAGTCACCAGCTGCACTGACTTGCTGAGTCCTAGGAAGTCCTCTCCCCGTGGACGGTTGTGAGTCAAGGACATCTTGATTTTGATCACCAAAAGAACTCCTCCTGCGATGAATGCTGGATTGTCATGCTTAATTGTGGAACCCTGACTGTGTCCCTTGCACAGGTGCCGTGCCAGACTAGTCAGAAGCCTAAGATAATCGAGTTGGACTGATTTCTGCCTCCCCTCTGTAATCTCTCCAAGCCTGTTCCTGCCCAGTTTCACTCAGAGTGTGGGTGAGAGGTGGTCACAGACACTGAGTTTCTGTTTGATCTCTCTTCTACATCAATTTGTAGAAGTGAAATACAACATTTTGTATTTCAGAGATGTTTCTTTGGGCTACCTTATAGAATCTAGGCAACAGATCTCTGACCTGTATTTTTTCAGCTTACAACACTAGGTTTTTCCTACTAAGGTAAAAAGCTTCTGTTGTTCTGCTGTTAACTTAATGACTGCACCAGCTGCAATATTTAACTATACTTGAAAAGCATCTAGTTTTGACTCTTACTTTTATTCTCTTGTAGGTTACCTATTGCAGGCAGTCCTGGGCACAACAGTGATCCCATTATGTGGTCCTGGTGAAATGGAGAACTGCACAACAGCGCTAAGTAAGTGTACTTGCTGAACAAAATCCGTTTTTTAGCCTGCCTTTCTTTTAATGTTGCTTCTTCAGCAGAAGAGTTCTGTCTTAGGTGAGAACTCTGCTGTAAAAGCCGAAATAGCTTATGTGGAACTCCTGAAAGAGAAGTCAGGATAACTCTGGCCTGGGAAAATCCTCTCCCAGTTCTCTCCTGCTTTAATGCCTACTGTGTCTCTTGGTAGCGAGAGCATTAGTCATACTTATAAAGCTTGTATGTTGTTAGGGAAATAGAAAGGGAAAATAAGGCCGAAGAGATGCTAACAAAATCTCCTTACAGTCCAGACAGAGAACAGTCCACGTGTGGCTCAAGTTGGGATAACTAGATGCAAGCCTGAAATGAAGGACTACTGCTTCCACGGGCAGTGCGTGTACATAGTGGACTTGGATGAGCACTATTGCAGGTACGGACAGGGCGCAATGCGTCCTGCAGGCTTCCCTGAGGTGGGCTTGGCGGTGAACCATACATGGCCTTTGATCTCGCTGGTATTGACGCTTAGGCAGAACACCAATCCAGCAAAGCCTTTAAATGCTCACAGAACATAAAAAGGAGCAGTATATCGATAACACACCTCAGCTGCATTTGTGCTGGCTCCAGGGAAACCTGGGTGAGAGTCTTAGACACCTGAAATTAGTCACCAACCCAACATAAACTTGGGACACTCATCCTGATGTGCTTCCCTGTTCATTTGTATTTACAGTAGTGGGAGATCCAGACCTCAGGCAAAGCAGCGAGGTCTCTCCTTTGATTCCGCCTACAAAATAAAGACCCTCTAGGCGTTTTTAAAGGTATTCCTCATTTACTTGAAAAATTTGCAACCATTTCGAGGACCACATGGGCTTGAGTTACATCAGTTCAAATTGCTTGTCCCCGAGGAAACAGCAGGCCATCAGTATAGCATGCTTTGGTAATGTCTCTAATGCTGCATCTCTTATCCTCAGGTGCGACGTAGGCTTCTCTGGTGTCCGATGTGTGCATTCAGAACTTGTCAGACAACCCCTCAGTAAGGAGTATGTGGCACTGACAGTTATCATAGTTCTGCTTTTCCTCATCGCCGTCTCTCTTGCAAGCTACTACATCTGCAGAAGGTAAGAAAGATTTTCTTTGTGGCTCAGGAAGCAGGTCAGCTGTACGTGTAGTAAGATGCCCACCAAGTACCTCCAGATAGACTTGGATACCTCTCCTCGCTTGACTGCATGGAGATAGTTTGGTATGCACACCTGCTAGCCTGCACTTAGTGAAGTGCTCAAAAAAAGGAAGTATGCTGACTATGTAGCGTACCCCAAATGGCAGGTGAGGCAGCAGTACCCTCAGGTGCCTTTTACCTCTGACGGGGGACTGTGCAGGTTAGTTCGCATCTGTCTCAGAGGGTGCATCGAGGGACAGGAGAGAGCAGACAGGGAATAGGAAAATTCTAGTTCCTTCACCTGGTAATGCCATTTCCCCAGTCATGAGGAGCTGCAGAGCAACTGGATTAATACTAGCTCATTTGTTTATCTGCTGTGTTGTTGTGGTGACCACTATCACGAGTGTTGCCTTATCAGCTTTACCATGGAGGACAGTAGTAGTCTTCTCTGCTCACAGACCCACAAGCAGCCAGAATTGTTCTTCAGGCTATAATAACTAATCATAAGCAGCTGTCAGAGCCGAGAAGGTGGAACAGTCCCCAGAGAGAGTGCTCGGCCTCGCAGATCTGACAGCTAAATGGTAACCACTGTAATTCCTCTTCCCTACCTGAAGACTGGATGGCGCGTCACCTCGAACAGAAGATGGCCTAGTTGGTTAGGGTACTCAGCCCCATGGCAGGGAAGGAGCCAGCAGGATTTCTCAAAGACAAACCTAGTGCCAGCAGCACGACTTTAATGCACGTGTGAAATCTTCAGTGAAGAGCTGAGAAAGGGGACTCTGCAGGCAAGTTATCTCAGAGCTGGAAATGAGCACAGACAGAGCCTAGCTGATAGAGGTTTAAATCAAACGTGAGGAGGTCATGCAGCTTTGTTTTACTTCCTTCGCCCCCCTCCCCAAAAAGCCATTTGGAACAACTGGCTTTCCCGAGCTCACGCTTCTCTTCTACTTCCAGGTACCGAAGCAAGAAGAGACAAACGAACGCCAGCGAATACAAGGAAGTTGGTACCCTGTAGAAGAAGCGCTGGCTTCCTAGAGTGTTCTGTTCATCCGGGAGGACTCAGTGGCTTCCCATCTATTTAAATGTTATTTTTATTAACAATATTTACAATATTTATATCCTTTTAAAAATTTCAATTGTTTGGTGATCCAATCAGTATAGGTCAAGCATTTTATTTTCAGTGTTTTATTTTTTTATTAAATAATATTTCCTAATGAGAACCCCACCTAAGTGGTTCTGTGGGATAGAGATATATTTTTATAAAAGCTCATCTTCTTACTCTGAAGAGTAATTTTATATTTATTCTTGTGAATATGCTCAAAACAATTCTATTCCTTGAAATAAAAGTTCTCGACAAAGTCAAAATGTCTGCGTGGTTTGATTGAACTGAAACTTGGCATGGCTTGGCTGAGGAGGCTGTTTGAAGTCCCAGCAGTTATTTTTGGGGAGAAGCCGTAGTATTGCTAATAATAGGTATCAATGCACCTTGATTCCAGTGAAGGTAGCAATTAGCTGGGGGAATTGGAGGAAGACTTAAAGGAAGAAAGAACGCAACTCCTCACGCAGCCTCTCCGAGCAGCGTGGCTCTCGGCTCATCCACACCCAGCACAACGTCCCTGAGGGTCTATTTTGGATTACAGCAGGGAGGCGGCAGCACAGGCTGATCAGTCTCCACGACTGACCGTGGCAGCTCAGGGTATGAGTGCGGCTACAGGAAGAAAACTCCCTCAGAACCAGCACCAGCGCTTGAGTCCTGCCCAAACCATTTCTGCCATATGTCTGTGGTACAGCTGGGAGTTGGGGAAAGGAAAGGGTTTGAGTTTGGGCTTATTGTAGGTATCTTGTTGGCTTAAAATAATAACAGAATAGCCTACTGGGCTTGGCTGCACCCTGAGCTTGACTCCCCATGAACAGGAAGGATTCTTGCAGCATCTGAATCATCCCCATTAATCCCATCACTTCTCACACTCTCAGAAGAGGTGAGAAAAGGCACAACCTTTATGTCATTATTCCCCATCTTTGTCAGAGGTCCCTGAGAGCTGCGTCGGCCCGCGTTGCTTGGTGTTTGTGGGCGTGAGACCTGTGGTCTCGACCTGTGCAACAAGATCTTTGTAAGGAAGAGTGGTGGGATCTGAGATGTCTCAAAGTGGGAATGCTATTTCAGCAGCTCTCCATCATCCGGAGGCCCTTGTGGAGGAATAAACTGGCTCTTTCCCTCTCTCTCTAAACTGCCCTCGTGTATTAGATGCTCTTGAGAACAAGCAAATGAAAGGAGGGATCTTATTCTCAAAAGTGACTTTCTTTGCTTTTCTGCTATGTGTCACCCAGTGACAATTCTCAGCTGAGCTTGTAGGTAACAGGGCTTAACTCTGCCTTGCATCATCCTGTAGAGTAAGGCCGGGCTGTGGTCTGCCGTGAGAGGGAACCCGCAAGCTCTTCCACGCACACGTGCAGCAATCCGGGAGGAGGGGAGTGCTTGTGACGAGTCGTTTGGCCAGCAGTGGTCTTGGGGAACATAACCGTTGGTCTCCTCTCCAGAGAGCAGGGGGGCTTGTCAGTGGGAACCGAGGAGGGTCGCTGCAGTCGGGGGTGGGAGGTAAGGTGGGAAAGGCTTGCCCGATGCTCTGCCCTGGCCGTGTGAGCTATGCCCCATTCTTTGGAAAAGATGAGTCATGTGAAATGATAGCTCTGCTTCATTCCCAGCTTGGTACCTGCCTCCTGGCTTGGACTTAACTTTCCCTGCTGTCGTTCCTCTGACGAGCACCAGCCACGGCCAAGGTGTGGTCAGGCAGACCTGGGGCGTGATGGCATAGCTCTGGCCAGAATCTCCCAGTTTTCGTTCCGCTTCCCTCCCTAGTGAGGAGTGCTTGAGGTGGTGAGGAGGAGGAATGTCTACTGAGATAAACAAAGGTGTGATCTGAGCAGACCAAGGTTACACGTGACGGGGTTGCTCCAGCAGCGCACAGCGGGAGAGCCCAGGTGCTCCAGGCTGGTGGATGCGAGCTCTGCTTGCAAGGCTACGGCCTGCCATTGAGTTATTTTTCGTGCTGCTCGCTCTGCTGCGTCGCTACAGACCTCCTCGCGCACGCAGCTCTCCTGCTCTTTGGCAGATATACCTCCAGCTCCTGAACGCTGCAGCCGCCGTGTCATTTCTGCCGCCCACAGGCCTGCAGGTAAGCCAAGTGCCATCAAGACTCAGGCCTGCTCAGCCAAAGCGAGCCGTGCTGTGCTCCTGGCTCCTTCTCAGGAGGAAGGCTTGACCAAGTGACATTGACCAAAGGCAAGAAAATCTTCCCAGATTGAGTATGGTGACGTAGGGGTAGAAGGGACCCCCTTTACGTGTCCTTATGGCTGCAGGCACGGTGGCTCTCGCTGTTTGTCTTGGGGTCTGTCACAGAACAGCCTGTGTTCCTCTGACCATGGGATCTCTTGCCCATCTTTTTCAAACACTGGGTTATCCTGTAGGGTTTACATTTGGTGTGCCGGGTCTGTGCGGGTTGCCTGTGGCTACCTTCTGCCATCTTCTGAGATAACTTAAGCATTCATTTTTGGCAGTGACACGGAGCAGTCCTTATCCGGCCCTCAGTGCGGGTCAGTCTGTGCTTAATATGGGTCTGGACAGTACGAATTTTTCCCTGATCTGCCTGGTCCTCCTTGTCTCTCTTCAGCATCGAGTTAGAAGTGGATCGTTGGCCATTCCCAGTTAAGTGGGTTAACTCTGTGTCACAGGGCCCTGATTAGCTGCTCTTCAGCTTTTCACTTCCTCTCCTTCTGTAATCCGGTTGTCACACAGGAACCTGTTCTGCCAGGTAACTGGTGACAGCTAATGGCAACCCCAGCCACAGCCGCGTTGTAGCGCAGCCTTTCCCAGTGGGAAGATGGGGCAAAAATCCATTCTCGGAGCATCCTTCCATTCTTGCTGTGACCCAGTTAGGATACATAGTGACACATCTTTGTTTCCCCTTCGGGCTTCCCTGCCTGGCCGTGGACTGCTCTGGCCGGTCCCTGTTCATCTTCCAGAAACTTTTCCTGGACTCCCCAGGTAGACTCAGCCCAGAGACACGTGCAGCCCCGCCGCGCTCCTGCTCTGACTCCACGCACTGCCCTTTCCGCTCCTCTGCTCCGCTTGGCAGGAGCGTCACAAAAGGGGAACCCGTCCTCTCACCCCACCTTTTGTAAATGATGATCCCACGTGTTTGAGGTCCCGTTACTGGAGCTCCGGTGGCCCCTCTGCACCTGGGCAGCCACAGCAGCTAAAGACGCATCTCTCTGCCGCAGCGCTCGGGTCCACAGGCCCATTGCTACGCTTGCAGAAGTCTTGAATTGCAGCAACAGCAGCAGCCTGGGGTTTATCACACCTTGAGCTATTTGGGTCAGGCAAATCTAAGAGAAATAGTCCACTTTCAGACCCGAGCGGGATTTGTTTGATTTTTTGTATCTGCCTTAACTTTTAGCTGACTGTCCAGATTTGGCTTGGGCTTTCTCCACCTATCCTGTTGCTCATCTTACTCCCAGCCCTTCCAGACCCTGTGTTTTTCTCACTCCTGCACACGATTGAGCAACTGAAAAGCTTGGGGCCACATACCAGCCTGCCACCTCAACAGCTTGTGCCGGCTGGACGTAGATTGCCAGTCCAGCAACCACGCAGCCGGGTCCTGGTGACACACCCCAAATAATTTGTCTCGGAGAGTGAACCTCCCTCATTCTTCCCATGGTTTCTGCCGGCACCACCTCCATCCCGCTGGTGCGGCTCTTCCTCGCCCGCACCGCCCACTGCCACAGTCACCTTTGGCTGCGGCTCTCTTTCCGCCGGTGAGAGCGCCCGCGGCGTGCCTCCGAGGCTGCCCTGCCTCGGCCTTCCTCACCAAACGCCTTCGCCTCCTGCACGAGTGTTGCCAGCTCCTGTCAGGGCAGTTCTCCCATGCCCGTCTCAAGCTGCATCACGGCAGAGTAGGCACGTCAAACAGGCGGGGACAGGGACTAGAGACTGGTGCTGGAGAGACCCACCTGGCCCCGCAGCCACCTACCGACGTATCGCCGTGCCGTTTTTCTGCCTGGGACACCTTTGCTGGCAGCTCTCTGGAGGCCTGAGCAACCACAGCTCCCGTCAGCCGCAGCGGTGCTCCGTTTGACATCTCCCTATCACTTTAAAGCTTACCCCATCGCAGACCTGCCCTGTCAGTAACCCTCCGGAGGGGTTCTTGCCCACAAGTCCGTATATTCTATCCAAAACCCATTCTGGCCCCTGGGGATTCAGGCGAAGGACAGCTGATGCTTGCTTTCAAGCCGGGCGCTCTCTGACCCAGAGAACAATGGCTACAGCTCCTCGCTTGGCACTCTGTGGAAGGATGGTGCTTTTTTGAAGTACGGCTTACTGTAAGCTTTCTGAAATGCCAGGCTTCTGTGCACATATCACCAGTGTTAATAATTCCTCTGGTCACAATGCATCCAGACTTTTTTAAGAAGGCATTAGAAAAATCTTTGCAAAAGCGGGAGCCGGCCACAAAACTGCAAAGAGATCAGGATGGGAGTAGTCACAGTTACCCAAGCCTTCCATCACCCTATCGCTTCTTGAGGGAGAAACTATTTCAGCACCTGTCGCGTGTGCCTGCTGTTATCGAACCTGGAATTACCGTTACCACAACGTCCGTGGCTACCGCAGGGGTTAAAACCAAACCTCCTTTTGGGCCTCTTCATCCGTGGCCCACACGGCGATGCATTTAGCTTGGGAGGCTGACCTTTCTCTCTCCAGATACCGTCTTGCCCGTTGCGTGCTTCACGGTAATGACACTAGAGGTGCTTTGGCAATCTCGAGCCTCCGTGAGTCATGTGTCCCCCTCAGCGGGTTTCCTTGGAGTGCGTCAGCCGGTCATGTCACAAGAGAGCTGGAGGAAGCCTCTGTGACGGTCTGGGGTTACATCAGAGAGGCGGAGGACGTTTGGACAACTGGTCCTCGTCCCCGCTGAGGCAAGCCTTGGATTGCACAGTGCATCTGGCACCTCATCTCGGGGCTGCGCGTGAGAAGGGCTGGTGCGGAGCGCAGGGAGGAGAGAGAGGAGGTTAAATGGGCTGGAAAGACAGATCACGCACTCGTTGCAAACCTGGGCTGGGTCAGCAGCAGTTATCCTTTGTGCTTATGATGAAGAAAGAATCGTTGGATGGATGGACGGACGGATGGAGCAAAGAACGGATGGAAGGAGGGAAGAAAGGATGGATGGAAGGAAGGACAGATGGAAGGTGTTCCATCAGTAAATGTAGAAGTTTGGTCTTGCACAAATAGTCATCATTATTTTAATAAAGCCGGTGCCAAACCTAAATTACTCCAGCACTCCCATTATATAATTCCGTCCTGTATGATTAAAAGCTTTCCCAGCAAACTGGGAGATTAAAACAACTGATCAAAAATTATTGAGCAATCTCTCTGCCCTTCCCTGATGGATGCCACTCTGATCTTTCTGACCCACTCACCAGAGGGCATCGGCCTCGCGATAGGAAAACCCCGCAGGAAATTAGGCGATGAGATGCAATAGTGAACAGGCACCAGCCCCAGCTGGGAACCACCGTTCGTCCGCGGACGTTTGTCAGTGGTCCCCAGTGGTCCTGTGGTGGTGGCTCTTTCTATGCCTTTTGTCGGGCTGGTTGTTGATGCCCTTCATTATAACGGGAAGCTGAGGCGGTTGTACAAGCCACATGAATGAGGAAGAGAAGCCAGTTCAGCTGCCTCTCCCAGAACTGCTGTCGTTTAGGCGGTAGAGGCAGGGAAATAGACGGCAATTTCAGGAGAGAAGAGTAACTGATGGGAGGTGGGTATCCATCTGGATACACACACCCACAGGGGAATAACGCCTTCAGGTCACTGCTGAGAGGGGCACAGTGGAAACCGACTGAAGAGTCGTAATAAGGGGACAGAAAATCTGTGAAGAATAGAGTTTAGAAGAGGGCAAGAAAAGACACTGAGGCTTTTGACTGTAAAAAGGACACAGTATTGAAATTAGGAGGAAATGGGAGAACTCAGTACCTTGCAAAATCAGCAGACCTGTGGCCTCCCAGACAGTTGGTGCTCATTCAGGAGGTCCACCTGCTCAGCCCACCTGTGCCAAGAACATCACTGAGACAGCAGAGCAAGGCGCAGCAAGTTCCAGCCCTTGTAGAAAGCTCACCAGGAAGGACAGGAGCATTTAAATGAGGAAGGTCAAATACCAGAAATCAGACTAGATTTACAGCAGCTGGAAAACCCAGGCAGGGTGAGTCCAAGCCGTCGTTTTCATTTTAGAAACCAAGCAGCCTGGTTTCTAAAAAGCTCCAAGAGCCACAGCTCCTCTCCTCACTAGGAACATGTTTGTCTTTTGAACTGGGAAGAAAATACGCCAGAAAAGGGTCTTCCCCGTGCCACCCTCAGCAGCTGCAAAGGCTCAGCCGGGGAAAGGTTGCTCTCAGGGCTACCAGTGCCCGGCCACCGCTGCTGGCGTCCCCGGCCAGCCTCCCACAGCTCTGAGCAGTGCCCTGTCCCGGGCCATGCTGTGATTACCGCTCCTTGGTCCTGAGTCACGTAATTCCTCCTCAGCCGTTCGCCCCGCGACGGCATCCCCGTGCAGATAGCCCGACACAGCCAGGCGAGTCAGCCGCTCCGCTCCTGGGGACGCAGGGCTCTCCTTCTGCAGGCAAGTTTCACTGGGGATTTCTCCACCCGAAGGATTTTTCTGGCGGAAAATACAGGTTCTGAAACAGGCAAATAATCTCATTTAGGATTGTTTCTTCTCCCAACATATTCACCTATTTATTTAGTCTTCCTTTCCGCTGGGATAACTGAACTGGGATATTTCATTTCAGCCAGTTCATCACTGGTCAAAACCTGTTGTTTTTTACCGTCTCATTCAAGCTGTTTTGTTCCGATGAGCTCAAATCAAGCAGAGGGGAAAGAAATCCATTCATCAGTCCATACCCTGCACGGTTGGGTGCCACATCACATTTCTAGCCCTGGTTTCATTCCCACCTAGTGGTCACCTCCGAGACTACATCCCCCGCTTCCAGTGTCCTTTGCGTGGGACATCCTGGCTCTCATCCCACTCTGGCATGTCTAGGGCTCGGGTATCGGAGTCGGTGCAGCAGGGAGGGAGGGTGGTAGCGCAGCCTCCCCCCCTCGTCCTGCCATGGGGAGTTGGCTCGGAAATTTCCTGTGGAAAAGCAGTGTTTTGCGCTCATCCCCACAATGGCAGAGAGCATTCTGAGCTTACAAAAATTTGTATGTTTGCATGCATCAAAAAAGGTGGAAATTAAGGCTTTCAGTGTTTTCTGAAAGCAAAATTTGGAGCATTGCCCACTCCAACATGGAAAAAATAATTACGACATTTTGGGTGTAACGCCCTGTTTTGGAATAGAAGTGGAAGCTGGAAAGCCTGATCTGAAATGCATGGCGTCTCTAGAAGGCTCTCACCATTCCTTGCGCGTGCTCTCCTCGGGGTGGGTGGCCATTACTGCAGGCTCAGTTTCCTGATATTTACCAGCAAAGTCCTCCTTTCTTTCCAAACTGACGGCTAGCGTCAGCTGCCGAAGAGCGATGCAGCCACCGAGAGTATTTTGTCCCTTGCAGCCGCGGGTACCCTGACCCTCGGCCTGCCTTTGGCGGCGGCTGGAAGCGATGCCAAGTGATATGACAGATTTTATTCAACCCCACAGCCGCCCTTCCTGCAAATCCATCAACTTCAAAACGAGCTGCTCAAGCTCATGGTCTGGGAATGCGAGAGTCACCGTGTCCTCCCGGGGATCTGGCGATGACCTCAGCCCTGACGCGTTTAGCCCACCGACAGACACCCGGGACGGCAGGGTCTCCGATTGCCGCGGCGCTAATTGGGCAGTCGTGGGTGGCAGGGAAATGGCAGGCGAGCAGTTTGTGGCACGCTTTCGCAGAGGCATTGCTAACATTGCGCGCGAGGCCGCTTGTTGCTGTAGGTCAGCAGGGCCCCGAGCAGCTCCGTCTCTCCTCCTTTCAGTTTCTTCCAAAACATTTAATGTGTTTGCTTACTGTGTCGCTTAATGCGTAGCGCGTAACACCTGCGAAATGAAGAATTTGGCATTCGCAGGGGGTCGGGATCCTTGAAATGTGACTCTTGAATTGACACTGCGCGGAACATTTCTGAGTTTTCGTACAAAGCCTTGTGCATTTTTTTTCAGCTCAGCTCCTCTTTTAAATGCTTTTTATTTTATTTGCCACCACTCTGCTAACGTGGGGGAAAAATGGCTTTCTGGCTGCAGTGCTTAGTGACCTGTTTCAGGCACGTCAATCTTTAAATGCTAAAATAATTTAAGTGTAGTCAAACACCATTGAATTTTCTCTCTCTTTTTACACAGAAACACGTTAGTTCCAGGCAACTTGAGGAAGCTTGGGAACAACTTTCCGAAGTGCAGAATGAATGAGATCCTTCATTATCAGTGAAGGAGGTAAATCTTGAATAAAGATTTCAGAAGACAGTGGGACAGAGGGGCACAATCCTGTTACCAAAAGCTTGTGCGTTAAAGGGGTCCGTGGGGCAGATAAATCCATCCTGCTCTCCTGTACCTCTCGCCGTGGCAAGGGAGCAGAGCTGAGCCCTGAGTGGTGGGGACCAACGCGCTCACCCTGCATTCGCCACCTCCGGGTTCCTCCCTCCCCATTCGACGCAGACCTCTGCTCCTGCTGAAGCTGCCTGGGCGAAGCCCACAAGGGGAAGAGGAGCCCTGCAGATGCTGGTGATGTTAAAAAGCCTTTTAGGAGCAGAACGAGACCTCTTGTCAGCAAAGCACGGCCCACGCAAGCGGGATACCTGAAGCCAACTCAAAGCGGAGACTCGGTTTTGCCTCAGAGGGCGCCTCCACGCAGTCAGACTTGGGCGGACCCAAACGCGCCAGGCGGACAGCGTTGTGGCCTGTCAGTGTGAGCTGGTTTCTGTCCAAGGACTTTAAGAATAGGGGTTTTCCTACATGAGGGCAAAGCTACCTACAGAAGGAAATGAGACTGCGCCTAGGAAACCTCCTTGACAGCATGAGTGTGCAATCTTTATGCAAACGAGACCTTACTCACGCAGTGTGTCTCAGCAGCCCGCTCCTGGGAAAGCGCCGGCCCCACACTCCTGCTGGAGGGGACACAGGCAGCAGGCGAGGAAGCGGGGACAGGAGGTGCGCTGCCGGCATGGGTTTCCCTGACGGATGGACCTGCCTGACTGGAGGCGGCCTCGCAAAGCACTCGCTCACCGATCCCCCTTCCCGAAATGAATGCCCAAACGGCCAGGACTGACTTATTCCAGTGGCACCTTTTCGGTTTGCCAAACTTCATGCTTATTTGCTAGCACCGTGGCACAATTAAAGGCAGCCGACGTCACGAGGGCACAGCGCTTGTAGCCAAAAGTAGGCACTACCAGCAAACAATGGGATTTCCAAGGAAGCATAACAAACATGCCCGTGAAATGCAGTGTTCTCCTGAGCTCCATTGCTTGCTCATGGCCTGTGAAAAAAACAAAATCCAGAGTGATCTACGTAATCATTGTTGCGCGTAGGAAGGCTTGCCTGGGCTTTGTTATAGGGAAAAAATCTGGCTTTGGCAAAGGCGAGAGGAAAGGAGTTTCTAATTGCTGTAGGCTTCTCTTTGTGATTCATTGTTTCTTCACATGCGAAATGACTTCAAATAGGTAAAGAAAATTCACCTCCTGATGCACCGATGGGAAGGCACTGGGCAAAAGCCCAGCTGTGGTAAGGCGGTACCAGATGCCCTCCTCTTCCCAATGGTGGGGTGAGTCAGAAGGAAAACCATTCCCATCAGGGGAATACTGTGAGTCTCGCTTATGCCAAAGACCCTTTGCTCTGCTCCAGCTGGAGGGAGCTCAGCAGACCCGCGCCCGACGTGGGCTGACAGTAATGGGTCCCTCCAACAGCTGGGCAAAGGGCCCTTCGCGGGTGATCAGCCCCAGACAAAAGTTGCCTTGGCTCAGAGAAGGATCAAGAACGTCTTCGTGCACCATTTCTGCTCAGTTTGCCCCCACCGGGCCAGAATCCGACCTTTGCCTCATCCTGTTAGTCTAAGATCTGAGAGAGTCGGGGGCTCTGGATCCACCTGCCGTCAGGCGGGAGGTGGATGGGCTGCGCAACCCCTAGTGACCGTGGTGGACATGAGAGCAGGGCCCTGTGTTTATTTCTAAAATCTGTGTTTGATTACGACGTCAGATGATAGGACTTGAGCTGCAACAAACCAACGAACGCAGTGGAGAGGAGAAATGGGCCTGCAGCGACAAAACGGCAGCCCCTCTCTCACGCCATGGGCTGTACGTGTCGTCGTAAAGATGCCGAGACAAAAAGCGTTCCGTTTGGGTGGGAGAGGACCCCTTCTTGGCTGAGGGGATGTTCCTGGGTTCCTGCAGGGGATGGATCCAGGCAGCTCACAGCATTTTGCTGCTGGGATGAAACCCTTTCAGGCAGGAGGACGTCCGGGCTCTGTTCATCTGTGTGTGTTTACCCGCCTCACCAGCTCCTCAGCTTGGGAACCAGTCCGAAAAAAACGTTGTGCAAGGAAGATTATAAAGTAAAAAGCTAAGACTTCAGCGGCACTTCCAGGAGAAAACTCTCAAACAATCCTCACATGTCCTTTATTTCTCTATTACTCTGGACACGATGGGAAGTAACACGCGAGACAGAAGAAAAACATCACGCTATTTCTGTCACGTGTTCCCAGTCCTCATGCGCGGCTGCCGTCCCTCAAAACGTGCAGCACCGTGTAATTTACTCACATGCTGTGTGCTTTCACAGGAGCTGTGATACACATCTCCGAGGTGACTTCATACCCAAGCCACCAAGGTGAGGAAAGGGATCTATTATTCACCCCGCTTAACAAACTCAGTTAGTCAAACTACCCACTGCCACTTTCATTGGCGCCAACGCGCTTTAGATCAGCCGGACTCTCATGGCCAGGATCCTCTTACCTTAAAGGTAACCCCAAATTGTTGCTGCTCCATCTGTACGAGGCCATCTCAAGGAAGCTGGCCTTGCCTTGTGACTATAAAAGATTGTTCCTCCACCGTTAAAACTAGCTGTTGTGTTTGCCCTGCTTTAGTACCCTGTGCTCCTTAAAAAGAAGGCTGCCGTCAGCATGTGATAATTAAAAGCCACCTCTGCCTACAGAAAGTCACTTTGTTACAGTAAGCAAAAAACTCGTTGCCCAGAAGTCGCGTGAAATGAAGAAACCAGAAAATTCATGCTAACTTCCCAGGTATCGGAGGTAACCATGCTTTAGCTTTTAAAAACACCACTTAGTGTTTAGATTTCTGCTCCAGCGCTTTGCAGCTCAATCTCTAAGAGACTAGGGGAAAAAAGCCTATATTTTCCCAAGTATAGACATCATTTTTCCAACCGCCACACCGCACGCATAATTATACACATTCTCAAAGCTGAGTGCATTCTGCGGCTGAGCTGCAAGACCACCAGAACTCAGTGAACAGCAGCCACGTAGCTGTTGCTACCTTGAGCTCAGCTCCCCATTTAAACATTTTTTTTTCTCTTCTTCTTAGAATGAGTACTTTTGGAGCACTTAGAGAATGAGCCGGTAGCTCCATACACCTTTGGAAAGCGATGAGCCGGCTGTTCTCCGTAGGGACCGTGCTGGGCTGCAGTCCTGGAAACGTTGCAGAGAAGAGAGGCGATCTGGTGATTTTGCCCATCTGACGATGGTATGCCGAATATATAAAATAATGGGCAGTGCAGGTGAAACGCTGTTGTGTAAGGTAAAGGGCCGCAGTACTGTTGCTGGGTAAATCGGTGTAATGGCACTGACTGCAACAGCCGAGCTCTGGCCTCCGTTTCTTTAGGGATTGCTATCTAAAGCACCCACCCCTTTCTGTCCCGCGGGGCTGGGCAAGCGTCGTCAGGAGGGTGGGTGTTCGCTGGGTCGCCGTGGGGAGCCTGCCTCGGGACGGGGGCGTGGGTAGAGCTGCGAGCTGGCCCCTGAACGCAGAGTCCTGGGGGAAGTTTCTGCAAATTGCCCGAGGAAATGGAAGAAAGGGCAGCATTTTTCAGGGCTCTCCGGCGTGGCGGGGTGAGGCATTAGAGGAGGAGGTGGTTGGCGAGGGGACGGCTCCCCGTTCTAGCGTAAATCCAGTGTTGCTTCACCCATCACGGCTTCAGGCCCTTACAATTACTGCTGGGGTCAGGATCTGCCCCCGAGCGCTTGCAAATTGAATTATTGCACAAAAAGGAGTGGGTGAGCGCTGGAGGATGTGTTTGGTCCAACGAGAGCTGCTCGGTGTGTGCGGCGTGGAAAATAGAGCAGTTGAAGCCCAGGGCGGCGTGCGAAGAGCAGGCAGCTTCCCAAAAAACCTCCCAGCACGTGGCAGGATGGTTGTCCCGCACAGGCTTGCAACGTGTTCCCCACCACTGATGCAAAACTGAGCCCAGCCTGTCCTGCTCAGCTGTATCTAGTGCCAGCGAGCAGGCAGCAACAAGAGCCCCAAGGATATTCTGCAAATGATCAGGCCTTGTTCCCCATTGCCTGCCATCTGTGAAAGCCTGGGCACAGCAAGCGTAAAACCCCCCCGCTGTGATTAAGTGCGTAAATTACCCCCTTTCTGGACAGGTTTCGCTCACGCAGTCCCTGCTTCAGCCTAACTCTCGGGGAAAGGAGTGGAGCACAGGGAGAACGTCATCGTCTTAGGAAAAACTTATCCGCTGAAGGCTTTCACGGCAGGGATGCACAGCCATCCGAACGCCCGCGTATCTCAGAGGCTAGCAAAATCTGTACCGATTTCCCGAAGGGCATTATCCGGGCCTTGCCCCTTCCCTCCTCCCCAACACCCCGGCTTCACATTTGCATCCTCTTTATGACAGCAATCTGGGTTTACATCAGCAGGAACCGGAGTCACACACGCCTCACTTCAAAGCTCCCTCCCTGCCTGTGAGGGAGCTGCTGATAGCAGAAGATACTGGCGTCTGCAGATCGCAAGTCAAGTGAAAGTCTGGTGAGCTGCCCAGACAGACACCACTCGGGTTTGAGTCATTACCCTTTTCCACCTGTTCTCAACTGGATGGATGAGAAAGGATAACTCATGTTCAAACACCCAGGTCAGCTGTGCCCGCCCTTGCAAAATAAACATTTGATGTCAGTGAAGAAAATTAATGGGCAGGTATTTGAGCTACTTCCTTTCCCTTCACGCATTTCTCGGGGGTTTTTATCAAAAGTAAAGAGAGTGAATAACGAGATCGCAGTTGGCAGTCGGACTCTTCTGGAAGAGAGGATGCCCAAGCGTGCTCCACCAAGGCCGGGCAGCTGTCAGCATGGATGTCGCTTTGCCTCCCTGCCTACGCCCCGGATTGGGGACAGGACGGGCTGCGCACTGGCCACCCTGTCCTGGGTGAGGGCAGGGCGGCTTTCCACCCTGGTCCCCAGGGTCAGAGTGGAAGGAAATATAACTTAAATACGTTGCCAGGCTGGGGGCTCCCAGCACAAACCAGAGCTGACAAGGTGCAATTTCACACTCTGGGCACATCCTTCCCTTTTAGTCACCTTAAGGTGACAGGCCACGGTCAGTGATGGGGACAGCAGGTCCCAGGAGCTGCCAAGAAACGGGAGAGAGCGCATTAGTGTCAAGTCAGCCAAATTTGCTGGGGTTCACCACAGAGCGGGAGATGCTGAACCGCCGCCTCGGAACATCAGGTCCTTGCCAGGGGGGCCTTGTGGCCCCGGGGCTGCAGGTAGCCCGATGATGCACTGCTGCACAGCAGGAAAAACAGCCACAGTCTTCATCCCTGGGATGTTTTCTGGAGAAGACCCTGGGAGAAGAGAGGCAGATCGATGGAGAGAAACCTCCCCTCCAACGTGGCCACAGTGCCAGACTCCACAGGCACGGCCGGAGACCAGAGGGGAAAAAAGTTGGCCCCAGCGCCACCTGCGCCCTGTACCAAGTCCATGCTGCGTTGAAGGTTTTCAGGGCTAGCAAAAAGACGGTCAAGGCACGGGAAGGACCAGCCTGGCTCCCGAGGCGTTCATTGCCCCCAGCAAGAACCACGCAGTGTACCACCGGCCCATCTCCTCCCACTGCACTGCCGGCCCGTGGAAATCAAGGTCTGGCTCACCGCAGACATCGAGGAGAGACTGGTCATGTCCGTGCGTGCAGCTCCACGCACAGACCCCCTTCTAATCTCTAAGGGGCACCCTGTTGGGCATGCCAGCCTTTGGCGAAGCTCCATGACCCCTGGGAGTGGCGTGATGGACCAGCCAGAGCAGGCCAGGGCACTTTGGGCAGCCACTCCAGGCTGGGTGTCCTGCTGGAAAACCCCGGGTGCTGCCGGGAGCGGTGGCTCAGTAGGTGGCACTCTGCATCCATGGGGAACCAGCACCTTCCCAAAAGCGAGCCCTGCCCTTGCCTGCCTGACAACCTGCCCCACCGGCCCAGCCACTGTGGGGCAGCCCACGGGGGTGAGCCTTGCAGCCCCCTCCTCAAGGCTTCTCCTCCTTTCACCACTCCTGCGGACATCTTCCGGGAGCTTGGCCCAAGTGTCCTTCTAGCCCTGGAAGAAGGGAATGGCCAAGCTTAGTGCCTCCTCCTCGACAGCCCACGGCAGAACTGGGGCTTGCAGCAGGATCCCACCCTCAATATCCTGAAATACATGGCCTCTGGAGGGTGTCCTCTTGGAGAAGGAGCCAAGCAGGGCTCTGCCAGGGCGCTGCCATTTTGAAGAGCTCCCCTGATTTCCCATCTGAACCTCTCCGTGGCCATCGCCACCTTGCTGCGTTTTCTGCAGGCCGAGCAGCGGAGCTGGTTGATGCCAGGCTGCTTCGAGGAAGCAGGAGCAGCAGGAGGAAGTCGGCGAGATGCCTGACAAATTCGAAGCGCGCTGAGCCAAATTCCTCGCTGCTGCCAGTCAGTGAGACGGAGCCATCGGCTGGAGATGGGAGGCGAGAGGGAACGTAGTGAGTCAGGCGCTGGATATGCCGTGTTTGGTCTCCAAACAGCGCAGCTAACACGGGCGATTGCACTCGGGTCATCCAGCCTTTCCCCGATAAACTGCTCCTTTCAGCTGCTGAGCAGTTTGCCAAGCGTAGCGGTGAAAATTTAACGACTCAGTATATTCCTCTGACGGGACTTAAAAAAAATAATTGAAAACATTTCCAGTGAATCTCTGATAAAAGAAACGGGAGAAATACTTCATTTTAACAGCTGTAAAAAAGGAAATTCAGGAGAGAAGCTGCAGTGCCTCGCCGAGGGAGCAGGCCTTGAGCGTGGCAGGCAGGGGGGAAGGAAAACTCCCCGTTTACAAACCTCCCTATGGCTGTTCTTACACAACCAACCCCACGTTTCAACAGGAGAGACCCCAAACGCCACCATCTCTGCCTTTGGAGAAACTGCTCACACACGCTCGCTCTCTGCTAACACCAGGCCCTTATAGGGGTCTTGTGGGAAGGGCACTCCGGTCCGAGGGAGAAAGGGGGGGCCCTGTGGAGCCCCTGGCTGCCCCCAAATGATGACCAAGCCGCAGCCTGGGAGCTGCTTGGGGGCTGCGTGACGCGGCTGGGGCTGGACCCAGAAGCGTCTGCCCAAGGCTGCAGCGGCCGAGCAGGATTTGCCTTTTTTCTGCTGTAGACACTATGGGAAAAAGCATGGGGAACGAGGGGAAACGCAGCGATAAAAATAACCCAAGAGTAAAGCCATCAGCTAATGACAATCAGTTTTAATTGCACTATGCACAAAGGCACTGATGGAGGTTTGCTGGGCCTGTCTGTCACAGGTTTAACGTCCGAGCGACCGATTCGGCAACTTCTTTTTCAGAGCTCTTGGGCATCGCTTCTTGGGACTGGCATCACCCGGCAAAGATGGCACCTGGAGCCGCGCATCCTCCTTCGGCCTGTGTGGAAGAGGGGAGAAGGTTAATGACTGAGCAGCCTGAATCCCAGCCAGGGCCAGCGAAGGCTCCGTCAGCTTCCAGAGCTGTGAGTGGCTTTCCAGCCCCTCTCTCAAGAGAAGATCACCCAGACGCTCCTTTTCCGATGCCTGGCAGTGTTGCCAATGGTTCGTGTGTGGAGGCACGAGGCCTGGGCTGCCCTCCTGCCCCGCCATGGCACACAAGGCCTTTGTGGGGACCGCAGCAGGAGGGTACCCGGCTTCCCACCCGACACTAGCACCTTCCAGCCCGCTGCCCGGGTTTTTCTCCCCAAAAAGTACTTCAGGATTTCTTACGCAACAGCTGAGGAGAGGCGGCCGCGGCCAGGACACGGTGATCCTGGGGGCATTTCCCGCTCCCCCGCCCCCCCGCCCCCCCCTTCCCCGTTACTCAGCCGTTACTCATGCGCCGCTCGGGCAAGGGCCGAGGTGCCGCGGCGAAGGGCGATCACCACCTTTATCGCCGGAGAACGTTCGTGCCGTCCGTCCGGCGGAGCAAAGAGCGGAGCGCCCAGACAGGTGTGCCCGCGCAATAAACCGCCGGCTGTGCCTGCGTGTGCGCGGCACGCCGTCCCCATGGCAACCCGGTCCGCCTCACCCCGCGCCGGGATCCCTGCGCCGCGCCAGGTGCGCCTGCGCCGCCCCCCCCACCCTCCTCCCTCCCGCCGCCGCCCCGCCCCGCTGACGCCACGCGCCGGCCGGGCGCGCGAGCGGCCGCCGCCTATAAAGCGGGCGGCGGCGGCGGGCGGCTCCTCATGGAGCGCCGAGTCCCGCCGCCGCTCGCCCGCCTGCCCTTGCGCGCCGCCGACCGTCCGCTCCCCCGTCTTCCCCGGGACCGCCGATGCGCGCCGTGGCGTTGCTCGCCGCGCTGGCCCTGCTGGCAGGTGCGTGCGGGGCGGGCGGGAGGGGAGCGGGGCGGCTGAGGGGGCGCGCGCGCAGGGCAGGGCGGGGGGTGTCTCGCGCGGCGGCGGTTGGTGTGCCCCCTGCCCACGGCGCCATTTCCCCTCACAGCCAGCCGGCCCGCCGCCGGCGACTCGCCCAACGCCACCCAGCCCCAGCGGCACGGAGGCCACGGACAGCGGGAGAGCGAGGCCGTGTCGGGTCCCGACTACGAGGAGGATGAGGAGTACGAGGAGGCGCTGCCCGTCCACCAGTACATCGTGGACGACTTGATCCGAGGTGAGCCGGCACCAGGTGTGGTGAGGTGGGCTCGGCAGTGGTGGGCCTGAGGGCTCTCTCCTTCCTTCTGCCTGCCTCCCTTGTAAGGCAGCTGCACTTCGCCCATAGAGTGTGGCACAAAAGCATGCTTCTGCTCGAAAGCGTTGCATTAAAAACAGGTTGTCAGGGATGAAAACTTCATGTGAGTGTGGCTGGGCTCTATAGAATCTGCAGGTTAGTATGAGGAGGCACTGTCTGTCCACCAAGTACATGGTGGATGACATGATCTGAGCTGAGCCAGGGCCAGGTGTGGTGAGTTGGGCCCATCAGCTTCACAGTGGTGGACTGAAGGGCTTTCTGCTTCTTTCTGACTGATCTTGCTTGTAGAGTACTGTGCAGAAGTGTGCTTCTGATTGCAAGTGTTGTATTAAAAATAGGCTGCCAGGGATGAAAACTTAGTGCCAGTGCGGCTGGGCTGTGTGGAAGCTGCAGGTTAGTATGTTGAGGTGCTGCCTGTCTGGCAGTACATTGTGGACAACGGGATCTGAGGTGAGCTGGTGCCAGGTGTGGCCAATTGGGATCACCAGCTCTGCAGTGGTGGGCCTGAGGGCTCTCTGCTTGTTTTTGACTGATCTCTCTTATAAGGCTGCTGCACAGAGCTTGTAGAGTACAGAGCAAAAGTGTGCTTCTGATGGCAAGTGTTGCCTTAAAAACAGGCTGTCAGGGATGAAAACTTAGCGTGAGTAGGGCTGGGCTGTGTGGAAGCTGCAGGTTAGCTGATTGCCTACTGTACTGCTCTTCTCTGGTAAACCTGACAGGAGGGCTGTGAGGGGGCAGCTACCACCTACTTACCATGGATGGCTCAGCGGGGTTTGTGGGTGCTGCTTGGCCCTAAAGGTGGGTTTTACATCAGGTTGTTGTTCTTGCTCCAAGGATTTCCTGGGTGTTTTCTCATGATGGCTTATTTGGGTTGGAGTTCACTAAAATTTCGTGGGAAAGCAAATAGGTACACCTGTGAAGTGGCTGCAGGGAAGCTTGTTAAGCATCTTTCAGGCAGTACTTCACTGTCAATAGCTATTGTGTGAATTTATTGTGATTAGTCCACTCATAAGCTGTGAGGAGATCTGAATAGCCCACCTAACTATGGGGGTGGGAGGATTTTGTTGGTTCTGGTCTAAGTGCAATTGTAATATACGCCAGGTAGTTGAAGGGATTTGTGCCTCAGTAGAGGTTAGTAGGCTGGTGCTGTTAACCTCTAGGGTGGATCTCGCTACTACGTTTCTTGTGGAAGCACCCTGAGACTTAAAGGAAACTAAGAGGACCTTTTAGGTGAAGGGGGACCATGCTCAGTCTGGGGAATTTGTAGACCCTTGCTGGAGTTTTTAATGAGTTGAATACAGCCAGGAGAAGCAGGAACGTCAGAGTTATTGAGCAGCTCGGCCTGTAAAACTACTGGCTTGGTGACTTAAGTGTTGTACAACTGCACAGAAACCAGATTTGTTACTGAAGGTGGTTGGTTTGTAGACCAGCTCTTCTACTTGGTGTGAGGTTTATCTGTGGAGCCTTCAAGCTGTTATGATTCAACTGCGGATGGCTTTCCTGGCTTTGCAGCTTACAGACAGGGACACAGAGATCAAACTGACAAGCTGAGCCTTGAAGAGGGAAGAATGGAAACGGCCTCAATTATCAAAGTGTGAACCTAAATATCAAGTCGAACTGGACAGAACAGGGGCCTCAGCTGTCAGTAGTAAGCTTACCTTTCTAGGGACAGGAAGCCTTGCTGCAGGAACAGTGTTCCTCGTTTACATACTAATATAGCTTATACCATTTGAATCAGACTTCTGGTTGCTGAAGGCATTTTTGCTTTTAAGTAACTTCAAGCCAGGCTTGTTGCTCTAGAAGTTAAAATGATCAGCTGTCTAGACAACAGTGAACTACACCTTGTTTCTTTGTGCAGGCTCTCTTCTTGTCACTAGAAATACAGGGTTAGGAAGTAATTGGATCAAGTTCCGTGCTATTGTGGTGGCCTATATGCATAGTGCTCTAGGTAAAATTTTAATAGTCCAAAATTATTTTCATTAGGTCTGCAGAGCACAATGGAGAAATTCAAGAGTGTTGTAAATAGCTCTACTGTTCTTAAGACCTGTTCAGACTCTCCTGGTTAACTGTTACTCCTGAAATGCAAAGTGTTGAACTGAGGAGACCTTCTTTATGGCTAGCAGTAAGGGGATGGTTTCTTTGGAGAACCAGTGTTTTACCAACTTGCTCTAAAACAATGCTATTGAGCTTTAACTGCTGAATGGAGCCGCTGCAGCGATTATGACCCTTAGTCAGTGGCTGGCTTGAGCTTGTTCTTCCCAGCAAAAGGAAGATGATTGCCCTTGCTGAAATCCAAAGGCTACTAAGTCACCAGCACTTTAAACCACGCTCTTCTAGAGGTTTGTCTTAATTGAGATAATGAGGGGCAACAGTAAGCGGCAGAACAAATAACCTGACTCTTGCGGACTATCCTGCTTTCACTCTCTGGGCGCACTCGGCATCTCTCTCAAAGTAGGAGAACTGGAAATGAGCTATCTTCTGCTGAAGACAGCACTGCCGGTTATTTGGGAGAAACAAGTATGCTAACTGGGATAGCAAGCTGTCTTGCCTCTGCAAGTGCCCAGGACTATCTAGAGACTTGTAACGCCTTTCATCATTGATGCAAATAGAGAGTTCAGAGCAATGGAGGCTGTTAGCCTTGTATCTGAGTCGGTGTAAAACTGGTGGATGGCTGGGCTCAGTGTGAACTCCATGTTCTTCACAGAAGAAGTAAAGAACTTTCTTTAAACTTAATTTCTTTGCTTGAACCTGTACAGTTTCACTCAAGTATGTTATCCTGTGCAATGCTGCAGTCCTTCAACTCTACTCTTCATCTCTGGTGGCACTCTCAGCTCATCTGCTTATACTGCTTTTGGTCTGCATTGCACAGGACTTCATGGTGGCAGAGTTGTGCCTAATGAGCTTCTAAGCTTGCTGCCCTTGTGCTGGGTGTGAAATACCCAGCGGTATGCTCACCTGCATCCTATGCTTCCTGGTCACAGATTCTCCTGCAGTCACCACCTCCCTACCCCTCACCAAATTCTGTAATTCAGTTTTCACAGAATCTAGCTTTTTCGCATGGCTAGACTGAGTCATCTTGTCCTTTTTCCAGTTGAACCTGTGGTTAAACCCAAGCCAACAAAGAGGGGGGGTGAGAAGAATGCTGGCAAATCAAGAAGGAAGAAAAACAAAGGGAAAAACAAAAAGAAAGGGACTCCCTGTGAAATGGAATACAAGAACTTTTGCATCCATGGTGAATGCATATACCTAGAACATCTCCAGATGGTGACCTGCAAGTAAGTCACTTGTACCTTGTGAGTTAGCTGTGATTGGCATGAGCCGGTGGCGTATGAGGGCTCAGAGGAAAAAATCAGTGTCGGCTTGGCATAGATCCATCTCCTGCCGTATTTTGACTGAGAATCTTTCTGCCATGTAAATTAAGTGATGATGGAATCTGAGATGCGTAACAAGCCACTGAACTCATCAGTTGGTCATAAACTCAAACCAAAAGAATGAAAAGGTGTGTCTTCCTGGAACATCACGCCCAAACTAATCTCGACTTGTTGAAATGCTGACAAACCTTGTGCTAGAGCCATGACTGCGTTTCATGAACATGCTCTAAAGAGAGCATTTTGGGATTCATGGGAAACTCTGAAGATGTCTAAGTCAGGTTTGAATGTGTGTGGGTGTCCTTGGCTCCAGACAACACTGGAGCTGATAAGAACTTGTGTTCATGTTTACTTGCAGGTGTCATCAGGATTTTTTTGGTGAGCGCTGTGGTGAACAGTTCATGAAGACTCAAAAGAAGAATGATGTGGCAGACTACTCGAAGACTGTGTTGGTAGTGGTAGCTGTCCTGCTCTCAAGTGTCAGCTTCATTACTGTACTTATCATAGTGATAGTGCAGTAAGTATTATACTCTTTGGTGTCTGTCTAGCTTAAGTGTGCGTGCGGCCTGTGTCCGCTAGCCCTGAAACATGCATGGCTTATCAGAATTACCTGTGTGGAAGACAATCAGAAGGGCTGAGCTCTTATCCCAGCTTGAATATGCCTTGACGGCAGAAGCAAGCTCTGAAAAGTTCCTAAGTGACTAAGTGTTCACTTAACCTCTGTTGCTATTGTTTGTGAGCAGCCTGGGACCCTCATATTTTAAAACAAGAGCCTTTCTGCTCTTGCTACAACCAGGATAGTTACAGTGCTGCAGAACATCAGCAGGAACTGGAGGAAAAGCATTAAGGCTGACACAGCAGTGCCTTCCCTAATCCTTGTGGAGAGGCCTGCAAGAAGTCATGTAACTGCCTCATGCATGGCTATTATCCAACAGCTGGGTGCACAGCTGGAAGGGAGGAAATGGTGCTCCAACTGTCTGTTTATTAGTGAAGGTTGTGGGCTTAAATAATGACACTGCGGGAGAAGCAAATGGGGGAACAAGAGCTGTCAGTCCCAAATACTGTACTGCTTGCTGTTAGGATAGAGGGAATGATCATTCCAGCCTAAGCAGCTGCTGACAGTTCAGTGTAGTGGGTAATTAGAATCTGGGGTCCTGTTGAGAATAAAGGAGCTTTTCTGGGTACATGTTTCAGGCCATATATCAGACTCTTCTTTGTACCTGCTAACAAGCAGTATGCAGCAGCTTATGCCTCTCTGTGTCTTGCCAGTGTGTTTGCGAGGAGTTTGTGCTGAGATTAGATAGTCATCACAAGGAGCTTGACTCCAGTGGTTCCTGAGTATTGGAGCTGTCCTCCACTTTTTCCGACACTGCAATCTCCACCACAGTAGGGCTTGGGATATTGTAGGTGAAACTCAAAAGTTCAGTCTAATTTTAGATCTTGAAGTACATCAACTGAGTTGGGTACATGCTGTACCCTTTCCTGCAATTCAGGAAATAAGGTGTGCATCTGTCACTTCACTGTTGCTTCATTTTTAGATCTGAACATGAGGAATGCTGGGATGAACACTTGCTCTCTGGACACTGCCTCATTCCTCTTTGCGAGGAGAGATAACCAGTTCTGTGGTGCTGTAAGAACCAATGATGGCTGTTAGTTTCTGGAGTGAGCTGTGGACTAGGATTTCATTTGTTTCGTGCTCTGAACCCTTACAGGCTTAAAGCATGAAGTTCATTAATCTGTACCTTTATCCAGAGAAGCTAGGTGATCTGTTTGGAACTGTTACTAGTAAAGACTGGAGAAACTGAGAGAAAATCAATAAGCGGCTTGCTTGTGATGTGTTCCAGGGACATGTTAAGGGGACAAGGACTTCAAATACTCAAAGCCCACAGGGCCGTGCTGTGGGGAGGAGGAAGGCAATCTGGTCTCTGCAGCTGTTGGATAAAGCCACCAGGAAGTCTGGTCCCTAGAAAGGCTGCTGGTGCTTTGCTCGGTTCCGGTGATAAGCCCTCTTCATCTTGGTGTCTATTTGGGCTTAAGCCAGGAAGCCCTGGTACTGTGAGGCAAAACTGCCAGTGCCAAACTTGGCTGCTTCTTGATGTTATTGTCAGATACTGCTTGATGCTGAACGTTTTTAAAACTGTTTTGCTTGAAACTTCCTGGTGCTGAGGAGTTGCTTGAGGATTCAAATGCTGCCTAGCATGTGGGGGCTGGTAACAGGACATATGTTGGGGTTCAAGATGACAGCTAATGTGCTGTAATTCCACAGGGTCAGGAAAAAGTGTCCTCAGTATGATGAGAGAGAAGAAAGGAAAAAACTCCGACAAGAAAACAGAAATGGCCATGTTGGTGTGTAAATGAGGAGAAAGCAGGTATGAAAGCTGACTTGAAACACCTTTCAGTCCTTCCAGACTGGAGTTACCATATAAGAACTACTTGCATGTTTTGCAAAGCTAGTGTTTGCTTTTAACGCTCAAAGTGCCTGGAAATTAATAGCTTGCATGTGAATGCCTGGCTTTGTTTTCTGGTGTCCTGAAACCACCTGAATTGTGCCGAGTTTCTCAATAGTGTTGTCAGCCTTCTGGCTGCTCTCTAAAAGAAAAAGTGAGGATAGGAAGCTGTACTGTGATAAGTGGACTTAAGAAGGCGGGGGGGGGGGTGGAAACGGATGGACACAACACAACCCAAACCCTAATATCTGTGCAGAGGCAGGTTTAGTGCAAGAACACAATGTTAGACTTCCATCATGGAAGATGGTGCAGCAGGCAAGTGGATCATCTCCCCTTGTAAGAGAAGTACTGAGCGTTTTCATATTTTGTCTGCAAGGCATCAGGAGGTTTGTGGTGCTTAGACTGTAGACCAAGAGAAAGATGCCAGTTGCGTGAGCGCTGTGGCCTCTCAGCCAAGTTTCATACTGTCATAGCAACCGAGTGCTAAAGCTCCTTGGCTAGGTGGATCACTCCTGGGAGAAATCTAGTGGATTTTAATGAGCAAGCAAGTTGGTCTCTTCTGAGCAAAAATGTACCTAACAGCAGACTCAAGGACCCGTGTTGAACAGGAATTATATGACAAGCTGACAGGAGCTGAAAGGTCTGTCAGCTACAGACCTTTTCCAAGCTTTGTCCAGTGACAACTGGAATGTTTTGCTCAAAGCTCACTTGAAGCTCAAGAGTATCTAGTGGAGTGTCCTCAGGTGCGTGCGCATACTTAACCTAACTGCCTCAGATATAGGTTTGATGCAGTTCTAGCACAGGGTGCTTGTGTCTTGGGTGGTGATTAACATGCCTGGTCTGCCCCTTACAGAACAGTTCTGATGTGGCCACTGCCAAGCTGCAGGGTACCTCTGGCTACCTGACACATCCACCTGGACACTGTGGGCTGGAGCTGTTGCCACTAAGCTCTGATTCATCAAGACAGAGGCTGCTGCAAGGAGATGTCAACATGCTACTTGCTACTGAATCGCTTGCTGGGGAGGACAGTTACCGTGACATCTTGGCACAATGATGTGGAAGGAGCTGCTGCTGTGGAGTGGAGGAGCTGCTATCAAGACCTGCTAGAGACTACTGCTACTGAGCCCTCTCTGTCAGTGCTGGAGCTCCAGTCTCTGCTGTTGTGTGGATGGACTTTGTTCTGTTAGCAAGTCTCCTTTGGCAGCTCTAACCCGAAAGGAGAGTTGGATGGAGGGAGAAATTCAGGAGGGAGAGAATTTCAGGAATGGATGGAGGGGAGGAAAAAACCCTTCCCTCTCCCAAAGTTAAAAAGGGGAAAGCTCTGGATGGCTTCTCTCCCTAGACCCCAGTGGATGAAAAACCTAATTCTGCTGTCACTGTGCTCCCTGTTGATATCGGCTTCAAAGAACCTCATCTCTAGTTCTTACTTGCAGGGTGTTGGTGACAGATCTTTGTCAGCCACACCTGTGTTCTGTTACTGTATGTGTGGAAAGTAATACCTCTGAATTCAGTAGGACTCGTGTGAGTGGAGCTATCCATTTGCGTGTGTGCTAGCCTGAGTTAAAATTAGTCTCCTCAGGATGCTGAGACAGTACATGCAAGTTCTGAAGCTCTGTATCTGAAGGAAAAGGTCCATGCTCAAACAAGCTGATAAGCCTGGACCCATCTGTTAGTAACACAGAGCTACTTCTGTTACCCAGATTCTCAGTGCTGCTTTAAGCAGCACTTAAAGTATAAAATGCTTCACATCAGATCTAGTCAAGTTGAACTTGACCAAGAACCTGTTCCTTTGAAGAATTAAATTCATGCACTGACACTCTGCAAGCAGTGGTCTCTTGTGCTCTACCTTCTGGTGCGGAGAAATCAACTTACCTCAGACTTTTCTGACCCAAGTGTCCTTGGTTTCTTGAACTGTCCATGCAGCCTTGAGCACAGAGTATTATTTGAGTTCAGTTTCTTCTTGGAAGAGTGAATGTGTTCTGTATAAACAGAGCAGAATTCTTCTGGTAGCAGAGAAACACCATTAATTGTCAAGTCATATCTGTAAATGTGTAAATATTTATTACTGTATTTAATATTTAATGTTTCCATAACAAACTTATTTATTTTATAATTAAACTTTTTACATAACCTAATCATGGTAAGATTTTTTTTTTCTTGCTCTTGGGAGTACATGTAAACACTTTAAATTAGACCTTGGTTTCTCCTCAAAGCAGGAATGCAACACTGAAGAGCACAAAGTATGGCTGTGAAGAGCTACAGCCATGTGTGAAGTACGAGCTTGGTGCTCTCATAAGACTGCAAGTTGTTTGTAAACAAAAGGGGCAAATGCAAGTACCTGTTTCAGTAGGAAGTCCATTTAATTCAACTACAAAGGAGTCTTTTAGTTTACTGGATTAGGGAGGGGTTATGTGAGCCACCTTGTTGGAAGCAAAATCTCAAACTGAAGTTAGAGCAAACAAGTAGCTCTCTGCACTGGACTAAAGAGCTGGGAATATTGGAGAGGGAAGAGCCTTTCATCTCTGTTTGGTCAGAGGGGATTTGGACAGCGGCTTGAAATTTGGTGTTGAATAAATGAGGAAAAGCAGAATAGCTTCAGGCCAGTGACTCCCTCACCAGAAAGGCAGTCTTGGCTTCTGCAGTCTACCTTTAATTTCTTTTCTTCCCCAGGTAGTTATTAGTCCAGTAGTTGGATGATGTTCCCTTTAAACGCTTGTAGCAGTGAGCTGGGGTCTAAGTTCAGAGTTGCTTGAAAAAATGAGCGTGAAGGGGGTGAGTTTTGTTTTAAAGCCACAAGATCTATACCCAGTGTAGGAGTAGAGCATAGCTCTGTCCCGAGAAGCTGAGATGCTTTTGCCTTGGCCTCCTGACTTAGCCGAGTAGCTCTCAGACTGACTCTTGAGAGCAGCCTGTATGGTATGTAGCTGAGGTACAGGTAAATGTGTTGCAACATCGATTGGGAAGATTGCAGGACTTCATTCCAGGGAACTTGCTTCATTACCAAAGTAAACAGCACTTCTCCAAGCGGCTTTTCCACAGACATTTGCTATTAGAGCTCTGGCAAGAAAAGCTGTTTCTGTAAGTCTTGCCAAGCTTTTTGCTTTGGAGTAAACAAGCTCAATCTCAGTGGTAACTGAGCCATAGCCCAGTGAGACTGGGGACGGATTACAACTCCCATTTGGAAGCCGTGAGACTCTTCTTGCAGAAACTCTTCTATCTCTAGTTGTCTTTCTGGAATAAATACTGGGTTTTCTGCTTGATAGGCTAAACCAATGCTAGCATAGAAAACTGAGCTGTTTTCCCTCTTCCCAGCTCGAAAGTCTAACAGGAGCAAGGCTGCTAGTGTAACTTGTAAATTCTATCCATTGTGTGTTTTTCATACTCTGGCTACTGAATGGACTAGAGGGTGTTTTCAAAAAATAGACAGTTAGGGGGTGGAGAGGCCCAGCTGAGCTATTTCTGGGAGGCTGGACTCTTGAAAATCTGAGTGTCAGCTGGTGGTGTCCTGGCTTGGACTTGAACTTGTGTCAATAACGAGGAAGGAAAATTATTGCTGAGTCTCCTTACCTGAAAGTTTGGAAACAGTGGAGGGCAGGCTTCATAGAAGACTCGTTCCTCCCTAAGGGTTTAGGTTATGGCTAGATTTTCTGACAGGTAGGGCAGCCAGCACCTCCCTCGTAGAGACGGCTTTTGCTCTGTCTCAGTCACATCCAGCATAGCTATAGAAAAGCTCCTGCTAGCAGACCTTTTCTGTGCCTGGGAGATGACTGCTGTCTTGTGCTGGGCAGAGGACTGCCTGTGTTCCCTGCCGTGGCTTGCTGAACACAATAAAATGTTTTCTGTGTTTGCTGAGGGAATTCCATTTTGAGAAATTTAGTGCAGGAAACTGAGGGTAGATCTCCGTGTCTAGGAATGACATACATAGTTGTAAATTCAGAACTGATGTACGGCTTGGCATTTAAAAATAAAATCCCTTAATTATGTTTTTAATCAATTATAACTTCTAGCAAGCAGTAATGCTGCTTTTTTTTTTTTTTATACTTGAGCTATGGCCCTGACTAAAAACACCTTGCTACCAGCTTCCTAGTGTAATTGTGATGCACAAGCGCCATGAAGGCCTACAGTGTTCAGTGGGTTGGTTGCTTAAAAGACAACTGACGGGTGGAACTATGTGTCTGGAAGTCTCTTGCTGTCCATGGGTGCTACACCTGTGTGACAAGCAAATCTGATCTGCTGCAGGGCAAGGTCAAAGATAATTTTTATTGTTGATCCTACACAGCCAGGTCTGCTCTTGAGGATTTATGCATCACCTGGCTTTTAACCTGCTCCCCTCACCATGTTCCACTAAGCATGCCTGGGTTTCTGGGCCCACATCTTAATAAGTTATGCCTCTAGATTTTCCTTGACCGTCCAGTGGCAGTGTTACTTTGACAGGAGGGCTGTGGGGTCCTTGTCACTTGTGGCTGCCTCAGTTGAGACCTGGATGAGAAGCCTGATGTTCTTGCACAATTTTCTGCACACACAGCTGATTTTGCAAGGTATTTTCGATACCCAGATCAGCATCCAGGAATTTGGTAATGTGAGGGTCATGTCTGCTTGCACAAGTCCTTCCTCTTTCCTAAATGTTTTGTTCTCTGTGATTGTTGCATCTTGTAGAAAAAAACGATAGTTCCTCACGGTGTTTATTGTGTATTTATGGAGCTTTTGAGTGTTTTGTTGTTGTCTGTAACCTGAGTAGCTTCCTGTCTACTTCTGGACTTCACTGCCCTCCTCCCACTATGCCCCTTCTCCCTCGGAGCAGTAGCAGATGTTACTTTGAATCTCGGCCTGCTGGGTATTGTAGGAAGGTCAGTTTTACTCCGGGGCAATGAAAAGTTACAAGTTTAAGTTGTTTTCTTTTCCTTGGTAAATCCCGATGTACACAGACAATTATGAAGGTGTACTGACAGTAGCCGCAGGTCGATGTTGTGCAGTGGTTTGCCTAAATCCACCTTTGAGTTGTTCCATGCCATTTCCAGTAACTGGTGTAAAATTTTTAATTCTTAAAATAACTTTGGGCGGTTTTTATATCAATATAATTACCTAGGCCGTTAGCGCTATGAATACTTCTGTAAACTACCTGAGCAAACATATCTGAAAGCAAGGTTGTTAACTAGGACAAATGCTCGCCTCTTCAAAAAGAGTTTTTCTTGATGTGCTAACGGTATGTCTCGCTTCAGTGCGCAATCCTGCTATCACTCGTCTCTTGAGGCTTTATCTTTGATAGGAAGCGATGGCTTTGCATTCTTGGTGGCAACTGAATGCAATGAGTGAGTGTGCTCGAGGAGCAAGGGCCAGTTGTCCGTGTCAGTGCTGGGGTCTCTTCACGTGAAATAGATCAGTGGACCGAAGGGTCAGGCAGCCTTTAATAAGCAACCCTTGATTCCCTCTCATTTTGTGAACAAAGCTGTACATACCTATCGTTCCTCTGCTGGTTACGCCTTCCTTGAGCGAGTAATCCTCATATACGGCAGGTCTGGCTTTGCCTATGACTCGTGGGTTTGCTTGGTTGAGACAGCTACGCCTGTGAATGGCAAGAGGGAAACAGCTATTGTTTGCTTATTGTGGATCTAGGCCCAAAGCCAAGGAAGCAGGAGTTGTGCCTTTTTCAACCAAAGGCGACCTGTGAGGTGGGACATCTAAAGTCCAAAGGAAATAAATGCTTTCAAAATACATTTTCCTAGTAAGGAGAGTAGCAGTTTTTCTTGAGAAAAACCACATTTTCATTTTTAGGCTTTTTGTGTCAGAAAGACATATCTTTTTGTATATAATGCAGAAAAAAAACACTTTTCAGCTCAACGTTTTTTGACTGAAATCATGCATCCTGTTCTGTTTGCATTTTGGGACAAAAAGCAAAGCTGAATAGTCTGAGGGTCTGATCTAATCCAGCATTTCCAATATGTCTTAACCTAGATGTCATACCCTCCGTCCAACGCCGTGCCCGCTAAGTCAGGCAACACCATCATTACTTCTGAGTGCCTTTGGATTCTTGCCTACTGATGCTCTGGTCCAGACCTTGGAAAATAGCTGCCTCCTTTGAGTGTGATTTCCTTACACAGCTGGCAATGAATGTGCATTTGGGTATCAGACAGCAGTAACTTACAGACTGAACTAGTTCATGGGCGGTGCCTGGAACCTGCTAGTTTTCTGGGAGATAAGGAAGTACATGTTTTAGCATCAGTTATGTTCCTTTTGCTTAAGAAAGGAAATCTCTTCAGCACTGCAGGTAACTAGTTAAAAAACAGTGGAAACGGAAGTGACTGTTAGGTGTCTAAATCGATTAATATATTTTAAAATGTCTCTATTAGAGCGTCCACAGCTCCTGTCAGTGTAGGGTTTGAGCACCTCAGAAGCAATCCAGATGTGCTGTCAGATCTGCATTCCACACCTTATTTCACTGCCGGGATGGCAAGGTGAGTTGTTGGTGGTCGAACAAGAGCTGGACGTGGTAGCTGTCCCAAGTTCTAGCCCCAAGACTTCCCTTCTTGCATCACAGAATCACAGAATGGTTCAGGTTGGAAGGGACCTTAAAGATCATCTAGTTCCAGCCCCTCTCCCATGGCATCCTTTGCCCTCACGTTTCTAAGCAGTGTGATTTATGTTCAGAAATGACTAAAGGTGCGCACAGAAAATGCAGGTCGAAAGAGTTGCAAATGAAACTTTCAACTGTAATTTCCATAGGCGCAGAGTTAGTGTGGCTCCCATTGCTATCTGTCTGTGTTGCTTTCATACTGTATCTGCCTCCTGCGGATCTGGCTCCTTCCAGTTAAAAGATGCTTTCCTGTCTTATGCCCGGAGATGATTACTGTCAGGGATGAAAGGCAGACACCTCTTGGGTGGAGCAGAACGGAACAAAACCAAACCAGGGCTTAGGGCAACAAATGTCCTGTCAGGTCTTAGTCCTTCTCATTTATGATGAAAGCTTTTCAGGAACATGAACAGTAGCTATGGGTCTTAATCCTGTTTAGATGTTCTACGCAAGCGCTAGCATATTGCCTGAAAAAGACAGCAGCAGTTGGGATTTCACTGGAAGGGGGAGTGAGGTGGAAGGATGGAGTAGCAGAATAGAGCAAAATGGGCCAGAATAAGTACAGGATTTTACGTTATGACTCCCCAGCAAATACCCCTGCCATGGAAAAGTAGTAACTTCCCTTTCATTTTTAAAGGCTTACCCAGGATAATTCCCATGAGCTCTGCTATCACCTACGAAGGAGCTCTTGAAGTGCTAAATTAATCCAATATCTCCCTCATACCGCTACAAATATTAAGGAAAGGCATAGTAAAGAACACCAAGGCATATTAAGGCATGGCCCCTGTGCTATGTAAGTGCGTACCATAGTGCCAGTGTTTCGGTGCCTTTTGTAGGCTCAGCAGCGGGGAAAAGCTCGATGGGATACTGACGCGGCGATGCACGCTGTGGCATGGATAAAAACCGAAACCGTTTCGAGGCCTTTGAGAAGCTTGTATTAGCAGCAGCAATAAGAAGAAAAGGATCCCCTTACCGTGGCTGCACACTTGTTTTTCTCGGTCACATTTGCAGTCTTTAAATTTACGAGATGCCACATAGAAAAGATATGTTGCCATTAGCTACATAGCCATGGCTTCGAAAGATAAAGTTAAGATTTGAAAGAAGACGTGAGGTCCACAGACAAATGCTCATCAGTTTCAAACCTCTAATTAGGTGCACGGAAACTGCTGTTGTACACACAAGTTTGGTGATGGCACTTGCAAATAGAGAGCCAGGGGATTTTTGTATCTGGAGTAGTCTCTGCGGATGCGAGGGTAATTCTGCTTGCAGTGGAAGATACGCAATGACTGCTTTTATGACTGGTACTTGGTTTTCTATTTTTTAAAAAAAGAAAAAAAAAGATCATTAGCACTTCTCCTCTGTTCTGTGTCCATCCCAGCAGTGCAGGCTGGAATTGAACTGGTTTTTCTGTGGGCTGGCACGATTTACATAAGAAATCACTTACTGCAATGCTAATGAACAAGCAGTGCAAGACTCAACAACGTGTGTCTGTTAGCAAAAATATCGCAAGAAAAGTTGAGAAGGGGTGGTGAATGGTGATGGTGGGGAGCTTGTTAGCCATCAGCGCTTTCTAATCTCGGTCCCAGTAGCATCAGCCTGAGTTTTGTCGTTGATTTAGCCGGAGCTCAAGGAAAAGAGCAGTTTTCAGAATATCCCATCCTTTTGCTGGGGTCTGAAAAATTCTGCTTTAAGACATGATTAAAGCATTCCACGATTCTCTTTGTGGAGATTATCTTGGCTTGTGCTAGTAGCTGCTTTGGTTCAGAAGACATACAGAGGCCTTACCAGTGCATCTGGAATATGGTTTAAACACATGGCTTGAATTTGCGTCTTTGTTAAAACCCTGTTTCTGGTTTAACCTAGTTCTGGAGGGTACTTAAGCCATGCTCACCGTTGAGCTGTTTCATCTCCAGGATGCGTTTCAGTCCACGCTCTGCTGCAGAGCGTGTCACATAAAGCTGTTGCACACTGAATCCCGAGTGGGAGTAGGATGACTGTTGCCGCTGAAATAACTCCGTGCTTCACCGTCTCACACCGATGTTGCACAAGAGTCTTTAAACGAATCCCACTCATACATCCCAAGTGATTGCGCTAGGGTTCAACACTGTGATTCAACATCCACGGTCTCACTGGTGCTGGGGAGATGCTCCGCAGAAGGGTAAACTCGCAGCAAAACAAGGCAGCTCGTGTTTTCTTGGGGAGGAGCCAATTAATAACAAGCATTATCTTCATCAAGTGTTCCCAGCTTTAATGAGGGCCGAAGGCCTTTTGTCCCCTTGCTCAGATTTCGTCACAGCCATCCCGGGTCCGGGCTCAGCTGCGAGCCAGTCTGGAGGGAGCTCTCTGGGAAGCAGCCAGCTGGTCTGCCAGGAGATTGGATCCAGTTGCATCAGCATGGGAGCAGGAATGCTCCCGGGGCTGGCGGGACCAGTCCCGACTGGTTTTCCCAAAGCTCCTCCCACAGGAGCTCCTACAAGGACATCCACTTACCTCACCAAAACCTGGGTGATCCAGGGATCCGGAAAGTAGAACAGCTGTTACCTGGCAAAAGCAGGGAAGGGATTAACCCTTCCCTGGGCTCTGAGCCCGGTGACAGAGTGAAACGATAAGTGAAACAGCAGCAAAAGTGCTCCCAAGCCATTCTATCTTTAAGCGTCACAGCTACAGAACTATCACAGACAAACATCTACCAAAACAAGGATGAGCCAGGCCCTTGTTTAGCGGAAGATTAAATCGATTGGTCTGTGCTGATTAACAGCTGATGATATAGATAACTTTGTGGAAAGCACTCTAGCCTTTTGGAAAGGATGTCTCGGACCGACTGCTTTGTGCAGGGTTATCGATGCTCGTGACTTCGCTGTGAACCTTTCCATCAGCAATGGTGCTTCATGGAGGAGAGAGTTGTAGTTTTTGGTCTTTTGTATTAGCAGCATTTCAGTAGGAAGCTTTGTAGGAGCTTGAAGTGTTTCGTACACGTATTTGTAGGCGTGCACATCAAATCTAAGTATCTACAATTGTCTGGTACTGTGGAGGACTAGACGAGGCATTCCCTTCAGGGACCCAATCCCTGGAGATGTGTAATGGTGTATTACACCAAGGGCTGGCTCCTGGCACGGAGGCACGGCCTGAGACCCTGAAGTTTCACATACCTGTTTTGAGCAAGGACATTTATGGCCCCTAGGACCAGAAGGGATGAAGATCAGTGTATGACCGTAATGTTACCCTACAGACTTTTGAAAATAGCAAGACTTACTTTATTTCCTCTCCTGATTTTTAGAGTCAGCAACATGATTTGGGCCAACTGTAACACGGCTTAAGCTGGAAGCCCGAGACCGTGAGTGAGAAGCCGTCTTCGACCTCAGCGGGTAAGTTTCCATCTCCCATCCAGGCAGCACGGGAGCGTGATATGGGCAGACATTCCAGCCCAGCTGATCTCGGGTGCTCTGAAGGAAGTAGGGCAGGCAGCAGACAAACCCTCAGGCCTGTTTATGAAATATTCCTATGCAGTAGCTCCCGAAGTGAAGTGTAGGGAGGCTCACAGTTACCAGGGGAGGAGGAAGCAAGGGTTGATGGGAGGCAGTTTGCTACTAATGCCACGACCTATGCGAAATGAAGCCTGACAATTGCTTCTTCACCCCCCTACCTTGCTAATGACTATTGGAAAAGCTGTCTCCAATGCAAAGCATCTGGGATGACTGTAGCGCAGAGAACATTGATTAAACAGATGGTATCGCCCACGAGCGTGGCTGAGCTGGTGACCTTGTACATGTCTCGGGGAGAAACAGGATATGCCGCACAAGAGAGTGCTTTGCATTGGGTTGCTGTGCCCACACGCCCTCTGCCACGACCTGGTGTGGCGTGCCTGCCTGGCCTCCCAGAGGACACTCACTCGCAGCCCACAGATTGAGTGCTGTGGCTCACATGGCTAATTGCAGCTCAGAGGCCTGGCTGGTGTGACTGGGGCCACCGAGCACAATGACGGGGCATTGGGCAGGAGAGAGCCACTGGAGGTGTTTCTTTTCTCTGCGCTGCCCTGCTGGGAAGGGTTCATCCTGCCTGGGTGGTAGCCTCCTGGTACCTCTCGTTCCTCCTTGCTGTAGTCTCTCCACTCTAGGCAGCGTGGTACCACTGTGCGTGTGAACAGCTGTTCACCCCAATACACGTGCCCTTCTGAGCTGTGAGTTGCAGTTCGTTTCCACAGGAACGCCAACCTTCTGCTTTCCCTTCCTTAGGCGTTTGAGATTGGTGGTGCTTCACACCTTTAAGCATCCTTTTCTCACCACCCTTTGTCAGATCTGTGAAATGCACTGTGCCTTCCCAGAGAACTGGCACAGCTAAGTGGGGAATTCATCCCCACCATGGACAAAGACCTGTCAGTTGCCTCTCCTGTAAGACTCCTCTCTGTGTGCATATTTCTAACTTTTGCGATTCACTTGTGACCATTTTGGGCCCCGTTAGTGTATTAACACTGCTCTGATGTCCTGGCCCAGCTGCAGTGTGGTGGTGATGCCTCTCCTGGACCTCTTTGCTGTCTCCTTCAGGCTTGTGCTCACTAAGCTCTTCCCTGCGTTTTGTCTGAAGCGGTGTGCTCTTGGCTCTTGCTCTGAGGGCAAGGTTGGCTGGAGGTGCCTGCAAGATGCAGGCAGGTTTTGCAGTGTCTGGGGTGTTATCTCGCTCTATGGAGCCTACCTTGAAGAGATTAAGCAACCGAGACCTCATCACGCTGGCAACAATAGCGCTATGTGACCTCCTTTCAAACCTGTAGAAACCAGCAACAGGGCATTGACCATTGCCTCATGCTTCCGTCAGCCCGCACAGCTCCTCAGATGCTAATGTAATTTATAACTTCCAGTGGATAAACCAGGACTGATCTGTCCTCTGTAAAGAATCTTAGACTGATCAACTCTTGTTCCTTGAGCCTTAAAGGTTCTTCCAACAAAATCAGAAAGTACTGGGAGCAGAAGAGGTGGTCTGGACATTTCAGCCCACTCTGCGCAGCCTCCCAGAAAGGTTTCTTTCCTCCTCTAGGTAGGTGGGAGGGAGACAAATTCTCCGTTAGTGAGGTGCCCTAAATACAAATCTCTTTCTTTGCCACCTCCCAGCTGAGGAGGTGTAAGCTACAGCTTACAAAGGGGGCACTGAGCCAGGCTTGGCAAGCCAGCCTCCCTTTTCATATTGGCTTCCTGATGCAATTTCACACCTGCCTCCTGGCGCTGGTGCGACCAAAGCGTGGCTGCAGGTGCTCGCTGCTGAGTCTAAGCTGTACCAGTTACACCCATGCCAGATCCAGCTGTCAGAGTTGAGCCCCCTGAGGAGAGGGCCCCGTTGAAGGTCTCAGTCAAGTCAGGCCTTTCTCAGAGGTGTCTGCTGCAGCCCTGTAGGATTTTTGGTGAGTCACCGGAAAACAGGAGGTAAAGAGAATTTGCCGTGAGAAATGCCATGCAGTCATTTATTCCCAGCCTACCGTTGCGGGTTTGTTTCTTTCTGTGCTAGCAGGAGAATGTGTAGAGTCTCTCTAACTGGTTCTCACCCATCCACTATTTCAGGATCTAGGTGTATCTACTTAGTAGCAAAAATTTATATAGGTTAATTCCCACACTCCCAATGAATGAATCATTAAGGGAACAAAGAAAGGTGCCTCCTTTAAAGTATCACTGCCACCTGCATTATGAACATACGCCCAGGTTTACCTGTGCATATTTAACCCCTTATCGGAGCAAATAAATGACAGTCAGCTCTGGCACTGGCTGCACCTCTGACATGGTCGGCAGGAGGAAACACGTTCCTGCACTTGAAAGTGGTGTGCAAAACTCAAAAGAGTGCTGAAAGAGAAAACAAAACCCAATATAGGGTTCGTTTAACTAGACCTGGCCAGAGGTATATCCCACCTCCCACACCCTTCGGTTTCCAGGCACATTGAGGAGGAGCGGTACCCTGCAGAAATGTTTAGCATCTGCCAAAACTGAGCTGGAAAAGCGTACCTCCCACCAGGAAAGCCCGAAAGCCTCCTTGCTAGTAATTGATGAGCAGTTTGAGTGGAGCAGCTGACGGTCAAAGCCAAAGGATGCAGTAGCTTCCCGGGAGAGCAAATTGTTTCTTCCTGAATGCACGTAAGAACAGCATCCCCTTCAGCTGAGAAGTGCAGATTGGCCTGAATTGCAAGGGGGAGGAAAGGGAGTGCTGTATCTCCTGTGTGTTTTTCCCACTTGGTTGGGTTGTCAGTATACAGTCTGTGAAGAGGTGTGCCCCAAGGATGTGAAAGGAGATAAGCCACTGCACTGTATTAGCACATGAAAGAAAAAACAGTGGGAGCTTCCAAAGGATGGCAAAGGTTCAAAACCTGCTCACAGAAGCACATAGTTGTGGATGATTACTGCAGCACACTCCTCCAGCCGGAGGTGTGGCAATGTAGCGTGAGATGAGAACGTAGCAGAAAGTGAGTAATGCCAGTGCCATTCTTAGCAAGGAATCCTATTTTTAGTACGGATTGGCTTGGAATATAAATGGCTTTAAAATCAAAGAGCCAGTGAAAGGAGAACTCCGGTGAAAAGTGCTGACTGCCAGATAAGAGTACAGCCTCCCTCTGAAGATGACCCCGAGACACGCAATGGCAAAAATCGAACGGTGTAGGCTCCTTGGCCCACTGCTCTGTCCTTGCGCTGTCCCACTGCCCTTTCTTTTAGGCACTGTTAGAGGCAGGATCCTGGACTTCCCTTTTGGTCCCTGCACTCTGCAAGCACCCGGTAAAGGGCTGTGCAGCCGGGGACTCCTCTTCATCCAGCCAGGGAGACAGAGGCACGACAAGACATCAGGCAGCAGACCTGTGCAAAAGGTGGATCGGTGTCCTTGTGTTGAATCTAGCTTGCCTCCAAAGGAAGAAGGACGGAAATCCCATCTTTTGGTTCCATCAGGAATTAAATATGGAGAGGAAGCACTGCGGTAAAATTTTCTAGTGCATCCAGCGCTGGACACTCTGAAGGGTTCAGTCGCCTGATACCTGCGGAGTTGTTTGCACTGAAGGGAAGGTAGTGCCTAACTCCTTTTGCACCCCACGCTACTTAGAAAAGGGCAGGTTGAAAATAAGAGCTGTTATTGGCAATGACACTTCCCTGCTACGCACAGACACTTTCTATCCTTGCAGGGGCTCGCTTGCTGCCAACTCAGTGGCTCTGCATTGCAGTAAACTGCATGGTCCCCTCTGCCCCACAGGAAAAACAAAACCTTTCTTTCTTATCTTTGTGGCCTAGGTGTGAGGCCAGCCCCTCAGCAGTCTGCCTTTTTTAAAGAGCAGAGCACCCAGATGAGAGCCAAATAAATAGAAGAGATACTGTCTCTCACTGTGACTCAGAAATGGGTAGTCTGGCCGGCGGTCTGTACATGTGTTGCAGACATGGCTGCGATTTCTGGAGATCTAATGCCCTGACTCATCTGTAGGACATCTAGAAATCCCGGGCAAATGTCCAGAGGCCTCACATTCTACCTGGACACCGTTTCCCAGCAGAAAAGAAGGAACAAACTAGGGAAACCCTGGTCATTTGTGGGACCTACTGTGTCCTGCACGCAGATCTGGCTGTCACTTTGAGTCAGTTAACGGACATAGAGGTGACTTTGCCCTGCTGGTTCTTCGTAGTCTTTTAGTGTAAATAGCAAAACAAAAACTTTCTCCCCGCTGTCATGAGACAGTCTCATGTCTGAAATCCAGGGCACCTTTCGGAATGCATTTTTTTTAAGAGCAGCTGTTTGGATGTTGAAGGTAGAGGGATCTAAGAGGTGGCTGAGAACCACATTGGAAGGCCTGTGGTAGAGAGGGAATGGCTTGGGGGCTTCTTGTTTGGTTTTTCCTTTGCTGTACAATGTTAGAGGTACCATTTGGGATTTCTCTGCTTTTCTAATTGGTGGGACATGGAGCAAAATTAGGAAGTTTAGTCTGATGTGGCACTTACCAGCTTCTGGCTGGGCAGTGAGGAACCGTAGCCTGGCTGAGACCATATGAACAGGAACCTGTTCTTAGTGCATAAACGATATGTGGTTATTGCCATTGTTTTTTCGTTGCCCTCTGCCTTTAGAACTTCCCGTAGTGAGGCCTCTCTTTAGAAGTTTGCAAAATGGCAGCCGTCACTGTCACCAAAGGGATGTTTTGCTCTGGTCTTTCCTGGTCTTACCTGCCTGTCGAGAGCCCTGTACAGAGTGCAGCCAGCGTGATGTGCAGCACAGGGGTTTGCGGCCAGGACCCCGGGTGACTCCCTGCTGCTAACACGTGCAGCTGCAAGAGATGCTAAAGTTCACGTGAGAAGGTTCAGGTATGCGAAACAACGGGTGTGATCCAAAGGCTTGTGTGTTTTAGAGGTAAAGAAACACCATTTAATACTTCAGGTGCTCTCCTATGATTAACGTATAATCTCACATGGGGAGACTCTGCAGGGGAAGTTCTGCCCTGGAAATTCTGTCATTCTGCAAACGGGGTTATTGGTAAAGTGCCTCGCTGCTGATCGCTGACGACAATTACAGGTAGGAGGTATGTCAGGGAGCATACTGCTTTTCTTTCTTCTGATCAGAATGGCTGTCTAGCAGATCGGTGACATCAGTCCAGGAAGAAAGAAATGTTGCAGAAAGGTCTAATTTCATCCTTTTCAATCCAAAAATATTTTATTTATTCTGTAAATGATCATTCAATGTTTACCAATTTTTTTTTTCTTTTTTTCATTTCTTGTAAAATGAAGAAATCGCTCAAAGAAGCAGAATGTTTTGTTCTGAGTAGAAGAAGACATTCTGTTTGACCTGGAGTTTTGTCTTTGGGTGTGTTTTCATTTGGGTGAGAACGCAGGGGAATATCGACCGTGAGGTGCGAGTTCTCCAGGCTCCCCCATGGGGACAGAACACTAAGTAGGCGCAGGTACCTACCGGGTCGTTCACTCGGTGCTGCACATGATTTGAAGGTATCTTTGTTTACGGTAAGGTGACCTAGGTGTATGGCTTTGTCCTTGCTGCTTATCCACCCAAACACACCTCAAAGTAAAATGCAAGTGACTATAAATAGTTTGGGATCCTTTAAGACAAAATACAGGTGCAGTGTAACCACATCGTTTGGTCCGGGTTTCATGGATGACAGAAGAAGTCCTACTGAAATCTATGGTTAAATTTTCAAAAGCCCGGAGCACACCCTGAAGTTGCTAACTGTGGTGTTTTCCCATTGATCTCAACAGGGCAGAGCTGGGCCCGTGCTGAAGACTTCTGAAAACGCTGCTCTGCAGTTGTGGATCTGGTCCCGTCGCCTCTTGTGAACTCAGCAATGTTTCACCACTGTAAGAGACAGCAAGGTCTGGCAGCTCTGCTCGTCTCCAGCGTAAGTGCTTAACAGATACCGCTTAGTAACTAAACACAGAGCATAATTGCTGCGAAGGCCAAAGCTCTTAATAACAAGTATTGACGAAGATTTATGCATTTCTTTTTCTCTGTGGGGGAGACGGGAAAGTGCGGGTAGAAAACTGCGCTCATGTTGGAGCAGTCTGGGCTTACCTGGGCGGTTTGCAGTGTACTGATGAGTCCTGATGATTGTTTGTTTTGTGTTTCCCCCGTGATTGTGTCTGTGTGCAAATCCCTGGGGTTTTCTTAAGGTGTACTCCAGGAATGAGGTGAGTGAGAGGAGCAAGCCCTGCTGGGAGGACAGAAGCAGGATACAAATGGGCTCTTGGTTTCAGTAGGAGACAGTGAGGAACTGCTGTGAGTCTGGGTGTGGAGGAAATATGTCAAGACTCTGAGCCAGGACTGGATGGCACTGAAAAGCAGGGAAAGCAGGAATAGAGTTGGTAGGGTCTTGGTGAAGCCACCTGACAAGTACATCTGAGGTGGAGCAATAACAAGCACTGTAAGGCCAGCCCACAGAAAAGGAATATGATAGTGGAGAGGTGGAGACTAAAGAGATGGGCAGAGTCTGGAATGAAACCTCTGCATGTCAGCGCAAGGCCGCTCTAGTGCTGAGGGCAGATGATTTTGCTCCCAAAAGTTGTGCTTTTGTGCTGGCTTAAACTTGGAGAAAGGGGAGGAGAACGGTGCTTTGTGCATCAGCAAGTTCCACTTGGAGATATCAAAGCATTTAGTTTCTGCTGGGCTAATCTGGATGTGTCAGTGTTGCTGCAGTGCTGCCTGACCTTCCTCTGCTCTAAGGGGCAAGTTATTCAGCCGGGCCGTGTTTCTTACAGTGCTGCAGCCAGACAGCTCCACGTGGTCTGAACGTCCTGCAGAAAGGAGATCAAAACGCACCGTGAGAGCCCAGCTGCAGGTTGAAATAAGGCTTTGGTCCTGGTCAAGCGAAACCATTTGATTTGGCTCAAACGAGCCCCAGACAGATATTCTGGGAAATATTGACATTTTGTGAGGTCGAAGGAGTTGTTTGGCTTCCCTTTTTCCCTTCCCGCTGTTGTCTATTTACAGGAGAAGGTATTACTCAGGAGAAAGGAATGAGGAAAGTGCAAGACATTATCTCCTGATACAAATGACAGGGCCCATCCTATAGAAAGACTCATGCTCTTCCATCAAGGTGGTTGTGTGGGTCTTGGGAGAATAAGACAAGTTAATTAATAATCGTGGCTTGGGCTTGCCAAAGAATGAGCTCTGAAATCCCTAGTCCCTTTCTCCATGACTGGGAAGAACCCAGAATTTTTCAGAAATGATTGAAAAGCCTTGTGAAGCGAGGGGCCATTCAGGTCCCGGGTGATGGAGCGGACAGGCCATGTGTTCTTGTTTTAGTTGCAGGCATGTGTACAGGAGGTGGGCTTGGCCTCACTGGCACTTGTTCAAGAGTACCCGTCGCTTCTGAAGGGTAACTCTCAAGTTGCACACAAGTCACCGTACATTTTTTGTTGCAGGGTTACTTCCCCAAGCCCAGCAGACTCTGCATTGGCGGGACTTTGCATTTGTCTGGGTTTGGTGTTTTTTTTTCTCCTTCTGATTCTGAAATCTGCCTGCAAGGGAATTAAGCAGTGGTACATACACATGCACGCATGCACTGTCCCGCACATGTATGCAGACTTGACTCATCTGTGTCACAGGCTGAACCCAGTTAAGGAAAGGCCCCGTGTGCACCGTAATGACCCGGACACTTTCTTGCCCTGTAATGCTTCCGTTCGTCTGCAGGGATGCTCGGGCTTGCTTCCAGAGAGAACCAGCAGGGAGGTGCTGCCCCCGAGGATGCCAGTCTTGTGTGCTTGGGACTGGCTGGCCTCACCCCTCCAGAGCCACCCCCCCAGAAACCAAGCAGAGCTGTTGCTAGCTTGGGCGAGCAAAGTCTCTTGGTTCCTTTATCCCGGCTTTACTGAGATATTTCAGGCATGCATGATATAATGACAGTGTGCTGCAGCCCAAAGGTGTGGCGGAAAATCTGGTTCAGCACGCTGGCTGAGCTGCTCCGTGCATCCTCAGCTGGGACTTGCTGTGAGGCACAGCTCAGCACTGTTAGCACAGGAAAGACAAGAGCTGCTTCTCTCACTTCACCCTGAAGAAACCGCATTTTTCCATTTTGATTTTTTCCATCAGCTCTTGCATCCCTATGTAAGTGCTTGCATGTGCGTTTGTATTTCTAGCTGTTAGGTGCTATCTCATATTTTTATTACGATTATCTCTGGAAGCCCCACTTGGGATCAGGGGCGCCTGTTGTATGAACCCACTTGTTTCCTTCAGAGGCAGCTTCTGGAGGCAGGTTATTCTCTCTGGGCTGCACGGCCTCTCTAGCCTGGATTCACAGTCTTGCCTGGGCCCTCTGGCACACTGGAGCCCCGTAGTCTTAGTGTGTGACACTGTGGAAGCTCAGAGGGTCTGTCTGCAGGGAATTTATTGTAGGATCAGATGTTGTACCTGGGGTGTAACGTGAGCTGGAGACTCAGAAATCAGAGAGACAATCAAAACGATGCTAGCAAGGTATGATCTGCAGCTGTGCCCTCAAAGGACTCTGCAGGCCACCTGCCTTAACGTAGGAGGTCAGGGTAAACACGGTGTTCAGCTCTGTCGGGGAAAAAAAAAGTGCAGTAATTTTTGTCAACACCTATATCAGTCCAGCCCTGTTCAGGCTTCCAGAGACTTAACACCCCAGCCTGAGTTGGAGCAGAGTGATGCGGCTGTCCTGGTCTGCTTCGGCCTGTGGGGAGATGGGCTTGGGGAGGACGCTTTGATAAGCCAGTCTTTCTCCCTCAAAACATACTTCCACTTTCCTCATCCCAAATCAAGTCCAACAGCTGCTATTTATTTGCTGAACATAAATTTCCAACAAACCATAGCATGAGAAGGATGCGGGAGTGCAACTCGGACTTCTCCATCTCGCCTACACCGACCTGAGATACTTCAGTGCAAGTCACGTCAGTGTTAAGCCAGATGTTCCCACAGCAGCACACTGCTTTATGAGCCTTGCTTGCCTCCTTGTTAGCCTCGCTGAACCAAGCCACCTGACCACGCCAGTCATAAGGAACCAGTCCGTGTGTCCCCTGCTGGGAAATCCAGCGGCACGTTTTGCTCTCTTGGTTAAAAGTTCAGAAGGGAAGAAAATCTGTTTGGTTTTCCTGAACTAATCAGCTTGTGTTTTTCTTCGAAAAACGGAAACTTTGCAATAGCAACTGCAAGAAGTTTAGGATTTTAAATGTATGACCGCTAAGAATATTTGAACAAAGGGAAGGGGAGAGAAGCTGAACTTTACAGACCTCTTAGCTTGGTGTCAGTGTGCAGTCTGACCTAGTGACGCTGCTGTTTCCATGGGTGATGACTGCAGGCGCGGCGGGGTTTGGTGTTTGCTTTGGGCTCTCCCCGTTTGTTTGGAGGCAGGGAGCGAGGCCGTGATGCCGTGGCAGGGAGCGGTGCCGTGGCCTGGCTGCCCTCCTGCTCCGTGCCCTCTGCTGGCTGGCCGGCGGGGGCTCTCCCCAGAGGACAGGACGGAGGCACACAGCATCGCCGCAGACAGTGTGGGGAGATCAGAGAGACTCAGATAAAGATCACAGATGTAGCTGGCTTCATTAGCTTCGTTAGGCTTCTTCCAAAGGCTGCTGGGTCTCTTCGGCTGTGTGTCTTTGGGCTGCATTGTTGTCCAGGAGTGAAAAATGCAAGCATCCTCTCTCCTGGGACTGGGGGGAGTGTTTCTTGTTTGTGCTCATGATTTTCCATGCACAAAACCCTTCTGGAGGAGAGGAAATGAGACTGCCAGGCCTGGCAGCTGGCATAGGGATTGCTACTCGAGGCAGCAGGTTTCCTTTCAGCTTCCTTGTTTGCTGCCTCAGTTTCCCTGTCTGTAAAACAAGATTAATAATCTTTGTCCTGTGAGCTCTTTCCTGGAAGAGGAAAAGGATGAGAGCGGAGAGAAGCGTAGGTGCTAGAGCAACACACCTGTTGTTCCTGATGCCAGCGTGCCAAGGAGGCTGTTACTCACAGGGGCTGTTCTGAGAAATAGGAGCAAGTTGCCTGTGCCTACAAGTGTTGGTTTCCAATCCATAGCTGAATTTCTTACCCTTCGAGCTGCCCTTTTTGCTCGCTTGCACCAGAAAGACTGTCTCCCCTTCTGTAAACGCACTTCAGTGCTTGCACAGGGGAAAATGGTCCACATCAGCGTTCCTCGCTTTGTGCTCTTTCTTTTGATAAACTTTATTGTTTCTTTACCTTCATTCTCTCGAGCACTCGGGGCTCTTCCCATCCAGGCCCTGTGAGCTGCTCATGTAAACAGTCCCTCTATTCTGGCATGCCTTTACCTAAGCCATCAGAATAAAAACTGGCACGGGTTACACGCAGAGGGAAATACACCACCTAAGCCAACAAAGGAGGCTTGGAGGAGGACAAATGGCCCGCCTTGCTCTCATGCTGAACGCACACAGGCCGATCTGCACTGGGGATCGAATTCCGTTTGCATTCTCTTTGGCAGGTGGAAGGCACACACACCTAAGGCGAGCCTGGGGAAGCCCTATTTTAATCCAAGGGCTTTGGCCCGGGCCTGATGGCAGCGTGTGGCAGGGCCTTAGAGCAGGAAAGGCCAAGGCCAACTGCGCTGGGCACAGCCCCAAGATTTGCCTGTACTCGTACCTGCGCAGAAGTTTCTGCTAACGTGAGCAGCGTGGAGGTGATTAGCCATACCAGCCTTGGTGGCTGGAGTCAAGTAGAACAAAAACTCAGGGTCATCATCTGGAATATGTACAGAAAGGGACATTTTCCTTAGCTCAGGAGCTTGGAGCTAGCGATGTGCTTTTATATGAACCTCTTGATAAAGCTGTAGAAACTGGGTCCAGAATTCTGAAACTGTGGCAAAAATCGTAGAAATTTGCTTGTGTAATGATTACAGTAAAGGACAGACCGGTGGCCATCTGCTCCTACGTATTCCCTTCTTGAAGTCACGATTCTGTTTGTGACAACCATTTCCATAGCAATGCAGAAATGAGGGTTAATAGATTCATCTTAAAAGGGAAGAGTATGAACACACAGGTTTTTTAAAAACAAATACTGTGACACAAGCCCTCTGAGCAACCACCAGTAGAAAAGGAATGCAAAAGGGTGGTTTCCCATTCAGGAGGTGGAATCATAGCTTAGGAGCGTACTTTTTCGGATATATATATTCAGGCTTTCATGGGTCTGCCAAGCCAGATCATTAAAGTTACTCCCTACCAACATAGTTCTATTGCAGCGCTCATGATCTAGATGTTTCCTGCACGTGAGTTGCGCAAATTCTTCAGGAAAAAAATCTCATTTTGGGTGAGGATTTTTTAGTTGGAGTTTCACTGAGGGAACACTTCCTGGGTGAGACTGCCGTGGGACACCTTCTCACTTAGCTGCTTGTACAGTGCTGAGGTGCGAAACAAGGGAAGACCTGCTTGCTGCTTCTGACAAGAGTTTCACTGTGTTATTTACAGGTGGCCAGACACAGGGACTCTTCTGCTGTTTAATTCTAAAACTTGTGTTGCTGTTTCCTCTTTGTCCATAATCTCCTTTATTAGGCTTAACGATGCAGGTATTAATAGATCCAGTATCACTAAGAGGAATAATTATTAAAATCAATCATGGAATTATTATAGCCCCAACAACGTGAATTATACTTGTGCATGGAACACCAGTGTAATATTTGCATACAAATGAATTTACGTTGTTTATATTGTGTTGCTATTTACTGTGAGCAATGATAATTGCTGGGCTGGGCAGAAGCTGTATGGGTCATTTTCAGCTTGGGCTCTGGAGGAGGTGAGCCTGCACGAGCATATTATCTGTCTCATCATTTGTCAGTCTCCTCTTAATCACTTTTGAAGGCATTGACTAATTTCATCTACATTTGACACAAGAGTAGAGGTTTTTGTGGTGGGGAGGTGAAGGGACAAAGGACAGAGGTACCCAGTGAACTTATTAATTCCACTGCTCAAAGAGCAGCTTGTTTGGAATTAACCTCAGGAAATGCTCTTTCACTGGGCCCAAACCTTCCTGCAATTACATGGTGATTGTGACAATATTTTACTTAAATCATGGGAATCATTCTCTTTCAGCTTGCTGGACAGGGAAGTTTGCATTTACCTTCCGAAACAGGTTTTCACTTAGATATTTGTTAAGTTTTGAAAAGGCAAATCAGATCAAAATTGCTGGGCTGATTCAGAGAGAAGGCACTTTCTTACAAGTGTTACGCTCAGAGGGGCTAGGGGGGAGATCAGGAAGAACTATCGGTCTCTTCTTTAGAATAGTGCAGCCGTACATAAACACAATTTTGTGTTTAGAAACTGCTGATCCTAAGTGCTCTAGGTAGTTAGACGGAACTTGTGTAGGCCCCATCCCTCAAGATTAAATCAGATATTCCTCTTTTTCAGTTTGGAAGATGCAGATATTCACAAAGCCGTGCCACAGACCTGTTTCCTGAAGTGGCTGTCGTGACTGAGAAGGAGGGGACGGAGCGGTTGAGTTACTTGGTGGTGACATCTGCAATCTGCCTTCCCAGCTGAGCAGACGGTGTCTAACCATGCCTTTAGTGAGGTCCAGCCTGCGAGAGTAGGACAGACCAGGGCGGACCAGCTGAAGTGAGGTGCCTTTGAATGTGAGTAGAATAGCCAGAATATGGCAGTTCATGTCGAATAAGAGACTGTTTTTATCAGGTGAGGCTTGCCAATAGTTTGCCGGCTCTCCAAGGGGGTTCAGATCACATTGCAGACCAGTTTCTCACCTCAAGACCATGAAGTCATTCATGACTGTTGCCATGACAGTAGGCAATCAGGCGTCTAGGCTTTTTCCCTTTCTGCGACACTACAGATTCCCAAATAAATATGCAACACAGTTACAGTCATGAAGTGGAAATTAAAGAGAAGTAATGTGAAGTACTTGCTTTTGAATCGCATCACATGTTTGGAGTAATTTCATGAAGTTTTTATGTGAAGCCCAGTTACTCATTGTCATGGCGCAAACATCAGGTCTGTATCTGCAGGGAATAAAGCAGAGGTTTGACTTCAGATGGCAGGAGCAGTGCACTCTGCAAAGAGCACTGCTCGCACAGGGACAAAGGGTGGCCGCATCCTCCCGTAAGAACAGACTCATTTATACTCAGGTGCTGCTTGTGCACAGCCACTCCTCTGCCTTGTATCAAGGCCAGAGTGAAGTAAAACTTTACTTGCGATCCCAGCGTGGGATCGAGGTGGTCGTTGCTTGCGAGGATTTAGCCTTTAATTTCTTCGGTAAGTCAGTGTCAGCTCTTCTCCTCCTATTAGATGTGGAAACTGCCGTTCTGCTGTAGGATCCTTTCTTTATCTCTCTGTGTCTGTGGATAAGTCAGATAAATAAAATATAGCTTTGTCCGCAATAACTTTAATAAAAAAGATAACACCTGTAACAAAAAAATACTTTTTTCAGGAAAACTTTTAAGCATACACCTGACATAGGGCCTAATGAGTTTGTTAGAACACTCATTATAGTTCCACCGAATAGTTCAAAGTTGCTTTTGTTCTTTCAGATTCAAAACATAAACTCACTTGATACTTTTTCTGGATGGCTGAATGTCTGTCTGAATTTCCAGTATAACCAGAAGTGTTCCTAGGTGGAAACAGTAGGAGATCAGAAAAGATGAAAACAAGGCCAAATTACATAAGGGGAGGAAAACAAAAGAGGGGAAGACAATAACTGAAAGAAAAAGTTGATTTTCTTTATGTAAAAATATTTTGATTAAGGGCTTTTCCCTAGCACTTAGAAGATGTGAAGCAGAAAGAGGGAAGATGCATTTTAAAGGTAAAAATTGTGTAAAATAGCTATTATTTTTTATCTTGCTGCTGCTGCTGCTGCTATTTTTGTGGGTTTCTCAAAGATGAGAGTTGAATGGGGAAATGTAACAAAATTAAACTCTCCCAGAACTGAGCATTTGCCTTGTACATCTCACTGAATATCATCAGCCTGATTCCAAGCAGTGTGAAGTCTGTTATTTGTCATTTGCCCTGAAGGCAAATCTTTACACCAAATTTGAAATAAAAGGCTACGATTTATATTTCCTACTTTTCATCAGAAACAGGGAATGTGCAAATTAAACAGAACTTCCTGTTTCCAACCTTTCAGCAAGTGCCTGTTTTGGTTTGTGTTCCTCTCCCTTTGCAGAAGGGAAAAAAAAAGAGATGCACTTGAAAAAGGATGGATCCTTGCCTTCGTATTATGTCTGCAAGAATAAGTATCAAACGTGCCTGGACATGACACGATCTTAGTAAGGGCTTTGATTCATAAGTGGGAACACTTTGTATTGGGACAGCTGTTGTTATTCCTGCCCGAGCTCTCTGCTCCAGCCCTCAGAGGATACCGCCTCCGCTGCAGGGGTGTCTCTGTTGGTCACGAAGCAGCTGAACTGCCACAGTTTATAACCAAACAAGTTAAAGTAAAGCCACGCTGGTTTCACCTACCTTACAATGTGACCAGATGCACGAGAACTTCATTAGTGTCAGATCTTCAGCTCATGAATATCCCCCTCAGACATCAGGTAGACACAGCTATTCCAGTTGTACCAGGTAAATACCTGCCTTGTGCTGGGTGGCCCACCTGTGAGAAGCAGCATTAGGAACCGCGCAGAAAGCAGTTGGTGTAACTCATAACAGAAGATGAGCCTGTAAAAGAGTCAGCGTTCTCGGCTCTCTGCTCCTTCGCCGCTGTTTAGGGGACACAGTTGTGCTAGGCCTTTATTTTAGAGATGGGTTGCCAGTTAAGCTTCTCTTGGGAAAAGGCAAAGTGCTTGGACACAAAGCCGAGCTGCCTGGTTTTTTGAGCGCACACAGACAGAAGTATAAAACATAAAGGAGGGGACAAGTCTTGCAACAGAAAAGTGGCACCAAGCGTGACCAGGCCTTGCGTTCATCGCAGCTACTAGAAGTGGTGGGGATTGGTCTACAGAGAGTCCCCTGCAGCAGCTGGGGATCAGCAGCGGCTCTTGGTGCTTGTCTTTCAAGAGGAGCTATAGGTGATGTGCTGCCTCTTGGTTATATTTACTGTTGTAGTCGTCTTTTGATGCAGTCCTGAGCTGCAGAATGTCTGAGGTGAAGAGGCCAAGCTCTCTGGTGTACCCACCTAGCACTAGCCTTTGTGGCACGTGAAGGGTTGCCATGCGGTGGGTCACGCCGCAGCCTGTCCCATGGTACTCCCGTCCTCCGCCTAGCACTGGAGCAGGCACGGCGGAGGCCATGGGCCTGGGATGCCCACTGCTGCTCCATGCCCTTTCCCAATTCCGGTGCAATGCCTGAGACGCCCACCCAGCTCCGGCAGAGCACTTCCCCGTCAGGCTGTGCATTTCGGAGCAGCCATCAGCAGTAGCATGGCTAATAGGCCGGTGTTTAAATGGCTGTAATTAGGCTTCAAAGTAACCATTATGATGAAAGGGGGAAATCTCACATTCCTCTCCACACTGTCATTTCAGGGTGTCTGGCAGCACCCCAGAAAGACAAAACTGCATCCCTTGATACCACCAGAGCTGCCTGTTTGCAAGGAATATCTCACCTTTGGTTTACAAAGGCCATTTTTTACGGGAGAAAAAAAAATCCATGCAGCTTTGCATGAAGTCTTCTGTTCTCTCCATTCCTGTGGGTTGTTATCTACCCAGTACGTAAGCATTTGCAAATATTTGAGTGGAAACGACAAGAGATAAGGACAGCTGATAATCTGCTAGTGCTGCAGCAGGCATGCCCCTACCAAGCTGCATGGTAACTGCAGGGAGATTGTCAGTTTATCGTGTCCGAGAATGACTGTGGCCTTTACTGAGAGCCTGCTTCTTCTGTTTACTCATTTATCCATGCAAATTTCATTTGAATATCTGAAATGCTGACATTTATTTATTGCTCTGGTCCTCTTTGTCACCCACTCCGTGTTTCAGACAAACTGAGGTGCATAGCAGGAGGAATTGTAAGGGTGATGCTACTACTGTTAAATGCTGGTACTGGTTTATCACTGGCTTGTTCTGGAAAAGTACCTCATTCTTTCTGAGCGTCACCTCTTTGGGAGGAGAGCAGGTTGGGGAATCTCTGCTCAAGTACAGTCCTCCCTGCTGCGCTGTTTGTTCCAACTCCTTTTTGAAGGATATTAGCAGTTTCCATCCTCCTCCTAATTCCACTGCCATAAAACATCCTTCTTACTCACGAAGTAGAATACCTAGATCCACCTTCTTGCCTCCTGGCTAATTACTGTCATTATCTGGCTAGACAAACTTGTCATGAGATTAGAATCTCCTCACAAAACAGGGTCATCTCAGGAAGTTCTCGCTATCCGGTTTTGTGTAAATCAGTCACCTCTGCAGCTAAAAGGCAGCTCTGATTCTTGAGAATTCACACGCTCCCAGGAGGGGAGCAGGGAGCATTTCCACATCGGAGCTGCTTCAAAAGGCGCTGGGCGTTCCCCCTGACATCAGTGGGGCAACGACTACACCCACTCTCTTGCACCTGCTCAAGGAGTTGTCTGTTAAAGATACTGAAAAGTACTAACCGCTTGCATCAATTTCATTGCCTGGATGTATCATTAATGTAATACAGTCGTTATATTCTACTTACCGTATCCCTCACCGCTGCGTTTTTGCAGTTTACCTCGGCGTAACTCCGCTGCAAGCTTAGACATGCAGGGAGAAAAGGCAGAAGCCACAAACCAGGCTGGTCATTTTTTGGTGTTTTTTAAGGCTTCGGTTAATTCCAGTTTAAGATCCCAAACTAAAAAAAAAAATAATTCAAAACCCCATTTAAAACAGCAGCTTAGCTTTGTGCTTGTGTGCTGTAGGCACCGGGTGGCTCACCCTTAACTCTATGGGGCTTTCACGCGGTCTCTCTCGGGGCTGGTTGTTGCAGCGTGCTGAGAATGTAGGTCTCCTCGTGCTTAGGCAACTGAAGAGTCAAGCACCTCTTACCTAATTCCCGTCCTGAGTAGGCGAGCAGAAGCAATCCTTCCTCCCATAAACCTTTGGTGACACTTCACTTTGCACACTAGCCCACATACAGCCTGCCGTGCCAAAGAGTGCATGTCACTAATGCACGAAATAACTGTATTGCGTTTTAACAGGCCTGTGGCATCAAGGAAATTTATATTACCCCATGAATGCTCCAGAACGGAAATGTGTGCAGTTACAGGCTACTGTAACCATAGCTACAGCTAAACAAAACACTCCCTCGGCTATTGTAGCCACCTCAATTACGGATGGTTCTGGCTGTCCTATACTTCTGCGATGCTTCAGTGACCTGCTGTAAAAAGATGATTGTCTTCCTAGCTACGTGCTCAACCTTGTCTCTGTGCAAGAGTGGATCAGCCAGAATACAAATTCTGGAGGCAGCAAGTTTCCTAATTAGTTTACCTGGGAAGAGCCAGCCATGGGGAAATGGGCTCTCCTGGAGAAGCCTGCTGAGACCAAACAGAGACGACAGTGACTGGAAACAGCAGAGCTGAAAGAGGGCATGGGAATAGTGGCTGCGGGTTGAAATCGCAGAGGAAAGATGTGCTGCGAGAGCTGGAAACCCTGCAGCCACGCGTGAGACAAGGGGGCATCGGTGCCCAGGGGCAGGAGGGTAATGGGACGATCCAGATGTATTGGATGCCAATTTTGCATTTTGTTAATTGACTTTCGCCTCCCTGTGCCCTAATTTCCAGATCAGTAGAGCAAGGATAACAGGCCTCTCCTTTGCAGAGTGCTTTGAGATCTCCTGATGGAAAAATGCTAGATTAAAACACGGGTGGTTTTCATACGCCTCTGTGCCAGATCCTGGAAGCAGCTTCTCATTCTCTAGTGAGAGACCCAGCTGCAGTGGAGGAAGGGTGCTGCGAGCCAGCAGCTGCTGTAAGGTCTCTCATTTTGCATGTGAGCGTATCTCTAGGCCTTGCTGCAATCCACTATTCAAATTGTACCTTGCAGACCAAACCAATTATAATCTCCTTGAGCTTTTCTGAGCCCTTCATCCCTACGATACCTGCGTATTTCACAAGTCTCTTGTTGAAAAACCCAGAGACGTTGTCCCCGGTTGTACAGACTAAACCGAGGCTGGTAAATTAAAACTTAAACAAAGAACGTTCTTTCCTTTCAGTGACCAATTTTCCTGCATTTCTGCAGGAGTAGGGCAAGGCTGTGCAGATGAGCATTCAGCAAAGGGGTGCGAACACACATACTTACTGAGCAACCCTGCAAAATTCCGGTTCGTTACGTTGCTCAGCAGGGGACGGAGAGTTGCCAAGTCCTCGGGGCAGCAATTGGCTGCCCTAATCCTTTCTCTTCCTACAGTTCCCTGCTCCACTTACACATTATTGTCCAAATTCATCAGATGTCGAAGCTGAGATGCTACAGACAATAGTCTTCTCTTCTGATTCATCCCTAGAGCAGGCCCTGTCCTGTGTAGGAAAGGATGCAAAAATAAGATACCACCTGTGTGTGTAATGAGGCTGTTTCATAATGCATGCACACAAGACAGCCAAATGAGGGTTGTACAGACACGCTGTTCCCAAAGGTACCCAAATAAATGAAGCTTCCTACTTCCTTTATAGCGGCCCTATTTGGACAGATTTGTGACCTAACCAGCTCTGGGGTGAATCCTACGGCTTGGCAGTCCGTACAGCTTGGGAGTGAGTATGGTGGATGAGGGTGGTTGTCTCTGACCACTGAGCCATTCCTCAAGTAGTCACACTTCAGCACCTTTGTACAGCGGTGCTGTGACTTGTCCCAGAGAAGAGGAGGGTCAGAACTGAAACAGTCAAAACGTCTGTCAGCTCAGCTTGGCTGGTCCTGGAAAAGGTCCTTGAACTACCTCCCATTCATGCTGAGAACGTGTTTATCAGCAGGCTGTTATCCCAGCGGGAGCCACTTCTACGTCTCTTATTCTCCTGTTGAAGTGCTTCTACTTTGGTTTCATCAGCTCTTTGGAAGACGTGAGAGATGCTCAGGGTCACTCCCTAGGGTAATAGCTGCGCCATGTTCCCTCAAACCAGGGCCACACACATCTGAATTCTTACCCTCAGCTCACTTCTTTATATTAGTGAAGGGGAACAGTTAGATGAGAAGATCCTCCTCTGAGAGCGCCACATTTGTAAAAGGAGCAGGTTATTCCTGTCTTCTAGTGAGCAAGGACTGTGCTGGCTGTGACGGCAGTCTAGCTCCTGACAGCTCTGTTGGACTGTGGAGTCAGATAGGTAAAACAGACCACTAAACACCTAGGGGAGAAGGGCAGCTCCAGCAGAAGAGTCTGAGGGAGGGAGAAAAAAACCCATTTTACAGCCTGAGATAAAGCACTGCTTCAAGTCCTGTTCTGCTGGTTTCAGATCTCAAGTGATTCATTTCTCCCAGAGCCGTCTCTCAGCGTGACGGAGCTGCTGACCTCCCAGGTCGTGGTCCCCCTTCCTCCGTATCACCTCCAGCTCTTCTCTTTGGGGCAACGATACCATCAGGGGAGTGAGGGCTTCGGTGCTGGCTTCTGAGATATTTTGCAACTCTCAGCACCTGTAGGGTGGCGAGGCAGCAAGAGCAGGTATTTCTCTGTGTCCTGACAGGGAAGGAGAGGCCCTCGAACAGGGCCCCGAGAGGGATAATTGCTACAGCGTGTTTTCACCTCGGGAATGATTTAACAAAGATTTGTAATCTTTGCTTAGGCATGAGGGGAGACAGAACCTTGGATTTAGTCTCCCGTCTTCCTTTAGACTTCTGCTAGCAACATCTCTTTTTCTTTCCATTGCAGCTAAAGAGGGTGAAAGAGGTGGGAGAAGTGCCTGGTGCATTGGTCAGGCTGTTGGGCCAAAAGGAATGCGGAAAAGCAGGCCAGCTGCCTGCAGAGCAGCATCGGCCTTGCTACCGCCTGCAAGCTGCACAAGCCCCCGCTA